>NC_088378.1:2130000-2759000 GCF_037993035.2 Macaca fascicularis
ATCAGCCGCTGGTTTAAGACCACAGTTCAGATTCTCCCTTTGCCACAACAGGTGGACAAAAACTACGGAGATTGATCTGTGATTGTCAGGCTGTTGGGCCCCGAGTCCTGCAAATTTTCTTTTTGCCAACTATCATGCTCTAGTAAAGCCACACAATTTGTTCAAAAGTGCATTTTCTAGTCTGGGGAATTTGGAGATCTGTGATATAGAGTTGCTCTAAGCCAAGGATCACCAGGGACTCAGTAGAGAACTCTATAAAGGAGAAGAAAACCTCACGCTGAATAAAAAGAGGCACAGAAACTACAATCACCCTGTGGCCAGATGTCAAGCACTCACGAAAGCAGAGTTCACGGTGCCTGGCGGCTCCTGTGCGCACGTCTCTGTCCTGGGGAGCTGCCTGTAGTCACTGGATGGTTCCTCATGGTTGGCAGACATGGCGTTTCCCACTCTCCTCTGGATCTCCCCTGGGGTCCACCACACTCAGGTGTCTCCCCAAGTCACCACTCTTGGAGGGCAGGGCTTTGTGCAGTGGTTAGATGCAAGGGTCCCGCGGGCTGACCCTGCTTCCATCTGCCCAGACTTAGCAGTCCTGTGCTCTCAGGCAGGGCCTTCACCTCTGGAGCCCCCACTTCCTGTTTGTAATAGAAAATCTTTGTCACTAATTCATTACATAATCGGGCTTATGTGAGCATTAATGGGTTATTGCATGAAAAATGTTTACAATGTTGCTTAAACATTTGCTAATGAAAGAGGGGGCAGTCCCCTCAGCATTAAAACAGCACTGTGCCTCCCAGGACACCCATTCCCCAACTAACAAACACGCTTCTGAACAACGTGGGATAGGGAGTGGAAAGACACAGGGGCTTAGGGAGCTGGGGCTCAGTTCTCTGGTAGGACTAGCACTTCCCCTTGGATCACACAGACGTAAACCTGGGGAGACTTTCCAGATTTCCTTGTCAGCAGATTGTGGATGGCATTAAGAACCTATGGGTGAGATGCACTGCATGGCATGTGGAAGGCCGGATGAAAGTAGACGCCCCCTCTGTCTTCCTGCAGCACAGGGTGCAGGTGGGCCTGAGCAGGTGTGACTTTCAGCAGGTGACTTGAGCAGGTGTGGCTTTCAGCAGGTGACCTGAGCCGGTGTGGCTTTCAGCAGAGATCCTACCCTCAGCACTGGGTGTGGAATGTAGGAATGTTTTCCGAAAATATTAAACTGATTTCATTGAACAAATAGAAGTTGAAGCAAACTCAACGTGACAGGACATTGGGAAGTGCGCAAAGCCATCCAAGTGCAGGAGGGGCCTGTCCTGGGGGAAGACAGAGCCCCATCCATGTTTTCATTGAGTCAGAAGAAATGGAATTACTGAAAGTTGCAGGTTGATTTTGTTCTAGGCCAGTGCTGTAAGGAAATCCACGCTGGATAGGCAGGAACAAGAGGGTGGTGGGGCAAGGTGAATGTTCCAGGCAATAGGTGAGCATCGGGGTCCTTGGTGTGCAATGTGATTTGAGGATCGTGGAATCGTGCTGACTTTCAGAACAGATGAGAAGCCGGGAGGATCTGTGCAGAGGAGGAAGATCTATCTGGAAGAAGGCGAGGGTGTGAGGAGCAGCTGGGATAAGGCGCTAAGCAGGAGCGCACCCAATAATGGGAAGGAAGGGAACCTGGAGGAGGCTCAGGGCATGCTGGTCACAAGGGAGAAACTGAGGCAAGGAAGACAATTGCTAGCTGAGAGTTTCAGGATGTAAGCAGAAATGAAGTGTCATAGAGGGATATACATGGGAGGGGGCAGTGAAGACAGAAAAAGTGGGGTATAAGTTTAAGCCTTTGCCAGATTCAGTGGGCAGCATAAGATCATGTAATTGTAATTTACCTGTGTGCTACAGGGTGAGCCCGCCATGCCTTTGGTGCTGCAGGAGATGAGGGAATCTGAGCATGAATGAGAGAAGGAACTGGATTTCTCAGCTCCTGACATGAGTCAGTCTTTTGATTCTGTTATTTGACTTAATTCTCTCGATAACTCGCCAAGGTTGAGTGCATTAGTCAGGGTTCTCTAGAGGACTAGTAGGAGAGATGTATACATGAAAGGGAGTTTATTAGGAGAATTCACTCACACCATCACAAGGTGAAGTCCCATAATAGGCCGTCTGCAAGCTGAGGAGCAAGGGAGCCAAACCAAGTCCCAAAACCTCAAAAGTAGGGAAGCTAACAGTGCAGCCTTTGGTCTGTGGCCAAAGGCCCGAGAGCCCCTGGCAAACCACTAGTGTAAGTCCGAGGTCCAAGGGTCCAAAAGCTGAAGAACTTGGAGTCTGATGTTTGAGGGCAGGAAGCAGCCAGCATGGGAGAAAAATAGAGGCAGGAAGACTCAGCCAGTCCTCTTTCCATGTTCCTCTGCCTGCTTTTATCCTAGCCAAGCCAGCAGCTGATTAGATGGTGCCCACCCAGACCGAGGGTGGGTCTGCCTCTCCCAGCCCACTGACTCAAGTATTAATCTCCTCTGGCAACACCCTCACGGACACAGCCAGGCAACACTTTGTGTCCTTGATTCCAGTCAAGTTGGCACTCAGTACTAATTATCACAATGAGTATTAGAAGCTTCTACATTTTTGACTCAAGGAAACCAAAGTTTATGGAATTTTGAAGATTTGGCTAAAAAAAAATTCTGAAATGGCAGAACATGCTTGTGGTGGAGATTGTGTGAGGATATGCACTCCTGAGAAGGGGCAAGTCAGACAAAGGGTGAGGCAGGGAGAAGAAAACAAGGAAGAGGAGAGAAGCAGGGAAGAAGAGGAGCACGTGAAAGCAGGAGAGGAGGAAAGGGGGGAGACAGAGACAGGAGGAGCTGCAGAGAGGACCCCGCTCCCCACCCGGGAGGACAGAGAGGACCCCGCTCCCCACCCGGGAGGACAGAGAGGACCCCGCTCCCCACCCGGGAGGACGGAGAGGACCCCGCTCCCCACCCGGGAGGCCGGAGAGGACCCCGCTCCCCACCCGGGAGGACGGAGAGGACCCCGCTCCCCACCCGGGAGGACAGTGAGGACCCCGATTCTCACCCAGGAAGACAGAGGACTCTGCTCCTCACCCGGGAGGACCCCGCTCCTCACCCAGGAGGATCATCGCTGCTCTGTAACTTAAACAACCACAACAAGGGTTATAGATACATGTCTGCTTTACAAAACAAAGTCAGATGGGACTCACGTTTTTCTTTGTTTCCTTGTTTCTTTCTCTTTCTTTCTTTCCTTCCTTCCTTCCTTCCTTCCTTTCTTTTCTTTCTTTCCTTCTTTCTTTCTTTCCTTTCTTATTTATTTCTGAGACAAGGTCTTGCTCTGCTACCCAGGCTGGAGTACAGTGGTGCGATCCTGGCTCACTGCAGTCTCCACCTCCTGGGGCTCAAGCCATCCTCCCACCTCAGCCTCCTGAGTAGTTGGGGCCACGGCCTCAACAGCCTACACCACAATATCTTGTCAATTTTTATTTTGTAGAGATAAGGCCTCACTATGTTGCCCAGGTTGGTCTTGGACCCCTGGGCTTAAGTGAACCCAGCCTGCTTCAGCCTCCCAGGGTGCTGGGATCACAGGCATGAGCCACTGTGCCTGGCTATTTATTTCTTAAAGGGAGATTTAGAATTCCACTTTAGGTAATGGGCTTTTGGAATAATTAAGAAGAATCTTAAACACATTCTTCAAAAAGAGCACGTCAAACTGTCACAGAGCAGAGGAAGCTGCGGAGACGTGAGGACTGTGTTACGTGGGATCCTGGGCAGGAGGGAAGACTGAGGGGACACAGATGGAGGACGCCCTGAGCTGATGCTGATTATCAACACCGCCTCCACGATGCTGACTACCAACACTGCTTCTATGACTGAGGCAGACGCACCACACCAGGGAAAACAATCACAGCAGCAGAAAGCGGTGTGGGGCTCGTGGGATTCCAGTACTGCTTTCTCAATTTTTCTGTAAATGTAAAATAAAGCAGAGTTATAAGAAGTTTATTTTAAAAAACCACTTCCATGTCAGACGTTTCAGACATGTGGAAAGCCCCGAAGCACCACATCCGACCTCTAAGATGGGGAGGGCGAAGGGCGAAGGGTGTATGATTCGTCTGACCTGTATTCAACCACTTCTGTCTCCAAACTTCTGTCTGACGCAGTGGAAACCACATGCAGAGATTTCAATCATATTTTAAGTTTATTTATGTGTAATAAGTGAGATTTATACACTGGGACATAGCTTACTTGATCCAATAGGAAAAAAATTAGAAACATCTTTTTTTTTTTTTTTTTTTTTGAGACAGAGTCTCGCTCTGTCACTCAGGCTGGAGTACAGTGGCGCGATCTCGGCTCACTGCAAGCTCCGCCTCCCGGGTTCACCCCATTCTCCTGCCTCAGCCTCCCGAGTAGCTGGGACTACAGGCGCCCGCCACCATGCCCGGCTCATTTTTTTGTGTGTGTATTTTTAGTAGAGACGGGGTTTCACTGTGTTAGCCATGATGGTCTCGATCTCCTGACCTCCTGATCCACCCGCCTCGGCCTCCCAAAGTACTGGGATTACAGGCTTGAGCCACCACGCCAGGCCAATTAGAAACATCTTAACTCTTGGGCATAGTGGAATAAAATCAAATGATCATGCCTAAGACATACTGGAATTAATCTTTTTCTAAGGACGCCTTTGAAGACCCTGCAGACCAAGTGGAAAGGAACTCTGAGTCCCACTTGGACAGCAATGAGGAGTAGTCATGGCCCACGAGGGAGAAACAATGAGCGGTGACAAATCCTGAGAATATTTCCATGACGTGGGACTTTGGACGTATTAGTAAGTTCACAATTTGAGCAGTCTCTGCTGGTCATAGGTACGCAAAGTGAAAACGTTTCTGGGAAAATATTTTCTCTGATTCTGAGTTGTGTTTGATTATTAGTAAGAAAAAGATAAATAATGGCAATATTATAAATAAATAAAATAACAATATTATTAAATATTAAATCAATAGCAATATTATTCCATAACAGTTAACATTGTTAGAGCTCTTACTGTATAGGAGATTTACAAATTTTCTCAGTGTTTGCACCAGCCTCGGGTGGCAGGAAATACTGTTATATTTGCAGAAAAGAAGTGGAAGCTTATTGATGTTTTATGACTCCACCAAAATCCCACTTCACAGAATGAAGAGTTTGGGCCTAAATCTGGCCTGCTTGCCTCCACAACCTCCGCCATATGCCACAGGATTGGCACAAACCTCATATCCCAATGATAAATTCTGCATCACTTCCCAACCCTCTGCTTAAGACAGAGAAAGTCATTAAATGTTGTCGTAGTTTTAAACCTCCAGAAAAATAATTAGATGACTACTTGTAGGTTTGCCTTGTTGTTGTGATTGTGCTTGTGATTGTTAGCAACGTTTTGAGCAGTCTCTGCTGGTCGTAAAAGTAGAGCTGTGTTAACTTTAGACTTCTGAGGCCTTGTCTTTACCACCAACCTCATGTTGGCTGTGTGAGAACCTATTACGTGGCCGTTACTAAGTTCATGATTCACAATGTGTGAAAACTGGTAGCGAGTACAGATATGCAAACATATGCTGGTGGATAACTTCTGCTTCAAGTGTATGAAAGGGATCTAGTCCATCTCCTACCAAAAGAGGGATGGAATCTATTTAAAATGGCTTTTGAGACACTGGACATGGAGCAACAAAGGACAGTGACCCATGACAGAGTAAAGCAAAAAACACTGAGCCCCACAATGGCCCAAAGGTGCTGCTTTGAGGGGGTTCCAGGCCACAGCCCAGACGGGAGGAAACCGAGAAGAACCTGGTGACTCCCTGAGCGGAGGAGGCAGAGCTGAGGCCTCAGGAAGACCGAAGGGGCTATGCAGGCCACTGGAGTGAGTCTCTGAGATGAGAGAGCTGGAATGAGAACTCCACTGATCTGTCCTGATCTTCCCAGGGTAATCCTGCAGCATTCAATAGAATATTGATCAGCACATGCCTATGGGAAAAACCACCTGAGGCCAAGGTAGTTACTCCCAGGGAGGGAACCATCTGGAAGGATTGAGAGAAACAGTGCCCACAGCTCACCCAGGCCTGGAATGGTGCCTTTTCCCACTAGTCAGAAAGGCCTCAGAAGCACAGCCCATTGGAGAGGTTGCACAAGGGGTTTGCCCAGCTGGGGGAAATATCGGGGCTGGACAAAGCACAGCTCTGGTCTCTCCTAAGATATATACAAAGCAAAACTCAAATGGCTCAGAATCAAATTGCTTTCAAGTAACTTACCGCCTCTCCCAGAAAAGCTCAAGAATAGGATGGCAAACATGTCCCCATACCCAATAAGAAAAATAACTATGTCTAGCACTGAGACAAAAATTACCAGACATCAAGAGAAGCAAGAAAATGTGTTTTATGATGCAGACAAAAGGCGATCAGAACTCCTCCACAATTGATAAAAATGTACAGATAGCAGATAAGATGATTAAAAACATTATCATAACTGTGCTCCATGTGTTCAAAAAGCTAAGAAGAGATATGGAGGATTTCAAAAAGGCCCAAATCAAATTTCCAGAAGAGAAAACAATATTTTGAGATGAAAACTCTGCTGGGTGGGATTTATGGAAGATCACACGTTACAGAAGAAAAAAAAACCTGATAAACATGGAGATATAGAAATATTCTCAAAGATAGATACATTTAGATAAGAAAAGTTTTGAAATATGCTAATGATTTAAAAAATGGGTAAAGAAATATGGCATGAGAACTAAAAATAAAATCCTCAGCCCCCTGCAACTAATCCACCCACTCTTGGCCAAGGGGACCCCAGAGAAAACTTTACATGTTAGTGCTCAGCCCTGGTGGTATGGGAGGTCAGACTTGCCTCCCTATACCCACTCCCTTTTGCGATTTAGACACAACAGCCAACCAGCACTAAGGTTAAAATAGAGGTCCTAAGATTGACAGGACTGATTCTTTGTGGCAATAAAACACCAAGTTATCAATAGGACCTAAAGCAATGCCAGGAAAGGGCAAAGTCACGCACCCTACACTTCCAGAGTAAACTATGTTCTTACCAACACAAGGCTTTTATTTTTCTCTAGCAGCTAAACAAGCACTGGCCAAGAGATAAGCAATGCTGAAGCAATTGCAGCTCACCAATCATGAAACGTGGACTGACCGCCTGCTCCACCAGCCATAACTATGGCTTTGATTGACAAGAGGCTGATTTCAATACCTCTATCCTGTTGAGAAGGTCACTGACCCTGGACTGGTTCCGGCTGGTTTACAGCATCTGTCCCCACTTCACACTGTGACATATAAGGCCTAATTTTAATGCATTTGAATGTTAAGTCTCCACCTCAAAGTAAACATGGGTCATATGTAATACACATGTTTGTTCAATAAACATGGGTCGGGACACCTTCATGAATATTCATAGCTCCTCCTATAATCTGTTGAATATGTGTGTTGAGCCAACCCCTTCAGCATAAGTTCCTGTCTCACCTTTTCTCTTTTGAAATGCCTGCTAAAGGTCCCTGCCAGAGGCTATACTTCCCAGCCTGTCGCACCTCATAGGCTCTAACCCTCTGTAAGAAATAAAGTTGGCTTTCAAAATTTATAGACCTTATCATTCTGAAGTTGAAAGACATGTGGCAAAAGCATGGCTGTGGGAACTCACATGAAACAAAATTCTGAGATCCAGCAAGAGTGTCCCCAGATCTAGAGGTGTCCCCACTACTCTGACATGAGTTCTGTTTCATGTGATTAGTGACTTTAAAATGTCTTGACATAGCCAGGCAGAACGACATTTCTCTGAATCCACCTTTCGTATGCATCTTTTTAAGGTAGACCACAAGACAATGTTTGTTTGAGACTTGGAACAAAGACTGAAAAAAGTTTCAGTCTAAACAAACATTTAGAAGATGGAGCTACATTTAGTAGCTCACACGTGTTGCTGCTGATCCACTGATTCACCGCATCAGTGTGAAGCAACAACTGGTCCTGCAACTGCTCTTTTTTTTTAAACTGGATTCTCTCTCAGCTCTTCTGCCTTCAGGCTAGATATGTGTGTGGAATGCCCTAGCAAAGGGCAGCTTCTGCAGGAAGCTCAAGTCAGAGGCAACAGGAACGGACATGAGTTTCAGCTCATCCCAATGGGATTCCAGCTCAGGCCTGTGATCGTCCCTTCCTGAATGCCTAGCTTCTCAACTTCAAGACCCAGTGTCAGGTTCAGTCTGATAACAACAGCCTGACATAGGCTGCATTAGAAGTTCCCACAGTTGTGTAATCCAAGTCCCTATAGCCAATCCCTATATACGTATATGTATATATAATGATATACACACACATGGACAAACACACACACACACACAGAATACATACCAACGTGGTTTTCTGGTCGAACCATTTGCGATGCATTCATTTTTTTAAATGCCTGGTGTTCTAACAGAATGCTTACAAGTGTGCATTCAACTTGGCTCCTGTATTAACTGACTGTGTGTCTTTGGCCAAGTGACTTGTCTTCTCTGAGTCTCAGTTTTCTCACCTGTAAAGTAGGAAGAATATTTTCTCCCATAGAGGTAATCATGAGATAATATAGGTAAAGTTCTTAATTTAGTAATTGACTTATGGTACCCAATTGGGCAGATACTGTTTTCTTCAGTATCATTATCAATTCTTCTCCATTAGACACCAGAAAAGTATGACCTCAGAAAAAAATGCACGATGATGACACTTTAGAAAGCAGAAAATAAAATCCAAGACAGAGAGAGGAAAAAGGGCAGCCCAGAGTCTGAGACATGATTGCGGTCAGGGTCCCTCAGCCTTGGGAGGGGAGAGGCAGCAGAGTCAATGCTGGGTATGGGCAGCAGGGGAGCACACAGGAGGAAAGGAAGGGAAACCTAGAAAAGGCCCGAAAAACAAAAAGAAATGCAAGGTGATTACACGTCTGCCTTAGGCTAGCCCAGAATACAAAAGCAAGCATGAGGCTGACCTCGTTATCGGATATTATTATTGATCATTGTCTATTACCTTCATTTCTTAATGGATGATAAAAAGTTTCTTAACAAAAGTTGAAATACTTAGTATTCATTCATAATGTATAGTTGTATTATGAACCCAAATTGTTTATGATAATTTTTATAAAGATTTACATTTGTCCTCATTTAGAATTCATACAGAGCTTCCTGGTGTGCAGAGCTCATACTCCACTTAGGCCTCGTTTGTTAACTGAATAATAGTCATTTTCTGTTGCACAATAGTTAATTGCTAAGAAGAGGAGTCGTCAGGCTAATTCTTTGACTGTAGCTCTCTATTCATCTTATGGTCACATCTGTATTCCACGATCATCTGTTAGATTCAAAACATGAGGAACTCGAGGACCCAGTGAAAATTACCTTCCCATCCCTGGCCATAACCCAATATGACAGGACATGTTTTCAACTGAATTATAAACCATCAAAATGGAACAGCCAAAAGTCAAGCTATTAAGAATGGGGCATTTTCCCCCTGAGAACAATATCTCCATTTACAGCTTGTTTTGTTAGTTTATTTAGAAAATACAAAAGTGCTTACCTGTGTATACTGCCGCTTGCTGGGGAAGGTTCCAATCTGGAGACCTTAGATCCTTTCTAATGGAAGCGAGTTATCTCATAGAGGAACTGAACTTTCCCTGCCACACGCCATTCCTCCCAGTCAGTGGGGGTGCTGCAGGCCCCGGGTGCAGGAGGAGACCCTGGCCCTGCTCCCCTACCACAGCCCATGGTTAGTTCCTGTTCTGTCTCTAATCTCCTCCCTGTGGCTTCCCCCACCCCACTTCCTGTCCCATTCACTCATCCCTTTCCCCCGTCGCATTTCAGATGTGTGCTTGGAGATGCATATTTACAGGTGGGGGATCCAGTGCTGTTTATTGCGAGAGTGTTTTGATTTATTGATTTATAGAAACAACTTTGTGCTATGGGGTATATCCTGCTTTTTACTTTCTCACTCAAAGCTACGCTTCTGAGATGTGCCGCGTCACTGCTGGGATTCGTCTCTCTGCTGTGTAGCATGTCATAGCAATGGCCGTGCCTGTGGCATTGCCATGTACGTGACAGTGAAGACATGGCAGCCTCCACTCCCTGCACTACAGGTGCACGACACTGGCATTGTCACTGAGCTCCCAGCGTGGGGGTGCAACGGTGTCGCAGTGTGGGGCAGCGGAGTTAGTGTGGCAGTTTGTGATTCAATGAAGCACATCTATTGTCATATTCTGCTATGGC
This sequence comes from Macaca fascicularis, assembly GCF_037993035.2. NCBI lineage: Eukaryota > Metazoa > Chordata > Mammalia > Primates > Cercopithecidae > Macaca > Macaca fascicularis. The sequence goes on from NC_088378.1 coordinate 2,140,234, forward strand.
TGTGGATATGGAGGTGATTTTAAATGGGTCCTCAAGGCTTTCATAATAGTTTGAATCTCATAAATGATAAAGAAATAAAATAAGAATGTGCCCATAAAATAAACTGAGAGTCATTGCCAAGGGATTAACCTAACAAATCAACTGTTTTTTTTACCTGCTTAATTCTACTTAGCACTGCTACATTTCTTTCCACAAGGACTCCGCTAATGACAGGATCGCCAAGGGCACCTGGAGTCCTACCTTCTTATGTTAAATGATTATTCGGTCACCCCTTCATACCTTTCATTGACCCGAATAGCAGCTGAGCTCCTAGCACAGGCTCAGTATTGTTTTAGACAGGAAGAAGCAGGGACTAACGAGATGGACAGGACCTTGTAAGTATAAAGTGTATGTCCTCGTGGGAGAGACAGATCATTCACCTAGACAACTAGTCAAGGAGATTTCAGATAGTGGTGATGCACTGTGAATAACTAAAATAGGCGAAAAGATTAGAGAACACCTTAATATTTATTTAAAATAATGTGGGGGCTGCAATGATTTTGCTGATTAATTCATTCCAGGAGCAGGTGCTGGCCCCTACTGGACGTCAGTCCTCAAGTGCCCTGAGGGTTTCCGTGGTGTGTGGAAGGCAGGAGCCCCTGTCCTCAATGGAGGTAGGAAGGTTCCCCTTTTAACTCCATTGAAAGATGCAAAGAAAAATGAAAGGCTGGTCCATGTAGAGGGTCCTCAGAATCCCCCTCCTGCCATCCACATTGGAAGGCAGGGAGCGCTGGGGCCCTGGGATGCTTTGTGCAGCTCCCATGGGTCTTTGGTGAGTCCTGCCTGGGCCCGTTCTCTCCCCACTGCTACGCAAAGGCCCAGTGAGCAAGAACCCTGGATGATACCTCCCTAGTGCCTCCAGTTCCTCAACACTCATGTCTGGCCACCTGCCCTCAGAGATGGAGACTCGTAGAGCCTAGGACTCCTCACTTAGGGCACTTGGGCACAGGGCCAGGTCCCTGAATAAACCAATTCCCTGGGCTTCCGCACTTCCCAAAAGGCCAAGTGCACCAGGCCCCCCTAAGCCCACCCAAGCCTCCAGGCTCTCCGTGGGTCCTCCCCTCCCCGCCTCCTCTCCCTGCATCACCAAGCGTGAGATTCACCACAGGGTGGGAATGCAGTTAATACCACTGGATAAAGGCATTGAAGGATCTTATCACCTTCAATCATCATAGGTGAGGTTTGGTGCTGGGAATCCTGAGTTCTACAAAAGGCTTAAAACATCAAGAGAAAAAGAAAGAATGACACCGTCAAAAAATATGAGCCCAGGTATTATTAACGTCCAGCCTCCAACAGGATAGCAAACTAACACAGGTTACAGGGAAATTCCTCCAAGTTCAGTCCTGGAGACGTCAGATCGCTGAGAAGGAGGTTGATTGGTAAGGAACAAATGTCAAAACTATTAGAAACTGTTAGGGAGATTGAAGGTGGCTGAATCCTAGAATGTAAAAAAAAAAATTGGATTCCCACCTCATAACACTTGATGAATGCCAGGTCCATGAAAGCCTTAAATGTGAAAGGTAAAAACGTTAAAGATGATATAAGAAGACGTATAAGAATATCTGTAAGTTTGCGATAAAAAGACTTTTAAAATCATATGCCAAAGAACAAAAGTTAAAATAATCGATACCTCAAAATTAAGGATTTCTTTTAAGTGAAGGACAAAGTTAAGAACATTAAGAGAAGTAATGTACCAAGAGACCATTTTCCAGTGTATAAAATCCACGAGGGGTTCACTACGGAGCAGATCGGTGCTTAACAGAGAGTGAAACTGACCGGCCAACCAGTCCTAGTCAGAGTAGGAGCTCCAGAAAAAGGAGGTTCCCGTCTTCCCTCTTGTTCCTCCCAAAGGCCAAAGTGCCTCAAGTGTGACATTTTTCCAGGACAAAGATGAGCTGTTTCAGGAAGGAGGGCAGGGAGCATTGCTATGCAGTCCAGCTTGGATCCAGGGAAAATTTGAAGATAGAAGATAAAAGTCACCAGTCTCGCCCCGAACAAGGCATCAAGACAGTGAGCAGGTCACTTAGGGTGGGTGGTCCAGTCTGCCCCAGTGCTCCCCTGGTGTAGAAACTCAGGTCAAAGCCCCCAACTTTAGGGACAAGTCTTACTGGAGAGGCTACTCATGTGGAAGGGTGAGAAGGTGAAACTGTGGTAGTTTATTAAACAGAATTTCAGAGTGGGGGTTGGAATTTCAGAAAATCCTTTGAAGAAGCGGAAGGAATGGCTCCAGCTGTGAGGAAGCGCATGTTCCCAGCTTGAAAAAGAGCGTCCAAGTGGCAAGTGCGCCAAGGAGGGGCCGCAGTGTCACATCGCGTGAGCTTGCGGGGCCAGAGTTTACTTCTTCCTTTGCCAGTTCGAGGATTCACCACGTTTGTCCTTTGAAGATCGTTTGGGTTTCAGTCCGTGTGACCGCTTTCACCTGCTGGTATTGTTTAGTTACAAATCCAGACAGAGTCAAAACGCTTGAAGAACAGAAAACACGATGCAAACCCAGTCATTTCCAGACTGTTTTTCCAAGGGGCAATTATGTGGCTGGAGTCAGACAAAAACAGCCTAGGAGCCAAGTACTGTTTCTCTCTGTGTCTCATCTTGGGCCTCGCAAGTCCTGGAGCCTCTTTTTCTCTCCTCCTAAATGTTTAATTCTGATGCCCTTCAAAACTTAATCGTGTAGTATCTCCCTAGGTCAGCATTTCTTCAACGGTGATCCACTAACCAGTATCACCTGGGGTTCTAGTTTAAAATAAGGACTTTCAGACCCTACTTGGTAGCTGGTATATGAGTTTCTAGTATTGCCAAGAACAAATTACACAACTTTATTGGCTTAAACAACACAAATTCATTGCCTCGCGGTTCTGGAGGGGGAAAGCCAGGGACGGAGGTGTCAGTCAGCATGGCCACACTACCCCCAGGGTCGGGAGAGAGCCCATTCCCTCCTCTTCTTACCCCTGCTTCCCTCCTCTTCTCACCCCTGCTTCCCTCCTCTTCTCACCCCTGTGGCCGCCAGCAGGGCTGCACTCCCCCCGGGGTCAGGAGGGAGCCCCTTCCTTCCTCTTCTCACCCCTGCTTCCCTCCTCTTCTCACCCCTGTGGCTTCCAGCAGGGCTGCACTCCCCCAGGGGTCAGGAGGGAGCCCCTTCCCTCCTCTTCTCACCCCTGCAGCTGCCAGCATTCTCCTGTGGGCTTTTCTCAGCACATGGCCTTTGTCCTCACATTCCCTCCACTTCTCTGGGTGTCTAAATGCCTGACTCTCTTTTACAAGGACACTGCTCCTTGGATCTGAGGCCCAACAGATGACCCAGGATGACCTCATCTCAAGATCCTGAACTTAATCCCATCTTTCCAAACAAACTCACATTCCCAGGTTCCAAGGATGCTGGCCTGCACGCATCTCTGGGGTCACTACTCAGCCAATTATACCTGGTGAATTGCAGATTGAAGTAAGGGAAAAGAAATCACCAGAAATATGCATTAAATTGAGAAGACCACTACCAGGGTAATTTTACGGACCCCCACGGCTTTAAATCTCATCTGCATGCTGATTCCAAAAGTTCTCCCTCCAGGCTAGATCACACATTAGAGTTCCCAAATTATATATATTCAATCACCTACTTGGCATTTCCAACTAAAATATCTTACCAGCATTTGAAACTCAACACATAAAAAGTGTACATCTTCAGGCTGTTTTTCAGAAACCACTTTCTCTAAGAGTTCTAATTTCAATTCACCATCCTCCAGCAAGTCGCATGAGCTGGAAATCCTCATGGCATCCTCTGCCTTCCACTGTCCTGCAACCCACCATCAGATCACCAATGTTTCCTCCAGGACACCCAGCTGGAAATGAGGAAGAGGAGACGACTCTGAAGCCGAGGACCTGTTTCCCTAACGGAGGAAGACGAGACGGCTCTGAAGCCAAGGACCTGTTTCCCTACCTTTCTATCTGCCCTTTCTACGCTGTCACAGCAAGTGTGTTGCCTTCTACCTGATCTTCACGTTCAGACGTTTTTAAGGATTCAGCAAGTCATGCCTTCCCAGAGCACGTTTCTTTTCTTTTCTTTTTTCTTTTCTTTTCTTTTCTTTTCTCCTTCCTTCCTTCCTTCCTTCCTTCCTTCCTTCCTTCCTTCCTTCCTTCCTTCCTTCCTTCCCTCCCTCCCTCCCTCTCCTCTCTCTCTCTCTCTCTCTCTCTTTCTTTCTTTCTTTCTTTCTTTTTGAGATGGAGTCTCACTTTGTCACCAGGCTGGAGTGCAGCAGCGCGATCTCAGTTCACTGCAACCTCTGCCTCCCGGGTTCAAGTGATTCTCCTGCCTCAGCCTCCCGAGTAGCTGGGATTACAGGCGCCTGCCACCACGCCTGGCTAATTTTTGTTTTTTTCAGTAGAGACAGGGTTTCACCGTATTGGTCAGTCTAGTCTTGAACTCCTGACCTGGTAATCTGAGTGCCTCAGCCTCCCAAAGTGCTGGGAATACAGGCGTGAGCCACTGCGCCCAGCCTCCAGAACGTATTTCTTATGACACAGCCCACTGAGCCTGTCCAGGATCTTCAACTGTCAGGAATCTCCACATCTCCACTGCCCTAACCCGAGTCCAAGTCACGAAAACCTGCCACCTACACAGCCTTAGCTTCTCCCAGTGAGCCCCCTGGATTCTTCTTTTGCCCTCTCTTCCCCTCTTTAATCCGCTGGTAATTCAGGTCACAGTTATCTTTTTACCTATGAATTAGGTCTGCCACTCCTGACTATGCTGTTTCAATGTCTCCCCATTGCAATGTATAAAACACAGGCTCTTGGCTTAACTTGGTCTGCAGTACTCTATGTGGCACCCTTTCCTTTCCTGCTTTCACTCCTACCCCTTCCATATCACTATCACCTGATTACTAAAATCCATCCACACCGGCTTCTTTCAGTTACTTTGACATGCCAAAAAATTCTTTGTTATCCTAGGGAATTTGGCACAAGGTTCCTTATGCCTGGAATGTTTACTTCTTTATTCTTCAGCTCCTTAGTGAACAATTTCTTCTCATCCTTTAAGTATTAGCTTAAATATTACTTGGACAGCCGGACCTTCTACAAACACACTCTCTAATGAGTTTCTCTATTATTAGGGTAATTACATCACGCAGTTTCTTTACTTCATGACATGCGAGTTCTTGTAATTATGAATATACTTGTTTACATGGTTATTATCCAAGCAGTTAATAAATTGTTTTGAAGGAATGATTGAGTAAGTGGTATATTTGCCACGATGAGCTAAGCTTATGTTCAACAAAACATAAGAGTTGGTGAATAGCCTCTGGGATTAGAAAATGTGAAAGTGTTTCTTGTAACCAACGAGCTAGTGTTTGTAAAGAACATGTAAGAAACTTCCCTCTCTATAGATGGGCACAAATGCATTTCAGTTTTAATAGATGTTTCAATATATTAATTGTGTTGTCACAAATTGATTATGAAAAGCCCTTATATGAGCATTAATGTTGATCAGGCCAAAAATTAACCTAAGGAATGAGTAGAGATGACTGGATCAGAAGAGTCTGTCATAGGAACAGAGATCACACGTTGTCTAAGAAAGAAGAGAGAGGATTTTTTTATTGAGGATACATTGAAACCGTTTTTGTTTATACTAATGGCTGAAAGGCTCCCATCAGAGCCTATTCACCTCGTTTGAGATAACAGCTATGAGTTTTCCTTTGTAGTTGTTCTTTTGTAGAACTACTACCATACTCCTAACACACACACACACACACACACACACACACACACACAGAGAGAGAGAGAGAGACATATAACAGTTATCTGGAGGAATAGAGAACAACCAGAAGCTGGCAAGTCCTGAATGGGAGTCAACATTTGAGGAAATAAAGTGGTATATGTCTTGGATAGTAGTGTACTCATTAATTGCCCTCCCCACAAAAAGAAAAGAGAGAGAGAGAGAGAGACCTGGTTTGTAGTTTGTCAAGTACCATGGTATAAATAGTCCCACCATGTTTAATGAATTTCTGGTTTCAAGCTACAAATGATTGAACAGCCCACTTGGAAATTGCAGAATGTTTAACAATGACTCTTGCAAATCAATGCAAGCTGGTCCCAGAACACCCTGGGGTGGGTGTCCCATTTCCGTGGCCTGTATGTAGCATGAAAGGAGGACAAGTTTACATCATGCTCCAAAGCAGGCAGATTCTGGGCCAGAATTAGCACTTGGAGGAGAGGAGCTGGCACTGAGTGAATATACCAGCTTCACAGCTTCTAGCCCAAGGCCAGGCTCCAGTGGGCCACGTGAGGCAGTAAAACTCCAGTAGGTAACTTGCAGTCTTTCTCATCTGAAGAACCAAAGGGTAAAATTGGGGGCAACCATAGACACAAAAACATTGAGGATAAATCTGGGGAAAAAGAGACAGAGAGGGGCATCCACACATTTTGTGTATAAATTCTGCCCTAATACCTGATGACCCCTGAAACATGCACATGCCAGATAGACCTCCAGGAGCCCAGTGAAAGGTCTGAATTGAGATTTGACCTGCTGTCCAAAGACAAAGCCTGCAGTTTGCTTCCAGTCTAGTGAGTGTTGCTCTACCAACAACAGCAACGACACAGCTGAGCACTGTTCGGAGGAATATAACAGAACCCAGAGTCTGAACACACGACCGTCAGTGTCCAGGACAGTGGCAAAACCTTTACAACCTTCAACCGAGGAAACAGAAAAAAAGGACCCAATCCCAGAAGAAAAGTCAATCAGTGGAGATTGACCTCCATGTTGTAATTAGTATACTATTCCTTCAAAGCAAGTGTTAATAGTAAGCTCTGTGACATAAAGAAACGCAGATTCATAACAAATTGAAACATGGGATCAGTTTTTTCCAAGGGACTTATTGGAGAGAGAGCACAAGAAGCTGGGGAGAGCTTCAGGCTCCTGGGGAGGGAGAAGGATCAGGGAAGGGACCCGGAGGGCAGCACGGTTCTGCAGAAGCTTCAGCCAGGCTGGTGGAGGGTGGTTGTGCCTCGTCTTCAACACCAGAGTTCTGTCCTGCCAGGAAGGGTTCACTGCGGTGCCCCTGCCTGAATTAGTTCCTGGTTGAAAGCAGATGGAGATGGGAGAGGACTGAGGCTGCCCACAGCCTCTTACTCTTGGAGCCTCAAGGAGGGTGTGTGGGGGCGGGGCAAGGGAAGGCAGGAGCCCAGCTTCGGGGGCCACACCACTGTCTCAGCAGGAGACAGGAAGATCAGTGGAGCAGTGATGGGACACACCAAGCAATGTGGGGCTCAGGGCCAGTGTGGCTTCCTCTCTAAATGGAACGTGAACATGAGGGATGAGGCGCAAAGTCGAGTGGAAAGAAAACTCTGGGGGACATGTGAAGATGCCCGGGTCCTGGCTGCAGAGAAGAGGTTCTAACGTGAGGTGAAGATAACTCTTCCTCTGAGAGTCTGAAGGTGAGAGTGGAGGGAAGGGTGCTGTCCTGACGTTGGAAAGTTTAAAAAGAGAGGATGATGGAGGTGTCCAGTTCCTGCCTTCTTCCCATGGCAAGAATCAAGGCCAGTGAGCACACAGGAGAAGGAACGGAGTGATTTCTTGTAGTTCTGAATACACTCCCAAAGGACACAGGGAGCATGGTGTTGTGGTCAGTACCTCAGACACTTATTTAGGGAGTAAAGGGAAGGGGGAGAAAAAGGGAAAAGGGATGGTGGGATGGGGAGAGAAAAGAAAGAAGGGAGAGAAGCAAGCAGGGAGGGAAGAAGGAAGAGACAGGCCTAGAATTCCAGAGTTTCAGGGAATGGAGAGGGCACCTAATCAAAACTTCACCCTCGTTCATCTGAGACGCAGACCTGCACAAGTGACGGCCCCGTCCTGCCACACCACTGCCAGCAGCAGAACCTAACATACACGTGGACCAGCAGAAAGGTGATGGTGGTGACCTAACAACACATTTCTGTTTCTGCTGGTCAGTGCCAGTTGTGGAAAAGGCAGAAATCTAAAGGGAAGAATTATGGGCTCTGGACTCTGGCAGATATAAGGCAGGCCCTAGACAACGGCCAGCCTGTTTTCTTCTTAGTTGATGGCTTATCTGGGACTCACATACACACACACAGACATGCAAGCACACAAAAACATGCACGCTATGCACGTGTACACACAGATACACGCACACACACATGGCTGTATACATACACACACACATATGCACACACATACATGCACACACACGGATGCATACACACACACATGCACATACATGGATGCATACATGCATACACACATGCACACACAAGTATGGATGCATACATGCACACATGCACACATACACGCACACACATATGGATGCATACATGTGCACACACATGCATGCACACACACGGATGCATATATACATACACACACATGCACACACATATGGATGCATGCATACATACACACATGCACACACACATACATGCACACACACTGATGCATGCATACATACACACACACGCACATATATATGCACACAGGTATGGATGCATACATGCATACACGCATGCACATACACGCACACATATGGATGCATACATGCACACACACGCATGCACACACACGGATGCATACATACATACACACATGCACACACACATATGGATGCATACATACACACATGCACACACACATACATGAACACACACTGATGCATGCATACCTACACACACATGCACACATACATGCACACAGGTATGGATGCATACATACACACATGCACACACACGGATGCATACATATATGCACACGCACACACACACGTGCACACACATTTTCACTCGTGGAGGCAGTGAGTGTCATAACATTCTTTTTGGATGTTAAATACATTTTTGAAAACGTGCACAAAGGGGGTTTTTGCAGGGCTTATTACCGTTTTTAAAGTTCATAAGCTTCTGAGATCCGATAATGCAGCCACACAGCCCAGGAAGCAGACAAACAGGAAGGGAAATAACCGGAAGGGCAACTTTTCACTTCAGGGAACGACGACCAGGCACCGAAAGGCAGGTTTCAAGTGCCCCCTGGTGGCCAAACCTGGACATTGTGCCAGGGCAGAAAGGCAGGCAGCGCCGCTTACAGAATGGGGTGAACATGGTTTAATTTGTTGTGTTATTAAAATTCATTAGATCGAACCGTCTGGTCTTTAAATGATGAATATTATTTTCTTTAACAAATGCTAAGAATAATTTTACTAAGACCCAATAAGAATAAATAATGAGCAATAACACAACACTTCACAACATGTAGGTGAATAATTTGCCCAACACGGCAGAATTTTGATTCCAACTTACTCATCTGACCCCATATTTTGCACCGGTAAGTTATTCTGTTTAAATTGAGTTCAAAAGCCTAGTGAGTAAAAAATGACCACAGCATAGTCACAAAGATGAAAACCTAGCATACTATGAAATCAAGACAAAATGCTATTAAACTGGTTAAGGGGGATGCAAAGAAAAGAACTGAAATAAAATAGTCTTATCAGTGAAGACAAGGATTTCTCCTCAAAAATTTTAGGATCTCAGGAAAAATCATGAACATCATGAACCAAAATACTTTATATTCAAAAGCAATTGTACTTGACAAGAATAATGTAAGAAGTAAATAAAATAAAGGGAGAAAGGCAAATTTTAGGAAATTGAAGGAAAATGGAAAACGGGGGAAATATTATATGTATATGTACACGTATCCAAACACAGAAAACAGAAATATGGATACTTAAGTTTAGACAGGCCAAAGAAAACAGGAGAAAGCCGTTTTAAAAATATTACTGTAGGCCGGGTGCAGTGGCTCATGCCTGTAATCCCAACACTTCAGGAGGCCGAGGCAGGTGGATCACCTGAGGTCAGGAGTTCAACACCAGCCGGGCCAATATGGTGAAACCCCGTCTTTACTAAAAATACAAAAATTAGCTGGGCGTGGTGGTGGCGCCTGTAATCCCAGCTACTCAGGAGGCTGAGGCAGGAGAATGGCTTGAGCCGGGGAGGCGGAGGTTGCAGTGAGCTGAGATTGTGGCACTGCACTCCAGCCTGGGCAACTGAGCGGGACTCTGTCTCAAAAAAAAATAAAAATAAAAATAATTATGGTAAGAAAGCCAATTAGAGGCTCGATGCAGCCACGTCGCCTATTCCCAGGTCCACAGGCCACGGATGGAAGAATGAAAACCACACAGTGTACACTCAAGGAGACAGTGCCCGTCCACACATGGCCCAGGAAGCAGAGGTTTCAGAGCTATGAGTCAGGTCCTGTACACGGAAGGGCCTTGTCTGACTCGTCCTTCACACAGAGGAGGATGGGGCACGGGATAAAGGGACCGGCTCAGCATCGGAGGAGCATGGCTTTGACATGTGACTGCCTCTGCTCTGAGACTTTATCAAAATGACCCCATCTCCAAGAAGGACTCCAACACAGACAGGGCAACTGCAGATGAGCAGGTTCTTGGAAAGGAGACTAAAACGTAAGATTAATGACGAAGTAAGCCAGTGTGACTCGCTGGGGGAAGTGAGTTCAAGTCCTTAAAGGGAAATCAAGCAAGTCTAATTGCTTAGAATTATTTTAGGGGAGAAAGAGCAGTGCCAATAACTAAATGCACAAAAGGGAAGTCGTGGATAGAACCTTCCGGACACAGAGGAGGAGAGTTCGCAGCAGAATGTGAGATTTGAATTGTAAACAGCTGTCACTCCCAGGCATTAATGCACTTAAATCATGAAAAAAGGTATAGCTATAAAACATAAAAAGATAAAAAGTAATTTAGAAACCTAAGATAACTATTATAGACATGTATAAAATTAGAACAATTTGAAGACAGGATAAACATGAACTGACTAAAGCCTAAAATATCACAATTGGAGTTGCCTTTGAAAGTGTGAAAACATGAACATGAAGAGCTTACCTGTATTTGCTTGAAGTAAACTCACAAATGCATGAAAGGAATAAAGTCACAGGCAACTGGCTCACGTTTTAACATTGAAGGAAATTATGAGTTGGGAAGTACGTTCCCCAACGGAGCTCAGTGCCTTCGAGAGAGCTGTACCTTCCTGCAGAGAAACCTTTGGCAATAAGCTCAAGTATCAAATGATAACAACAGTGAAGAGTCATGGTTTACATCACCAAGTGCCAAGAGCTGATACATTTGTTCCGACATAGTTATTATTCAATTAGTCTTCACAAAACTCCTATTGCACATGGGGAAACTGAGGCATGAAGGCATTCAGGAAGTTACCTGGGCTCACATGGTGAGTGAGGAGAGACCAGGTAGGTGAGCTCAGAAAATCTGAGCGCATGTCCCGGGCTGCCCCCCCTCCTAGAAGCTGAGCTGTGTGATGTCTTCATTCCCAGATCCAGGTGGAAAACCTGAGCCTGAGTCTCGGGCTGCCCCGCCTCCTGGACGCTGAGCTGTGTGATGTCTCCTTCCCAGATCCAGGTGGAAAACCAGGGCCAGTGTCCCTGGTTATCCCCCCGGCATGTGTTCCTGGGATGAGGCCTTGACTTCCCACAGAGCTGCGTGGGGGCTCATGCCTAGAATCCCAGCACTTTGGGAGGCTGAGGAAGGATTGCTTGAGCCCAGGAGTTTAAGACTAGCCTAGGCAACATGGCAGGACCCCATCCCCATCTCTACAAAAACAAAAACAACAACAACAAAAAAACTTAAGCCAGGTGTGGTGCGGGCACATGCAGGCACATGGTTCCAGCCACTCAGGAGGCTGAGGTGGGAGGATCGCTTTAGCCCAGGAGTCTGAGGCTGCAGTGAGCCGTGATGGTATCATGGCACTCCAGCCTGGGTGACAGAGTGAGACCCTGTCTCAAAAACTTAAAAAAAAAAATCAACTGTTGGGTGGTCTTCAGTCAGGCTGTCCCCTCTCAGTGCTCTTTGATAAAAGTCAGATTATCATAGTAAAAGTCCGATTTGATATATTCTGCATGGCAGTGCACACAGATCTGGGGTTGGAGGAATGGGAGGGTTGAGACAGCGTTGTTTCTGATCTGAAAGTCTTTAAAAGATGTCCTTTTTGTTGAAAAGTGGCCTTAAAGTTTTGGTAACGATGATGTTTATGTCCCCAGAGGTCCCTCTTCTCTTCTGACACAAAGTTTGTCGGGGAGAGATCCAGGCAGAAGCAAAGGAGTGGATGCAAGTGTCGCACTGGGAGTATCAGGCACCCGGCGCAGGAGCCCTTGTCCCGGACGGCTCCAGGACGCACCTTGCACTGTCTCCAGAGAACGCTTGTAAATGTTGTCCCTTTCGCTCCCAGCTGACGGAGACAGACCTTGAGATGAGACCAGAGGTGGAGGTGCCTTTCGTGGATCGTGTGCAGCTGCAGGACGCTGGCCGGCTGTGCTTGGTGTAATGAACTCCTCCCGCCACCATCTGTGAAACTTGATTCTCATCCCCAGGCCTGAGCCACTGGTTTTTGTTTCTAGCAGGAGAGGTCATTAAATGCAGTCATTGTCCTGAGCAGCCAAACTCTTTTCCTTGCTTCCTTCAGTCAGCAAAAGTCTGTTGTACTCAGCCAGCAACTTCTGGGACAGGTCCCCAGGTCACCATCAAAGCCCCGCGGGGCTGAGGGGAGCCAGGCCCTGAGGCCGTAGTTGGGTGAGGTTGCTGCATTCACCAAACAGTCCTAAAACCACCCTGAAACAAAGGTGCCTCTCCAGGAGCCCATTTTCCCCAGAGTCAGCCATTTCACCTCCTGAGCCCTTGAAGCTCTCAGCAGGAGCATCGCAGGCTCCCCGAGGACATCAATCTCTGATTGCCCAGCCGGGCTGTCCGTGTCCTGGAGCATGATGAGGTCAAATCAGGACAGAATCCAAGGAAAACTCACTTCCTCCATTACAACCAATGCACACTCGGAGAGATGGGCCTCAGGGACACCCTCGAGGTCCAGACCAGTGAGCTGTCTTGAACTTTGCAACAAACGTGGATTCCCCAACTTTCGATGCTGAACGTTAGTGGGAGACGTGTGAAGCCACGCCCACGGGGTTCTGCTAGGTCGGGGCAGTGATGGCCACGCAGGTCCAGCCACCAGCCCCTTGAGGTCAGCGTTAAAACGGCAGCATCTAAGTCAGGACGACAGGAGCCACGGCTTGGCAGAGACCTGTCCACGGCCAGCACACCAGCAGGCGGTGTTTGCAGAGATGGTTCTGACGATGCTGTTTAAAATAGCTCTGGACTCCTGGACAAGCCAAGAACAAAAGGATGAACAATTAGTGAATAAACTTACCTAGCTCCTTACCTGTTTTTGCTGGACTCCCTCCCAATCAAGTTTCAAAGCCAGCCTCGTGCCGAGTCGTCCTCTTCCCTTCCTCTCTCTGTGGCCAGGTGTTCCCATCCTCCCCACCAGTGCAGGCGCTGGCTTCCCTCACTGAGGAGGCCTCCAGCGTCAGCATCTGAATGCCCTCAGCCTTTAGGACCCCAGCCCTGGGGCTGTTCCCATGGCGGATGCTTCATCCCATCTTTATTTCCCTTGTCACCAGGGGAAACTCGTCTTTCTCCACCAGTGTGGAGGCTCGCTGAGCACCAGAGGAGCCCATGTTCTTCCACAAACCCCACACTGCTTCAGGGCTCTTGTGCAGCTAAGCATAGAGTAAGTGCTCATTCAACATTCGCAAAGCAATGCTCAGCTCGGGGCAGCCCTCAGCAACCGGACAATTGTGTGCACAGAGGCCAGTCCAGATTGCACACTTTGCAGTGTTCTCAGGATGTCAGGTGCATTTTTCATAAATAGAATCAACTTCTGGGATACTGACAAACAGAATTATTAAAAAGTGAGCATTCAAAGTATAGAAATAGCTTTTCTTTTTTTTTCTTTTTTTTTTTTTTTGAGATGGAATCTCGCTCTGTCACCAAGGCTAGAGTGCAGTGGCACGATCTCGGCTCACTACAACCTCCGCCTCCTGGGTTCAAGTGATTCTTCTGCCTCAGCCTCCTGAGTAGCTTGGACCACAGGCACACATCACCACACCTGACTAATGTTTTGTATTTTTAGTAGAGACAGGATTTCACTGTATTGACCAGGCTGGTCTTGCACTTCTGATCTCAGGTAATCTGCCTGCCTCGGCCTCTCAAAGTGCTGGAATTACAGGTGTGAGCCACTGCGCCTGGCCTAGAAATTACCTACAAACTTTATTTTCGGTGTACTTTTCCCTTATCTGTGGATATGAAAGAAGGGAGTTACTAATCTCAGAGAATAGACACAGAACTTGTTTTCATAGAGTTTAAGTGTGTAGTCAAGTTTAAGTGTGTAGTCAAGACATAAAACAGAATATCCAGACCAGTGAGCTGTCTTGAACTTTGCAATAAATGTGGATTCCCCGACTTTCGATGCTGAACGTTAGTGGGAGACGCGTGCAGCCACGCCCACGGGGTTCTGCTGGGTTGGGGCAGTGACGGCCGCGCAGGTCCAGCCACCAGTCCCTTGAGGTCAGTGTTAAAACAGCAGCATCTAAGTCAGGATGACAGGAGCCACGACTTGGCGGAGACCTGTCCACGGCCAGCACACCAGAGGACAGTGTTTGCAGAGACGGTTCTAACGATGCTGTTTAAAATAGCTCTGGACTCCTGGATAAGCCAAGAATAAAAGGATGAACAATCCGTGAATAAAACTGCCTGGCTCTGTTTTTACCCTGGCATCTGGACATATCCTTTGTGGTCAGTTTTGATGAAAATAATTAGCAAGTCACTTGGGTGATTATAATCAGTATTAATCTTTCACAGCTGAAACACCTTTTTTAGTCTACCTTTAAAAAAAAAAAGATCTACTGGTATTCCTAATCCGTCCTAGGCTGGCCATCTTCCTGATATTAGGTATCTTTGAATCCTTAATGCTGGGCACATTCGAAACCTTGGCATCTCACTCCTAGAGAACAGCCCACTCTGTGCCCAACAGCCTGCAGGTGGGCACCTGTCCGGCCTGGGGTCTCCCTGTCCCCAGCACCTCAGCGCATCCCCTGCTCTTTCTCTCCATACTCCCCACAACTGGGCCACAAACTCCCATCCATGGAGCACAGCCCCTGTCCTGGCCTCGCCCTCTGAGCAGCTGGAGAGCAGCACCACATCCATCATGTTGGAAGATGCCAAGTTAGGGGGCAGGTGAGCCAACCCCTCGTCTGGAACAGGGATCCTCAGAGGCCAGCAGAGACCCTGCAGGAGGGGGAGCGGGCCCCGCATCTCATCCTGAGACCCCAGGAGCCTCTGCGATCACGGTCCTAGGACTGTTCGTTTGTTTCCATTGCTGCTGTAACAAATCACTGCAAATCACTGCTTAAAACAACACAGATTGATACCCTCATAGTTCTGCAGGCCGCAAGTCTGAAATCCAGGCATCTGAAGTCCAGGTGTCGGAGCCTTCAGGGAGAATCCCTCTTACTGCCTTTCCCAGCGTGAGAGGCTCCCTCCATCCTGGGCTCCCGGCCCCTTCCCCATCACCACACCTCAGCCTCTGGTTCTGGGGTCACAGCTCCTTTTCCTAACTTGGATCCCCAACCTCTCTACTATGAGAAGCCTTGTGACTGTGTCAGCGTCCTCACCCCCAGATGGGCCAGGGTCACCTCCCCATCTCACCAGCAGATTCCCAGCTTGAAACAGTAATTTAATTGCACTGCAAAGTCCATTTTGCCAGGTAAGGAAAAATGCAGGTCTCTAGGTAGGTGGAGACAAACAGATCTTCAAGGGCCATCGTCCATCCTCCTATGGAGGGGCCAGAGACACTGGTGCGGTCAGCCACGGACAGCGGTGCAGGCACTACACACATGATTCTTTTGCTGCTACGAGCTCTTTAAGAGTCTACGGAAATGTTTCTGAACACAATTTTATTGGCTCCCGGACAGCAAAAGTGACTGCAAACTTTAAATTAATAAAGGTTTACCCATTCACCTACAAAAATTTCACTTGTGTACTCACAAACGATCATAACTTTTATTTATTTATGTATTTTTTTGAGATGGAATCTTGTTCTGTCGCCCAGGCTGGAGTGCGGTGGCGAGATCTCAGCTCAGTGCCACCTCCACCTCCCGAGTGGAAGCAATTCTCCTGCTTCAGCCCCCCACGTAGCTGGGATTACAGGCGCCTGCCAGTGCGCCCAGATAATTTTTGTATTTTAGTAAAGACGAGGTTTCACCATGTTGGCCAGGCTGCTCTTGAACTCCTGACCTCAAGAGATCTGCCTGCCTCAGCCTCCCAAAGTGACGATCACAACATTTAAAAACATTTTGTAGATTGATTTTCTTACTTTTCAGTAGGTCCCAAATGGACCTTGTGTCATAGAAAATTATTAATTGAATGAGATATTATAGCCAATTATTTCAAATTTTTGTAAAATGTTTTATAATTTTTATAGAAAAAATTCAATATGGTATGTGGGTGAATTTTTAAATATTTGTTATACTGGGGAGGGAGGGGACTGTCTGCGTGAGGGTGGCTGAGGACAGGATGAGTAACAGCAAATGTTTAGTTCTTGAAACAGAAGTTCCAAGTAATGAAAAGGTTATTCTCCATGACTTAGGGCCTATTCCCTTCCCCATTTCCTGTTACACTTGCCCCAGAAACATTTACAGTCGAAAACGAGGACTGAGTGTGTCTCGTCAGAAGAACCACCTGGTTCTCCTGCAGAATCACAGCCCAGGATGAAACATTTCTCCCACTGAAAGTTGCATCCAAGGACCCAACATCTTTTCATCATATGGCACACCTCAGAAAACAAAAACAAAAAAATACAGACAGAAAAGCAAACCCAGCGTCACCCACCTCGCCCGAGAGTGGTGCTCACTGGAAGCCAGGTGCCTCATTGCGTCGCTGGAAACAGCAGGAAGGTGCAGGGATCCTGGGGCTGTCTCCTGCGTGATGGGACTCTGGGGGCCGGGCCGTGCTTCTCCTGTCCTGATGGGCTTGGGGTCTGGAAGTTAGGTGTTTTGGCAGCTACGAGGAGATGTCTGTGAGTTGGAGAGGCAGCAGGTGAAGGGGATGGAGACCCTGCTGAGCCACCTGCGGCGAGGTGTCGTCTGCAGGTTTGCAAAAGCATCTTCTGCCCCAGTCCCCAGAAAACAGGTGCCCTGGGGAGGACCAAGGACCTACTGACTCCAGAAGGCAGAAGCTCCCGAGCAGGGTCGGCCTCCAGCCGGTGGTGGTGGCGGGTGCTTTCGGGCCGTATTTGGGAGCGAAATCTGTGAATGTGTTCAGGGCACCACCGTTCAAGTGAAAGTGCGGCACAAACAAAAAGCGTGTGGATTTTCTTTTAAAATAAATTAAGCAAAAGACACAGAGGGGTAATCAGATGAAATCAGACCAAATGGCTTTGGCCAGTTAGGCTCCCACACTGTGCTTTACAGTGTTTTACATCAGACGTGGGAGCAGACCATACTGTTGTTGCCTGTTCACTCCCAGGGCAAGCGCTGTGCCTGTGCGCTTCCTGAGATAAGTCTCAGCGAGGACGCGCACAGCCTCCATTTGACTCCGCAAATGCCGAGTGTGGGCAAGAACCGCTTTTTAAACATTAGCTAACTTTAAATTACATCAGTCCACTTTTCAGACTTTAAATTACATCAGTCCACTTTTCAGTGCAGTGAAACCCGCCAGGATGCAAACACAAAGATTCTTTTTATTAAAGAAAAAAAAAATCACAAATAGGAATACAGAAAGAACAGCTAACTACTATTTTTAGAATACTTCTTACACTTTTTACTTTCTCATTAACAACTGGTAGTATGTCATGAATTTTAAATTTCTTTTTTTTAAAGAGGAAAAGGAAGAAAGAAAGAGAAAAAAGAAGATAAATAAGCCACAGAAGCTGACAAAAATCCATCGGCCCACAAAGATTAATATTTTATGGACTCCTAGTCTGTGTCCAGTGCTGGGCTGGGCTGAATATTCGTTCTGTCACAACCTGCTTTCACGTTTTTCCATTGATGGGCTGCCTGACATAACCTCTCAGTAGATACAGAAAAACAGAAATAGCCCTTGCATAATACATTCTGGAGGTGACGTGGGAACCCTCCGCTGTGCCATGTGGGGACGCTAATGACAAAGCTGAGCTGGTCTGTTGACTCTGTGGGTGCCGGTGATGTGTAAATCTTGTGCATGCCCTGCCAGGGTGGCCAGACTGCGGCCTGGGGATGGAGGGGCGCGGCTGCCCCAGATGCTGTTCGTGTGGCCCGGCCAGCACCGGGGCCACCTCCCGGCCACAGCCTCCGACGGCCACCGCCTGGGGAGGCCCCGCCAGTCCCAGCGCCCACTTACTGGAAACTGCGTGGCTATGTCTTGGGGTCAGTTCCTGAGCAGCCCATAAATAACGGTTTCCAGAGGTGCGTTTTCTATTTGCAGTAACCCCCTTCTCCTCCCACCTCCTCAAGTGATAAATCTAGCAACAAGCTCAACAGCGTCGTTGTTCCCGCAAGACTATGGTCAGAGGTGAATCAATGCCACAGTGTCGCTCGGCCGCAGACAGGCCATAAATATACCATTATTAATCTCTGCTTAATAAATGAAAAGGCGGGGCCGCATAGCTGCCGGCTGCCAGTGTCTGTGCGGCCGGGATCAGTGGCCTCTTTGTTTGGGGTGAGGTGGGTGGGGGACTGGTGTTGTCACCTGAAAACGGAGACACGGATCACACTCCTGTCCCAAGAAGGCCCCAGCGTTCACCATTGATGACTCACAAACACAACTGTGGGGCTCTGAATCCAGAAAGAATGCACACTCGCTGGGCGTGGGAACGGTGTTGCCTCTGGAATAAACATTTACCCTGGAGGTGTGTGTTTGCTTGCAACACAAACGTCTGTCCGCGCTGCAGTCTCTGTTCCCATCGCCCGGCATGATGCTGCCTCTTCATGGGGTCGACGGGAACGGCGCCTGTCTGAAGGGTGCAGGGAGAAGGAAGCAGCAGTTGTTGGCTCTAAGAGCAATTTTCCGTGTCCTTCCACAAAGCTCTCCCTCCTCATTTTCACAGTCACCTGCAGTGGTGGAATGTTTTTACCCTTATTTTAAAAATTAAAATGTACACACATGAAGGTTCCAACAGAATTCTTTACTTCCTCAAACTGCAGCAAATGGGGAAAGTCAGAGCAAGACCCAGATCTTTGGAATTCAGACCTACTGTTCACACGGCCAGACGAGGCTGGGATGGCCTGGGATTCAGGAGTGACAGTGAAGTTGGGGGTGGAGGGGCCAGCAGCCCTCATGGCTACATCTGCAGGAGGACCCCCAGGCACCAGGTCCAGCACTGGGTGAGCCTCCCTCCTCCTCTGCAGGAGGACCCCCAGGGGCCAGGCCCTGCACTGGGTGAGCCTCCCTCTTCCCAGGCTCTGCAGGCCTCCCGGGCCTGGGCTCTCCATGGCCCCCACCCGAACCCCCGCTCTTCATACATTCGGCTTCCCAGCTTCTTCCCAGGTAACCTCACCACTGGTTTTACCCAAATCATCAGGATTCAGGAGGAAAGAGCAGGTGAGGCAAAAAGGAGAAACGGAAGCACAGAAAACTACGAGGAAATAAATAATTAACAATCCGTCCATTTAACAATCCTTCCATGCTAGAAAGAGAAAAACGCACTCTTCCTTTTCCAGCCCCGCGGGGCGGTTCCCACCTGATAGAGTCAAGGTCCCCGTGGGTCTGGAACCCCAGGCAGGCCCGACTTGATGAGCCATGCACGGTCTGGCAGGTCTGGAACCCCGGGCAGGCCTGGCCTGATGAGTTTTGCACGGTCCTGCAGGTCTGCGGGTCTGGACCCCTGGACAGGCCTGGCCTGGTGAGCCGTGCACAGTCCTGCAGGTCTGAGGGTCTGGACCCCTGGACAGGCCCGGCCTGATGAGCCATGCACGGTCCTGCAGGTCTGAGGGCCTGGACCCCTGGACAGGCCCGGCCTGATGAGCCGTGCACAGTCCTGCAGGTCTGGAACTCCGGGCAGGCCCCTGGGCAGGCCCGGCCCTTGGCGGCACCCGCGGAGCCGGCGCGCTGCGCAGCCTGAGCACCAGAGGGCGCTGGCGCGCTTTAAACGAGGACAGGACTTGGAAACCCCCTGGTTCTGCTCCTCCCACGTCCTTTTCTGCGTAGGAAGCCGGCCATGCAATAATTTGTGCACATAATTACGGCATAAAACGGCCGCACGGTGAGCCCTTTAACACACCCTGTCTAAATATCTGATAATTTTCAGGTCCATGGACACATTCGGGTGGATTCAGGTTTTGATACTTCAATGATTTCGCAAGCCCTCTAAGAAAAGTAAAACCAAATTACAAATAGGAAGGACAGCAGGAAGCCCTCGCCTGCAGTGAGAAGAGAAACCTCAACACATTACGCATCTGAAAACCTAGCAAATCTTCTCTCACGAGGCCCATCTGAACGTGTTACAGCGTTTCCACTGAATAACGGCCTCACATGCACATTTCCCCCCAATTTTTCTGCATATTATTCAAACACCTTTTCATGTGCCAATGGTTATCTCTATTTTAATGTTGTTTTCCATAGACAGAACAGAAAGAAAACTCAGTTTCCAGAGACGCGGGAAATAGAGTTGTATCGTGACAGCACGGTGAGCCTAAACCCATGGCCCGCCACAGAAGCAGTTGCTTTTCCAATTGCCAGTCCCGCTGGGCATCGCTGATGCTGGGGTTCTGAAAAGTTCTATCTTGCACATGTAATTGCCGTTGTGTTTGTGCCATACGTCTTTTCCTGTGTGTGATGTGTTTATCGCTGCATGTACTGCATTCTGGACAGGAGATGCTTGACACATGAGGACTTTTGTTTGGATGAGGTGAGGATGAACCTGCATATAATTTAGGGTGTGTAGATTGGAAGAATTTCCCACAGAGTAACTTCGGGGTCGAAGCCTTTGAGCCTTGTGTCTGCCTGGCTGCCCGTCCGCCTGGGCCCCGGAGGACACTTCTGCGTTGGAACTGACCTTTGGCCCTGCTCCTTGGTGTCACAGGCCGGGTGAGAGGCACGGTGGTTGCATGAATGTTCTAGAAGCCATTTCCACACTGGGAAGATCAGCAGTAATTCAACTATCCACAGAAGTGACGGTGAACCACGAGTGGATCCCACCATGCCAGAGTGAAATTATTGCAGTTCATCTCTTTTCAAATTGGATCTCAAAGTCTTCATGATCCCTTCAATGCCACCAGACACCAGGGAAGGGCGGCAGACAGGACATGGGATGGGACAGAGAGCTGTCCAGACTGTGAAGACAGACATATGTCCAGCTTCCCTCCTGAGTCCCTGCAAGAGATGGCCGCCGAGGGAGCTCACATTCAAGCTTCGTGGACTGCGCTGTAAATCTGTCTCTGAACACATTTGAAATGATTTAGAATCGATGAACCTAGAGTCACAGAACCACTGATATTTGACACGTGAAGGGAACTTTGATGTACACTGTCTGGCCTGAGCCTCTGTCTGACGAAAGAGAAAACAGACCTAGAATCTCAGAGCAGGGGGATGATGGAGCCCCAGATCCCAGTCGGCCCTTTTTCACCTTATAGATGAAAGCTTTTCTCCCTTACTGGCAACCTACTTTAGAAGCCATTAAGTATCTATTGAGGAACTGCATGTGCTTCCAATGGTTAAGCCAAGGTTCGAAGTTAGGTGCTGCAGCAAAATCTTTTAAAAAATCCAAACTCTACATAGGCTGCTCTGTGCCCTATGAGTGCAATAGGAGTGTCCCTTCTAGTGCAAGTCAAGGCTTGACACGGTCAACTCCGAAACCAAGTTCTTAGTGTGGGGTCGGGACAGTGAAAAGGGGAAGCGTGGATGTCCACCCAGCAGGATGCCGGGCACTGTGAGATGGATTTAACCTGGCTGCACAGCCAAGAGCATACTTCAGTCATGGGGCAGAATCCTCTGATTCCTGCGTCTTTTATTGCCATGTTTTTAAAGCTAGGGAAACAGTTCAAGCCTTGACAGGCTTTACAAGAAAAAAAGAGTAAATATGGGACAAAATAAGGAAAACTTTGATAGATTGTATTTGGAATATGCCACCCCCTTTTCCACTGTGCCATGATAAAATAAAAATGCGGAGCTCATGGTTTATGTTCTGGGAAATATTGATTGTTTTAGGAGCATGATAAATACTTTTCATTGGAGCCTAGGTTTGTTCCTATCAGACTCTTAGAACATTTTGCTACATAAAACTCTGGACTCCTACAAAAGGTTTTTTCTTGCATGTTTACATGAAATAAAGCATTATTACAACATCGTGAATTTTTTTACAATTAAAACTGAAGTATGTGATTGTTATAGATGGACCAATAAGTTTCTTATTGGATACTTGGAATTGTCCTTCTAGAAATCTTTAGTGTTCCTGCAATATGTCATCATTGCAGACACCATCAACCTCATTTTCTACAATTTGTCTATATTCTACTATTTCTATATTAAATAATTTTATTTGCTTTAGGCCACCGTTCTGCGTTCTACACCATGGCAAAATGTGTGTGTCATGGGGCCCAGAACTGGACTCTAGGAAACGCAGAGCTTCCGCCTCCTTGCTGGGAGCTGTGGAAATGATTGGCTTACCAAGTGATGACTTCTGCTTCTCACACATCTTGCAACCCTGACCCCCTGCGTCACATCACGGGATATCATGGTCTCACACACAGACCATTCAAAGACTGGCATACCTGATGTTTCCGATTTCAGCTCTCTGTTCCCAAAAGCGCATTCTACTTGTCTCCAGGATTTTCTTTATAAACACTCAAATCTGCTCAAGTCTGTAGTCTGGAGCCTGAACTCCGTAGCTCGTAAGTCTCCATGGAATCCACCCGTCTCTGTCATCTTGTGCCCCTTTCCTCTGTGAGCTCCAGGTTTAAGCTACAAAAGACTCTTCCTCGGCCGTCGGACACAGCTTGTCTTCTGAAGGCTCTGCGGCTCAGCTTTGCACGGCCTCCCTACGAAGGATTATTCAGTTAAAATGTTCTTGAAACTTGGATTACTTTGCTTGTCTCTCTGTTTGCAACGTTAAAGGCACATATTTTCTAACATAATGCAGTAATCTTATTTTAATGACATGTTTATCTCAAATTTTTGCATGGTAATGTGAGGTTCTTCAACTCTACCTTCTTTATGCGAATTCTGAGCACAGCGCCCAGCTTAGCTCATGGCTTCCGTTAAGAAATTGTCAAAGATATAAATGAATAAATGGGTGTGTATACATTAGTGGGCAACAGTAATTGTCAGGCTCAATTATAGACTATTCAGGACGATCAGCCAAAAACTAAGCTAGGAAAACACTAAGGGCATTCAAATATTTCAGGTTCTCCTCTAAAGGAACTCCTGGATAGCTAGGAAGTCCTCTGACCTTGAGTCTAGCTCCTAAGATCTTGCTAAGCCCTCAGTGGTCACTGAACTCAGACGGAACAACCCCCTCAATGAGTCTGAGCTGCGCTCTGCACGTCAACTGCCGCGCTGAACAGTGGATGTTTCACGGAAGAATAAGCGTTTGCTCTCAAAGAGGAAAGAAGCTCATATATACCCTCAGAAAGGCAAAAAGGAGCCCCCAAACGAGGAAACAGTCAAGACAAACTACCAGCAAATTTTAGGTCATTTAATAGCAAATACAACAGCTATGGGAGCTTAGAGAAGCGCTGAACGTTTGCAGACCACAGAGGAACATCCTCTGTGGCTCCACGTCTCAGCTTCTCTTCCTCAACGACTGCAGAGATGAGAAACGAATTCCCGAGACAACAGTTCTCTGCTCACCTGCACTCCCCCACATCTGTCTCCTGTAACACCCACATCATTTTTATATTAAAAATGAAAAGAGTAACTTTGACAACAGCCAGCACTTTTGAATGCTAGACACTATCCTGATTTCTTTATACATCCTTAATGTATTCATTTACATCTTTGACAAAACAATAAACCTATGACATAGGTAATATTGCAGAAACTGAAGTATACAATGATTAATTATCTTGCCTAAGGTCACCCAGCTCTCACAAGGCAGAAACCAGTGAGGTTCAACTAGCAATGGCTCTAGAATTTCAGTTGATAGGGAAGGGGCTTCATGGGCACTTTACTGAGGAGCGGACCAACGGACCTGCACAAAACTGAGATGGACTGCATAGCCACGTAGTGTGCAGCAATTTAGATACAATTGATCTAAATTGCACAGTGGCTCACACCTGTAATCCCAGCACTTTGGGAGGCAGAGGTGGGTGGATCACTTGAGGTCAGGAGTTCGAGACTTCGTCTCTATTAAAAATATAAAAATTAGCCGGGCATGGTGGCACATGTCTGTAATCCCAGCTACTTGGGAGGCTGAGGCTGGAGAATCACTCGAACCCGGGAGGTGGAAGTTGCAGTGAGCCGAGATCACCCCATTGCAGTCCAACCTGGGCAACAAGAGTAAGACTCCATCTCCAAAAAGAAAAAAAGAAAAGAAAAGAAAAATAGTTACTTGCTAAATTGTAACTGCAGGATGAACTATGACTGGGTTTGTGCTGCAGGATGGGCAGGAAATCCCCACTCCACGCAGGGAGTCCCCACTCCACGCAGGGAGTCCCCACTCCACGCAGGCCTGGCCAAGCAAACCGTGAGTAGGCGTAGCAGCCCTGGAGGGAACCTGCAGGGACCAAGCTCCCGAAGCCATGGGACGGGCCTGAGGCCGGCCTGTCTGACTTTCCACCCATCTTCTCACTTTTCCATCCGCTCTTCCGTCCCCACCATGCTTATCCACAAGAGGCTGGGCCACGTCCCGTAGGTGGAGAGGGGGCAATTCTGACCTGGGGAGGCAGTTCTCACCTGGGTGGGGGGACAGCTCTGACCTGGGGAGTTCTGACCTGGGGGGGTCAGTTCTGACCTGGGAGGACCCTTCTGACCTCGGGGAACAACTCTGACCTAGGGAGTTCTGATGTGGGTGGGGGGGCAGTTCTGACCTGGGGGGACAGCTCTGACCTGGGGAGGCAGTTCTGACCTTGGGGGACCTTTCTGACCTCGGGGGACAGCTCTGACCTGAGGTGACAACTCTGACCTGGGTAGCCCTGCACCCTCTCATCTTTTCTGTCCCCAAAATGTTACTCTGGACAACACCTGGAGAGTTTCACCACTGAGAGAGAGATACAATGTTCCTCCTCAATTGTACTGGAAATAGAATCCTTTCTGAAAGAGAAACACTGTCTAAGTACTGTGTTCGTTTTATTTGTCACAGAGCGGGTTTTCAGTTTAGTGCAGAGGTTTGTGACTCCACCCCAAGCTAGGTGTGGACGTTTCCTTTAGTCCGAGGCAGCTTTGGCTTATGGTTACCTGCGTCGGCCACTCACAGCTGGGCAGTGCTTCGCTCACCGTGCAGGCCGCAGGTTCCTCCCGGTTCGCCGTCCGCTCCCTCCACTCCCAGACTGTGCATCCAGCCCATGCCTTATGCTGGCCCGTGGCAGAGCCCTGAGCAGTTATGGTTTTCCACAGAACAGGGCCGGCGTCATGCCATAGAGTGAGCCCAGAGCGAGGCCGTGCCACAGCTGTGGGGACATACTCTCCTTGGCTGAGCACCAACAACTCAGCCACTGCCCGCCCTTAAAAAGCTTCTGCTTTCAGATGGCGTGTACCTGGAGGGGCCAGTCTCCTGTGATCTCACGGATCCAACTGACTCTGCCAGCTGCACGTCCACAGCCTGCCTGGCAGAGACTTCCCAGCGCCCACGACCCCAGCCGTGCTGGAGAGCAAAGCCAAGCCCCTCCACGGCCAGCAAGAGGCTGAGCAGAATGAGGTGCACGGAGACGTTCAGAGATAAAGAACGCAGAGATCATCACAATGGTTTGCTCCATGTCAGTCCCTTTGGAGACAACTTAGTTCCTAAGCTCTCAAAAATACATGTGGATGTACAGGGAAAAAATTCCACTTAAGGTGTGATGTCGAGTTCCCACCCAGTTAGGTGTATTTTCTCAGAAAGAAAAGTCGGCAGATTATTTCATTACTACCAACAATTGTATCTTAAGTAACTTATTTCACACTTAAGGGTGCTATCCAGCCACAGGGGTCAGTCTGTAGCTGTCCCCTCCAGGCAAGCGCAGTGCTTTTTGTGAAGAGAGCATTTTGTGAACTCGTTATCCCCAGGCAACACCCTGGGCAGGTAGAAGCTTCTGGGCGTCTCAGAGGGGAAATTTCTGCTTGTTCAGCGTGGCAAAGCCTGTCTGCCACTTAAGGAGCGATTATTGACTGGCGCTGGTGAGGCGAGGCAAAGGCTGTGGAACCATTGAGCGGAAATTCGTCACTGTCCTGTCCAGCCACTTTCCCCGCTCAGTGACGCCGTGTCTAGGAGGCCCTGTCTCAGGCCCCGACTGAAGTCCACAGGCCTCACACTGTGCTCATCACACCTGCCCTCTGTCTCCAAGATTGCAGCACTCTCCACCGTCCAGGCCTTCCTCTGCCCTCTTGCACTGCCGTTCACGGGCCAACATCTCACGGCCAGATTCCTTACAAAAAGCAGATGTTTAGCTCACCTGGCAGACGGTTCTCCCCTCTTTAAAACCATCCCGTATTGAGTGCACACAATGTCATGAAAATTGCCTTTCAGCATACTCTGAGGTACTTCAACAATCACAATTCCCTCAACTAGGCATCCCCCTCTGGTTACCTGGAGTCTATGACTATCCTCTCCCAGGCACGCCTGTGGAGTCTCCTAAGCTTCTGCCCTATTCAGCTTTCCTAAGAGTCTCACCAAAGGACCAGCTCCTGGCGTCTGCAGGATTCACCCCTATCCTTGTCTAACTCCCCATTTTTCCTCTGGGCCCCGGCTCCGTGCTCCCATCCATGGCAAGCCTCATGGAGCTTGTGTCTCCGAGTTCCACGAGCACACGCGTGTAGCCTTTACCACCCCACACTGTCGCACATGCACCACACCACGGGGGAGCCACAGGTCCAGTTACAGCCTCAGCAGGAGCAGGGTTTCCGGGTTCTTCCCTGCACCGAGACGAGTTGCCCACACAGCAAACGCTTCCTAGGTAATCGACGGTTCGTTTGTTCCCTGTGAGAACTGCAACACGGACCGTGGCACAGACCGCACCTGTGAAGAGGGACGTCCCTCACAACCACACGTGTGTGAACACACCACACAGCTCTACAGGCTGGAGGTTTATACGGAGGTCTGGCAGGCACAGCAGGTGTGCGTTCTCCTGGGGGAGTTCATCTTTAATCATCAGGGAAGGGTCCTTAATACCACAGACAGAGCACGTGATTCCAGGACATTTGGAGATGTGATGAGATGAATCCAAGCCCAGGCGACGTGACTCCTGGGGTTTCTCAGAGGAACTGAGGCTCACAGGACCACACCGTCAGGCTTTGGTGAAAGTTGTAAATGGCTGGGGCCCTTTCATACCATCTGCACGTTGTAGATCATACAATCGGCTCACTCCCTCTTCTTTGAAGTCTCTGTAGCTGTCACTTTCTCGACGAGACAATGAGCCCTGCCCAGATGGAAGATCCAGTGTCAACAGCACAGAACCTGCCCCTGGCCCACCCCAGCACCTCCTAACATGCTTTATCACCACTGTTCACAGAGCCTGCCCCGATACACCCTCAGCACCGCCTAACACGCTCTGTCACCACTGTTCACAGAGCCTGCCCCTGCTACACCTCCAGCATCTACTAACACGCTCTGTCACCACTGTTCACAGAGCCTGCCCCGATACACCCTCAGCACCGCCTAACACGCTCTGTCCCCACTGTTCACAGAGCCTGCCCCAATACACCCCCAGCATCTCCTAACACTCTCTGTCCCCACTGTTCACAGAGCCTGCCCCTGGCCCACCCCAGCATCTGCTAACACACTCTGTCACCACTGTCCACAGAGCCTGCCCCAATACACCCCCAGCATCTCCTAACACTCTCTGTCCCCACTGTTCACAGAGCCTGCCCCTGGCCCACCCCAGCATCTACTAACACGCTCTGTCACCACTGTCCACAGAGCCTGCCCCAATACACCCCCAGCATCTCCTAATATGCTCTGTCCCCACTGTTCACAGAGCCTGCCCCAATACACCCCAGCACCTCCTAACATACTCTGTCACCACTGTTCACAGAGCCTGCCCCAATACACCCCCAGCATCTCCTAACACTCTCTGTCCCCACTGTTCACAGAGCCTGCCCCAATACACCCCCAGCATCTCCTAATATGCTCTGTCACTACTGTTCACAGAGCCTGCCCCTGGCCCACCCCAGCATCTGCTAACATGCTCTGTCCCCACTGTTCACAGAGCCTGCCCCTGGCCCACCCCAGCATCTCCTAACACACTCTGTCCCCACTGTTCACAGAGCCTGCCCCAATATACCCCCAGGATCTCCTAACACGTTCTGTCCCACTGTGCACAGAGCCTGCCCTGATATACCCCCAGCACCTTCTAACACGTTCTGTCACCACTGTTGACTGTGCCTGCCGTTAACCATTGGCCATATGCACAGAAGGGCAGGGCCCCCGCACTGGCTTGTTCAGGAGTGACTCGGCACCATGGCTGTGCTGCTGGCCCTCCATCCTCTATCCCTGCTCATTGAAGAGCCACTGAGCCTTAAATGAATTTAAAGGGTTTTCAAGGATCATTTTAAAATTTACAATATCCCATTATTTGCAGACTTTGGTTATGCACAGGTACATATATGCATATGTGTACATAGCAACTCTCCCTGTGTACACGCATGTGCATGTTAGTACACGCATGCATGTGTGTACATAGTGACTCGCCTGTATACATGCATGTTCATATTAGTACACACATCATATGGGTACTTAGCAACTCGCCTGTATACACACATGCTCACATTAGTACATACATTCATGTATGTATACACGCATGCTCATGTTAGTACTTGCATCACGTGTGTACATGATGACTTGCCTGTATACATGTATGCTCACGTTGGGACATATACACATGTGTGTACATAGGGACTTGCCTGTATACACACATGCTCATGTTAGTACTTGCATCATGTGTGTACATGAGGACTTGCCTGTATACATGTATGCTCACGTTGGGACACATACACATGTGTGTACATAGTAACTCACCTGTGTACACACATGCTCACGTTAGTACTTACATCATGTGTGTACGTGACGACTTGACCGTATACATGTATGCTCACGTTGGGACACATACACATGTGTGTACATAGGGACTTGCCCGTATACACGCATGCTCACGTTAGTACTTGTATCATGTGTGTATGTGACGACTTGAATACATGTATGCTCACATTAGGACATACACACATGTGTGTACATAGCAACTCACCTGTGTACACACATGCTTGTGTTAGCAGATGAGCTACTCGGTCTATTTCTCTGTCCTTGCCAGAGTAATGTTTAGCTACTTTGATTTCTCCCATTACTGTGATTATCTGTGTTATCTGTGATTCAAACATCTAAATGCGAAAAAGCAAATCTGTAATACAAGGAAATAGAAAATATTTTATTATCTCTATATTTAGGAAACCAAAGTTAAAAGCTAAAACTCAGACTGGAATAACCCTCACATCCTTTAGAGCCATAATTTGAATACATTTGCCCTAACATCAAGTAAAAATCACACAAGACCACACTGTGAGTTTTTCTTCACTAAGACCCCCCAGAAGGGGGACAGGGATGCAGCAGGCAGTGCTTTGTCCTTGAGGGGGATGCGGCTGGCTCTTCCCTCCTCCATCTGAAGAGCGCCCCGCACCCCGTTCCGCAGCCTCCCAGCAGGATGGTCCCACAGCAGCCACAGAGCCACGAAACAGCAGTGTGGGAGTCTGAAGCCTCATGGAACACACCTGAGAGATGGGCCTCTGTGGAGAACTCCTTGGTGGCAGCAAAAAACACAAGAACAACAATTCTAGTTCCCTACAAATCAACTGGTTCAGAGCTGTGCCTCAAAATCCTGGCTGTCTCAGTGTTAAAGGAGCACGACCTTTCCCCGCGCCGAGTGGCACCATCTGGACGAGGTGGGGGAGACGGTGCCCTCTCTCCTCTCTGTGTCCCTCTCTCTGTCTCTCCTTCCCTCTTTCTCCAAGCCAAGCAGATCCATTTCTCCTCCCGGCTGTGATCATGACAAGTGTCCCCGTTTCTTCCTTCCCTCCCTGAGCGCCCCCTTTTAAAACGTGACCCACGTTGACCTCTACACCATTACATCTGAAAGGGTCTCCTGCAACTGATTAAAATCCGTGAGCGCAGCACAGATGAAAGATGAAGCGGGTGAACCCGGGGCTCCGTAAGATTGACTCTTTGCTGTAGGCAACGGAATCTTTTCTTTTTTTCTTAACAATCAATCGAGAGTGAATTAAACAGAAGTGTTTCCGAAGTCACTCATTATCTCCATTCCTCGAAACACCCCCTCCCCATTGCTCCAGCCTCTGCCCCTCACAAGCCGGCTGTGCCATCCCTGCGTGTGGGCCTGCACCGGGCCATTCATTTTTCCTCGCCCCTGGGAAGAGTGGCGACCACCACTTGTTGGCGACGACCATGGGGCCCTCTCAATAGGCACAATCAGGAGTTGGCAATGCCCCATACCCAAGGCCCTTTCATGTCAGACGCAAACATTCACGTAGACTGCGACTCGCTGCAACCTGACGCCAGCGGCCGCCGGCTTGGGTTCTGTCACCAGGGCAGCGCTGGCCAGCAGCGAGGCAGGGGACGCCGCATTCACAGGGAGACAGCTTTCATTTCTCTTCTGCTCACGTTTTTCTCATTAAAAATTTCAAAACCTCCCAAGACTCAGAAGTAATTGTAGCAGATTTCTAGTTCAAGCCCCTTTATTTGCTAGAAGAACCCAAAGGACAGGGGCATGAAGCGAACAGCCACGCGGCAGGCGTTGGATCTACGGGGTGCTGGACATGGAGGCCTGTCCTTCCCGCTCAGCACAAGGTTGGTAAGAAACCCAACTTCCCTCTGATAATAATACCTTGCTCGGAATCTTACTTGAATCATAGATGTTTTAGAGCTGAGAGGGAAACGTTTTAAATCCCATTCCTTATTTTTCAAACGAGGAAACTGAGGCCTACACAGTTTAAAAGACCTGCCCAAGGGTCCACTCACCCCTCCAGCCAGGTAGCCTGCTGTGTTGCGGTGTTGAAAAACCCTGGGTCCCATCGAATCATGGTGGAAGACTCACTGAGAGGCCTGATACTGTGGGCCTCTCTCAGCAGAGCCCAGGCTGATCTCACGACCGATGCATTCCCAAGCAGTTCAGAAAAGGCAGCCGGAGTTAAGGGCATGGACTGATGAGGTCTCCACGGCTGCGTCTCAGAGGAACTCTAGAGGCGCGTACCTACATTAATATGTATAAATTTACACTGTATTGATGCAAACATAGAATCCGTCACAGCAATACTTCCGTAAAATACAATAAAATTAAAATGTGAGAAAAATCAAAGGTCACAAAAATTAAAATACTACAGAATAGAAGCCCATTTTAAATGTACCACATTTGATGATTGTCAAATTCTGGCAAAATTCCTACATGTTGTTCTGAATGTCTCCACCCACCTTAGTTTGCAGGGCACACCTCGCCCAGCCACTCGGCTCTCAACCCCACGTCAGTGAGGGAAACGGATGGAACAGTCAGATGATTTTTTAAAAAAACATATTTCCATTTCATAACATAGTTATTTTATGGAAATTAGAAAGACATAGACAATATTTAGCCACTTTGTTAAAATTAGAAAATAAGTGTAACAAATTACACCCCCCCTCCTCCCGGTCTTTACATCTTAAGTGCTTAGAAATGTTTCTTGTTTCAGATGGGCTTTCAAGAAAGTTAAAGCTATGTTGAGGTCGCAACCACTTCCCTGTCCCTGTAGATTTTCTCTCTCTTCTTAGTGTGGATATTTTCCTTCTCTTGGAGAATTTTCCGCTCAGTGCTTCACTTAAAAACTTTGGTACAACATTCCATAATCAAATGGAAATAACTGAGTATGATGACGGTGAGGAACGTGCCCCAGGAGCTGAAAGTAAACATGATAGCTGTGCGTGGTAAGCCAAGAGACGTGGGGAGGACAGCCATGCAGAAATACATCGATGCCTGTTCTTACAAGAACACGTAGTCGGCTGCTCACTTAAGCACCTGCAGCTCAGGTGCTCTGTCCCTGCAAACGGAAGCGGAAAGCTGTGCTGGATGGAGCTGCTCGGACCCCACCGGGAACACAGCCTGGTCAGCGCAGAGCAACTGGTTGGGTGTTCTCCCTGGAGGCCTCTGGTCAGATCTCAAGGAAGTCAGGTTCTTATTGTTGCTTCCCCACCGGCTGGCTGCATGTCTGCGGGAGGGGCTGTGTATCCTCTGGGAATCCATGAGAAAACTGGGTTGGGGTTGGCTGTTCTACTGAAGCGCTCTCTCTCTCTCTCTCTCTCTCTCCTCATTCTTTCTCTCTCTCTCTCTCTCTTTGCTTTCCTGAGCAGGTTCACGGCTTCCAGGATCTCTTTGCTCAATGCTCATTGGGTTTCACTTTCCAGGTTCGGGAAGACAATTTCGATAATAAAGCATATAATCTTTCGAATTGCCCCTACCTGGAGTTTTAAAAGGCTGTAGATAAGATTCCTTAGGCGTTAAGACATGAGAAAGCTGACTCTCATCACTGTTTCTGGCTAGGACAGTGCAGGTGAGGAACAGCCCACTGAAGAGTATGGAATGTAAAAGTGCATGCGTCATTTTTAAAATCCAGGTCTCACTACTTTATCACACTATAAAATTGGTTCCACATGAAAGATTTTCTGTAAGGCAGCAAATATCCCATTTACACCCAGTGATTGGAGCCCAGGCTTAGCTCCCTCATCCTCCTGCTCCACTTCCAGGAGGAGCGGTTGGCACGGGTGGCTGGCCGGCATCTGCGTGGGGCAGGCAGGTGGTGACCATGCCCCGTGTTTGCTGGACTGGATGCGGCAGGCAGACATTGGAGTCAGAAGCTGTGAGACTGAAGCTCCACTTCCAACGTGGCCGGGCCCCCGGGGAGCTGAGGCCACCCAAAAACGGGGGGCACTTGTCAGGAGCAGCAAGTGTTTCATGGACAAGGCAGCTCCACCGGGGGCTCACAGGGTGAGTGCTCAGCCCGGAATTTGTAGAATGACAGCTAAGTGCACCAGGTCACACGCAGACCTCCAGCTGCCCTTAACAAAGGTGCTCGGATGAAGGAATGTTCTGGAAATCAGAAAAGCTGAGCATGAAGACGAAGAGCACAGGCACGGCCTGGAAGAAGATCGTCCTGGTGATGTTGCTGCTCTCCGCAAGGGGGCTAGAGGTGCAGCTGTCTGTCTCGGTCCCAGCAGCCCAGGCAGACAGCAGTGCCATTCCACCTGTTCAGAAACCAGAAGGCATCCGAGACAAGTCTCAGTGGATTCAGATATTTATTTTGCCAAGATTGAGGACATGCCCATGACAGCCTCAGGGGCACCTGACAACAAGCACCCCAGGAGGTCAGGGTGCAGCTTGCTTTTTTATGGATTTTTGGGAGACATAAGTCATCCATCAAGACATGTAAGGTGCATAGGGGTTTGGTCCAGGAAGGCAGGACAACTGGAAGTGGTGGTGGGGGCTTCCAGGTCATAGGTGTATTCAAAGATTTTCTGATTGGCAATAGGTTGAGAGTTAAGTTTTATCTAAAGGCCTGGAATCCATAGGAAGCAGAGCCTGGTTAAGGTAAGGGCTGTGGAGACCAAGGTTCTTATAATGCAGATTCAGCCTCCAGGATGCAGGCTCAGAGAGATCCCATGGCAAGTGTTTCTTATCAGACGTCTAAGGTGCCAGAATCTTCGTTAATTCTCTCCTAGATCACGGAAAAGGCCTGGAAAGGGAGAGGGATTCTCGACAGAATGTAGATTTTCCCACAACAGACAGCTTTGCAGGGACATTCCAAAATATGTCAACGAAATACATTTTAGGGTAAAATACTTCCATTTGCTTTAGGGCCTGCTGTCATGGGATGCTATACTAGACTCAGAACGGAATTCAGTGTCATTGCTACAAAAAGTCTTAAGATCTCTGTTTTAATGTGAATGCTGGTCAGTTGTGCCTGAACTCCAAAGGGAGGGGGGTATAAGGAGACCCGTCTGACACCCCCCACTTCCCACCATGGCCTAAGCTCAATTTTCAGCTTAACTTCAGAATGCCTTTCACTGAGACGAGGAGCCCATTCAGATTGTTGGGAGGTTTAGAATGTGACTTTCAGCTTACATGGTGGAGCAGCCTTGTCTTTATAAGACGCACGGAAGCCTCTGTGCCCTATGTGTTTCCACACAGTTTCCAGGGAGACTTGGATCATCGAGCAATTCAGGGCTTCTCCTAAAGTTGCATCTGACTCATGATGCCAAGAGTCCCAAGGACCGAGTTACAGTGCAGGAGCTGCTCTATCACACCCACAGTGCAAACGCTTAGGAAAATAGAGCCTTTGAGGCTTCTATTCTGACGGATGACACATTTTCCTTTCTTTGTTTTGTTTGATTTCTTCTAAAAACAAAACAAAACAAAACAAAACAAACAAACAGGGTACATGTGCAGAACGTGCAGGTTTCTTACATAGGTATACGTGTGCCATGGTGGTTTGCTGCACCTACTGACTCGTTCTCTAAGTTCCCTGCCCTCACCCCCCACCCCCCAATAGGCTGTGATGTATATTGTTCCACTCTCTGTGTCTATGTGTTCTCAATGTTTAGCTCCCACTCATAAGTGAGAAGATGCAGTGTTTGGTTTTCTGTTCCTGTGTTAGTTTGCTGAGGATGATGACTTCTAGCTTCATCCATGACCCTGCAAAGGACACGAACTCATTTCTTTTTATGGCTGCATAGTATTCCATGGTGTATATGTGCCACATTTTCTTTATCCAGTCTATCATTGATGGGCATTTGGGTAGGTTCTGTGTCTTTGCTATTGTAAATAGTGCTGCAATAAACATACATGTGCATGTGTCTTTATAGTAGAATGATTTATATTCCTTTGGGTATATACCCAGTAATGGGATTGCCGGGTCCAATGGTATTTCTGGTTCTAGATCCTTGAGTCATCGCCATACTGTCTGACAGCATTTTCACGGGTGTAATAAGCAGGCACTGCCTCCAGCATTATATTCACACCTATATGTGTATATTTGCTCACATTTGCATAGACATACATTTATATAGGCATTTATTTACATGTACACTTTTGTACATACCTAATTACGTAAATAGCTCAATTCCTTATGGCTTTGTCTACTGAGAAGTGTTCGTGTTTTCTTCACCTTAGGAATGTTTGCCATTGCACAGATCTCCCCATCCGGTTTGGTATACTCAGTGGCTTCCTGATAAACTGAATGTAAAAGATTTGAGAGAAGAACTGGAGATGCATATTGCTCTTTAAAAAGCAGGATATGGGCTGGGTGCGGTGGCTCATGCCTATAATCTAGCACTTTGGGAGGCTGAGGCGGGCGGATCACATGAGGCTAGGAGTTTGAAACCAGCCTGGCCAACGTGGTGAAACCCCGTCTCTACTAAACAATACAAAAATTAGCTGGGCGTGGTGGTGGGCACCTGTAATCCCAGCTACTTGGGAGGCAGTGGCAGGAGAATCACTTGAACCCGGGAGGCAGAGGTTACAGTGAGCCGAGATCACGCTATTTCTCTCCAGCCTGGAGGACAAGAATGAGACTTCATCTCAAAAAAAAACAAAAAGCGGCCTATGGCAATGGATTTCGTTTGCTTGTTTTAAGGCTGCGCATTTGCCAAGTGCTCTGCATGGCACATCTGTGGTGTGGGGAGAGTCTTTAAGCGTAAATGAGAAAGTCTGAGAAGACTGCCCAGAAACATACAAATGGGTATTTGAGATAACCGGACCAAGTTTTGACCCACTGCTACTTCAGGCGGTTACAGCTTTCCAGCAATGGCTCCTACGTATCATCACCAATTCACAAAAGTTCCTTCCCTCTAAGCGTTCACTTGTCCATCTTTCTTAATTTCTGAAAAACACGCAGGAAGTTTGCTCAGGGGCAGGAGTTAAGGACGTCAGGAAGAAGCACAGTGAGGAAGGCGGGAACACAGCATCTAAACCTCCAGGGCTGGTTTTCACCTCTGTCCGGCCACCTTCCTGGCATCATGGGTCTCTTAGGGGATGGGGGGCTGAGGCCTGCAAAAGGACTCAGCCCGGCTCACGGCTCAGAGCTGGGGCCGCAGCAGCCACAGGCCTGCAGAGGAGGGCAAGGCAGTCTGCCGGAGGGAGCACGCTGCCGTCCACAGCCCAGGCTGGCGGTAAGTCCAGGGCGCACACAGAGGCCCGGAAGCATGGTGAACCCAGCTCTGAGTACAGGCAGTGAGGAGCCTGGCTACCATGAGCCTGTGACGCAGGCTCCAAGCAGCCCTCAGCCTGGTCGTGTGGTCACAGCGCGGCCAACCCCCACATGCACAGCCACCACTGCAAGGCCTGCCACTCAGCTTCTGACTCATGGTCCTTTGGGCCAGTTGCCTCCGTCCCCGTGCTACCCCTGCAGCTGAGACCACCTGTCCACCCCCATTGTGCTGGAGCTAACGGAGGATGAAAGCTGATGAGCCGGTTTCTTTTCTACACCCGGTATCCAGTCCCCACCTCTCCCGCTCCTGCTGTCTCTGAACTTCCCCACCCAGAGCTTGTCCTAGGATGCCCAGAGCCGTACCGTTTTGAGCCTTTCCTCAGCCAGGGGAAGAGGTGAAAGGTTGTGAGGCCATAGATACCTTGTCAGGTCATGTGGTGTCTGAGGGCAGGCCTCTGATGGGACTTGAAAGGGGACAGACAGAACCCCTGGGGAGTCCTGGCATCTGGAAAATGGAGCTCATCATGTATTTTTGAATATAACCAACCTGATGTTTGGGGGCAGATTAGGTGAGAAACAAGGGCTGGAAAACTGAGAGGTGTTGATGATTCTCGTTATCCTGAGCAGCCTCGAACGCTGGCCTCCAGGTATTCACAGTGATAGAGGACGCCTCCCAGGACACAGGTGAACCTTCATTTCCCTTTCTACCTGTACAGTGGGACCCTGGGTGGCTCATTGAGTTCCCTGAGGCTCAGCTTCCCATCTGAAAATGGCATTGATGTCACCCTTGGCTGTGAGAGGTTGTGAAGTTAAGTGAGAAGCTGCATGAGAACACTCGTGTGCCCCTGGTAGTTGCCAGGTACTCACCCAATGGGCTTGCACCAACCACAGTGCTCACCCAACGGGCCTGCACCAACCTCAGTGCTCACCCAATGGGCCTGCACCGAGCCCAGTGTTCACCCAACGGCCGTGCACCGAGCCCAGTGCTCACCCAACGGGCCTGCACCGAGCCCAGTGCTCAGCCGAGGGCCCTGCACCAGCCTCTTGTGAACGTGCTTGGCCTGCACCAGCCTCTTGTGAACGTGCTTGGCCTGCACCAGCCTCTTGTGAATGTGCTTGGCCTGCACCGAGCTCAGTGCTCAGCCGAGGGCCCTGCACCAGCCTCTTGTGAACGTGCTTGGCCTGCACCAGCCTCTTGTGAACGTGCTTGGCCTGCACCAGCCTCTTGTGAACGTGCTTGGTCTGCACCAGCCTCTTGTGAATGTGCTTGGCCTGCACCGAGCTCAGTGCTCAGCCGAGGGCCCTGCACCAGCCTCTTGTGAACGTGCTTGGCCTGCACCAGCCTCTTGTGAACGTGCTTGGCCTGCACCAGCCTCTTGTGAACGTGCTTGGTCTGCACCAGCCTCTTGTGAATGTGCTTGGCCTGAACCGAGCTCAGTGCTCAGCCGAGGGCCCTGCACCAGCCTCTTGTGAACGTGCTTGGCCTGCATCCTACACAAACCATGAAGAGTAAACCCCCTTTCCCTTAAGCCTATGCTGTCACCATACAAAGTCCTGCTGTGATGCCAGGCTTTTCACCCTGGGAAGAGGACCTATCCGATTGTAAGCTTGCGGCGTGCACAGTAATGTGTACACAATTTGTGTTGGTTACTTGCACAAGTAACCGGGTGCTTGGCCAGGTACCCACTTAGGGGTAAAAGCAAAGTCTAGACTCTGGCATTAAGATATCTTTTAGATGAGATTAGCATTTGAATCAATAAACTTTGAGCGAAGCAGGGGACCTCCATAACGTGGGTGGGCCTCATCCATGTGGTTGAAGACTTAAGATTAAAAAGTCAGTGATTCCTTGAGGAAGAAGGACTTCTGCCTCCAGACTCCCCGTGGGTGCAAGCTGCAGCATCAGCTCTCCCCGGCCTCCAGTCTGCAGCCTGTTCTGCAGATTTTGGACTTAACTCCACCAATCTCATGAGCCAATTCCTGGCAGCAGATTCCCACTATCTCTCTCTCTCTCCTTCCTGTTGCTTCTGTTTCTCCAGAGAACCCTGACTAATACATCCTATTAGTTAATTCTGACTCTATTATAGTTTCCTGTTTTCTGCTATCATACCATGCACGAACCATTCTGTCGTTCATTCGGTGAGTATTTATTAATAATCTGTTGTTGCCTGGTGCTGCCCTGCCAGGTAACTAGACCACTTCCTATGCTATTAGAAGATTACCTGTCTGGTACACAGTCTGCCTGATAAAGAAGAAGCAGTAAATGGTGATGATGATGATGATGATGATGATATAAGTTATAATTAGCATGTAAAACATGAAGCATGACACCTGACCCTTCACAGCACAAATCAGTGTTTCTTGATGAAGGGAAAAAATAGTAACTAGTGTGTAGCTTCATTGGGATCTTGATTCTTTACGTGAGTCATGGTCAACATGCTTTAATGTTTTCACTTTGCCCGCTGTGGTAACAAGCTTCTGGAAATAAATCACAGATTTCCAGTTTACATTTCTCACATACATTTTTCCATCAACCTGGTACTCCCCTTGGAAAGGAATGTAATGTAAAATGTAATGTTAATGTAAAATGTAAAAACGCTGAATAGGTTGGGTCTCCTCTCAATGATTAGCTGTTCTGTGAATATTGGTGAGAAGACATTGCTGTGATGTTGAGCTCAGAAACCACGTCTGCATGTTGATGTTCTGTGTGTCCGGTCATTCTAGGTGCTAAATCAGTGTTTCTTCAGTGAAGGAGCAAGTGAATGAATTGTTTGAGATCCATTGATTGACTTTAAAGAGCTGGCGATGTATATGCAACTTATTTTTAGGTAAGACTTTCCAAAATTTAAAAATTACACGCGCGCGCACACACACACACTCTCTCTCTCTGTCTCTCTCTCTCTGTCCTTTTCTCTCTCTGCCTCTCTGTCTCTCCCTCTCTCTCTCTCCCTCTCTCTCTCTCTGTCCCTCTCTCTTTCTCTCTCTGTCTCTCTCTCCCTCTCTCTCTCCCTCTCTCTCTCTATCCCTTTCTCTTTCTCTCTCAGTCTCTCTCTCTCCCTCTCTCTCTCCCCCATCTCTTTCTCTCACTATCTCTGTCTCTCTTTCTCTCTCCCTCTCTGTGTCTCTCTCTCTCCCTCTCTCTCTCTCTCTGTCTTTCCCTCTCTCTGTCTCTCTCTCCCCATCTCTTTCTCTCACTATCTCTGTCTCTCTTTCTCTCTCCCTCTCTGTGTCTCTCTCTCTCTGTCTCTCTCTCTCTCTCTCTCTCTTCCTTTCTCTGTCTCTCTCCCTTTCTCTCTCTCTCTCTCTCTCCCCCTTTCTCTCTCTCTCTCTCTCTCTCTGTGTCTCTTTCTCTCTGTGTGTGTGTGTCTCTTTCTCTCTCTCTCTCTCTCTCTCGGCAGCAGCAGCACAAGGTCAGTCGCTGAGCTTTTCTAACTGGATGACGTCCCTGATGAATAAAAAACACCCAGTGGGGTGGCGTCCACTGGCATCCTGAGGAATGGGGTTGTATACATTGTGCCCTTAATACACAAATTCTGAGAGAACAGAAACAGGCTTTCTTCTCTTCTGTCCATTACCCACCACACTATTCAAACTCCCAGTGGATAGAACAATGGGAAATATCTCTGCCAAATCATTCTTTAACTCTACAATCCCTTGCTGCTGGTCATAAGATCTTGAAATAATACTCCCCAGAGTATTCCCATTCTAGAATCATGGGAACTGGAGAAATTAACATCCCTTTTCACTAAGTGAAATTTGAGTGTAACGCAATTTGTGATCACTGAGGAACAAAGCGAGACAAGGGAATTAATCATCACGTACGTGAAGAAGTTTGGGTGGAAGTGTTTGCAATAATCTTTGGTGTACTGAAATTTGAAAAATGAAAGAAAGCTGTTTGGGCTGACAGCTGGTTCAAGTTAAATTAAATTTGACTCAGAATATTAATTTTAAATACCATATAAATGAATGCAGGTTACACACCCTGCATTATTTCATAAAGTATTATGAGACTTAAAGTTTTAAGATGTGATTTTGCCCCTTCCCCGGGGTGGGGGCGCTTAGGAGCCTACTCGGCCCCTTACAAGGGGCCTTAGCAAACGTGCAGCCTCGTGGTTTAGGAAAAACCTATTAGAGTTTTACAAATGTCACTCATGGTGCAGATTATCTACTATAGTCTAAGGGAAGGGGAGGTGTTGAGCAATTCTGATTACAAATACAAAGACTGCTCATGTACAAGTTATGTACAAGTCCAACATCTAAACAGCCCACTGGGGTTCACTGACCACAGCGCCCAGGGAGGCACCGGAGCTGGAGTGGGGACTGAGAATTGTGGGCTCCGAAACACACACAGGCATTACACACCCCGCCATGCATGCAGGCCTGGGGTTCACTTCACAGGCTTGACGGAGTGGGTGTATTTAAACCCCTTAGCAATTCCAAGGTACGTGTTATTTTACTTTATAGGATCCTGGGCTCTGGAACAATTCATTTTCCCTGATGATGAAAGGCCTGATTCATTTCTGCATTTGTAAATATCTAAAGTGATTTCTTTTTCTAGATAACATTCACCTAAAACCTCCCAAAGATCGTATGACTAAGGCCAAGTAAAACGACAGCGAAGAGGTGAAGAGACATCGGAATTAAGGTCCCTTCAGAGAATCAATGCAAATTAAAAGTTAGC
Source organism: Macaca fascicularis (assembly GCF_037993035.2). Classification (NCBI taxonomy): domain Eukaryota; kingdom Metazoa; phylum Chordata; class Mammalia; order Primates; family Cercopithecidae; genus Macaca; species Macaca fascicularis. The sequence goes on from NC_088378.1 coordinate 2,181,124, forward strand.
AACTCACCCAAAGAGAGAGCGGCCTGTGGGGAAATCTAACAGTGTTCTTTACATTTCAGACCCAATGTTTAATCCAAGCTAAAATACAAGTCACCCCAAATTAATTGCAACAAACATACTGTGGTGGCAAATTAAGTGTTCTCAGTCATTTATATCTTGGAGACATTCTGCACATGGGCTGATACACGAAGGAGCGTTTCATACCCCTCCTGGCCTTGGTGATTTCTTTTCAGAAAAGCACCAACGGGCCAATCAACTGTCAAATTATGTTTCCCCGGGCTGGGCTTATCCAAGAGTAATCTCCTGTCGACGTTATTGCACATTTTATAATTGTATCCTTTCTCAAGTCTTCCATGGATATTGTCATTACGATAATTTAGGGCTGTGGAAACTCGGGGATCCCAGGCAGTTCCTCCTATGGTTACTTAAGACCATGACCGACCTGCCAGCCCTGGTCGTTCAGACTCGGGAACTGGCAGACGTTTCTCAAAAATGAGGAAGTGAGTCTGTCTTTTCAAGGATGACGGCTGACAGTTTTTGTTGTCTATGATAAAAATTCAAGCATCACTGTGAAAGTGGCAATTCAAAGACCTTGGATCTCCCTCTGTAAGCCTGTCAGTGGCTTAAAGGGTGTTCTGAGGAGATCTGTGGGGAAGTTAACAAAAATGCTTTTTATATTGTGTAGTGAGAAGTGTCAACATTTGGGAGATCTGCAGAACTCAGTAAGCTGATTGTTTCTACCACAGGATGGTACAAAGTGACGAGCAAGTGAAAACCACCATGGTGCCACGGGCCTGTGGATTTCGACGCAGGGGCAGGTGCGTGCCCAGGCAGGAGGGCTCAGATCCTACAAGACGACACACCTTTAAGAAGTTACCATCTTTGGGGCTTGGGGGTGGTATCGAAGAACAACCACAATTACCTAGGAAAGGTTAATAAAATAACCTCCTCTTTTCTAATACATTTGTGAGTGACACTGAGTATTCACTGCACACTTCACACCCACACAGGTGGAGTAGGGGAGTGGCCTGAGACTCTGGCTGCCTTCCGGGAGGTCAGACACTGGATTTGCAAAGGAAAGTATAACACTCTTGTTAGTCAAGATGGTTTGGTTCAAAAATTACATGGATTTTTCATTACACGCTATTTATGTTGGCATGGAATGGGTTTACTATTGTGTTTTTAATTAAAGAGTGAAAACATTTTAAAGTTTTTCTAGTTTAATTTCTAGTAGGATAAATAACAAGAGACACAACCCACTTTATCCGTTCGTCTGATTATCCTGCCAGAGTAATGTATTCCTATCTTTGTTCATTTCTTGCTTTTAAAATGTAGACCTTGAAAAGATGAAATACATAGAAATGTAGGTGTTGCCCTGGAGTTTTTATTTTCAGTATCAGGTTATATTTCATTTTGTATTTAAATTAAGTATACAAAATGAATATCAAAATAATGCATTTTCAAGCAAATGTGTAGATGAGTGAATCTCGTCTGGGCCCCAAAGGCTATGACGCACAGCTCTGTAACTGACCACCTGAAGTGACCTTGCCTGCTCCTCGGGCGGGCTTCAGTCGTGTGTGACCCTCACGTCCACTGTGGAAATCCCCGAAATGGGGTCCTATTCACTGGACAATTTCTTCTTTAATTGCATTATGCTATTTTATATCCAACTGTTCTTAGCCTGAGAAATTGTTCATATTCTGTGTTCCATTTCAGCTTTTCATAAAGTAAACTAAAAAACTGCCCACTTGGAAAATGAAACACATAGTTGTCAGATTAATAGATCCTTCTGCCCTCGAGTCCCCTCCCGAGGACCCAGTCAATCCTGAGCCCTGAAACACAAACAAACAAAAGGGTGGTGTATCTTGTACATTTTCTGCTTCCTTTTTCTTGCTTGTTTCCAATTTTTCTTTGGATGTTAGTGTGTCAGAGGATTATAAAAGCATGGGTGTGGACTCTAAAGGAATTTCATTTATCTTGCAAAATATGTGCAAACAAATTCTATTTTCCTGGTACAGAGTTACTTCTAAGTACCTCTTTAACCTATCTTTCTTCGCAGACAGGGCAAGGGAACATTAATGAATGAAACTTGTCTTTATGGTATTTTTAACAATGTTTTTCTAGACAACATGTTTTTGGAATTTGTCAGTGCCTGTGCTTCTAGAATACCTGTCCCCTTTCTTCCGATGTGGTTGTAACGGGACAGAACCAAGGAGGTCTTTGCTGTGGACTCGGCTCAAAGCACACACGGCGGGGAACGGGCTGGAAGACGCTCCGGGCGAATGGGATTCAGCATCCAGGCTGCTGCTGCCTCTCAGGGACTCCCTGCAGATGTGGCTGGCGGGGGGATGGAGTGTCCTGGGGGAGCTCTGGTCGCAGGGAGCCTTCCTCAAATGAACGCGGTTCCAATCAACTGGGTCCAGCCAAAAGGCAGATTGCAAAAGTGTTCTTTTACACTGTTGGTGGGATTGTAAACTAGTTCAACCGTTATGGAAAACAGTATGGCGATTCCTCAAGGATCTAGAACTAGAAATACCATTTGATCCAGCCATCCCATTACTGGGGATATACCCAAAGGTATAAATCATGCTGCTATAAAGACACATGCACACGTATGTTTATTGCAGCACTATTCACAATAGCAAAGACTTGGAATAAACCCAAATGTCCATCAGTGACAGACTGGATTAAGAAAATGTGGCACATATACCCCATGGAATACTATGCAGCCATAAAAAAGGATGAGTTTGTGTCCTTTGTAGGGACATGGATGCAGCTGGAAACCATCATTCTCAGCAAACTATCACAAGAACAGAAAACCAAACACCGCATGTTCTCACTCATAGGTGGGAACTGAACAATGAGATCACTTGGACTCGGGAAGGGGAACATCACACACCGGGGCCTATCATGGGGAGGGGGGAGGGGGGAGGGATTGCACTGGGAGTTATACCTGATGTAAATGACGAGTTGATGGGTGCAGCACAGCAACATGGCACAAGTATACATATGTAACAAACCTGCACGTTATGCACATGTACCCTAGAACTTAAAGTATAATAATAATTAAAAAAAAAAAAAAGGCAGATTACAGCTCAGTGGTTCAGAGGCCTGATTCTGCATCTCAGCCGGGCCAGGCCACCCTAGAGCTGCCCGGGTCCACTCGGAGCGGTCCGGTCCTGGGCACGGTGGAGAGTGTGGAAGCGGGTGGCTGTGCTCCATTTCTGTATGCAACACCGTCTCCCCTCTCCCTTCTGCAGGCTCCTCCTTCCTCTTTCTCTCTCTCCTCCATCCTGCCTCCTCCTCTCGGCCCCCGCCCCACCTATCCCCCCATCCTCACAGGACACTCACCCAGTCCGGCCCACCTGACGCTGCCCCAACCATCCCCTTCCTCAGAAATCCATTTGCTCTTGATGTCATTTTGGAACATCTCACACCCCTTCTCCTCACAGTACTTCTCTCTCTATCACCGATGTTAAAAGACAAACGTCAGACAAACCGAATGTCACAGAGCTTCACTGAGCAAATAACTATTCGTGAACCGGGCAGCCCTGGACCCAGCATAGGTTCAGGGTGACTCCGTCGCTGCCACGTGGTCCGGTAAGATTTGTGGACAGAGAAAGGACAGTGATGGCAGAAAACTGGACAGAGGCGCAGAAACAGCCAGAGGGGCACCGCTTGGCGTGGGCCCCACTTCCACATGATGTGAACCGGGGCCACGGTGCATGGTGACTCCCTGCTGTGATCCGCTGAGATGCTGCTGTTTGGGGCAAGGGTGGGTTAAGTGTGTTCACACACCCAGTTAGGTGACAGTCACTAAGTGTGGAGAGGCCTTCAGGCTGACCCTAAAATATATAAGGAGGCAGCTTTCGGCTAAACTTAACCTCACACAGAATACCACCGTCTGGGCTGTGAATCCAGTGGAACGTGGGGAAAATTTTCTCCTTCAATTTTTTGATTAATTGGATTAATAGGGGTAGAATAATCAGATAATTTTTAACCAAAATTCATGTTTTCCTTCAGAAGTTTTCCATTTAGGTTGCCTAAAGCAAAAAATTCACAAGAGAAGTGTCAAATATCTGCTTGACTTAAAACTTTTGTATACCCAGCTTCTATTTTTTAATACATTATATTTAATTTTTAAGATATTTAAATAACATATCTCTCTCTCTCTTTTCTTTCTCATTCGTAAGACAAGGCGCTTATCTTCAACCGAAATTCCCAGGTAATAATTTAGTTCTTAGAAACCCAGATATGGAAAACCTTCTCTTTCTTAGAGTTGTAGGAAGGCAACTTTTAAGAGATTCTTGGGTACATTATTCAAAATTGTGGCAAAATTGAGTTCATGTATGGCAATTATAGAAAATATTTTCTCACATGTTGGATATTATCATCAAAGATCTCAGTCAAATCTTGTTTTTATCTATGTAATCAGAAATGAAAAAAGAGAAGTCCATAATTCCTTGTCAATCATAAAGCATTGTGGGTAAAATAGATTTCTTTTGGGTCCTGACCCATGTACTGTTGAGCCACACTGAAAAAAAGTGAATGTATCTTATAGTCTATATTTTACTCTCAGAAATTTCCTGTCATGAAATTAACAGTTTTTTTTAAATCCCCATAGCAAAAAAAAAAAAAAGCGTTTTTCCTAAGATCTGATTTAGAAGAGCAATGGGAAAATCACCTTGTTTTAACCTTTGTTTATTAGGAAGCTTGTTGGCTATTTCTCCTCCTACCCCCTTTTTACATAGGACAGAAATCCCAGATCTTGACAGTATTTTCAAAAATCATTTTGTCAGTCTCTAAGGATGGAAAGTTAAGCAGCACCATTGATTTTTGAGGCAGGTCTTCAGGGCCCCAGGACTCTTCAGGGTCCCAAGACGCTTTCACACGCTTTGCTTTATTTCCAGGCAGGTCTTCAGGGCCCCAGGACTCTTCAGGGTCCCAAGACGCTTTCACATGCTTTGCTTTATTTCGAGGCAGGTCTTCAGGGCCCCAGGACTCTTTCACATGCTTTGCTCTATTTCCAGGCAGGTCTTCAGGGCCCCAGGGCTCTTTCACATGCTTTGCTTTATTTCCAGGCAGGTCTTCAGGGCCCCAGGGCTCTTTCACATGCTTTGCTTTATGCTTTGGTAGCCTGGTGATCGGGGATTGGCACATGTGTCCTGCTTAGTAAAAATGTAATGCTGTGGTAAACAAACAAAATTCACAATCATTGTAAACTCAGAATGGATACCCGTGGTCACTGCAGAGAAGAGACAAGCCCTGCCTTGTCAGTATTGGTCCAGGCTGCCTTCAAAGCACAGGCTCTTCCAAAAGAGTTTCTTCCCTGTTGTTTGCTCACCCATAGAATCACCCACCCACACATCTGCCCAGAGTATTGACAACCAAGTGTTTCCCCATGGGTGCCAAAGTAGACAAATAAATTATAGTTCCTTTAATGAACCCGTTTTCCTAAATAAGTGCCAGATGTTCTACAGGTGGCCTGAAAAGATGCCAGAATTCCCTGATTTCCATGAATAATAGGAAACCTGTCAGGAAGAATAAGCAAAGATACATCATTCTCAAAGCCCGCCTGCATTCCTGATTTTTTAACTCTTTGTCAGACACACACACAAGAAACAATTGTTTTTTATATCAAAATAAAAGAAATGTTTGTAATGACTGAAAATTCCTGATTTATGTTTCCATGCTGTGAAATAAATGAGACTTTCACCTTGGCATCCCCAGTGCACTGAAACCCTTCTGCATGGAGCACTGATGTGCAGAAGATGCGCTGTGGGGCAGGAACTTTATGGGCCCTCTGGAGCAGCTGCCAGTGCAGGACAAGAGATTGCTCAGTCTTCCTTCATTCTGCAGCCTCTGATTGAAAGAGGCCTTATTGCACTCCTGTTAGGACAGAAAATCCACCACCAGCATAAGGCCATCCTCTTCCTCACACCTCAAAGCCCTGGAAACCCCAGGTCTCCTTGTCTCACGCTAACACATCTGCATTTTTGTGTCTGATGTTTGCCTGAGTAGCTTTTCTTCTTTTATTTCACTTTTCACTGTATTTGTAGTTATGGTTTGTTTCTGTATTTGTATCTGTATTTGTAGTTATGTATCTGTATTTGTAGTTATGGTTTGTTTCTTGTAGGCAGCATATATTTCAGTCCTGTTATTTTATCCAGTCTGACAACCTTTGCCTTTTAAATGGATTGTTTAAAACATTAACATTTTTTAAATCTTTTAAACACATACTCAGCATGCAGGATTCTAAGAGGAGTACAAAAATATAAATGTAGGCTGGGCATGGTGGCTCATGCCTGTAATCCCAGTACTTTGGGATGCCAAGGCGGGAGGATCACCTGAGGTCAGGAGTTCAAGACCAGCTTGGCCAATGTGCTGAAACCCTGTCTCTGCTGAAAATACAAAAATTAGCTGGACATGGTTGTGCATGCCTATGATCCCAGATACTTGGGGGGCTGTGACAGAAGAATAGCTTGAATATGGCAGGTGAAGGTTGCAATGAGCCTAGATCGTGCCACTGCACTCCAGCCTGGGCGAGAGAGTGAGACTCCATCTCAAAAAATAAAAATAAATAAATAAAAATAGATGTCATCGAATCTTTAACCTCACAGAGCAAGTCCTTAGGGATCTTATCACCTTTGTTTATTTTTAATTTTTATTATACATGTATATTTAGCTGTAACTAACATAAAATAAGCTATATGTTGGAAGCATATAATTTGATAAGCTTTACTTCATTTTTTGCATCTTTACTGTGGTATAATTAATGTTTAATAAGTTGCACATTTTTTTGTGTACGATTTGAAAGGCTTGCCGTAGGTATATATCTGTGCCCTTTTGTGATCCCTCATTTATACCTCGTCCTCCATCTATCCCCAGGCAACCACTGACACTGGAGATGAGCTTGCATTTTCCTGATGTCTATATTGATGGGCCATAGAGGATGTACTCTTTTGAGCCTATTTGTATTAACATGATGATCAATATGGTTGAGACTAAAGCCACACATTTGCTCTTAGGTTTCTATTTTGCCCATCTGGTTTTTGTTTGTTTGTTTGTTTGAAGCAATGCTTATGTCATCTTCATTTTTTTCACAGCTTTATTGTGGTAGAATTTATCTATCATAATATTCACCCATTGTAAATGCATAATTGAATGATTTTCATTGAATTTATGGAGTTATGCACATAACACAATAATTCAGTTTTAAACGTTCCTGTGACCCCCAAAATTTCCCTCATGCCTCGTCTGCGTTCACCTCCAGTCTCTTAGCCCCCCAAAGTACAGATTTTCTTTCTCCACAGATTTGTTTTTCTAGAAATTGCATGAACGCAAAACACTCAATACGCACGCCTCTGTGTCTGCCCTCTCTACTCTACATGATTTGTTTGTGATTCATTCAGGGTTTTGAATGCATTGGTAGCTTGTTTCTTCCTAAGTGGTAAATAATACCCAATGATATGGATGTATCGCCACAATGTGCTTATTCACGTGTCTCCTGATGAACACTTAGGTCGTTTCTAATTTGGAACTATTATAAATAAATTATGAATAATGGTGCTATGAACATTCAGCTTCAAGTCTCTGTGGACATGTGATTTCCTTTATCTTGGTGTGTATTTATAGGACTGAACTGCTGATTTATACAGTAAGCAGATGCATAGTTTTAAATAAACTGTCAATCTCTTTCCAGTGAATGTTTTCCAATGCGTGTAGCATTGAACATTCCCACCAGCACTATAGGAAGGCACCGGTCTCTTCTTCAACACCTGGTAACCTCAGACTTTGAGACGAAAGCCATTCTGTTAGGAAAGCACCCGTCTCTTCTTCAATGCCTGGTAACCTTAACCTCAGACTTCGAGACGACAGCCGTTCTCTTAGGAAGGCACCGGTCTCTTCTTCAACACCTGGTAACCTCAGACTTTGAGACGACAGCCATTCTGTAGGAAGGCACTGGTCTCTTCTTCAACACCTGGTAACCTCAGACTTCGAGATGACAGCCATTCTGTTGGGTGTGTTGTGGCATCTCATCATGATTGGTTTTTCTTTCTAAAGGCTGTTTTTGCTGGGTATACGACTTTTCACTGGCAGTTATTTTTGCTTTCATACTCCCCCAGCACTCGGCGTGCCTGCCGTTTCCCTGTCTTCCGACTTCTGTAGTATCTGTCATGAAGTCCACAGCTGTCATCCTCACCTTTGCACCTCAGCATGGAATGGGTCTTTTCTCTCCAGCTACTTTTAAAATGTTTTCTTTACCACTGGTTTTCAGCAATTGATTGTGGTAGGCCTTGTAAGTATTTATTATGTGTCTGTGTGTATGTGTAGACTTTTTTACTTGAGATTATTTGAACTTCCCAGATCTATACACTTAGAGTTTTCATCAAATTTAGAAATGTGTCAGCCCCTATTTGTTCAAATGTTCTTCTCTCATTTCCTTTACTCCTTCTGGGATTCCAGGTACAATTATGTGACACCTTGCTGTTGTTCCATAGGTTACTGAGACTATTTTTTTTTTTTTTTGAGACAGAGCTTCACTCTTGTTGCACAGGCTGGAGTGCAATGGTGCAATCTCGGCTCACTGCAACCTCTGCCTCCTGGGTTCAAGCTATTCTCCTGCCTCAGCCTCCTGAGTAGCTGGGACTACAGGCATGTGGCCACGATGCCTGGCTAATTTGTATATTTTTTAGTAGAAATGGGGTTTCACCATGTTGGCCAGGCTGGTCTTGAACTCCTAACCTCAAGTGGTCCTCCAGCCTCCCAAAGTGCTGGGATTACGGGTGTGAGCCACCGCACCTGGTGCGAGATTGTATCTTTTTCCTCAGTCTTTTCACTTTCTGTGCATAGTTTGCAATTTACTTGATTGCTATTTTATTAAATCCACTCATCTGCTTTAGGAAAACATATGGTCAAAGTCAATCACCAGATTTTGAGAATAAATTTTTGGATTTTGGAGCTATAGCCTTCTCAGTCAAAAAGTTCTTAACTAGGAAAGGTTTAAACAAAGCAAGGCTATGGGCTGTTGCCTGTGGATTTTGTTATTACTGTTTGTTTTTAAATAAAGTTTTAGCTGGGCACAGTAGCTCACACTTGTAATACCAAATACTTTGGTAGGCTGAGGTGGTAGGATTGCTTGAGTCCATGAATTTGAGACTAGCCTGGCCAATACAGTGAGATGGTGAGACACCCTCTCTACAAAAATAAAACATATTAGCCAGGCATGGTGGCACATGCCTGTAGTCCCAGCTGAGGCAGGAGGATTACTTGAGTCCAGGAACTTGAAACTACTGTGAGCCATGACCAGGCCACTGCACTCCAACCCGGGAGACAGAGTGAGACCTTGTCTCAAAAAAATTTTAAAAAAGTTTGATTGGAGCATAGCTGTGCTTATTTATATATGAATTCTATGATTTGTTGTGATTTATATTGACAAAATTCAGAAGTTAAACCTGAGACCATATGGCTTGCAAGACCTGAAATACTATCTTATTGTTTACATAAAAGAGTAAATAAATCATAATCTGGAATACTCTAAAGGGCATGTACTGAGCTAGACTGGGTGATGGATATTTAGGGCTTTGACCACTTTTAATCCCAAGTATCACCATTGTTTTTCATTTATATAGGAACTTTATCCTTCCAAAAAAGCATTATTTTATTTCATGCAATATTTAATGGAATATATAAAGTTGCGTATAATTGGTTTTCTTCACTAAATTTCAGCTAGTAACAGGCATTGCCTAGTTTAACATGAGTTTGCTACTCTACTATGAAGGAGAAATGCTTGAGTCCCATTGAGAGTCACAGAGCCTAAGTGTTCAGTAGCTCCGAAGCACGCACACGGGGCCCCCGAGCTCTGAGTTCAACTGGCACGTGCACCTCTCACGTAAGGTTATCATTAGAGGTGCAGACCTCCTGGAGGGGAAGGGGGCACCTGGATTCCAGGGCTGGCATTTGCCTCACTTGAGCCATACCTGAAGTTAGAAGTGCTGATGCATCCACGTGCAACTTATCAGAAAGAGATTGTTCCTTTGGGAACTACCATTTAGCAACCCCTCTGAAAGTTTCCTAGCTATACCTGCACAAAAGGGAATCTGCTGTGATGGCTCACGCTTGTAATCCCAGCACTTTGGGAGGCTGAGATGGGTGGATCACCTGAGGTCAGGAGATCGAGACCATACTGGCCAACATGGTAAAACCCCATCTCTACCAAAAATACAAAAATCAGCTGGGCGTGGTGGTGGGCGCCTGTCTACTCAGGAGGCTGAGACAGGAGAATTGTTTGAACCCAGGAGGCAAAGGTTGCAGTGAGCCATGATTGTGCCACTGCACTCCAGCCTGACGACAGAGCGAGACTCCATCTCAAAAAAAAAAAAAAGGGCGGGGATCTGTTTTCTGCTCTAGTGTCAAATTGGACGCATTGGGTGAGAAATAGGAGAAAATTGATTACCTGGCACACAAACACATGGCAACAGTTATCTTCCACTTGCAAGAAACATTCCCCTCACACACAAACACACATGCAAAGGATTCTCCCTGTGCTCTCCCAACAAACAATTACCATCAGCATTTCATCCTTCATCTGTAGGACCCTTCTCTGGAGTCCCATCTTCCTTCTGCCATTTTTCCAACACACGCAGCACCAGAACAGTGATAAGGTGTTTGTTTGTTTATTTGTTTGTTTTTCCAGACAGACTCTCACTCTGTCACTCAGGCTGGAGTGCAGTGGCACGATCTCAGCTCACTGCAACCCCGGCCTCCCAGGTTCAAGTGATTTTCCTAACTCAGCCTCCCTAGTAGTTGGGACTACAGGCACGCGCCCCCACACCCGGCTAATGTTTGTATTTTTCCTATAGAGATGGGTTTTCACCATGTTGACCAGGCTGGTCTCAAACTCCTGACATCAAATGATCCACCTGCCTTGGCCTCCCAAAGTGCTGGGATGACAGGTGTGATCCACTGCGCCCAGCCAGAACAATGTTAAGTTTTATAAAGAAGAAATTAGTTAATCATCACTACTATACTGTGAGGTAACAGCTATTATCATTCCTATTTGCAAACATGGAAACAGAAGCTTAGAAAGATCAAATGAGCCCAGGTGAGGAGTACGCGTGCTGGGTAGCGTTCTATCGAATAAATGCACAACCACTTGCTCATGTGCGTGTCCATATATTGAGAGAATATTTGCAGAAACGGTGATTCCTGTGGAATTTCACAGATTAATATATCGGATCTTTAATAATGCTGTTTCTCAAAATATTTTGTTGTCTATTCTGCAGCTTAAATTTTGATGTAAAAATACCAGTCTCAAACGGCAAAAGTGTCATACTCCCGATGCGTACGGTTCGATGCCGTCTGCCCTGCCACTCCGCACAGCCCTTGTGTTTGTCTCTTTCCAGCCAGTGGGACTCCCTGTTTCAGGAATAGAGAGAAGAGTGATGGCTGTAGCTGGAGAACCCTCCAAATGTCCTCTGCAGAGAGAGTAAGAGTTGCTCTTTCGCTTCCCGCAGAGAGAGCAGCTGCCCTGTTGACTCTGCTGTCCCTGTGCAGTTTCAGCCCAGACCGTTTCCATTCTCCGCGGAAGAGCCCACGGGCCCAGGGTGTCGGCAGCCCCGTGGGCAGCATCTGCCTAGGACTTGGTGTCCCCAGGCTTGGCCGGGGTCTAGGTCTATGCACGAGGGGGGTTGAGACAAGGTCTTCTCCGCATCTCCAAAAGACCGTCGGTCTCCCACAAACTTCTGGGAAATCCATCTGATGTTTGTCCGATACATAAGGATGCAATTTCATGCATGACAGCTCAATAAAGCATATTTAATATATTCAACTCCTCAAATTTAAACCAGACACCTGGCTTGAGTGAAATTTCCAGTTGAGTTAATATCCCTCCCAGCCTCTGACATTTGTAACTGTTCACATGTTAACCCAAACCATTCACTCGTTCACCTTAGTAAAAGCGTATTTTGGGATTTTATGTGCTGGGATTGGACATCAAAGAATTGTTTTTATTATAGAGCTTTTACTAGCCAAGTCTGAATTCAGAACAGGCCGTGTTCAGCAGCAGAGCCTGGTGAGCAGTCATGCTTCGTAATAAAACAGGTGAGCTGTGATCCGTCAGGCCCTAAACCGAGGTCCCCCCATCTGGAGCCTTTGGGAAGAATCCCTGTGCTTTGTGCCAATGAAACTCATCTGGCCTTTCCTCCTATTACTTTCGCTTTCATTTTCTTTCTCAGAGGAGACTTTTTCTGGATCATGACAGCTCAGGCCGGTTTGGCCAGGTGATGAAAAAGGTCTCAGATTCACAGTCTGGGGACTCCTCTGGGAGACTGTAACTTTGGATCAGGCAGATGTCTGCTGGAATCAAAGAGTATTAAACGTACAAACAGAACAAAAGGCCCTGTTGAACTACGAAGAGGATGGCTATTCTGTGCATCATCCTAGCCCCAGTCCCAGCCCTGCCCTATTCTAAGTCGACCACTAGCCCTGCCTTGGCCGCGTCCCCAGGGATCAGCGGCTGGCACTGGGTACAGCCACGTGGGGGAGAGCCCTGGTCCCCGAGCAAGGTGTGGGGCTATCCGTGGTCAGGCAGGCTTCAGCTGCATCCTCATGGTTCTCACGACGCCTCTGAAAAGGGCTCTGGAAACCTAAGCCTTGTTTACTCTGCTTCGGTGCAGAAATGGGTGTTCTTCCTCCTGTACCTCTCAGGATAATCCCATCATAACCTCATTCTGTAGGTTCACGATGCTCCCTCCTTCTGCTCCCAAAAACAGTAGTGTTAGAGATATTGAATCTGACACACAAAGGCAAACTCTAAGAGGGAAATCTACATGCTTTCTCTAAAAACAAACTGAAACACCTGTGAATCAAAGCAAAAGTTTTTGGGTTCCCCATGCCCGCTGATTGTCCTCCTCACCCCCTCTCAAGGTGATGGCGGGGAAGGTCAGGTGCCCTTCAGAGTCTCCAGAGGAAGGCCTGCTCCCAAGAACTACTTGAGACACTGACTTCTCCTTTCTTGAGAAAAAAATACCACTGTTTATGGTTAATTATTAAGCTAGAAATAGACTCAGTAAAATCAGCTTAACCCATGAAGAGAGGCGAAGGGATGGAAGTCGGAAGACACGGAGATTAGGGTGGGAATGGGCTTGTTGTTTTTGACAGTATGAATGTTCTTCATGAAGTGTTAAGAAGTAATTTTCTCTATCCACAGATGTTTGAAAAAGAGAATATTGGCTTAAATTTTAAAAAAGCAAAACAAAACAAAATGTTTCAGTTTCACACAAGTAAAAACTTGACTGGAAGAAAGTAAACGCAGTCCCCTGAGGACGTGTTAGCTCCGAGCGGGGCTGGGCTCCAGGTGCAGCCTGCTCTGTGGAGCTGGGGCCACACCAAGGTGGGGACAGTGGGGAAGCTCAGGCCAGTGGCCTCGTTGTCCTCCAGGGCCCAGTGCCAGTGTGCACAGTGGGGGTAAAGCCACGTCTGCACGCCAGAGCCGCGAGCACTTCAGGCGAAGCTTGCCAGGGCCTGAAGCCAGGCCCGTGCCACCTCTGCCCACGAGGCCCATGCCACCTCTACTCACAAGGCCTATGCCACCTCTGCCCACGAGGCCCGAGCCACCTTTGCCCACAAGACCCGTGCCACCTCTGCCCACACCTGCAGATCCCAGGCCAGGCAGGAAAGCCTCCTCTCCACGCCTCATGTGCACTTGCTTTTTGGACAGTCACCCACCTGGTCCTCCAGGGAGACAAGCTTCTTCTATGGGCTGAGATTCTTCGGAAGTGTGTATTACACCTGAGCCGCCCATGGGGATGACCAACGGAGCAGGCCCTGCCTGGAAATGACCGGGGAGGCCTTGCCTGCAGGCTTTGCTTCCCACCAGCTCACCTGGTGTGTCAGGGGCTCAGGAGCCAGGCATCCCTCAGGGGTCCTGAGGCAATGCTTCGTGAAGCCTCTGTGTTCTTCTTGACCGTCTCTTGGGGTCTGTTCTGGGGTGGGGCCACTGTGCTTCTCTGTTTGGCAGGATGAGGAGAAGCTGGGGAAGTGAGTGGAGATGGGAATGAGGGTTAAAATACGGCCCCTGGCATGGGTGTAGGGTACCAGCGCCCATCAAGGGGCTCTGCAGCCCAGCCTCATATGTGTCCTGGAACCCTACCAACATACTCACCTTTGTCATCTTTTCTTTCCTCCACTCCTCTTCTTCTGCCTCTTTTCTTCTTCTTCTTTTTTCTATTTTGAGACATAGCCTCGCTCCGTCACCCAGGCTGGAGTGCAGTGGTGCAATCACGGCTCAATGCAGCCTTGACCTCCCAGGCTTAGCTGATCCTCCCACCTCAGCCTCCCAAAGCGCTGGGACCACAGGCATAAACCACTGCATCTGGCCTGTCTTTCTTATCTAAACATTTCCCCATAGAGCATGTGAGGGAAATCCTTCAAAGGAAGAGGAACTATGTGAACGTCTTCATGACAGTGACCGAATGGGGCTGCCCATGTTGGGTGGGGTGGCCAGTCTCCGGGGAGAGGCCCCCAGGGCCGGGTGCTCTCCTAACTCACTGGGAGAACTCACAGACCTTCTGCTTCAACAGAACTCATGGTTGCTCAAAATTATTCTCCTGAAGAAATACAAAGCATTTACCTTATATTAGCCTTTTCTCAAGTTCTGTGTCAAAACATGGATTTGGCTGGGCGCGGTGGCTCACGCCTGTAATCCCAGTACTTTGGGAGGCTGAGGCAGGTGGATCATGAGGTCAGGAGATGGAGACCATCCTGGCTAACACGGTGAAACCCCGTCTCTACCAAAAACACAACAAATTAGCCGGGCGCGGTGGCGGGCACCTATAGTCCCAGCTACTCGGGAGGTTGAGGCAGGAGAACGGCGTGAACCCGGGAGGCAGAGCTTGCAGTGAGCTGAGATCGCGCCACGGCACTCCAGCCTGGGGGACAGAGCGAGACTCCGTCTCAAAAAAAAAAAAATGGATTTATTCTAAGATCCTAGTGAAATTTTGTTCTTATAATCACCAATTTGAGGCATCAATCCCAAACTCAACACTTTTTTTAGAATGTTTTAATCCACTTTCATTTAGTTTTTATCCCATTTTATACACTTTGAGGAGGCAGCCTATACAGCATCTGATGCCAATGAGTGCTTACAATTCAATAATTTAGTGCTTCCAGAAACTGTCTGACTATTACCTGGCAGCATTGCTATGAATGAAGAACCCCTCAGCCCCTTGCTAAGTCCTAAGTCAGAGCCTCTGGGAGGGCTGTGGAATAGGGGGGTTTAACACCCATCCAAGGTCAGTCCCCTGAAGGTCACTGTGGTCGGGCCGGACTGGCGTGGTCCTACTGAGATGCTGAGCGGGGAGGGCCCCTCCTCTGGCCTCACACCCAGACCAGCCAAGCTCTCAGGTATCTTTGAAAGCTCTCATCTCCCTGGGTCCTGTTTCTCCCCGGAATCTCTGATTCTGCTCGTAAAACAAAGGATGTGTTTTCATGGAACCACTTTCTTAATTGACAGACGGGGAACCCTTATAAAGGATGTTGTCCCAAACACACAGTTATGTCATTCAGTGTTTCTGTTAAGGAGGAGAAACCACACAGGCTCTGGCCTTGAAAAGATATTTCTAGATGAGGATGAAAGACTTGTTGCGTGAACTCTGAACAATATCAAACCTCACAGTTTATTCTGAAAATTAAAAATGGCAGTTGAAAAGTTAGAATAAAAAGGTAAATTTCATGATGTCAGAGGCAGCTGTTTCTGAATAGGTCTGAATACAGCCGAGGGCAACTGCGCCAAGTGTCCGTACTTTGGAAAATTGGTGAGCTGCAAAGGGAAAAAACAGAAAGTCAACAGAAACAGCCTGTCCCCCGGCACCATCAGTAGACCTGGTGTTTTATCTTCGGTTCTTCCAGCAGCGCAGATGTGCTCAAGGGGTTGACTGCATGGACATGAAGAGCGCAGGAGACTGTTAAATGTGAAATCCCGTATTTGCAGAGGTCTAGAGAAATCACCTCTTACTCACTATTTACTTCGTGTTTGTCAGTAAACAAGTATAAGAAATGACAATTGCGTCTTTACCCACCTCATGTCTGGTCTTTGTCTTCCGAAAAAGTCTGTACTTAGAATTTTAGAGTTGGAGGGAAACTAGAGGTGAGGATCCTCGGTGCTTTCTTAAAGGAACTGAAACAAAGTTTCCAACTCTCTTCACAGGACACCAATAGTTTTCACTCTGATGCACCCTCCCAGCAGGGCCTGAGGGAGAAGCTACAGAGAACTGAAGAAGTGTAATGTATGGCTTCATCAGCCCCAGAACCTCAAACGTGGACTTATACATTGAATTTCCTTTCAAATTGTATTTAAAAATTAGGCTGGAGGGACATCCTCCATCACAAAACCTACCTTCTCACATCCAAATAATTGGCATTCCCTTTGCGGACACGATCGTCCAATTTAATCTCCTAGGTGAATGCCATCTCCTAGGTAAACGTGCACATGATGAGGGCTCCATTAATGCCAATGCAGGGCAGTGGGATTCCATGGCTGCTGTGATGTGTGAGTGTTAAGTGTCTACACTTAATCACTACAGACTCCCCAGTGTAAATTAAGACATATTTTTTATTATGTGTGATATGGTTTGGCCGTGTCCCCACCCAAATCTCATCTTGAATTGTAGTTCCCATAATCCCCGTGTGTCGGGAGGGAGGAGGTGGGGGTAATTTAATCACGGGAGTGGTGACCCTCATGCTGTTCTCATGAGAGTGAGTGAGTCCTCACAAGTTCCGATGGTTTTATAAGGGGCTTTCCCCCTTTTGCTCTGTGCTTTGACATTTCTCCTTGCTGCCACGTGAAGAAGGACGTGTTTGCTTCTCCTTCTGCCACGATTGTAAGTTTCCTGAGGCTTCCCCAGCCATGCTGAGCTGTGAGTCAATTACACCTCTTTCATTTATAAATTACCTAGTCTTAGATATATCCTTATAGCAGCATGAAAATGGACTAATACAATGTGCAATGATTGGATAGACATCTCTCCATAGGGTGGCTTCTCATCTTCCGAAAGAACAAATCTAGAAGAAAGCTCTGTGCAGGTCCTTTGGCTGAGGAAGGGTGGGGAAGAAGCAGCCACCCATCAGGTCTGCGGTATCAGCATCTGTGCCAGATGGTTTTTTGATCAGTCAATCAGCAACATTAATTGGGACGTCCTGTGTGAGGAACTCAGGCAGAATACCAGAGCTGCAGACACATTTTGTCTCTAGACTATCGAGTGTCAGTCTACTGAACAGACCGATTTTGTTTTTTCCCAGACAAAAGGCTCTTGAGTGGCTTCAGTGATTCAATCTGCCCTTTTCACCTTGTGCAGAATGAGACGGCAGCATGCATCACAGCGACCTTAACTCACACGTGCTTCTCCATTGACCCTCACAGGGCCTGTTCTCCAGGATCTGGGCTTTATCCAGACCGATCTCACTCCCCCTGGCTTTACCTTTGTCATTCCAAACATAAAAACAAAAATGTAGCCAGGCAGTTGCTTCTAGCACCTGGTCTGGCCTGAGTGTAGCAAACTTCTCCAAGAGCACATTGACTATCGGACGGCTCACCAGGGCCTTTGCCGGGATGCTTTTTCCTACATGGAATCCTGAGTAGTGGTCATGGGTCACAGTGTCACTGCTGAAGGATGAACAGCCCCCGAGTTGCCTGTTTGCTGTTGCTTCACCACCGGCAATATGTGTACGCACCAGCTCATTCACACCTCTCTCATGGAACCCTCAGACCCCTCAAGCCCTAAGTTTTTACCTTTTCCATGGCTTTCTTGACAATAGAACCAGATAGAGAGAGGCTGAGGTGTCCAGTTCCTTAACAATGATGACTTAGATTTTACATACACCCCAAAAGCAAAAGGCCAAAGGCCTGGCAGAGGACATCTCAAATGTGCAAGTTCCCACATGTTCCCAGCAGTTCATATTATATAAAATACAATAATGTCTCATTTTCTATTTTTGCTCCTGATAAAATATCAGCTTTAGTGGGTCCTGAGTGACCACACATTTACACAGTTTTCCATCTCTTATCTTCCCCCATGTGTTAAGGTGCATTTCACAAGCAAGGCCTCTTGTTTCCTGTCTGGAGACCATTCTGCCAGGGCCGCTGTTGCTCGCTGGACAGGCAGTGCTTGGGGGTTATTCCTGGTGGCCTGGCCAAACGGGTGCAATCCCTGGACACTGCAGTCAACAAAGCTTCCAAGGCCCAAAGTAGGAAGACATCGGATTGCTTGCTATTGCTGAAATGGATGCCTGCTTCTAGCTTAAGAAATCCGAAGCATCGAAACTTACAGAGCCTGCATTGGTGGCTGGGAGGACAGTGGAGCCGCGGTGGCGGCTCCTCCTCTGAGAAACACTGGATCTCAAACACTTTTTCATGGCCCGTAGCCATGGTTACCTGGAAAGCCAGGGGCATTCATGACACCATTGTACTCTGAATGGAAATATGTTTTCGTAATACCCTAATGGATTCACTTAATGGTATGGTCAGCATGTTTGTGTTCCCGCAAATCCTAATACTGAAATCCTCATGCCATATCAATGGGAGAGGAGGTGGGATCTTGGGGAAGTGACAGGGTCATGAGAGTGAAGCCCTGGTGAGAGGGTTTGTGTCCTTATAAAAGGAACCTCCGAGCTCTTCTCCCCTCCACCACGTGAAGACACAGTGAGAAGCCACCATCTGCAACCTTGCAGAGGGGCCTCACCAGAACCTCACCACGCAGCTGCCCTGGGCTTGGACTTCCAGCCCCCAGAACTATGGGAAATGAATTTCTGTTTTTATAAACCATCTGGTCTATGGTATCTTGTTATAGAAACCTGAACTCACTAAGACGCTTAGCTTTCACTGTTCTTCCTGTGATTTCAAAACAATAATATACAATACAAGTCTATGTATGAATAGATAGATGTATGTAGATATACTTGTAGATATTCCACAAAATACACTGAAAGAACCCTTTAAATAAATATAAAATAAAACATTCAAGTCAGAAAGAAGCATTCTGCTTTAGTGTACTTGGCACTGTATTTTCTTTCTTAGTGGAACATAAAATAACGGACTGTCTTTGAATCCACAGTGCTGCAGACTCAGTGAAGTTCGGTACTTAAAGTAGACCCTGAGCAATGGGACATGGCTCCAGCCACTCGATACAGGGCTTAGAGGCCCCAGGAGGTGCTTAAGGCCCCTGCTCCCAGGTACCGTCTCTCAGGAGAGCCTGAAACGGGCCCACAGGCCATAGAAAACCTTCGCATTTGCTAATCAGACACAGCATCATGCCACATTCTCAGTGACACCATTCAAATGCCTCCTCCAACCCTCATTTAAATCATACCCCATGATTTCATAAGGTGATCACCACACTGAACCTCATTTTCTCATCTATAAATACATGCAGCCGTGCTGTCTTCATGCTGAGCTTCTGGGGTGATACTGACAGACAGCAGTGGCCTGACACATGGCTGGGACACACCAGCACCTGCATGGTGTCACACAGGTCACGGCAGGGACACACTGCCGTGGCCCCCGCGTAGTGTCACACACGTCATAGCAGGGACACACCAGCCCCCTCAGGGCATGCTGGCCCCCGTGAGGTGTCACACGTCATGGCAGAGATACACACATGTCACAGCAGGGACACACCAGCCCCACGTGGTGTCACACACGTCACAGGAGGGACACGTCGGCCCCTGTGTGGTGTCACATGTCACGGCAGAGATACACACGTGTCACAGCAGGGACATGCATGTCGGGCTCCCCCAGGCCTATCTGCCGGTTCCTGGGTTACGTGGTGTCACACATGTCGGGCTCCCCCAGGCCTATCTGCATGGTTCCTGGGTTACGTGGTGTCACACATGTCGGGCTCCCCCAGGCCTATCTGCCGGTTCCTGGGTTCTCCAAGGCAACTGTGGGGCATATAGGCTTTGTGTAGTTTTTCCTGGTGTCCTTGTTTTTATTTTAATCAGAGTTCAGTCCCATGGTTAAAATAAGTAGGTATTTTCATAGGAATGTCTAGAATCTGTTGATGTCGAGTCTTTGGTCGAAGGATTTTGCTAAGCATCATTCAATACCAGTAAAAGTCGGTCAGCACGGACAGGGTTCCCTTTAGAGGAGGATAAGCATCCTGGCCCACATGGGAAGATGCTGAGTGGGTGCTGTGGTCAGTGTGGTCCCTGCGCAGCTGTCCTGGGCTCTCAGCTCCATGCCAATCTTCACTGCCCATTGATTTGGATGGAGCCCGTCCCTCACTTTCCGAGTCTGTCAGCCTCTCCTCCACATCACTCCTGCTGGTGTCAGGCAGGAAAAGCAGCATGTGCCTCTCCCAGAGTCGAGTGCCACAGCAGCCAGTGGGGACAGCTTGGGCCTGAGTGTAAAACTCTTCTCCTTCATCAGCAGGATCCCAGGGGCGTCCTCACTGAGCTTCCTGCTTCTGCACAGATTCCAAAGAAGCTCTCCTTGGCCTTTCTGGAAACCCAACTACCCCATCTCATTCCACCTGTCCTGCAGCTGAGATCCTCCTGTCCCCCATCCCTCCCTCCTGTCTCTATCCCACCCTGTTTCCCTCCCTTCTGTCTCCATCCCTCCCTCCTGTCCCCATCCCATCACTCCCATCCTATTCCCCTCCCTCCTGTCCCCATCCCATCACTCCCATCCTATTCCCCTCCCTCCTGTCCCCATCCCATCACTCCCATCCTATTCCCCTCCCTCCTGTCCCCATCCCATCACTCCCATCCTATTCCCCTCCCTCCTGTCCCCATCCCATCACTCCCATCCCATTTCCCTCCCTTCTGTCTCCATCCGTCCCTCCTGTCCCCATCCCATCACTCCCATCCTATTCCCCTCCCTCCTGTCCCCATCCCATCACTCCCATCCTATTCCCCTCCCTCCTGTCCCCATCCCATCACTCCCATCCTATTCCCCTCCCTCCCGCCCCATCCCTCACTTCTGTCTCCATCCGTCCCTCCTGTCCCCATCCCATCACTCCCATCCCATTCCCCTCTCTCCTATCCCCATCCCTCCCTTCTGTCTCCATCCGTCCCTCCTGTCCCCATCCCATCACTCCCATCCCATTTCCCTCCCTTCTGTCTCCATCCGTCCCTCCTGTCCCCATCCCATCACTCCCATCCTATTCCCCTCCCTCCTGTCCCCATCCCATCACTCCCATCCTATTCCCCTCCCTCCTGTCCCCATCCCATCACTCCCATCCTATTCCCCTCCCTCCTGTCCCCATCCCATCACTCCCATCCTATTCCCCTCCCTCCTGTCCCCATCCCATCACTCCCATCCTATTCCCCTCCCTCCTGTCCCCATCCCATCACTCCCATCCTATTCCCCTCCCTCCTGTCCCCATCCCATCACTCCCATCCTATTCCCCTCCCTCCCGCCCCATCCCTCACTTCTGTCTCCATCCGTCCCTCCTGTCCCCATCCCATCACTCCCATCCCATTCCCCTCTCTCCTATCCCCATCCCTCCCTTCTGTCTCCATCCGTCCCTCCTGTCCCCATCCCATCACTCCCATCCCATTCCCCTCTCTCCTGTCCCCATCCCTCGCTCCTGTCCCCAGTCCCATTTCATCCCTCCCATCCCTCATCCAATCCCTCCTGTCCCCATGCCTCTCTCCTGTCCCCAGCCCATGCCTCCCTCCTGTCTCCCAGCCAAACCCCTAGTGTCCCCAGCGTCCTGCACAGGGGTGCCTGCCCTAGGCACCACCTGCCACCTGGTGCTGCTGGGCACTGAACTGCCCTGTGGACTGCGGCCACACTCCAGGGGCCTCTTTCCAGGTCGTGCCCTCCTGACTCCAGGGGGACCCGCGTGTGATCCCTGTGTTTTCATCCCAGATGCTCTGCAGCACCTGGCAGTTTGCACACCCTTGAGAACTGCATGTTCTGAACCAAGTGCTGGGGGTTGCCTACTTCACAGGGCTGGCTTTAGCACACTATCAGCATCACCTGCCACCTCTGCCTGTCATTCTGGATGGCTTTATGCCTCCCCCGCTGAGCCCCCTTGGCGGAGCCCTGGATCCTCCACACCCAGGTGCCTGCGCCTCCTGGCTCTTTAGTCTTCACAAGCCTCGCCTCACCCTTCAGGGTCACCTCCTCTTCCCTCCTCCCATGGAACTAGCACTTCCTGAACCTTCTCCGTCCTCATCAGCACCGTGTCCTCACCATCCACCCTGTTTCCTCCGCCTCTACCACCCGGTGGAAACACTGAGCTCCCGAGGGAACTCCTTGCACCCTAAACCCATTGGCCTCTCAGGGCTCGTGCTCCCCCATCTCTCAGACACCTGTGGCGCTTGACCGCTCCCCTCTCCACTCCCCACCTCAGATGCCTGTGGCCCTGTGACCACTCCCCTCTCCACTCCCCATCTGAGACGCCTGTGACCCCGTGACCCTTCCCTTCTCCACTCCCCACCTCAGATGCGTGTGTCCCCGTGACCGCTCCCCTCTCCACTCCCCATCTCAGGCGGGTGTGACCCCGTGACCATTCCCCTCTCCATTCCCACCTCAGATGCCTGTGGCCCTGTGACCGCTCCCCAAGACAACCTCCTCCTGACTCACTCTCCAGCCTCCAGCGTTTCCTTCCATGCTGGAAGCCCCCTTCCTCCCCACCTCAGGCCTCTGAGCAGAGCCCCCTGACTCGACCCCTCTTCCCTGCAGGACTGCGTCTCAGTGGACGCCCCTGACGTCCCAGCAAATTGCCGGCTGTCCATCTAGAGAGGTGCATCTCCGCCTACATTAGCTTTGCCACCTAGAACTTGCCGTGTCTAATATCAAGCTCCTCGCATTCCCCTCCAACCCCTGAGAAAGCCCCAGCGGGCCAGGGCCTTCTACTTTTAGTGGAACCATCTCTTTCTGGGACAGAAACTACCAAGCCTCTTTCTCTTTCCCCCTTGTCATCTCTACCTAAGCAGCCATGGAGACCATCAGCTTGTTCTTGGACACAGTGTCTCCTGGGTTCATCTTCCTCTGTGGTCTCCAGCAGCCTCTCTGCTAGTGACGTGCCCACTGCCCCAGGCCTCTGCCCTCTGGACTCAGCATCCTCAACACCTATTCACCCCTGCACGCCTCTCACAGAACACCTTCTCTCAGCAACACACTTGTCCTGTGACGCTTCTTAACATTTACACAGATGTCTACACTCTGCGAGCTGCCCAAGCCCTCCTGACAGGTGCAGCCTCTGTCCTGCTCTGGGACCCAAGCCATGACCAGTGCGCTTCCCTCCAGGCCGTGTCATGAACTGCCCAGCCCCAGGGTCGGTCCTATAGTCCTGCAGTGATTGATGGCCAGAAATTCCATGAGAAGATGTTGAAATGCACCTGATGTTTCTTTCAACGGCACGACCAGGCTCAATCCCTGTTGAATGAAATGTTTTCCAATCCTTGCCAGGGACCACTGAGAATCTAATAACTTCAAGAGGAAGAATGTGTTCTCAGTGCATCTCAGTCACGTCCAACACTCTAGTTCTCGTTACCTTGTAGAAACAGCAGAGTTGGAAATATCTGCCTGGAAGAAAGAGTGCCATCTGTAAGTAGTTCTCATCTAAGAGCAGATCATTCCTTTGCAATAATCACTTTATTAAAATGGGACAGTAGAGGCCCTATTGCTTCTTGCGGAAAGCACAGAAACAATATTTTAGAGCAGTGAAAAATAATTCACTTTAATATATCTTGAGATGTCAAATAAAGGTTTAGCTAATATCTAGGATTTTATTTCACTTTACACTAAAGAGAGTGCATAGTTGGTTTTTAAAAATATTTTTGAACTGGACGCATTTACTGTAACCATATTAGAGTAAATTGGAAAGATGCTGGGAGAAAAAGAAGAGATGAGAGTGAAAGTCCTGGGGAAATGCATGATTCTTATTCCACCTAACCAGAATTCTAATCTGGGCTGTGTGGAGGCATTCCTGGCTGTGTTAGATCTCGGTGCCGTGGGTGGGCCCTGGGACTGCCTGTGTCACTGGGGCTTGTGTGCGCCCAGATGAAGAGAAGACACACACATACACACACACACACACACACACACACACCAGGAAAGCGAAAGGTTTGACTTTGGTAAATCATAAAAACCGTCTGTTCTGCTAAAAGGCAGCGGGACATCTGCACAGCCGTTTCATGACAGCCTCATCTGGACAGTGTTTTCCAAACACCTTGAGTGGCGGAGTTTTGCCTGAAGGGAGAGCCACAGCTGAGGGGCAGGTGTTTAACAAACCAGCCGCTCCCGCCCGTGCACATGAAAAAAAGCCTCCCTTTCATGTTTGGGTAAACAGTTTCCATTGCTTTGATTTTTTTTAATAGACTTTGAGGCCCACAGCATTCTGTTCTAGCACAGATGTGCAACCACCCTGACAAGGCGTTGAGCCACGGTGCTGGCTCCCAACCCTCATAGTGCTGAGCTCCACAAAAATCTTAACGTAAACTGCGTTCCTGTTCAGTGTGTGATTGCGTGGTGTGGATACGCACACACAAACATACAGTATCAGGGTGTGCAGAGCACATGACAGGTGCTGCCCGAAACACGAAAGGCTCATTGAGATAAGACAGAGGAGCAGACAGCGTTTACATCGCGGGTGTCCACACAGGCAAAGTGGGTACATAAAAGCATCCGGGTGAAAGAGGGCTGAGACTCACTGGAAACCCGGTCCCTGTAGAAACCCACATGCTGTCTAAAAAGACGGCCTCCCCTCCCTTCCAGCTGATTTTGTCAAGTCCAAATGTCGGACAACAGTGTCAAATCTTCCAATTTTTAATAAGAGCCGGAAATATGTATTTTGTGTCAAATAATTGATTTCTAAAATGTTATTTGAACAAAACAATTCTATGGGTCACCGAAGATGACCCTTGGTTTGCCAATTTGCACCTTCTTGTCCATCCAGAGTGCTTGTGTTCTAATATTTTAAAAAATCAAAATCATGCATGAATCTCTAATATAAAAACTCATAGAAAGCTGGGCACCATAGCTTATACCTGTAATCCCACATTTTGGAAGGATGAAGTGGGAGGATCACTTGAGGCCAGGAGTTTGAGCTCAGCTTGGGCAACATAGTGAGAACCCATCTCTGCAAAAATAAAAAATTACCCAGGCATGGTGGTGCATGCCTATAGTCCCAGCTACTCAGGAGGCTGAGGTGGGAGGATCGCTTGAGCCCAGGAGGTTGAAGCTTCAGTGAGCAATGATCACACCACTGCACTCCAGCCTGGGTGACAGAGAGGATATTGTCTCTAAAAACAAAACAAAATTCAACTCATTGAAATACTTTTTCCACTTACATCAAATTATTTTGTTAGTTTAATTTTCACATATCTATTTACTACAACTGAGACAATGATGAGGCTGCTTTGGTAGACATTTAAAAGCTGGAAATGTGGGGAAGGGATTGCAATGACTGTTTGTTTTTTTTGTTGTTTTTTTTTTTTTTAGCTTCAGAATCCAAATTATTATTACGTTGTGTTTTAAGTAACACTATAACAGGAGAACTTCAATCTGCAGAGACTTGGAAAGATAGTTGCAAATAGTGATTTTCTTTTTAAAGTATGCTTTCCAATCCTGGGATTCTTCCAAATAAAACTAGATCAGGTGCTTTAAAGATGGGTAATAGAAAATAATTTTTTTTTTCAAAATAAATTAACTAGCAAAATGTAGTAACTTCTTTCCTTACCATGAAAATAAAAATCCTTCAAGAAGAACCCAACACTCATAATTAGCACAGAAACTATCCATAGCACACTTTTATCATGACTCATAGTTCATGGCAGAAAAGACATTTGCCATCTAAAACAATTGCATTTTTCCTGAAAGTTAGTCATTAACCTCAGCACTGAAGATATTCTCAATCGAGTTATTTCACTTGAGGGGGTGTGCACAGGCTGGATTCTCAAGAAGACTGCAAAGCTACAGCCTTTATGATGATGTCATATTCACAAATAAATGTACAAGCAGACATTAAAGGAAATCTCCATTTAGCCTGAGAACAAATCTGACACCACTTGCTCAGAAGAAAAATAGCATGATGGGATGGATGGGTGGGTGGGTGAGTGGATGCATGGATAAATAGATAGATAGATAGATAGATAGATAGATAGATAGATAGATGTTTCTGGGGTCCCTAGTTTAAAAGTTATTTATTCACAAAAGAGGATTTTAATGTGCCTGGAAGTAGTATCATACTAAGAACTATTATTGGAGTAGATCAAATAAGCAAACTACCTGGAAATAAAATCATTTGAAAAAATTTCAGCAACCACATAGTTTACCACAGATTTCTTGATGAACTCTAGTAAGATATCCTTACAGTTTTCCAGTTTTGATTTTAGGTTTTAAGCTCTGGTAATCAGGGCTGTTGCTTTCATTTCTTTTAAATCTAGGAGTGGATATTAATTTGGGGAAGACGAGGCTCCCCCAGCATGATGTACCCCCACCGAAACTTCCCTAAGGGCAGCCTTGCTCTTGACCATCCTGGCCATAAATGTGTTTGAACAAGTCACACAACATTTCCGCACCTCAGTTGCCCATCTGGAGAAATGGCACGGGAGAGAGCATCTGCTGATCACTTTGTTTATCTGACATCTGAAAAAGTTATTGAACCATTAGTTTGTCTGTTGGTTTGTTTGTCTGAGATGAAGGTTCCATCTTGTTGCCCAGGCTAGAGTGCAATGGTGCAATCTTGGCTCACTGCAACTTTCGCCTCCTGGGTTCAAGCAATTCTCCTGCTTCAGCCTCCCAAGCAGCTGGGATTACAGGCACCTGCCACCATGCTCGGCTAATTTTTCATATTTTTAGTAGAGACAGGGTTTCACCATGTTGGCCAGGCTGGTCTTGAACTCCTGATCTCAGGTAATTCACCTGCCTTGGCCTCTCAGAGTGGTGGGATTACAGGCGTGAGCCAGTGTGCCTGGCTGGCTACTTTTCATTTTTATTTCCATGTAGTTGTGTTTTAAAAAACAGGCTGTGTGCTCTTCTTTAATCAAATAGAATGACAGGTGGCAACAGTCCATTATTGCCATGAAAGGCCGTGGAATAATCCACCATCCACGTTGGCACAGACCTAGTCATGGATGTTGACACGGACCTAGGCATGGATGTTACACGGACCTAGTCACGGATGTTAACATAGACCTAGGCATGGAATATTGCCCAGAAGTTGAGATTGGGGTTAGATTTCAAACAAACACCACAAAGAGCTTGGTGAGAGGCTGCAAAGCTCTGGTGTTTGACCCGTGCACGTGAAGAAGCCCCTCTGAGGAGGAAAGCAGGTGTTTCACACTAGCACGGCGGTTTCAAAGTCCACATTTCGGCAAAAGCGTGGCCTTCTCACTGGGGTGAACTCCTGGGTCTTCTCACCACTCAGAGGAGACCTGAAAAGCCCTGGGGAAGGACTGACCTCTGCTGGTGGTGACGGTGGTGATCAATTGCATCCACAACGACCAGAGGCTAAAGCGCCACAGCGGTTCTGAGACCCCTTTCTTGAATGACTCTAGACAGGGCTGTGTTCTGGACAGGGGATACTTTCAGATTTATTTCAGCTGCAAAGAGCTGCAAAGAGCATAACTGGAGAAAGCTGATGAAGGTTTTGGGTACAGAAGCTTGCCTCAGAGCAGTTGCATGGATTACTCCTCTCCCTTGAGAAGATCCACCTTCAGATCTCAGAGCCGCTTCTCCGTGAATCAGATTTTCATTCCAAAGTCACCCTCTCAGAGAGCCCTTCTCTAAGAGTCTTGATTCGGTCCTGCCCTCACTCCACACTGCACTCTGAGTTTCTCTCATGCCACTCTTATGTATTTGCTTCATGGTACTCCTGAATTTCTGAATTTGTTGTTTATCTTCTTCCACTAGAGGAACGTGTTCCTACTGGTCCTATTGTGTTTAGATCAGTGTCTCCACATGTTTAAAATTCTCACAATATTTTATCAATAGAAACTTCAGTCTTCACATTGTGGGAAGGACGAGCATGGCTTTAGGGTGAGACAGCCCCAGCCAGAGTCTGGCCCTAACCCACATGACTGAGCGAGTCACGACCTCTCAGGGCTCATATTTCTTATCTTTAGTACAGGGATAACAGCATCCACGTAATAGCATTATTATGAAGTTAAATAGAAAAAAAAAAAAAAACAACATGCATTCTACCAGCAAAGAATAGTATCAATATAAAAACAGACACATAGACCAACAGAATAAAGAACCCAAAAGTAAATCTCTGGGTTTATGGCAAGTCTTCTTCAACAAAGGTACCAAGAACAAACAGTGGGAAGGGAAAGGACAGTCTCTCCAATAAACGCTGCTGGGAAAACTGGATATTCATGTGCCAGAGAATGAAACTAGTCCCCTGTCTCTCACCCTCCACAGAAATAAACCCAAAGCAGATTAAACACTTCACTGTAAGACCTAAAACGGGAAAATGATAGAAGAAAACATAGGAGAAATGCTTCAGGCCATCGGTCTAGGCAAATATTTATTTTCCAAAACTTCAAAAGCACAGGCAACAAAAGCAAAAATAGACAAATGGGAGTATATCGAACTCAAATCATATGCACAGCAAAGGAAACTATCAACAGAGTGAAAACACAACTTCCGGAATGCGAGAAAATATTCTTCTGACAAGGGACTAATATCCAGAATATACAAGGAACTCAAACAACTGAACAGCAACACCAACAACGACAAAACACACAATTGATTTAAAAATGACCAAAGTATCTGAAGAAACATTTCTCAAGAGAAGACATACAAATGGCCCAAAAAGTCTATGAAGAAATGCTCGATGTCATCAAAACCACAGTGCGACATCGTCTCACCCCAGTTAGGATGACTATTATCCAAAAGACAAAAAGATAACAAATGCTGGCAAAGATGCGGAGAACAGGGAGCTCTCATATACTGTCTCTGGGAATGTAAGTTAGTGCAGCAACTAGGAGAAGAGTACGAAGGCTTTTCAAAAAGCTAAAACTAGAACTCCCCTGTGATCCAGCAATCCTGCTGCTAGGCATATACCCAAAGGAAAGGAAATGGTTACATGGAAGAGATAACGGGCGCCCCTATGGTCACTGCTGCACGACTCACGGTAGCCAAGATACTGAATCAAGCTAAAGTGTCCATCAAAGTCTGGATGGATAAAGAAAATGTGCTGTATATGTAGACACACCGGGATACTACTCAGCCCTAAAAACAAGGAAATCCTGTCACTCGCAGCAACATGAGTGGAACTAGAGGTCACGATGTGAAGTGAAATAAGCCAGGCAGAGAAAGACAAACAGCGTATGTTCTCACTTGTACGTGGGAGTTTAAAAAGTGGATCCTGGTCGGGTGCGGTGGCTCACGCCTGTAATCCTAGCACTTTGGGAGGCCGAGGAGGGCGGATCACGAGGTCAGGAGATCGAGGCCATCCTGGCTAACATGGTGAAACCCCGTCTCTACTAAAAACACACACACACACAAAAATTAGCCGGGCGTGGTGGCGGGCGCCTGTAGTCCCAGCTACTTGGGAGGCTGAGGTAGGAGAATGGCGTAAACCCAGGAGGCGGAGGTTGCAGTGAGCCTATATCGTCCCCCTGCACTCCAGTTTGGGCGACAGAGCGAGACTCCATCTAAAAAAAAAAAAAAAAAAGTGGATCCCACGGAGGTGGTGCATCAACTGCTGGTTACCAGAGGCTGAGAAGGATGTCAGGGAGGGAGATGAAGAGAGGCTGGTTAATGGGCACAGACAGACCGTTAGATAGAAGGAATAAGTTCTAATATTTGATAGCAGAGTAGGGTGACTACAGCTAAGAATAATTTACTTTATATTTCAAAACTGGTAGAAGAGAAGCTCTAGGATGTTGCCAACACAAGAAAATGACCAGTGTTTGAGGTACATGAGATGACCCTGACCCGATTATTACACATTGTATGCACGTATGAAAAAGTCGCCCTGCACCCCATAAAGATGCACAATTATTATGGATCAATTAAAAATGCATCAAAAAAGAAACCAGAGAGGGATTGGAGTTGCTTAAACCTGATCAATCTTTGAATCCGGTTTCAATCCCAAACTAGTTGGTGTGAACTGAGGATTTCATCTCCTAATTCATAATTTTAATTATAAAACTTAACCAAATGGAATAAAACACGGTGCTTTCAGGTGCCAGGAAGGCGGCGTGGGCAGGTCGACAAAACTTGGAAGAATCTAGTGAAGTGAATCATTGCCGAAGTAAATAAACAATGGCTTTTATAAAAGGAGTGGAAAAGGAATGGTTAACAGGAGCAGGTTTTCTCCACTGCAAAGAGGACTCCTACACCAAGAGACATAGACCTCCCCTCCTGGGACTCTCTGAGCCTCTCTATCCCCAGTTTCACCCTGGACTATTTCCTTGTGGGTTGGCTTTGAACTCTTTGGCCCAGCTGACTAATGGGCACCATGCTTCATGTGCTCTGTTGTTTACCCAAGGTTGGAGTCAGTGCATTTCCTTCGAAAAACAAGGGAGGTATTTTATTGCGTAGAGTTTTATTGGTGGTAACATCACTGATATTTACATTCTTTCACTGATCCCAGATATAAACCCACTGAGAGACACATCACATGCTTTTGTAGCTAATTCAAAGCCAGGAACACCAGAAAGACCAAATGGCTAACCTGCAGATACAAAAACGTTTCACACACACTGAAAAAAAACCCCACACAGCTATTATTACATTTAAACTCAAATAATCTAAAATCGAGACTAAATGTTTTCCAATTATACTTAACAATTTCAAAACATGTTTTATCATTTGTGGTTGTATAGGTAATCACTAACTTTCCAAAAAAAAAAAAAGAAAAAAGAAAAAAAGAAAAAAATCTTTCTGAGGGTAGAACAAATTTCCTAATTCTTAAGGATCACAAAAAAAAATGCAGATGTCCTCAGAATTCCTGGGACAGGCAAGTGTAAGGCAGTTTTTTAAAAACAAATGTATTTGTGCACAACAAACTATTCCAAAACGTTTGTTTAAAACTCCAGCACCATCAGCACCAGGGCCAAGAGCTGAGGGTGGGTGTGGGCCCCGCTCATCACGACTCCTGCAACTGGGCAGGGTGAAGCAGACATGGTTAGCACCTTCCCTAAGATGGGGGCGGAGGGGAAGGAGGAGAGGAGCCGCTCCATGCAGTTCCTACATCTGGTTTTCCTGCTCTCTTCCTCTCCACCTGGCCTCTGAATGTTCAGGGCACCTGAACCATTACCTGTCAGCTCAGGCTTCCCAAGAGCAGGGAAGCAGGAGGTGCAGGCTCTGAGCCCAAGGCTGTGAGCCGCAGGGACTTTGCCCCAACTCAAAGGGAGGATGTTTCCAAGTGTGAGTGCCAGGGGCCTCGAGGTAGTAGGGGACAGAATGCCACGGACGGTCACAGCCCTTCAACTGGAAGCCGTTCGTTACTTTATTATTCACAATGCAAACAATTATTTCTGTTCATGGACTTAACAATTGTTAAAATATTTCACACACCACATTTTGTGCAAATCATGCTTTTTTGTTTATCTCCAAGGATGCTGGGAATATGCTTAAATACAAGGAAATATTTTCATCGTCAGTTCAGGAGTTTTAGCATCTTGCTTTTCCTAGAATGTATTTCGTATTGTTGGTTTCAACATCACTACATAATGTGGCCAATGTTTTACTCCTTCTTGCTGTAGAAACTGCTGACCTGTTAGGCTGGCCCCTCACTACACTTCCAGCCTCCAGAGTCCTGATTTGGGGTCAGGTTAGAGGTGAGTTTACTTGATAACTAACCCCTTCCTCTTCCACTAACAGAATCCCTGGACAGGAGCTGCCAGATGTCAGTGAACTGAACTCTGGTGAGGTTGTCTTCCTGGAATAAATGTCCCAGAGTACTTTCCCTTAGTGTGTACATGAGTCTTTGAGTTTATTTATACACTCTCCTACAGTTATTGAAATACACAGACCTGTAAATCCAAGTATTAACTTTGAGTCTCAAATTCTTTTTTTTTTTTTTGAGACGGAGTCTCGCTCCGTCGCCCAGGCTGAAGTGCAGTGGCGCGTTCTGGGCTCACTGCAAGCTCCGCCTCCCGGGTTCCCGCCATTCTCCTGCCTCAGCCTCCCGAGTAGCTGGGACTACAGGCGCCCGCCACCTCGCCCGGCTAGTTTTTTGTATTATTTTTAGTAGAGACGGGGTTTCACTGTGTTAGCCAGGAAGGTCTCGATCTCCTGACCTCGTGATCCGCCCATCTCGGCCTCCCAAAGTGCTGGGATTACAGGCTTGAGCCACCGCGCCCGGCCGAGTCTCAAATTCTTAAGGTAACTATCCAAATGAACTATGAACAGTGAACTCTCTCACCTTTGGAGAAAAGGTACACACACATGCACATATGCCATCTAAATGGTAAAGAATAATAACAACTGAATGGGAAGGTAATGGGCAGATAAACAGAGAAGGAACTCTGGGCACACTGTGCACACACAGGACCCGAGGTCAGGGACGCAGCCCGTTCATTGAGAAACGATTCTGAGCCTAACAGATCATAGGGTATAACGTATTTGAATTATGACAAATTCCTGGTGAACTGACCTTTGTTCAAACACTATCTATCTTTAGGTCCAGAATAGACAATATATTAAGTTCTAAACAAGCCTCAATCAATATAAAATTAATTGTCACATAAAAATGTTCTTCAACCACAGAGAAATTAAATTAAGAATCAATAGCAGGAAGAAATTCAGAAAATACACAAATACAAACAATACACTCTAATATTATTTCAAGGAAGAAATCTCAACGAAAATTAGCATTTTGAATTCAATGAAAATAAAAAGACAACATTATAACTTTTATAAGATGCAGGAAAAGTAGTGGCTGTTGGAAAAGTATAGCTTGAAATGGAAAAAAGAAAAAAGAAAGATCTGTATTGTATTGGAAGAAAGAAAGATCTCAATAAAATCACCTGAGTTTTCACCTTCAGAAGCTAAAAAAGATGTATAAAGTAAACCCAAGGGAAGCAAAATGAAGGAAATAACAAAGATTAGAAAATAAATCAATGAAATAGAAAAGAAAATCATTACAGAAATGAATGAAACCAAAAGCTGGTTCTGTAAAGAGATCAACAAAATTGGCAAAGCTTTAGCCAGACTAGTCAAGAAAATAAAAGACAAAAATTACCAAAATCAGGAATAAAAAAGTAAACATGACTACCCACTTTATAGAAGCCAAAAGAATAATGAGAGAAAACAGAACACATTTAGGCCAACAAATAGATATTTAGATGAAAATGAACAAATTTCTGGTGACACAAATTACCAAAAATCCCTCAAAACAAAAAAAGCTCAGAATATTTCTATGAGAAATAAAAAGAATTAACAATGACACATCTTTCAATCCACAAAGGAAATCTGAAGCACAGATGGCTTTGGGACAAATTCTACCAAAGACTGAAGGAAGTAATACTAATTCTTCACAAAATTATTTTAGAACATAGAAGAGAAAAGAATACTTCCCAACTCATTCTATAAAGCCAGTATTATTCTGATACCAAAACCAGAAAAAAAAGTCATGAAAAAAGAACCCAGATGCAAAAAATTATCAACAAAATACTAGAAAACTGAACTCGGCAACATATAAAAATACGATATATCATAACTTAGCAGGATTTAGATTAGGACTGCAAGGTTGCTGCAACATCCAAATGTCAAGTAATGTAATACAGCATTTTAATGAAGGACAAAAATACATGATTATCTCAATGAATGAAAAAAAGAAAAGCATTTGACAAAATTCAACATCCACTCATGGAATAAATTCTCAACAAGCTAGTAATAGGAGACAACTTCCCCAATGTGATAAAATGTATCTGTGAAAAACCCACGGTTAACAGCATACTTAACAGAGAAAAGCAGAATGATTCCCCCCTAAAATCAGGAACAGGAGAAGGATACCCAGGCTTTCCATTTATATACAAGGCCAATCCAGAAGAAGATGGTGGCTGGGAGCGGTGTCTCATGCCTGTAACTTACTCCCAGCACTTTGGGAGGCCAAGGTGGGCGGATCACCTGAGGTAGGGAGTTCAAGACCAGCTTGGCCAACATGGTGAAACCCCGTCTCTACTACAAATACAAAAATTAGCCGGGCATGGTGGCAGGCACCTGCAATCCCAACTACTTGGGAGGCTGAGGCTGGAGAATCACTTGAACCTGGGAGGCAGAGGGTGTGGTGACCGGAGATCGAGCCATTGCACTCCAGCCTGGGTGACAAGGAGAAACTCCATCTCAAAAAAATAAATGAAGAAGAAGAAGATGGTGATAACAATGACAATTTCACTTCTACATACTATCAATGAATAGTCCAAAAATGAAATTCAGAAAAGTATTCCGTTCACATTAAAAAGGATAAAATACTTAGAAATAAACTTTCAAAAGAAGGTAAGATGTTTACATTGAAACCTATAGAACAAGGGTGTCTAATATTTTGACTTCTCTGTGCCACATTGGAATAAGAATTGTCTTGGGCCACACATAAAATACATTAACACTAACAAGAGCTGATGAGCTAAGAAAAAAAAAATCGCCAAGAAAAATCTCTTATGTTGTAAGACAGTTCACAAATTTGCATTGGGCTGCATTCAAAGCTGTCCTGGGCCGCATGTGACTTTCAGGCCATGGCTGGACAAGCTTGCTGTAGAATGTGCTGAAAGAAATGAATGGTGATCATACTAAATAGAGAAACAATCCACGTGTATGCTTTGGAAAAGTCAACATTTTAAAGATGAAAATTCATGTGAAATTGATACATACATTCAATTCAACACCTGTAAAAATTCCAGCAAGCTTTTTGTGGCAATTGACAAGCTGTTCCTAAAATTTACATGAAAATGCAAAGACCCAATATAGTCAAAACAATCTTAAAAAAAAAATTGGAGGAATTTCACTTCCCAGTTTTAAAACCCTCCTCGGAAGCTCCACTAAATCAAAAGATTGTGATACTGAGATAAACAAACACATATAGATCAATGCAGTATAATTGAAAGTCCCACAGATAAACCCTAAGGCTTACAGTCAATTGTTTATCCACAAAGATGCCAGGAAAATTCAATTACGAAGTGCTATACTTTGCAATAAATGATATGGGGCAATTGGATATCTGTAGGCAAACAAGTTGAGTTTCTGTTAATTTTTCTCCATTCTTTTTTTCTTTCTGCTCCTAAAATGAGATACTATGTGTTGACTTACCTGCAAGTTCTCCAGTTTTTTTTTTTTGACTGACTCAAATCTGTTGTTAAGACCCTCTAGAGATGTTTCATTTCACCTATTGCACTTTTCAACTCACCCCAGAATTTCTATTTGGTTCTTTTTAAATAGTTTCTATTTATTAAAGTTCAAACAAATTGAATTCAGACCGTGTCTTACATCACACACAAAAAGTATCTCAGGATGGACCATTGGTCTAAATTTAAGAGCTAAAGGCATAAAAAGCTATTTTAAAAAACAGAAGAAAATTTTGAAATGGTTAGGCAAATATTCTTAGATACAACACCAAATGCAAAATCCATAAAATAAAGAAAAAAATTGAACTTTATCAAAATCTAAAACTTCTGTGCTTCAAAAGACACCATAAAAAGGATAAAAAGTCAAGCCATAAATTCACGAAAAATATTTGCAAATCTTATTTCTTACAAAGAATTTTATTCATAATATACAAAGAACTCTTACAAACCAATTAAGATGGACAATCTTTTTAAAAAAATGTACAAAGATATAATAGACTTTTTATCAAGGGAAGTCAGAGAAGAATATATACATGGAAAGATGTTCAACATCATTTATGATGAAGGAAATGCTAATTAAAACAGCACTGCATGCCACTTCCCGCTCATGAGACTGGCTGTAACACTGAGGCAGACAATGGCAAATGTTGGTGAAAGTGGGAACCCTTACACAGTGTTGGCCGGAGTGTGCAATGGCCTAGCCATTATGGAAAATAGTTGAGTTTCTTAAAAAGTTTATGAAGTTACCCAGTAGACCCAGTAATTTTATCCCAAGCTATATACCCCAAAAGAAATAAAAATATGCAACCACAACCGCGTCCACAACACATGATATTTTATGAGCCCTGAAAGTTCCTTCATGCCCCCTGGCAGCCAATGCTTTCAATCCCTACCAGTAGGCGAACGCTGCTGGGCTTTCGGTCACTTAGAGTTTTGCCTTTCCTAGCATTTCAAAAAACCAGAATCATACATTATGTACTCTTTTGTGCGAGTATACCTCAATAAAATTGATTTTTAAAAATCTTAAAGAAAACACAAATATTTAAGGCGATAGAAATCCCAAGTACACTGATTTGATCTTTACAAATTACAGGAATGCCTTAGGTTGTCACATGTACCCCCCAAATACGCCCATCTGTTATGTATTAGTAAAACCCCTGCACCAAGCTGAAAGTAAATCCCACCTTTGGAGCCAATTCAAATCTTAGAATTGACTCTCATCCATACAACTTGGCTTCCTGAGCATAATAAAATCTTGAACAATTCTGCAAAAAGAGAAATTCCAAAAGAAAAATGGGCAGAAATCCTGACTGGACATTTTGCTAAACAGCAAAACAAAATGTCCAAAAACAACAAAAAAATTGCTCAATCTTATTAGAAATCAAAGAAATGTAAATAAAACCAAAATTAGATATGTTTGCCTTCTGACCAAATAGAAAAAAGCAAAAAATCGACCAAGTCAGAGTGAAGGTTAAGATGAAACCACAAGAATGCTTACATTGTTGGTGGGGGTGTGAATCATTATTTTCACTTTGGGAATGTTTGCCATTACTTACAAAGTAGAAAATGAAAATACCCTAAGAACTGGCAATTCTCCTGGAAATACACTGCAAGCAGCTTTCGACAGACACATGATAAATACATGACACACACAAGATAAATACAAGAACGTCCACAGCAGCACAGCCAGAAACTGAAATCCACCCTAAGTCCATCAACAACAGGGCAGGTTTGTTCTAAAATTGTGATTTGTTTATATAATGCAAAATATACAACAGTAAAAGTGAACAAATCCTACTTACATGCGTGTATTTGGATAAATGGCACCGTGATGGGTTAGAAAGAAACCACTAAAGATGTATACAATATTATTTTACTTACAGGCTACAAAAACAAGTAAAACTTACCAGATATTTTTCTGTGGATGCATGTACAATAAACTATAAAGAAAAGAAAGGAATTTATGATCCCAGAAGTAGGATAATGGCTAGTTCTGTTTGGGAAGGAAGAGGATAGAATCATGGATGGTTTATGCAGAGGTGTTTTGTAGTACTGAAGATGATTCATTTCTCAACCTTGAGATGGTGACATGGGCTGCTTGGGTGTTAATTTTATCAATACTGATAAAATATAACACATAGAATAATTTTATACATGTATTATGTCAAGTATAGTTCACTATGAAATAAAATTAACTAAATAAAACCTTCTGTCCACATAAAGACTTGCACAGTAGTGTTCATAGCGCCACTAGCCATCATAATTAAGAAGTAGAAGTAACCCAAAGGGTCATCCCCCGTGACTCCATAAATGACAGTGGTATATCCCCGTGATGGAATGCTATTCAGTAACAAAAATGAAGGAACTATGTGATACAATGGGGTTGAACCTCAAAGCACTGTGCTGAGTGAATGAAGCTAACAACAGAAGACAATGTACGGCATCCTGTTGATAGGAAATCTCCAGAAAAGACATTTGTGGAGGTAAAACCTAGAGGAGAGGTTAGTCGGGTCTTAGGTGGAAATGAGGATTGCCTGTAACTGGGTGTGAGAGATCACCTCGGGTGGTAGAAATCTTCTAAAATTGTACGGTGGTAGTGGTTACAACGCTGTACATTTACAAGAAAATTATTGAATTGCACACTTTAAAAAGGTGAATTTTATGTTATGTAAATTAGACTCCCCAAAATCTGTCAACACAAAAAAATGGGGTACAAATACACAGAAGAAAAACCTATTTTTTGAACCCCAGGCGACAGTGTTCTCATGTCCTATCTCCCTCCCTCCCTCTCTGGTAAATCGGCCTGCCCCGCTGAAGATGTCGAGATAAGAAATGGAATTAAAGTGATACAAGAAACAGGGCTAAAGCTTGGGGAAGAGCTTAGCAGGCTCCAGGGGCCTGGAACCTGTCCCAGCACAGAGAGGCTTGGGGCAGGGAGCCTGGCTGCACTGTGGCTTTGCAATCAGCCTCATAAGCAGCCTCGGGTTTTGTCTGCTTCGTTTGGTCACATGTGAGCATGGAACAGGGTGAGACAGGGTGTCTTTAGGTTGAAAGACACAAACAAGTTGTGAATAAGAGAATGAAAAGTCAGCCCATGCAAACAATGCTTATAACCAAGCCAGAGCGGCTGAGCTCATATCAGAAGTAATAGGGTTAGTACAGATTTCACCTCCTAACCTCTCTGGATTAAAAACATCAAACCAGAATGTTAGCATCACTAAAAACTACCATCTCTGTGATCATTCCAGGCTTATAAAAAGCGTTTGATAAACTGAGCTAAGAATCCAAACTTGAGTGCGGCTTTGAAAGGGGATGGGATTTTATGTGTTTACTTCTTATGATTTTAAGATGCTGTGGCATGGGTGCATTAAAGTTATGTGTGTTAATTTTATTTAAAAGTTTTACAAAGCCTTAGCAATCATATCGCATTGCCCCATCCCTATTAAATATGTCATACTTTATAGTTTTTTTAAAAAATTCTTCTTAAATGCAGTGTTTATGCAGCCCTATAAATAACTACATTAAACGGCCTTCTAAAAAAGCTGATTTTCAGCCACACCACACTGACAGCCTGAAAAAGAGGCTCGGTGTAGCTGAGGAAGATGTGGGCTTTTAAAATGCCTCCGTAATGCAGACCTGGGAACTCAGCCATCGTCCTATTGTTAAAAGTCATTGCCAAAACACTTCATAAGAGCAATGGTATCCTGGAGAAAGGCAATTACACTGATCCCAGCAGGTTTCAGGCACCTGGAAGGCTGGGCATCTCAAAGCAGCACAGCCTGCTCCTTCTGTTGTCCTGCAGAACTCCGAAGGCGAGGGTGGCCGGGGTTTGTCACTATAGCTTCCTTCCAAGGTCCCCAAACACTGACAATGCTATGTAAAGAATACAAGGACTTCGGTCCCTCCCTAGGGTATTTTGACCTTGAATACAGTAACCTTGGTGGTTTGCCGGTTGACCTCACAAGGGTAGAGGAGAAAGAAAAGCTGTTGTTTAGAGTCTGTTTTCTTTAATGTGGACCCATAATTCCAAATTATTTAAACAAGATAAGTATCTCTTCAAGTATTTTTAGTAGTGCGAAGTTAAGTGTCATCACGCCATGTTTTGTGCCGCGTGGAAAACATAGTCTTTATTCAAAAAAAGAAGGGAACCCGGGCCTGTCCCCACCTTGATGGCGCGGGTCCGTTTTCCAGCTCAGGAAAATGCCCACGGAGCCTCCAGGAGGAAACCCGCAGCCGGGCGGCCTCCCCTGTCCCTCCCTGCGCTGTGGCCAGGGCCGCCTCTCCACGGTCACCGCTGCAGCTCCCGCCTCCTGTGCGCCCCTCACTCAGTCCAGGGCCTCACGAAGGTTCTGTGCTTTCCCCACCCTGGCACCCCTGGCAGGAAAGGGGGTCCCTGCTCCCTCGCTCTATAGGGCTTCCTTCAAATCCCAGCAGCCGTCGCCCTCGTGCACGTGGTCCCCCCACGCTCCGTCCCCGCCTCGTGCACTCGGTCCCCCCCACACTCCGTCCCAGCCTCGTACACAGGATCCCCCCACGCTCCGTCCCCACCTCCTGCCCGCGGTCCCCTCGAGCTCCGTGCCTGCCTCATGCACGCGGTCCCCCCACGCTCCGTCCCCACCTCATGCACTCGATCCCCCCCACACTCCGTCCCAGCCTCATACACAGGATCCCCCCACGCTCCGTCCCCGCCTCGTGCACGTGGTCCCCTCGAGTTCTGTCCCCGCCTCATGCACATGGTCTCCCCACGCTCCGTCTCCGCCTCGTGCACACAAGCCCCCTGCGCTCTGTCCCCGCCTCATGCACTCGGTCCCCCCACACTCAGTCCCAGCCTCCTACACAGGATCTCCCTGCACTCCATCCCCGCCTCCTGCTCGCGGCACCCCCCGTGCTCCATCCCCCTGACCGTTCCCTCGTGGAGGCTCCTGGCCCGGGAATAGTGTCCTGTCTATCACAGAGGGCGGCACCAGAGAGGCTGCTTGGCGAGTGGCTTCCAGCAGGACTCGGGGTGAGGGTGGCCCATGGCTCTGCTGACCACGGGGCTGCCATGAGGACTCTATGACTGGGGAGAGCTGCGGTTCTTAGAGGAGCATCAGGCCCAGGGCCAGGGCTTGACCAGGACAGGCCGGCCAGTGGGGGAGCAGCAAGAGTGGATACTGACAGCGATACTAAGAGAACGTCCTGTTTCTTTTGTTTTGCTTTGTTTTTTGAGACAGAGTCTCCCTCTGTTACTCAAGCTGGGGTGCAATGGTGCGGTCTGGGCTCACTGCAACCTCTGTCTCCAGGTTCAACTGATTCTTCCACCTCAGCCTTCTGAGTGGCTGGAATTACAGGCATCTGCCATCATGCCCAGCTAATTTTTGCATTGTTAGTAGAGATGGGGTTTCACTATGTTGACCAGGCTGGTCTCGAACTCCTGACCTCACGTGATCTGCCCACCTTGGCCTCCTAAAGTGCTGGGATTACAGGCGTATCCTGTCAATGATACTAACACGATGCTTCAGCTTCAGGTAGCAGGGGGAGAAAGAAATTGGCCCAAACAAGCTGAAATAAAAAGGAAATTCCTTATTTCATGTGGCCCAAACGGCAGCTTCATTCTAGTTCCGGCTCTTTGAATGGGCAGAAGATGGCACCACGAGGGAGGGGGGACAGGAACAGGGTCCCAGGTGCAGGGCCCCTAGTCTCAGCCGGCTCAGCTGCCCTAACACCAACAGCCTGGGTGGTAACCACAGACGTCTATGTCCTTGTCTTTCTCGGGGATGGAGGGCCAAGGTCGAGGTGCAGGCGGGGTGGTTTCTCAGGGACCGCCTCTTTGTCTTGAGACACGGCTGCTGGCTGTGTCCTTGCACAGTCATCCCTCTGTGCATATAAATCCCCAGTATCTCTGTGCGTCCAAATGTCCTCTTTTTAGAAGGACATCGTTAGACTGGATTAGGCACCCTCGTGGCCTTGTTTTAACTTCATCACCTCTTCAAAGGCCCTGTCCAAATACAGTCACTTTCCAACACCCACTCACTGACAGTCACCAGGAAGGGGAATGGAATCATTATTAAAACAATCAGTGGGGCCAAATTCCCCTGAGATCAACATCAACAAAATCAAGACAGTTGTAGGAAAAAGGAGGGAATGAAAATGAACGTGTGGCCAAAGAGGTTTATTACACTGGTTTCCACTGTTCTCTCATCTGTGTATGAATTCCACCCTTAAAACAAGGGTGGGCTGGGCACAGTGGCTCATGCCTGTAATCCCAGCACTTTG
Organism: Macaca fascicularis; assembly: GCF_037993035.2. NCBI lineage: Eukaryota > Metazoa > Chordata > Mammalia > Primates > Cercopithecidae > Macaca > Macaca fascicularis. Next base: position 2,222,626 of record NC_088378.1, read on the forward strand.
GGAGGCCAAGGTGGGCGGCTCACCTGAGGTCAGTTCAAAACCAGCCTAGTCAACATGGTGAAACCCCATCTCTACTAACAATACAAAAATTAGCCAGGCATTGTGGCAGATGCCTGTAATCCCAGCTACTTGGGAGGCTGAGGTGGGAGAACCACTTGAATCCAGGAAGCAGAGGCTGCAGTGAGCTGAGATGGAGCCGTTGCACTCCAGCCTGGGCAATAGAGTGAGACTCTGTTTCAAAAAATAAAGTAAAGCAAAACAAAACAAAACAAAAAGCAAGGTGTCTGTGCCTCACGGGGCAGGCCCAGCCATGGCTCACTGTGGGCTGAGTGATGCTGTGGCTAGCACTGGCTGAATTCTCCATCCAGCTCCCTCCTCGTGGGTTCTGGGGTGTCCTCCACTAAATGCCAGTCCCAGAACTCCAGCTCCTCTCTGGAGCTACATGGACTTGTGGACGTTGGGCCTGAGCCTGTATTTTCTCAGCCTGTCTTGCTTGAAAAGGACTTAGCCTCACTGACCTTCCAAAGCTCCAAATCCTATGCTGGCGTATTGGAGGGCTCTCCTCAGCTGCCTTGCACAGAGCCTCTCTCAGCTTTGCATAAACTGCTAAGATTTTCAGACCTCTGACAGGGGTCACAGACCAGAAAATCTGTCAACCAAGTGCCGGAAGTGGGGGAGGGTGTCTGGAGGCTCATGGTAGCTACATGTATCCAAATAGGAGGACAGGAGAAAAGAATGAAGACTCTTCCATGAAATCAAAGAAAAACAGAAAAAGTGGTTTGTGGCCTTCCTTTTAAATTATTTTACAGACTATTACTTATTCACTCTTTAAGACCTTTAGGACCTTTGCAGGATTCTTGGAGGAAAGATGTTTGACAAGTTAGTTACCAGTTTAAGGTGATTAGTGCTTCATCCCAGACACATAGTAAAATATTGATGGATCAAGAAATAAAAATCATATTCTCTGACTGTCATTTTCATTCTAAGCACACTCTATTCAATAGTGGAAAATACAAGAGAGATGAAGAACTTTTCTTTTTGTTTTTTGAGACAGAGTCTTGCTTTATCGTCCAGACTGGAGTGCAGTGGCGTGATCTTGGCTCACTGCAACCTCCACCTCCCAGGTTCAAGTGATTCTCCTGCCTCAGCTTCCCGAGTAGCTGGGATTATAGGCGCCCACAACCATGCCTAGCTAATTTTTTGTATTTTTTTTTTTAGTAGAGACGGGATTTGGCTATGTTGGCCAGGCTGGTCTTGAATGCTTGACCTTGTGATCCACCCGCTTCAGCCTCCCAAAGTGCTGGGATTACAGGTGTGAGCCACTGTGCCTGGCCAACAGATAACTTTTTAACATGTGCTCAAAGATGGGAGAGGAAATGCAAGACCACAGGGATCCCAGTGTGAAATGACCTGCAGTGGTCGCATCCAGGATGGTGGTCTGCTTGGAGGCTACCCTCCACCGCACGACAGGACACCTAGAGTGAGGCACAGGACCCACTGCGTGCCTGGCTTGGCCTGCTGTTCCCAACAGCGCTGATGTCTGGATCTGTGCCCAGGTGCTGAGGCTGATAAGAAAGTAGGGGCTGTCTCCAGCATGCACATCTGTATTGATACAAACAAGACTCAACTGGGTGCTGGAGTGAAACCATGCTCTCTAGTCCTGACTAAACACAGCTGCAGAGGGCTCATGCCAGCCCTGATGTATAACATAACACATGGCCGTGCAGGTCAGCTGCAGTCATAATGTTGCTGGGATCATAAAGAGACAGTTGTCTTGTGCAGTGGCCTTTGGTGTGTTGGGCAACTTTCCCCTAAACCTGTGCAGAAGGATACTGACCTCCTCTGGCCCCCACACCTTGGCATGCCATTCCACTGTGCTCAGCACTTGTTTCTGGGGCCAGACGCAGTGCCTCACGCCTATAATCTCAGCACTTTTGGAGGCTGAGACAGGATGATCACTTAAGTCCAGGAGTTCAAGACCAGACTGAGCAACATGGCAAAACTCCATCTCTACTTTTAAAAAAAAATTTAAAAGCAAACAAACAAAAATCACTTGTATCTCCTATTGGATAAAGAGAGATGAGAGAGATGACAAACAGCTTAAAAATCACATAGTATGCAGAGTCTGCTGTTACCTTTGGCCCTGACTTTGGCTGGAACTTTGTCTCCTAAAGAAGCACTTGCTGCTGACGATGCTTCCAGTGGAGACGGTTCTCACTTACTTAGCCCTGCTTTGTCATGCTCTATTCCTTGTTAAAACTATTTTTCTTTTTGAGATGGAGTCTCACTAGGTCACCCAGCTTTGTTATGCTCTTTTCCTTGTTAAAACTTTTTTTTTTTTTTTTTTTTTGAGATAGAGGCTCACTCAGTCGCCCAGGCTGGAGTGCGGTGGTGTGATCCTGGCTCACTGCAACCTCTGTTTCTCAGGTTCAAGTGATTCTCCTGCCTCTGCTTCCTGAGGAGCTGGGATTACGGACATGAGGCACAATGCCCGGCTAAGTTTTGTATTTTCAGTAGAGACGGAGTCCCACCATGTTGGTCAGGCTGATCTCAAACTTCTGAGCTCAAATGACCCACCCGCCTCAGTCTCCCAAAGTGCTGGGATTACAGGCATGAGCCACCACGCCCAGCCCCATGAAAACTTTTAATAGGAGATAATTGATAAAAATCTGTGAATTACTAATTTCAAAATGAGCAACTAGTGGGGACAATTGTTTTCTCAATTCCACCACCCAGAGACCCTGCTGGGAGTAGAACTATAGTTTCAGTCCTCTCCAGTTCTCCTTTATCCTGGTCTTCATCTGTCCGTTTCTCTCTTTCTCTCTCTTTCTGTTTCATTTCTCTCCTTCTCAACCTTTCCATACACATATTTACATTTTTATATCAAATGGAATCTTACTGCACCCTATTCTCTGTAACCTGCTTGTATGCACTACTCAAAATGTCTCCCTTTGAAATTATAATCGTGCACTGTTGCTTATCCACAGGTATAACGGCTATAAGCAGGCGTATGAACAAAGTGTACTCATAAAGAAACGGTCAAAAGAGAACTGTGTAAATGCATAACGCCGAGGCTAGTGATTGTGGGCACCCAGCTGTACACCTGTAGGCGTCTGGAACACCATGAGGGACAACCCGAGTGTGTTGAGATCAGAACTGCAACGGGTCACCACCAGCTCACATGCAGCTGCCCAAAGAGCTGAGATCTCCAGAAAGTTTCTCTGTCACAGATGCAGATGTACAAAAAGGACTCTCCTTATTTATGAAGGAAGTTTCAATGCTTTCCCATACAGCACAATCCTTACACACTAAGTCAGTGTTGTAGTAATGAATTTTTTGGAGTCAAATTTGCAAAAATAGCATAATATGAATTAGAAGTCTTTACACAATGGATACCTCCAGTATTAGAAATGATGTGAAGGAGTAAATGATAATAAATAATGCTGACAACCAAAGATAGTGGGAAAAGAAAACTAAACATAGAAAACAATGGAAAAACTAAAAATAAATTGACATACGAAAATGCATATGACAGGAATGGGCAATGGGCAATTGCATGGAGATAGCCCATTAGATCTGGCTGACTTTCAGGGCCATGAACGGTATTTTGAAGTCTTGCATCGCAATGAGTGGCTGCTTTTTGCTTTTAGGACATGGCTCTCCTCGAAGAATACGTTCACATTCATTTTCTTTGTGCTGCTGCTCTTTTTGAAATCCTGTGATTCAACGTGCACTGACATGAAAATCCCCTATTACATTTTCCCATCTTCTGTCCCATGCTTTTACGTTGCTTTGGATACCTGGACATCCATGATGCCTGCACTCATCAACAGGCCACAGATTTGGTGGAAACAATACTGCTGACAGAACAGCAGCACCGTTGTGTAAGCATCTTCTCACCCTACCCTGAACATGATTGTTTTTGAGCCAGTTGGCAACTTCACTGGCTTCTGCAGGCAAACGTGGCTTTAATTCATGAAGAGCTCCTGGAGTGTCATTGGCCGGAAGGAACGCCAACACGGGTAAATGATGACTGGCTGGAAGGAACGCCAATGCAGGTAAATGACGACTGGCTGGAATGAACGCCAATGCAGGCAAATGATGACTGGCTGGAAGGAACGCCAACTCAGGCAAATGACGACTGGCTGGAAGAAATGCCAATGCAGGCAAATGACACATTTTTAAAGTGAAGTTTCCTCATTGCCATATCACGTGGCCAATCCACTCAGTTGACTTTCCAGCCCAATGCACTGGACTGAACATAAAAAACAAACTTTATTGGTCACTCCTTAAAATTTACTTTTAAAGGTCTTGATCACACCTAATTTCCAATCTGTCATTATGATTTGGAGATTCAATCAAATGTTAGGGATTTTCCACTTTTAGAATTTAGACTTTAGGAATTTTAATCTTTCAAGATTTCAACATTTGGGTTATGGCATTCAGGATTTTGTCTTTAGGGATTACGATTGGCACCACTTATTATTAGTAATGTATGATTTGGTGTTTTATATTTTTAAATTGCATGTAAATGGACTCATACTGCGTAATTACAATGTAATTGTTGGCAATTTGCTTTTGACTAAACATTATGTCCCACAGATTCATTCATGTTGCTCTGGGTCACTGTAATTCATTAATTTTTACTGCATGATAGTATTCTGTTATGCTGATATATGGGAATCAATTCATCCGTTCTACTCGATGCACATTTTGGTTGTTTCCCCTTGTGTATTTTTATAAACTCTGTTTCTGTGATATTGTACCTGTCACCTCGCGCTCATGTGCAATAGTTTCTCTAGGTCCCACAGCTTGGAGTGCAATGGCTATGTCAAAATCCAGGTCCTCTCGAGTGTTAGGAGATGCAGCCATACGTCAAAATCCAGGTCCTCTCGAGTATTAGGAGATGCAGCCACCCTGTGCTCTAGTCAAGTGTGCAGATTTATTTTCCCGCCCACAGCACACAAGTGTTTTCTTGTTCCACATCCTTTATAACTCCCAGTATTGTCAGACATTGCACATTTTGGCAGTCTGATGGACATTAAGTAGTATCTCATTGTGGTTTTTGTTTTTATTTCTATGATTTCAATTGGCAAATATTTTCATATCCTTATTGGATTATCCATTTTTGCCTTTAAGTTTGTATTCAAATTTTATGCACATTTTGTATGAGCTTGTCTTTGGCTTTTTGTAGGACTAACTTATGTATTATGATTCCAATCTCTGTCAGTTACATGTGTAGCAAATACTTTATCTCCTTTTGCGCCTTGTTTATTTCACTGTCTTTATGGTGTCTTTTAGTGAACGGAAGTTACGAATTTCATTGTAGCTGCGTATATCAATCTTTTCTCTGTGTTTCTTTATGTCCTATTTAATAAGCCATTCCCTTTTCTGAGGCCATAAATATAAATTCCAAATTATGTTCTAATAGTGTATTCTTTCACTTTGATTGTCTTAATTATTGTGTATAGTTCAAAGGAAGGATAGAATTTCACTGTGTTTTTTCCTGGGGCTAACCAAGTGTCTCACTGCTCTTCGTTGAAGTTCATCCTTTCCCCCACTGATCTGCAAAGTTAATTGTGTCTAAAATAATACTTCCATAATGCCCTGAGTCTGTTTCTGAAGCTTTTCTTGTTTTGCATTAGTTGATTTTACTTGTCCTATATCAATACTTCGCTGTAATAATTTCCTGCATAAAACTTTCGCACACTTTTTGTATATTAGTCCCTAGGTACTGCTTCGATGTTGTCTTCTTTTTTTAAAAATTACAGCTTTATGCTAAGTCTTTCCTAAGAAATTTCCCTCTGACAAAGAGAGTTGGCTTGCCAAAGCCACACTCCTATCCAGGAAGCAGTCCCTATTCGAAACTGGGCAATATAAGAGTGTAAGTCACAGCCCCCTTTCTCAAGTTAGGGCAATTCTGAGGATCCATCTCAGACAGCCAGTGGGACCAGCTGATGCCTCACTTGCAACTGCATCACATGTTGACTTCTTTCTTTGCCCAGTCTTGCTTCCCTTATTCTCTTACAGATGCTGTTCATAACAGCACTGCCCAGTAACTTCCTTCTTATATAGTTCTATCTGAAGGCCAATTTCCTGTTAAATTTGTCTAAAACATCATGTATTTTAAGATGATTTCATACGGATTTTTAAAAATATCCAGTGTCAAAACCTTTGTCTTTTAAATGTAAAGTTTAATGCATTTGCATTTATTGTAATTACTGATATATTTGAGTTATTTCTGTATTATTTAATATTTTTATTTGTCCCCTTTCCCATATCTGTTTTCTCTTTTATTGCCCGTTTCATGTTTTTAAATTTACTTTTTTCTCTAATAGTTTAGAAGCAATATACTGATTTTTATTATTTCTGTGGTTGTATTATAGATCTTAAGATTTTAGTCAGAATTCTCCAGAGAGAAGAGGTTTATTGTGGGAATTGGCTCCCTTGATTTTGAAGGCTGAGACCCACAATAGGCTGTAGGTTTATCTGCAAGCTGAGGAACTAGGAACGCCAGGCTCTTGGCTCAATCCAAGCCTTAGGACCAAGGAAGCGATGATGTAACTCTCAGTCCACGTCTGAAGAGCCTGGCCACTGCTTGTGTGAGTCTCAGATTCCAAAAGCCAGAGAGCTTGGAATTCTGGTTTGCAAGGGCAAGAGAAGGGTGTCCCAGAAGTGAGAGAGCAAAAATGCGGCCTCACTCTGCCTTTGTCTTCCATCTAGACTCCCACCCTATTTGATGGTGCACACCCACATTGGGGAGGGTATTCCCCACTCAGTCCCCCAACTCACACACCAGTCTCCAGAAATACCCTCACAGGCACACCTGGGGCAGCCCAGTCTTTCCAATCAAGGGCCAGTTCACCTGAGTTTCCCTTGCAGGGGGAGGATGACCGGCTCAGAGTCTGCTGATGCACTGAGGAAAGTTAACACTTTACCAGCTATCAGGGCATCCCTTAATCCAGTCAGACTGGTACTCAAAATCAACCACTGCAAAATTTAATACATCAGCACTTAAACTCCTACATTCTATTTAGCAAGGTTCCAGAACTAAAATTTCTCAACAAACTTACATTATCCCATCTCCCAAATTACAAGCTAATTTTGGGTCTATTGGTTCTACCTTTTTTGGCCCCCTAAAATATTATTTATATTGTTTGACTAGATGTATTTACATATTTATCATATTATTTGCTTAATTTCTTTTTGCATCTCAGAACTTTTATCACACTTTCTCTGTAGGTTCTTTGAAAACCATTTAAGTGCTCACAGTAAAGCCTCCATTTGATTTGTGTCCATCACTTTACCTACATCATAACAGCTTTCTAATCCTTCTACCCGTATCCTCTCTTGGTCCCTATAATCTCTCTATATATATCCTACATCTATACACACACACACACACATACACACACTTATGTCTCCACACATATATGTGCATATGCATATGTCAGTATAGATATGTATGTGTGTGTATGTGTGTGTGTATTCCAGTAATTTTAGTTTTGTTTTTTTTTTTAGTGGTAGGATCAATCAGGTTTTATTGCTTTGCCGGAAAAAGAAAACGTTATTTTATCTCATATGGTTATTTTAGTGTTGGCGTGAGCTAGAGCTCTAACTCTATTATCATCTCAAACCATTCATTTATTATCAATTGTAGATTATTGCCCTTTTTAATGATACAATAAATTGTTATATACACTTGAACTTGGTTACTCTGCATTTTATACATTATATTAACCTGAAAAGAAGAAGTCGGCAAAGACAATAAAAGTCAGAAGAAAGAAAATTCCCTAAAATAAATATAGGAAAGGCCAAACAGGTGCGACACACACACACATACATACACACACACACACACATAAAAATAGGTCTTTATTTCTGCTACCTAATATTACAGAAAGCATTTAGAATTGAAGTTATATTCCTTGAGAAAACCTCAATGTGTTAAAATCAAACTGGCAAAATAAACGAGGAACTCAGAGTAAAGAAATATCTATAAAGTAGTAAACCATCCATTACATTTCTATATCCTTTACTTGTTCAGTAATTATTTAACGAAGGATGGAGAAAGAGAAATTTAGAATGTTAAAATTAATTGATAATTTATGATCAAATAAATTAAATAAGAATAAATATAAAGCCACATGAAACTGTAATGTAAGCCAGAATAACGTAAGGTTTGCTATTTTAAGTATTTCATGTTATTCCACATTAAAGCAAACACTGGTGTCACAAACCTTGTCATGGAGCTGGGACAGTGAGCGATTAGAAGAAACAAGGAGAATACGGATGGTGTGACACTAGAATTTCTTCTTCTTCTGGAAGCCAGCTTTCCCATCACTTCAACTCTTCCAGCAGAGATCCAGCCCTGAACGATGGGAAACACCTGGGCACCCTTGAGTTGGCACAACACTGAGTCCGCTTGCCACCTCCAGGCCCACGGGAGGTCTTGATGAGAGTTCATCCCACACACAGTTGTGTAACATAGACTCAGCACGTAGCTTAGTTCAAGGACTTCTCAAATCACAGAAACAGAAAAGCAACAGAATAACAGGGTGGTGGGAAGGTTTTGGAGACTGTCTCACTCTCTACAGTTAATTCAAGTGAAGAGACAGGAACAGGGATCTGAAAACGTGAAGAGCAAATGGGAGCAGAATGTGGGTGCAGCACAGCACAAGAATAAGGATTCAGATTCATGCCAAATCTCCATGAAAGGGACCAAATTATTTTCATGCCTTCAATTTAAAAAGCATAAGAAGGGCAAATTCTATTTTGTAATGCTTTTAAGTAAACACATGTAAAGTACATAAGGAATTTGGTTGTCAAAATGTAAATATTAATTCTCTAGAACTTCACTAGCCAATTTCACATTAAAATAATATCATTTTTGAACTCTAGTAGGAACATTTTATACATAAGTTGTTACAAACACACACAAGTGCAAATGACTTAAATCGCATACCTGTTCCCATTAGCTATTTATGATGGATAGAGTTGATTTTTCAGTGACCAAATCAGTAATTATTACTTCCATAAAATAACAGAAGTACTTTTTGCCGACTGACAGTTTACCGATGACAGAGAAAAAAGAAAGACTATGTAGTCTTCATCTCTTTGTGTAAGTTCAATAGATTTGTTCTAGCTGCCAGATAAAAACATAACCACCAAGTAGAAAAATCAGAAATTTTTGAATGAGACCTGCTGTCAAAATTCTATTCTCATTTTTTAATTCAGCATTTAACTTGTGAAAATAGAAAACAAAATGCCAAGCAGAATCCATCTCTCCACATATTAAAATGTTATGATTTAAGTATAATTTGTCAGTGCTTATGTAATTTCATTACTGTTAATTCCACAGTCAACATCATAAAAAAGACTATTGAAGAGAAACAATGTCAGTCAGCTAAACTAAGAGAGAAAAATGTATAGAATGAGAAAGAAGCAGTCATCCAAAATTTGGCAATGAAATGATTATTTCAAGATGTAGTGTTTGTCAAAGAGCCTAATAAACTTCAAAATTATTTGCAAATAAAATGTTAAGGGAGTACCAAGTTAGAGAACACGTGCATACGGGCATAGAAAGATGCCAATTTCATGGATGAACCATTGACTCTAACAAATTATCTTTCATTCAGTTAAAATTTCAACCATGTCAGTAACAATGGCTCAATTTATTTCAAGAATTGTTTCCTCCAGTTTGTATATTATAAAATGACTTTACACAGTTCCATCTGGTTATTCAATCTTTTTCTACATCTTATGCTGTTAGTGTGCTTTGCCCTCCGAAGATGCTGGAGATCTTGAAACCAAGTGGGTGGTGGTTGGAAGGAAAAGCCCAAGCTTCCACATGTAGATGGAACTGGATCACAGCAAGTCATATCTCACTGGAGTAACTAAAGTCTTGCTCAAGATTATATCACCAGCTAGGTTGAAATGGACACAACATCTAACAAGAGAAAGAATGAAGAACAGAGCAAGAGTAATCATTGTGGCTAGTTACTAAATAGCTGCAAGATGGTAGGTATTTTCACATAGGGCCACCTACTTGACTTCTCACAACAGTATTGCAACATGGGCATTATCTCGTCTTTCCATATTGTTTTTAGATCAACATTACTGAGGGAGAATGTGCATACAATAAAATGCTTTCATTTTAAATAGAGTTTGACATGTCTTGACAAATGATGCGTATATGTAACCTCCATCACAATTAAGATAGAAAAAATTTCCATTGCCTCAGAAATAAGAATTTCCCCTCTGCCTCTTCACAGTCAATCCCCATTCTATTTTCTTGGCCCAGGAAACCACTAATATTATTTATGTCACAACAGATTGGAGTTGACCTTCTTTGAGTATTACGTAAGTCAAATGTTATGGGTGTGTCTTCATTCCATCTTGCTTCTTTTGGTCATTATTATGATTTCCAAAAGTATTGAGGTTGTTCAATGTATCAATATATTGTTCATTCTTTTGACTAGTATTCCATTCTTTGAATCTCATACAATTTATTTATCCATTTAACTGTTGGTGGGCATTGGGCTGTTTCCAATTTAACTCATATCAATAAAGCTGATGTGGGCATTTCTACATACATCTTTGGATGGATCTTGCTTTCATTTCTATTGATTAAAGATGTAGGAATGCCATTGCTGGGTCATATTGTAGGTGTATTTTTCACTTTGTAATAAACTACCAGCATAATTTCCAAAGTGTTTGCACTAATTTGCATTCTTACTAGGAATGAATGAAAATTTTAGTTGCTCATTATAACTACACCAACACTTAGAATTGTCAGGGTTTTTACCAACCACTTTGTGGTTGGTTTGAAGTGATATCTCACTGTGCTTTCATATTTGCATTTTCCTGGTGAATAATGCTGTTGATTTCATACGCTTATTTTCCTTTTATATATCTTCTCTCCTAAATCATTTGTTTAAATATTTCTCTTCTTTGTTGGTTGTTCTGTCTTCTTATTCTTTTGTTGAGTGATTTTTTTCAACCATCCTGGATAAGTCCTTTTGTTGATGTGTTGGAAGACAAAGGAAAAACAGTTTTAAAGTAATGAGCAAGGAGCTGAAAAAAATTTAATAAAAAAATTTTAATAAAAAATTTAAAAGAAATTTCTATTAAATTTAATTAAAAATTTAATAGAACTAACATTATTTCAGAAATGCAATAGATCCCTATTATATATTAGGGATATTGAAACAATATATTTCCAAATCCTTTTGTGTTATCAGAAATAGTGCTAGATGGGAAAAGCATTGGAGGAGGAATCCAAGAATCTAGAATCTAATCTCAAGAGAAAGCAACAAGGACTGAAGAACAGGAGGATGAACTGGAGACAGGCTAACCTGGACTCGAATCTGTGCCACCGGTTTTTGCTAGGGCAAATAACTTTTCTACATCTTAATGTCTTCTTTCAAAAAAGAGGGAGAGTATCTTTTTGGGTTTGTATAAACATGAGAAATAATGCATGCAAAACACCAAATGCCTACTGGATCCTTAATAAATGGTAGTTCTTACTTACCTAATTGTGCCTTTTAACCATCTATAGAGATTGAACTAATTTATGACCAAGGTCCTTTCCACTTCAAAATTTCACCATTCTGCAGTTGGAACTTACTGAGATGCATAAAGAATAGGGCAGTGAATCACGTTTAGTCACATGAGCTAAAATTTTCCAGGGCAACTGACTCAATAAATAAGAATGGCTTGAGGAAACTCCAACCCAAAAAATAGTTTTATTTGCCATATTCTTAAGTTTCTAAGATACTTAAACAACATATTTGTACATTCAGCTAATATTATATACATACAAAATGGAGAACAAAGTTTAAAAATTATGTTTTTCCCTAGGGAATATATTAAAAGAAAGTCCTATAATATGTTTCATCTAGAAATGCCCATCATGTTGTCGTTACACTTATTTTCCCTACACTTTTGCAATGCCTTTACAATCCTTGCTGGGTTGTTTTGGATTTCTTACTGTTAATTTACTTATGGTTTTGAGGCATGCTTTTGCTTTGTAACCACCAAAGTGAAATGTAAACTACATTTTTCCTTACAGGGAAATAATGAACCTTAAAACAAAACAACACAAGAATGAAACCCACTTTAGGTGTTAAATCCTAAACATTTTACTGAATTAAAAAATGAAGCATTAAAACGTCACTAGCTAAGAAATAAAATTCATAATTCAATTTTAACATTTAAATGCACATAAATCACTTCAAAATGTAGAATCAATTATGTAAAAATGCTACATGGAAAGGAATGCTAAAGTATCTGAAGCAGAAGATCCTACACCTCCACCAACAGAAGAGAAATGGCCTTAGTAATGATACTCAGGGAAAGCAGTCATTTTGTGCTTTACCTCAGTTCATTCTCTTTTTCTTCCAGCCTTCAGGGACCTCAGATTAACTTTATTTTTTTAAGGGTGATACTGCTTAGAAAGTTGCATAAGTTTTACTTAATAAAATGTATAAATGCCATTATACTAATTAGAAGGCAAAGTCCTGGCCAGTATAAAACTATTTTTTAGAGGATAATATTGTTTTCTGTCTTTAAAGTACTCACAGTATAGTTGAGAGTGACAATAAAAAGAAAAGAAAACATATGGGAAGTTAAACAGCAATAAAATATTTCAATATAAGTCTACCAATGCATGATTAAGTGCCAAAGGAATTACTTACACCAAAATTCTGTGACCTGTCTGCAGCTGAAGAGGCAGCACAAAGTCAGGGAACATGAAGCACAGTTCCGGGCTCTCCCTGCGGGGTCCAGGCAAGTTTTCCGAGGTTACACAAAAGACATAAGAAGGTTGAATATTTTGATTCAATATTTAAAAAATCTGAAAATAATGTGTAAAGTATTAATGTGTAAACTCTATTTGTTTCAAGGTTTTTTACAAAAAATGTCAATAATGGATACACTGAGATTTTCTGTAACTATTCTAACCCATATAAGTTTAATTTGAATGATTGTCCCAGAAGAAGTCTATGAGTTCCTGGTTGCTCCAAACTTAGTAATTCACATAGCCCGACCATCTAACTTTTCCCAAGTGCTTTTTATTTCATGGGAAGCTACAAGTACATCACTTGGGAAAACGGAGAGGATAACGTTAGGTCGGTAAACATCTGCTGCAGCGAAGACTTCACCGTTCAAGCCACAATATGCACTGTTAGTTTTTTTCCCTGCTACACTTAATCGATATTTTCATTTTATGTCTTTGTGTTAATTGCTCTGATTTCCATTAAGTCCTGTGAGTCCAGAGTGTGGACGCTTGCAGAACCCTAACTCAGCCATTCCAGAGAATTCTGAGGATTTTTATAATGCTCCCTTTTCAATTTGTGAATAATAACTCAAAGAGGTTATTTTAAAAAGTAATAACAATAATCAGGTATGTAAAACGAGTGTACCTCATTTACTATTTTCAGTATGATAGTGTATGAGTAACAATATATATGTATATTAGAATACCTTCAGATTATTTTGTTCCATATATATTAACGACAATGCACCCAAAACCATAGGGAAATAATGTTCTTTGCAGTTTACAGCATAATATAAAGTAAATTTTAAATAATATAACATTCCCAGAAGTTTCCTAGAATGCACTGAGTATTTTTTTTTAATGCACCAGGTTGGGTTTCTTTTCTAATTGTTATGTCTAGACCAGCAATCGCCAAATACCATTGGAAGAGACCGGCTTCTGGAACGCAAGGCCTCAGTGAGCTTGCTTTCCAACTAAAACAGTGAAAATACTTGCAAAACAACTCAAATACACCAGTTCAGAATTCTGGCAATTCACCAAAGCAAAGAATGAGCTGAAACTTTTCTATCCGAAAGCAACCTGGAGTCTAGTCTGGTGAAATAGATAGGTGGCACTGCCAGAGGCGTGTGAACCAGAGCAACTCCGTCTTAAACAGGACCTGGGTAAAACCAGGCTGCGACCTCCTGGGCGGCATTCCCAGATGGTGAAGGCATTCTCAGTCACAGAATGAGACAGGAGGTCAGCACAAAATAGAGGTCCTAAAGACCTTGCTGATAAAACAGGGTGCAGTAAAGGAGCAGGCCAAAATCCACCAAAACCAAGATGGCAACAAGAGTGACCTCTGGCTGACCTCACTGCTACACTCCCAGCAGCGCCATGACAGTTTACAAGCACCATGACAATGTCGGAACATTACCCTATATGGTCTAAAAAGAGGAGATACGAATAATCCATCCCTTGTTTAACATATCATCAAGAAATAGCCATAAAAATGGGCAACGAGCAGCCCTTGGGGCTGCTGTGTCTATGGAGCAGCCATTCTTTTATTCCTTTACTTTCTTCATAAACTTGCTTTATTATTATTATTATTACTATTATACTTTAAGTTCCAGGATGCATGTGCAGAACGTGCAGGTTTGTTACATAGGTATACACATGCCATGGTGGTTTGCTACACCCATCAACCTGTCATCTACATTAGATATTTCTCCTACTGCTGTCGCTCCCCAGCTCCCACCTCATGACAGGCCCCAGTGTGTGATGTTCCCCTCCCTGTATCCATGTGTTCTCATTGTTCAACTCCCACTTATGAGTGAGAACATGCAGTGTTTGGTTTTCTGTTCCTGTGTTAGTTTGCTGAGAATGATGGTTTCCAGCTTCATCCATGTCCCTACAAAGGACATGAACTCATCCTTTTTTACTCTGCACTGTGGACTCACCCGGAATTCCTTCTTGCGTGAGATCCAAAATCTGGATCGGGACCCCTTTCGTGTTATAGAACTTTAATTGGGGGCTACATTCATTTTTCCACCCTCCTTAGCTCATGTGTGGTAGCCAAAAGCTGGCAAAGAAATTTTACCAATTTCAATATTCCATTAAAAACAACATTCCCAGAACATAGTCAGTATTTCACAGGAACTTGCAGCTCCCAGGGAAATCTCTATATTCAGTGTGGGGCTATTACACTTGACTCTTAGCTCAGTTGGGGGTGTCTGGGGTTGGGAGGACAGAATGGAGAACCTAAAAGCATTACCAAAACAATAGAAATAGACATCAGTTGGGGCAAACTGAGAACAGAAATTTAAGCTGCCCAGAAATTTAAAGGGAAATCCTGGATACCTGGATGAACATAGGAGAGCTGGGTGCCTGCAAGGCTAAGCGTGTGTGCTGGACTACGGGCACTCCTCGGACAGCTCTGGGGAGGAAGGAGGCAGGAGCCCCTCACCCCTGGCTGACCTCGAGGCCCTGTGCAAGCAAAAGGTAAAAGCAAAGGCTGTCTCATAAATTGCTTGACAATGGAAGGCAAAACCTTCTCTCAGAGATGGCCCAAATGTACAGGGAGGTCACGCCGGAAAACCGACCCTTCATTGATTGATCACTAAATTACACTGGCCTAGATATAAATCTTAGAAAGCCAAGCTTAAAAATGAAATGAAAAGCTTTAACAAAAGGCTGGGAGCTCAGTGTCCACATGCTGTAGGCACGGATGTCCAATCCTCTGA
Source organism: Macaca fascicularis (assembly GCF_037993035.2). Classification (NCBI taxonomy): domain Eukaryota; kingdom Metazoa; phylum Chordata; class Mammalia; order Primates; family Cercopithecidae; genus Macaca; species Macaca fascicularis. The sequence continues at coordinate 2,238,127 of NC_088378.1, forward strand.
ATACAAGGACTTGTTTGCTTATTTGTGGTGGTGGATACCACGAAAATCATGCACAAACCATTTTTTAAGCTCATCAGCTGTGGTTAGTGTGCGTGTATTTTATGTGTGGCTCAGGGAAGCCCAAAAGTTGGACACCCGTGGCAGGGGTTAGGGCTCAGCAGAAGGAGTCAGGCCAAGTCACTAAACAGACAACTAGCCACAAAGGAAATGAAAACAAATCTAACAACACAACCAAACTCTGCAACAGCAAGAAACGTTTAGGGGGGTGCAGAGAAATCCGATACTAGAATCATCTCAATATATTATTATCTGAAATGTTCAGTTTTCAATAAAAAGTTACAAGATATGTAAATAAACAGGAGAGTATGCCACACACAGAGGATAAAAAGCAGCCAACAGAAAATGTTCCTAAATGCGCCCAGATTTTAGACTAAATAGGCACAGGTTTTACAGCAGTTATTATAAATGTGTACAAGCACCAAAAGAAACCCTGTCTAAAGAATTTTTAAAAGATGACAATGATATGTTTCCAAAAAGAGAACATTAATAAATAGAAACTATTTTAAAAGAATCAAATAGAAGTCCCGGAGTGAGTTGAAAAGTGTGAGAGGTGAAATAAAACATCCCTAGAGGGTCTTAACAACAGAGCTGAGTCAGGAGAAGAAAAAACTGGAGAACTGGCAGGTAAGTCAACACAGAGGATCTCATTTGAGGAGCAGAAAGAAGAAAAGAATGAAGAAGAACTAACAGACACTCAGACACCCATGGAACAACATGAATGGAATATTCTTGACAGTCCAGAAATAAATCCTCATATGTGTGATGATTTTCAACAAGGGGCCAATACAATTCAATGAGCGAGGAATCGTCTTTTCTCACAAAGTGTGCTGGGACAACCCGACTCCCAGTGCAGAAGAATGAAGGGGTATCCCTACCTCATCATGCACCAAAAAGTAACCAAGAGTGGATCATAGACCTAAACGTAAGCGCTGAAGCTGGAAAACTCACAGGAGAAAACACATGAGTAAACCTTCATAATCTGGAGTTAGACAATGGTTTCTCAGATACAGCACTGAAGCACAGTGACAATAAATAGATCATTTGGATTTTATTAAAATTCAGAAACTTTGTGCTTCAAGGGACACCATCAAAAAAGTAAACAGACAGTATCTATCCACAGAATGGGACAAAATATTTGCAAATCACACCAGTAAAATACTTTTATCTAGAACACATAAAGATAACTCAATTTAAACTCAATTAAAAGAAAAAACGAATCTCAAAAATAGGCAAATGATTTGAATGAACATTTCTCCAAAGAAAATACGCAAATGCTTAATAAGCACATTGGAAGATGTGCTGTGTCACTGTCCTGGGCAAATACAAACCGAAATACAATGAAATACCCTTTTACACATGCCAGGACGGACAATATTAAAAAGTCAGACAACAGCAGGCACCGGTGAGGAGGCGGAGAATTTGGAAACTTGCACTTCATTTGGATGAATGTAAAAGGTTACAGCCTTGTGGGAAAACAGTTGAGCAGCTCCTCCAACGGCCGAACACAAAGTTGACTAGCACTTTCACGCCTGCGTGTGTATCTGAGAGAACTGAGTGCACACGTTCTGAAAAATCTTGTGCACGGAGGTTCGTAGCACCATTACTCATAACAGGCAAAATGGCCCAATGTCCATCAGTTGATAAATGGGTAAAAAACATGGTATATCCTTACCATAGAATGTTATCCACCAATAAAATAGAAGGCTCTGCTGTATGCGACTGTGGGGACGAGACTCGAAAGATGATGTTGAGTCACAAAAGTCTTGGTCGGGTGCGGTAGCTCATGCCTGTAAAATCCCAGCACATTGGGAGGCCAAGGTGGGCAGATCGTGAGGTCAGGAGATCGAGACCACCCCAGCTAACACGGTGAAACCCCATCTCTACTAAAAATACCAAAAAATTATCCAGGCATGGTGGCGGGCGCCTGTAGTCCCAGCTACTCGGGAAGCTGAGGCAGAAGAATCGCTTGAACCTGGGAGGTGGAGGTTGCAGTGAGCTGAGCTGAGATTGCACAATTGCAACCACTGCATTCCAACCTGGGTGACAAGAGTGAGATTCTGTCTCAAAAAATAAAAAAAGTCTCACGCTGCAGGGCTGTGTGTGGAATGCTCAGAGAAGACGAATCCAGAGAGACATGGAACAGATCATTGGCTGCTGGGCCTGGGGTGGGTGGGGAGAGCAGCCATGGCAGACCCTAAGGGGCGTGAGGCTTCTTACTGGGGTGCTGAAAGTGTAAATCTGTGAATGAACTAAAACATCCCTGAAACTGACCACCTGAAATGGTGCACTTTATGGTATATCTTAACAAAGTTCCAAAAATGTGAGAAACACTTGATTCTCCATTAAGCTATTGCAAATGATCCTAATATACAATGTCAGGTTACTAACACATCAAGATGTCAAAAAGAATAATGTCAAATAATCCAATGAACAAAAGGAAATATTTAAACATTAAATAAACTAAGACTTTTCTAGTTACCTGTAAATAACGGTACAGTGCACTGGACGGGCACAGTGTCTCGTCTGCACCGTAGCTCAGACTCCTGCCAGTATGAACATGATTAATGTGTATCTAATTTAGAGCTCACCTCACTTCTATTTCTTTCTACTGTTCTATTTCTTTCTACTACTTCTATTTCTGTTCTATTTCTTTCTACTGTCTATTTCTTTCTACTGTTCTATTATTACCACATACACAGCCAATTACACTGAGAAGCTCTGTTTCTTCCCTCTGCTTCCTTCTGCCTTTCCGTCCTCTACACATCTTGCTGTTCTATTTCTACTGCACCTGCTCCATTTCAAACTCTCAGTGTGATAATTCAGCAGCTTGTTTTCCTGCCTCTAGGTCCTCTCCCATTAGTCCATCTTTTACTTGTTAGCCAGAATTATTCTTTCAAGACAGAAGTGTCAGCGTGATCACCAGATTTGATAACTTGAAAGGCTCCCTGCTTCTAATAAAATAAATTACACACCTGCAGACCACTATGTAACAGCACGGGGGATGACTACAGCTGGGATCAGAGAGACCTGGCTTCCGTCCCGTTTCTCCACCAGCACTAGCGCTGTGATCTCAGGGAAGATACCCCACCTTTCTGAATGTTTCCTTGCTTACACGACCAGTATAATAATGCCTAAGCAGAAGATCCAAATAAGATCATGCAAATTATCTATCAGATTATCAGTAAATTAATTATTTAAAAGATTAATATGCTCATATAATAGTATCCACAGGCCTTCACAATTTAACTTACTCCTAACCTCATGGATTTCACCTCCTGAAGACAACTCTTTATTCACAGTCGAGTACCGGTATTTCTTATATGATACAAGTTTCCATCACTCAAATTCAGCAAAGCATGATTAATTAATTAGAGAACATGACTGGCACTTGATATTCGTCCACATTTGCCTGGGAAACTCCTGACTGAGGCCTGTGGTCCCAGAGTAACAATCCTTTTTCCATTTTTGAAAGCATCCTGGTTTGATGGAAATAATTATAATGTACAAACTCCACTGTGTTGGAAAGCTGAAGTGCAAAAGACAGGGTTCGCAGAGCTCCTTTCTTGAGAGAACGGCTATCTGGTGCCATCTGGTTCTTTTCTTCTTTTGTTTACCACTGGAATTTGTGAATTCTTCTGCAGTAAACTTGCAAGGTCAAGGTCAAAAATAGCAGAGGAGTCCCAGGCACTTGGGTATGCAGAATGAAAGACAACAGAAGCTTTCAGGGGACTTTTTGGTTCTTTTTTAAAATCAACACAATTATGATTTCACTGTGCATAAATGCAGCTTAAAGCTACTTAGAATATTTATTATTAAAATACTTGTGGGAAGTTACTTTGATAAACTCTCTAAAGCTAGTCTCTTTCATCTCATTGAAACATATTGCTGTGATGAATTCAGCTTTATTAGAAACTCAGCTGTCCGTTTATAGCTGAAGTGAGGGGCACAGTCACAGCTCTCTGCAGCCTTGGCCTCCTGGGCTCAAGTGATCCTCCCACCTCAGCCTACTGAGTAGCTGGGACCACAGGCGTGAGCTAATTTTTATTTTTATTTTGTAGAGATGGGAGTCTCCCTATGTTCCCTTGGCTGGTCTTGAACTCCTGGGCTCAAGCGATCCTCCTGCCTTGGCCTCCCAGAGTGCTAGGATGACAAGCGTGAGCTGCTGCACCCGGCCCAGATTATTTACTTTTTTCTCAGAAAACCATGCATTTTATTCCTTGTTCATGAAATGTTCTGCAATGTCTCCAAACATCAAAATCTCATCCCAGAACAGATGTCAATTCTTCCACGAAGTTTTCCTTATCCCGAATCACCTCCCCGACAACCAGAAGGAAAAATTTGTCCTCCCTCCCATGCGACTGTCTTCTCAGCTATTTCAACCGCATTCATTCATCCACTCACTTGTTCTTCCAAAATGCTGATTTCCTTCTGTGGTTTGGGAAGTGCAGTGCTGTCCCCGTGTGCCATGTCCCACCTTCCCAGTCCACAGGCTGACTCGCGGCAATGAACCACGTATGTTGGTTGCAGAAACCGACTGGCAGGAAGGTGACAGAAAAGAAAGATGTGTGACCCCTGACACCTACAAGTTCACAGTCTAATCAAGGTGCCCAAACTCAGCCTCTAGAAAGGACTGTTGAAATTGCAGAGTCCTTTTCCGTAGGTACAGAGGGAGACAAAGACAGCAGGGCTAGGGTCCCAGAGAAGGGAAAGCGGTATTTAGGGCACGCTTCCCATGAAGCCTGGGCCTCCTTGGAGGATGGGGAGTGGAGACAGGAGACAGCGCTGCACCAGGCCAGGTCAGGGCGAATGCAAAGAAAGTCAGTGCGAGAGTGCCACACCCACACCCACTGTGAAGGTTTATGTCTCACAAAAACAACACAAAGCCAGTGAAATACCTCAGTAGGGCTGGCAAGACAAAATCCACAGTTTTGAGAAGACACGTGGGTGTGCATGGTATTCAGGGGGAACTGGGGCGGTGGGAGGTGAAAGGCAGGAAGAATACTGAGTAATCTGTAATCATAGTCCGATCCTTGAGTTGACAGTTGACCAAAACTTCCCTCAGGTAATTCATAAAAGCGTAAATTTGAGGGTGTGGCTCTATTCCTGCATCACAGATTATTAGTAAATGCTAGGCATTGAAAACACATAAAATCAATGATAATTCAGATTATTTGCTCACTTATTAATTGGGTGGTGTTCTTGCTATTAAGTAGATAGAATTCCTTGTCTATTTTGGATATGAACCCCCTATCAGCTGTATGGCTTCAAATATCTCCCACTCCATAGGCTGTCTTTCAGTCTTTACTTGTTCCCTTTGTTGTGAAGAAGCTTTTAATTTGGATGCAATTCCATTTGTCTTCTTTTTTCTTTTGTTGCCTATCTTTTGGGGTCATATTCAAAGACTCTGCCCAGACTAATGTCATGAAGCTTTTTCCCTTGTTTTTTCTAGGAGTTTTACATTGGCAGGTCTTGCATTTAAGTCACTGATACACTTTAAGCTAATTTTGTGTCTAGTGTGAGATTGGCGTCCACTCCTACTCTCCTGCCATGGACATCCAGTTGCCCAACACTATTTATTGAGGAAACTATCATTTCTCCATTGTGTAGTCTTAGCAATTTCTCAAAGATCTACTGACCATAAAAATGTGGATTTATTTCTGGGCTCCCTACATCGCTCCATTGGTCAATGCATCTGTTTTAATGCCAGTACCATGCTGAAATCAGGCAGTGTGATGACTCCAGTTTTGTTCTTGCTCGGATTCAACTTTAGCTATGTGGGATTTTTTTGTAGTTCCATAGGAATTTTAAGATTCCTTTTTTATATTTTTGTGAAAACACATAATTGGGCTTTTGAAAAACATTGCATTAAATCTATAGATTCCTCATTGATTTCCAACTTCAATTTTTTTAAATCAGTGTTTTATAGTTTCAGTGTACAAAACTTTCACCTTCTTGGTTAAATACAGTTCAAAATATTTTTAATTTTTGCTATTGCAGCTGGGATTGTTTTCTTAATTTCTTTTGTGGCTAGACTGATTTCTACATGTTGATTTTCTATCTTGCAAACTTACTAAATTTGTTTATTATTTATAGCAGCTTTTTGATGGAGTCTTTAGGATTTTCTACATATAAGATTATGCCATCAGCAAACAGAGACAATGTAACATCTTTTTTCCCAATTTGGGCTTCATTAATTCTTTTTTCTTGCCTAATTGTTTTGGCTAGGACTTCCAATACTGTGTTGAGTAGATGTGGTGAGAGTGGGGATTCTTGTCTTATTCCTGATCTTAGAGGAAAGTCTGTCAGCTTTTCACAGATGAACATGATGTTACCCAAGTGTTTGTTAACATGGTCTTTATTGTGTTGAGGTGCATTCCTTCTACACCTAAGTTGTTGAGGGCTTTTAATCATGAAAGGATGTTGAATTTTGTCAGATGTTTTTCCTGAATCTATTGTGATAATCATACGATTTTAGTCCTTCATTTTGTTTTTTTGGCATATCAACTCAGTAGCAAAAATGCAAATAACCCAATTAAAAAGTGGACAAAGAACATGAACAGACATTTCTCAAAAGAAGACATACAAATAGTCAACAGGTACATTTTTGAATATTCAACATCTCTCATCATTAGGGACCTATAGATTAAAACTACAATAAAATGTCATCTCACTCAAGTCAGAATGACCATTATCAAAAAAGTTAAATGTTAGTGAAGGCGTGGAAGAAAGAGAACTCTTACACACTGTGGATGCAACTGTACATTAGTCCAGCCATTATGGTGAACACTATGGAAGATCCTCAAAAAAATTAAAAATAGAACCACCATATAGTCCCCACAGCCTCACTTCTGGATACGTATCTCCAAGGAATTGAAATCAATGCATTGAGGAGACATCTACATTCCCATGTTCACTGCAACACTATTCACAACGGCCATGACATGGAATCCACCTACGTGTCCATCACCGATGAATGGATAAAGAAAAGGTAGTACATACATACAATGAAATATTATCCAGCCTCAAAAAAGAGTGAAATCCTGTCATTTGTTACAATATGAACAAATCTGGAGGACGTTATGTTAAGCGAAATAAGCCAGGCACAGAAAGACAAAGGCTGCATAATCTCACTTATAAGTGGAATCTTAAAAAGTCAAACTCAGAGGCAGAGAGTAGGGTGGTGGCTACCAGGACCTGGGTGAGGGCAGCAGCTACACGGGGAAAGGGGAGACGTTGGCCAAAGGGAACAGAGTTTCAGTGAGACAGGAGGAGTAAGTCGTGATCTCCATAAAGCATGGTGACCATAATTAATAATAATGTATTGGATATTTGAAAATTGCTGAGAGAGAATATTTTAAATATTCTCACAAGACAAAATAATAAGTATATGGATGATAGATATGTTGATTCACTTGATTTAATCATTCCACAATGTACACACATATTGGAACGTCGCATTATACATTATAAATATATATAATTTTTATTTGTCAATTGTACTTCAGTACAGCTGAAAAAACTGATGAATTTGAGTTGGCACATGTTTTAGTACACCAAGCTCAATGGTGAAGTCATCAACTGGATATTTACATAAGGACTGAGCTATGGCAAAGTAAAATATAAAAGGTTGCCTAAGAAAATTATAATTAAGAGACATTTTATAGAAAGCCTCTAGAGCAGAGTGCACACATGTACACACACTCTCTCTCTCTCTCTCTCAATATCTATCCATCCATCTCTCATCATCTGTCTCTATACTAGATCACTATTCATCTGTCATACAGACATGTACACATGTCTTAAGAAAAGTTACCCATTTTGTAAACCCTCTCAGCCCACTGAACCCCAGTTCCACTAAAATCACATTAAGTCACTTGCTGTCACACCGTGCCAAATTACAACACCTTTTCCAAAAGACAAATGAGAAGCTAGGCATCAGGTTCTGAGGGTACCACCTCGTACTTACCAGGTGGAATCTCAGCTCACTGCCAACTTAATCTGCAGGAAAGCTGCAACATCACGGTAAATCAAAGGGTGATTTCTGGGGCTGTCTAGGGAAGTATGGGCTGGGGGTGGGGATGTGCTTCAAAATATCTAGGGAGTTGTGAACCTGGGGCAAGGGCAGGGGACAGCAGATGAAACCCGAGCCAGCTGGTGGGGACGTTCGGTGAAACAAAACTGGCCTTGCCTCAGTAATTGTTGCAGCCCGGTGAGGAGAACATGGAGGGAATTACACGGTCTTCACTGGTACATGTGTTTGGAATTTTTAACAAGTTCAGATGGCAGTAGGTGAGAGAGAGAAGGTGGAGGGGTGAATAAGAAAGGAAAACAAGAGATAAGAAGAGAGAGGGAAAGGGAGAGGGAGAAAGAGAGGGGGAGAGAGAGAGAGAAGAGAGAAAGGGAGTGAGAGAGCGAACTCTGTCATACCCTTGCAAGCAAGGCGCTAACTTAGAACCTTCAGGGAAGGTTACAGCAGTAGGAAAAAATAAATATATTTCTGTGATTTAAAAATAAATTACGTGTGTGTTGTAATTGAGTATTGCATACAATTGCAGTTGTTTATAATCAAATATCTGCCTGCTCTGGAGAAGTATAACCCTGTTTCACAGGTCATATTGTAGAACACTCACGCAGGGATGCTGACCACCGGGCTGTCCATCACCTTGTGGCCAGGAGATTGACAGACAGGTGGCCGGGAGAGTGACAGGCAGCTGGCTGCACCCTCCCCTGTCTGCGGCTCTCTCCTTCCCTCCCTGGGCTGCCAACTCCTCAGACAGGAAACTCAGCCCTACCTGTACCTTCAGGGCATGTTCTTTCCAAAGGTGGGTCTGGATTTTTCACATTTTCCCAACTTTAAAACCAATGCTTCACAGATGTGTTCGGCGTTTCTGCTCTTTCCAATTATCCATCACACCCTGTTTCTTCAGTCAAGAATGGTGAGAGTTTATCAGTGTGAAGATGTTCAGCATTGCGTGTGCATGTGAACTTGCACGGTCTTTTTTCTAATACCCCCCTCGCGAAGGAATATTGCCTTGCAGACTGCGTTCCTGGCTAACACCCTCACCACCTCCGCCAGGGCACCATTGCTGCGCCAGGCTTTGGCAGGCCTCATGCATCTCTATCGGCTGGGCTCTCACTCATATTTACAGGCAGCAGTTCCAATCACAGAAACCGTCAGTCGGCCAGAGCTGCCTTGACAAGCACCGCAGACTACATGGTTTAACCACAGACATGGAAGCTGGAGGCTGGAGGCCGAGACCTGGGTGTGGGCAGGTTGGTTTTCCGGGGGCCTCTCTCCTTGGCTTGCAGACGGTGCCTTCGCGCGGTGCCTTCCTGTGGTCATCCCTAGTGCACGTGAATCCAGGGTCTCTCTGCGTGTCCTAATCTCCGCGTCTGATAAGGACACCAGTCAGATTGGATTGGCACCTACTTGCAGGACCTCATTTTAACTTAATCATCCACGGGAAGCTTGGTTTCCAAATAAGTCACATTTTGAAGCACTGGGGGGTTGGGGTATCAAGGCATCAACATAAATTTGGTGGGGGGCACAATGCAGCTCATGGTGGTCACTAAGGCATCTGTCAGAGAATGTGGAGGCCAGAGCCTGTGGTTCACCCCCAGCGCTGCCAGGGAGTGAGATGCAGAAGGGCCCAACGCCTGGCCTGACGCTGGACATTCATACAGCACTTTCTCAATCTCACCCTGCGTTTCTGATTAAAAGTACAAAAATGTTCCTTATAGAAAACCACACAGCAGCAAAGAAGAAAATAAAGATTATGCATACACTTCCTGACTCTATTATTTGCTGTTGATAATGGGTGAATGCCTTTTCTTTAGCTCAATATTATAAATGAGCCTATACTGCATGTAGAGTTTTGTATCTTGACTTTTTAACCTTACTATTATGTTCATGACAATGTTCCTACAATATTAAAAGTTCTTTGTATATATCAGCTTTAATGTTACTCTCTCCAATAATATGAAAACAGAATAGTTTATTTAATATTCTCCTAAGGTTAGGCATTTATATTCTCTCAAAATTAGTTATATTATAAATAATATTATAATAAATATCTTTGTGTATTCTCATAGTTTTCTTCATTTATCACTATTTTATTTAGATAGGTTTCTAAAAGTAAGATTATTAAGCTAAAGAAAATGACTTTTTAAAAATTTTGAGACAGAGTCTCACTCTGTCATCCAGACTGAAGTGCAGTGGTATGATCACTGCTCACTGCAGTCTCGACTTCCTGGGTGTAAGCAATTCTCTCACCTCAGCCTCCTGAGTAGCCAGGACTACAGGCACCACCACGCCCAGCTAATTTTTGTATTTTTTATAGAGACAGGGTTTTGCCATGTTGCCCGGGCTGGTCTCGAACTCCTGGGCTAAAAGGATCCACCCACCTGGGCCTCCCAAAGTGTTGGGATTATGGACTTGAGCCACTGTACCCAGCCAGAATATGACTATTTTAAAGAAAATTGGTACATATTGTCAAATTGTTTTTCAATTAATTATTTTCCTATCAATTAAGTTTCCCACAGAAAAGAAAAAGTAAAGTACTTGTCTCACCATGTGCACACCAGCTATGAGGAATAGAACTTTTAAAATTATTTGCTAATTTGATAGGTGAAACAGTATAAGATTATATTATTCTGCACATTTTGACATAGATTTAACCATTCTGACTTATCTTTGTCTGCAAATATTTTATTCATGTCGTTTGTCAAGTTTTAAAGCAATTTTACTATTTTTATTGGTTGGTATATGTTACTTATTAAGTATTATTAAAGGTTATTTCCAGTTATCATTTTTAATTTAATTTGCTCTATGAAGTTGAAACATACAACTTTTTGTTTATAAAATAATATTTATAAATATTTCTCTTTTCATTTTCTGAGATTTTACTTGGGAAATTCTACATCTTGATTCAAGATTATTATTCTCTCACATCTGTGTCTGATTCTTGAAAGGTCTTTTTTTGATCTAGGTTTGGGATCTGAAGAATGGTATTAAATATCTATTTAATTTTATTTTCATAGAAGTTGCCAAGTTTTATCAGTACAATTTCCTGGGTCATCCTTTGCTGGCTCTTCCGAAAGAAAGATCGCCATTCTTTACATACAAGAGTGTGGAAAGTATCTCTGTTGATAGGAAGAGCTATTCATTTTTCTGTTTATTTATGTTTCAAAGTTGAGCCTGCCTCAAACTCATTACCATAGCTATGATCACAGAATTGGAATTCTGGTGCTTTGACCTGCACTTAGGCATGTCCCCTCGGTGATTATTATGTCTCTCTTGTCCCTTGGTTATCAGTTTAATTACTTTGTACGTCCTTCTCATCTTCTGTGTTGGCCGTTGTTTTCATGAGTAGCATGAACATGAAGCAGATGCCCATCTTCCCACCTTCATCCTCCCATTTCATGGAAACACAGATGAAGTCCCCCTCACGTGGCCAGGCAAATCATATACCTTTCCACACCCCTGATCAATCAAATAGTTCGAGGAAGGCATTATTTTAGACATAGAGGATGCAGCACTGAACAAAACAAGCAACAATCTCTGCTCCACAGAGCTTGATCAAAATAAATAAGCAAACTTTATTCAATGTCAGATGATGATAAGCAGGAGGGCAGCTGAACCTGCTGGCCCAGAAAAGCCAGCTGCAGGCGTTTCCCCCCAGCATGGAATTCAGTGACGCCCAGAAAAGCCAGCTGCAGGCGTTTCCTCCCAGCATGGAATTCAGTGACGCCCAGAAGAGCCAGCTGCAGGCGTTTCCTCCCAGCATGGAATTCAGTGACGCCCAGAAGAGCCAGCTGCAGGCGTTTCCTCCCAGCATGGAATTCAGTGACGCCCAGAAGAGCCAGCTGCAGGCGTTTCCTCCCAGCATGGAATTCAGTGACGCCCAGAAGAGCCAGCTGCAGGCGTTTCCTCCCAGCATGGAATTCAGTGGCGCCCAGAAGAGCCAGCTGCAGGCGTTTCCTCCCAGCATGGAATTCAGTGGCGCCCAGAAGAGCCAGCTGCAGGCGTTTCCTCCCAGCATGGAATTCAGTGGCGCCCAGAAGAGCCAGCTGCAGGCGTTTCCTCCCAGCATGGAATTCAGTGGCGCCCAGAAGAGCCAGCTGCAGGCGTTTCCTCCCAGCATGGAATTCAGTGGCGCCCAGAAGAGCCAGCTGCAGGCGTTTCCTCCCAGCATGGAATTCAGTGGCGCCCAGAAGAGCCAGCTGCAGGCGTTTCCTCCCAGCATGGAATTCAGTGGCACCCAGAAGAGCCAGCTGCAGGCGTTTCCTCCCAGCATGGAATTCAGTGGCACCCCACCCAGAAGAGCCAGCTGCAGGCGTTTCCTCCCAGCATGGAATTCAGTGGCACCCCACCCAGAAGAGCCAGCTGCAGGCGTTTCCTCCCAGCATGGAATTCAGTGACACCCAGAAGAGCCAGCTGCAGGTGTTTCCCCCCAGCATGGAATTCAGTGACACCCAGAAGAGCCAGCTGCAGGCGTTTCCTCCCAGCATGGAATTCAGTGGCATTGCTCTGAGGGTTTGAAGGGAACTGGCTACGGCAGATGTGGAAAGCCCCAGGTGATGGGTGCTAAAGAGGAAGTTAAAGCAGGAAATGCTTCAACGTATTCTTCCTGATGATGAAAAGAAGGAGGAGCAATGGGGATGGGGGTGACGCTGGGACTTCAAGCCTGGATCCAGGCTCCAGCAGGTGGCACTTGAATGAAGACCTCGCGTGAGTGGGGGAGTAGTCATTCCAGTTACCTGGGGGTAAAAGAGATGACTGAGAAGAGCAAGTCAAAAGCTCTGAATAGGAGAGTCTGCTGTGTATGAAGGGGATGGGGGCGTGTAACTGAAGCAAAGGGAACCAGGAGGACAAAGAGGAGCCCAAGGTCTTGGTAGATCTTGGGTTTCCACTTGCATGAGTGAAGGCACCATGCATTTAGCATCCTCGATGGCCCCATGATCCTGCATCCCTGGATTCATTCCCTTTTGTTGCTCCCACCTATGTGGGGTGGTCAAAGTGGAGGTGTGTGCATTTTACGGTGAGGTCACCAATGTCACTGCAGTTTCCACCTCCGTGTTTTGAATCACTCTTTCTGCAGGAAACTGGCTACATGTCAGAAGGAAACTTGAGCAGCCCATGAAGCAGTGGGAGTGAGCAGCTGGACTTGTGCGTGAGGTTGCAGAAACAGCCTGGCCGTGCCTCCACAACCATGGTCCCACCTTCGGATGATGGCAGCCCTAGTCTGTATCTCACTGCGGTCTCCAGAGAGATCCTGAGCCTGAATCCCTCAGCCAAAGCACATCCAAATTCCTTACCTGGAGAAAATGTGTGAGATGAGAGAATACTCTCACGACTGGAAGCCATTAAGTTTCTGGGGTTTCAAACTACAGCCTTACGTGAGAAGCACAGATCCTGCTCCAAGAAGCATGTGACAGAAACATCTGTGATATTAGGATGCCTGACAGGGCCTGGGCGTGGTGGAGGCAGCAGCTCCAGGGAGAAATCGGGAAGAAAAAGTCCAGAGGAGCTGGGGCAGCAGCAGCAGGGCCTTGGGAGGGGGTTTCAAAGCCAGCTGTGGTGACGTCATCTGTCTGCACGACGTGTCGTGATGCTGAGGACAATACCGTGGGAACAAACAGGTTCCTAGGACTCTGCAGGACTCTTTAGAGGCCACACGTGGGAAAGGCAGTGATGACAGCAAGCATCCATGAGTCATTCGGGAGCCACTCCCTTCTCCAGCACCATCAATGTTTTGAATATTGTGTAGAGGCTTTGGGTAGAAAAATATGTATGTCACAAGAAGTGCTTACCAAACCGAGCTGGGCACTAGGGCATGAAAGAAGCTCATCTGTCTCCTCTGGTGATCCACTCTGTTCTTTTAAAACAAACAACCACTGAACCCTCCTAAGAACGAAAGCACAGACGGCTGGGGATGGAATCGAGTGGAGGGCTCCTACAGCCTGAAGGTGTGGGAGGTTGGACCTGGGTGTATTCAATGAAGCATAACACACCATGATTTACTGTGTTCCATGAAAAAAAATAGTGTGAACTCACACTCACTGTATCAATTCCATAATGCACGTGTGTGTTTCACACAGCACGGGATGCCAAGATGAAAGGGTGTGTGGCTTCACGGGGCAAGGGAGGATGCGTGTAGCGCCACAGTGTGCCCCACGCCTCCGGGCTGTCCCCCACATGGACACAGCAACAACGATTTCAGAGGAAAACTGATATGAGGCTTTTGAAATCAAGAAAGAGATCAAGAGGCATGGGCAACCTCCTTGCTAAATGTGCACATAGTATTCCGTGTCCACTCACACCTCTGACATAGCCAGGTGGAGTCAGGGCCGAGAGTCATTGAGGTGTCAACCGTGGACTCTAAATTCACCTCGGCAGTGGTGCTGAGGAGCAGAGAGAACCCAGAACCTGGCTGTCCATGTGGACCAGTGTTCCTCAAACTTGGAGACCATTAAAATGATGATGGGCGTTTTATAAAAACATAGCTGCCCAGTTCCTACCTCCAAAATGGAGAGAACCAGAATCCCTGAGGGATAAGAAATAGGCATAAGTATTTCTAATGAGCACATCACTGGGTCTGATGCACCCCCAAGGTCAAGAATCACTGGCTTTGGGAGTCCAAGGCAGGCGGATCGCCTGAGGTCAAGAGTTCAAGACCAGCCTGTCCAACATGGTGAAAATCCATCTCTACTAAAAATACAAAAAATTAGCTGAGTGTGGTGGCGGGCGCCTGTAGTCCTAGCTTCTCAGGAGGCTGAGGCAGGAGAATCACTTGAACCGAGGAGGTGGAGGTTGCAGTGAGCCGAGATTGCACCACTGCACTCCGGCCTGGGTGATGGAGCGAGACTGTCTCAAAAACAAGAATCACTGGCTGTATTGATTCCATCTCTTAGTCTAAAGGTTGCAACGATCTTCTAGTTTTAAAGGGGCCATTTAATTTCGGAAGGGGAAGTGAGGCTGTGGATCAGAGAGTGAACCCATTAGGCAGCTTTTTTTTCTATCAAGACTGTTGGTGTGCTAGAGGCGTCTGTTAAGAGCCAGGACTACAGTCCCGCTACCCACTGAGAAAGCCAGGTCCTTACCCTCACAAGCTGCACGGTGACGGTGCCCGCGTTTACAGGAAGCAGAGAGGCAGTGCCCCCACGAGGGAAAACCAGAGGCAGCTGTACTCGCCTGCCTTTTGCACACAGTGACAAATAACTAAAAAACAAATAAGCAAAAAGAACTAAGGAAAATTTATACTTTAATTAGCAATATCTGGGATAATGTTCTGTGCATTAATTCAGCAACTTTCCTAATCTTCTTTCCAGAAATATCTGCTCTGGCCATCACACATGAACAAAAGGGTTATGAAATGGATCCTGCAGGTTCGGTGGGAGGAGCAGGGCTGGGATGGAGCCTCCTGTCCTTGGACTGGTTATCTGACCAAAAGTGAAAATAAGGAAACCCTTATATGATGTTTACAGGTTTAAATTAAAGTAGATATGAAGTTCCCGGTACACAGTAGTTGCCTAATAATGCTTTTCTTTTTCTCCAAGGCATTTTTTCTGCCTAGAAAATAACGAACTGCTCCAGCTCGTGTGAAGCACACTTCTAACTTCGCGGCTGCAGAAGCCTTCACTGAAACGCCAGGTTCCCACAAGTGAGGGTAGGTCCCTTGGTCCGGGAATTCCTGACCTCCTCTGCAGAGGCCAGTCGTGGTGCAAGATACCTGAACGCTGATCGATCTGAGCTGCACTGATGTGCCATCAGCAGGGCTGATTGTACGAGCCTGGTCAAGGCCAGGACCCAGTGTCGGGCAGCCTCCCGGGTGACCTCGGACACTCAGAGCTTGGAAAATTGTTATCACACCCTTGAAATGGAAGCAGTGGGAAAGGCCCGCCTTGCAGCGCCACCCATGCACCAGCAACAGGTCAAAGAAGGGACCTCTGGAGGGGAGGGTCCTTCACAGGATGTGGCACGGTGCCCAGAAGCACCTTTCAGAGCCTCGTGGAAGGTTTTGGAATCAAGCATTTAACATTTGCAGGTTTTGAAAGAGGCTTCTCAAATTGAATATTTATGGTTTCAGCCGGGCTACCAGAAGCTGGACAGCATAGGAAGCAAAAAAAAAAAAAAAAAAAAAAAAAAAAAAAAAAAAAATCCCAGGCTCTGTCCACAAAGCACTCTCTTGTGTGAGACCCTGGCTGCAGCTCACACTGCAAAGGCTGGGGCCACGCAGAGACAAGCAACTGCTGTCTGGCTCCCATCAGGACTGGACGCGGAGCTAACACAGACACATGAATGGCCTTCGAATCAGTGTCGTGTTCATACAACAGTATAATATGCTAAGTACCCACCTGGTGTGTTAATATGGAATGTGGCACATCGGTGTACTCTCATAAAATTAATGTTATATTACTATTTCATTGGTTTATTAAACATAATTTTCTTTCACAAATTCCACGGGGCAAATCTCTTTATTTGGTGCCATTGTACCTCTTAATCCAACTCCTGTCCTTGACTCAGTGGTGAACAACCACATTTTACTACTTTGACCAACAATTGCAATACAAAGTATTTATTTTATTGTCAGAAAAGTAAAAGTTTTGGTGTATCTTTGCACAATCGTACTTCTTAAAAGCTTTGTACATGTGTACAAAGGCACTGTCTCCAGTGGACTGGCCGCAAGAAATATCCATCTAGAATAATGAGAACACGGTTTAGAATTCCCCCTAAAATACACCAAATATCACTTTTCATAATGTTTGTACAGTATGCTTTGAACAAATATCTTAGTAAATAGAAAATATAATAAAAAATCAGTATTCATAATACAGGAATAGTGAATTTTGTGTAAACCCAATGTCGTAATTTTTTGAATATGTGGTTACCGACACATTGCACGGATTTTAATGTTATAAAGGTGTGGATTTCATCCTCACCTGTGCCTGGAGGCTGTTCATTTTTCTGCAACACACACACACACACACACACACACACACACACACACTCCTTCTCTGGATCCTTCTAGAAGGACCAAAGGGTAGCCCTGAGAGGGTTTACTGATAGGTCTGCCAAGCTCTCTTGCTACGACCTCTGTTGCTTCCCAGACGTTCCGCTGCTGTGCTGGCGGAAGGTACCAGACGCGGGAGAGTGCCCGGGCTGCCAGGCATGTTGTGGGCTCACCGTGCCACCGTGACAGTGGCCCTGCGAACTCGCCTTGGCCGTGATGAGGCTTCAGCTGGGGGTGTGTCCTCCCCGCAACCCCATGCGGCCTCGTCACCGGACCCCCAAAGTGGCTGCCAATGCTCAGTCCTGCTGCTTCTCTACCAGCAGCAGTAATTCCTTGATTATTTCCACTTACACATGGCCTTCTCGTCCGTTCTCACATGGCTGTGAAGAAACGCCTGAGGCTGGGTGATTTATAAAGAAAGGAGGTTTAATTGGCTCACAGTTTCGCAGGCGGTACAGGAAGCATGACGCTGGCCTGCGCTCAGCTTCTGTGAGGCCTCAGGAAACTCAATCACGGTGGAAGGTGAAGGCGGAGCAGGTGCGTCTTACGGGGCAAAACAAGGAGCAAGAAAAAGGTAGAGGAGGGGTGGGGAGGTGCCGCACACTTTTAAACAACCAGATCTCATAACTCACTCACTCAGCATCATGAGGACAGCACCAAGGCGGGTGCTGCTGCCCCTTCGGGAGAACTTCTCCCCTTCTGCCTTCCTCTTTAGAAAGATTCTAGTGGTCACCCCCCACCGCCCCCACCTCCAGCACTGAGCATTACAATCCAACATGAGATTTGGTGGGGACGCAGATCCAAACCATATCACACGCTAAGCTGAATACCCCTATCTACCCATTCTTCCAGTATACACTAAAATCACAGTGACAGACAAAGAAAAAGTCACTAATCTATAAGAATGAAGAGAAGACACGGAGTTGAAGAGGGCCCTGTGGCTCTCTGCCCCTGGACTCTGGAAGGCTGAGGCCCCTCCTTGGAAGATGCACCCCTTCGTTTCCACACACACCCTCGCCAGGCTCCTTACGTCTGGTTCAGGCACTCTGGGTTCTTGCAGTGGCAGAACCATTTTTAGTATCAATTTCTGCATCAGCCAGGAAAATATGGGACAGGCCGTGGTTGCAAAAAGCCCTGGAAATGTTAGTGGCTCGAGGCAGTGAACACGATTCCTCCTGGATGCTGTGTCATAGGGGCTGCTGCAGCTTCTGTCCTACGTCCCTGCACTCCAGGACTTGGCTGATGACAGTCCTACCTCAAATGTGGCCACAGGCTGCGAGCAAGGGCAGTGGCTCTTTCTCAGGGCGCTGTGTGGCAGTTAAATGCCTCCGTCTGGCGTTTGCAAGCTCCTCCTTTGTCCCACATGCAAGGGGCCGTGCGGGAGGCTCAAGGCTGGATATCCAGCAAAAAGCGGGAGGAGATCCTAGAGACCAACTTCAACAAACTATCAGGAGTCAGCTGGTGACAGCAGGGAAGGTGAGAAAGTTACCTGAGAGGGGTAAGCGATGCGCTCAGGGAGGAACGGCAATGAGAAGCTCACTGACTTAACCACAGCATCTCTGGGAGGCTTAGAGCTTTTGCCACAGGAAAGAGAGGGTGTGTGAAGAGTGGGATGGAGAAAGATTGCAGCATAACTGCAGGGAGCGTCAGCTGCCCCCGTGGCTCGCCTTCACGGCTGAAACAGCCCTGCAGGCACTCGTCACACCAGGCAGAAGGAGTGTGCATCCGTCTCCCAGCGCTGCCTCACAAATCACCACGCAGGCCAAGTCTGGAAGTCAGAAGTCCAGGTGAGTCTGGGGGACCACTGTCAAGGTGCAGGCAGGGCTGTCTCCTCCTGGAGCTCCAGGACAGGGCCTCTTTCCTGACTTTCCAGCCAGTGGAAGCTGCGGCGTTCCTCAGCTCCTGGCCCCTTCCTCCATCCTCAGCACAGCAATTGCACCGCGCTGGCCTCTGATTCCCTGGCCACGTCGCTGACACTCCTGCCTTTCTCTTTATAAAGATTCTAGTGATTACACCGGGGCCACCTGAAGAATCTGGAATAACATCCCTTTCTCAGTCACATGCTTTGCAAACTATATCTAACAAATGATATAATACCCATTTTCAGTAACATGCTTTGCAAACTATAGCTAACAAATGATATAGCTAAAATAATTTGCTAAATGTATATAACATCCAGTATAAATGTAATTTTTCAGCTCAGTCTTTTTCAGCCAGAATTAATCTAATCTTCTGCTGTGCTCTTTGAGTACGCCTCTGTGATACTACATTAGGCACTTTTATATTCATGTGTACCGACACGCTTTCCAGGAGGAAGGGATTGGATTGATGTGTATAGACTTGTCCAGCAGTTAGCAAAGTGTCATTCACGTAAGGGTTCAATAAATGATTGCTAAGTTTGCCCTAGGTAAAGTTGACAGTCTTGTGCAGAAGGACTGCCTCTGTGGGAATTTTCATTTTCAGGCCAGGAAGAACATGCACTTCTACCTGCTGTGCCTGTTCTCTGTGGTCATGACTGGCCATCTAAGAGCTGCGCTATCTGGGTCAGAAATGTGAGCAGATTGAGCACTCTTTGTCTGGATGAGGCACCTATGGACTACAGGGAGCTCTATTGGGACCTGGTTGGAAGTTGATACCAGTCCAAGAAATAGGGCAGGCAGCAGGAAGACCTGCTTGCAATGCATCAGAAATAATTTTAGGAAAAGGGATTTGACTGTTCTATGTGATGAGGTTGGTTTAAGGAAAAGCATGGGAGTCATGAAATTACAGAATCAGGGAAAGAAATTCTCTCCACTGGACACAGAGGCTCACGACTGTAATACCAGCACCGTGGGAGGCTAAAGCGTGTGAATCCCTTGGGTGCAGGAGACCAGCCTGGGCAACCTCATCTCTACAAAATATATGTATATATTATATGTTATATATATAATATTTAAATATTTAAATAAATTATATATATAATATAAAATATATATATTATATATTTTTTAATATATATTATATATATAAATATTATATATATATGTATACCTGTAATCCTAACTACTTGGGAGGCTGAGGTAGGAGAACTGTTTGAGTCTGGGAGAGGGAGGTTGCAGTGAGCTGAGACCATGCCACTGCACTCCAGTCTGGGCAACAGATTGAGACCCTGTCTCAAAAAAAAATGCAAAAAATTAAAATAAGGAGTCTGTCTCCCAAGACATTTTCTGCTCACCTCCCACCTTTCTCTCACTGACTTTCCTCAACGTGTCTCAACACGTTCTTTCTCCAGTGTGATGGCTCCATCCTTGCTTCATCTCCAGGAACCATGAGGTCAGGGAGGGTTGATTTGCTTCACTGATGAGCTGCTGGTTCTCTGCAGTGTCCGGCCCATAACAAGGCCTTCATTGGAGATGGGCTGTCATCCATCAGCATGTGATGTCTTTATCAACATGTTTGACTCCACCTTTCCCGAGAGTCCCCGTTAGCTATATAAATGGAAATTTATTTACAAGTTCCTACTGGGGAGCAGGATGGAGAGGTAGAGCTCGGATTTCAGAAAAGAACCCTAAAAGTTGCCATTAGATGGGCTAGTGAAAAATTCCCTTTTCTGGTTATATCCATATCATAAAGCAGAAGATGCCATGAGTCTTATTCTGGAAAGTCTGATATCCGGGATTCATAGTCTGGTGATGTCTGGATTGGTCGTGATCCCAACACCATGTTCTTTCCCTTCCCCCTTCAAGACATAGCCGGTCCCTACCAGCACCTGCCCTGTTGCCAAGGCAAAACACTCCTCACCTGTCTATGGAACTGGGTGACTGAATTTTCTCAGCACAACACAAGGACAGTGGTCGAAACGAGGGCATGTAGTCGTGACCGTTAGCTCCTCTTGTCTTCTATCACTCTTGGGAAATACATTCTTTCAATCTCAACCTGCACACTACTTCATGACTTATTGATTCTTGGGTATAAAGAATATTTTCCTTCTTTAGGAAAACATAACAGAAATAGTTGGTTTTCTATTTTGATCCAATATATGAATCAAAATCATCGGGAATTGGCACTGTTCATGAAATATGTTTCACTTTTTTCTCTTCTGCAGGGAGAATTGGTATATAAACTAAAAATCTGTCTTAAAATTTATCTGCAAATAAAGCTGAAGTGGAAAATTGAGTCATTTGGTCAATTACATATTCCAAAACACTTCCAACCGATGGCATATGAAGGCAAAACAGAGTGCAATTTGTGTTTGCGTAATTATCTCCATTTGTCCCTGGCCCGAGAGAATTTCACCTTCAACCTTTCAACCCCGGTGGTTGAGTGAACTTGATTCTACTCTGTCTCCCTAAACGACACGAAGGCCATTGAGAAGCAGGAGCAGACCCAGCCGTCTGTGTCCCTGTAGATGGGGCAGCGCTGTCTGGATGCCAGGATTTGGGGCGTACGTGCTCCATCTTCGGGGCTTCGTACCTTGTTGCATAGTCTCTAAGTTCCTGCTTACACTGAAGTCTTGGGTAGTATTCCTATTTCTGTAGCCTTTACTCACACTCATCTCAGATAGGAATCTATATCCACAAGTGCAGGGCCGAATCTGAGAAACTATCCTTTTGCATTTTTCTCTTGTGATTTCTGTTTGCAGTGCCCCACCTCCACTCAGATAGCTAGAGCAAGAAATGCCCATTTTTAAAGCAGGTATCATTAAGGCAACACACAGAGGAAATGGGTCAACATCTTCACATTTGAATTTCAAAAACTGAGTCCATGAAACAAGACTTAGAAAAGTCAGATCCACACTTGGACTTGATCAAGTTTCCTGAGAATGGGGAAAAGGAGAAAAACCCCCAAATACATACTGGAATTAAATGCTGACCTTTGTCTCTAAGCAGCTCAGAGCTGCTCAGCCCAGGGCCCCTGGACTTGGCCCTACCTGCAGGAGGCCTGGAAAATGCAGGCAGAACCTCAAGCTCCCATTCCCCATTCACAGCCAAGCAGGGAAGCAAACGTCCCATCTGTGAGCCAGAGGCCGGGATCCAGCTTCAGGACATCACTGCAGCCCAGGGCAGACAGTGACTCGTATGCCTGAAAACGCCGAAGGCGTGCGGTGGAGAGCCGAGTGCTGGAAAGTAAGGGTTGCAGCAGAAGGGCGAGGGAAGGGCAGCACTCCCGGACCACGAGGGCGAAGGGGGCAGAGGCCATCCCAGGGGGTGGTGGCGGCCTGGCAATGACCCTGTCAGGCGAGCGTCTCTGCAGGGTGGCACGGTGAGTGAGGGAGGCCCCAAGGAGCAGACACGACCTGGGAGATCACCTGGATTCTGTTCCTAACATCCTGCAGTGGCTGCTCAAACCTTAGTTAAGTTATAAAGCATCAAATTCCATCCTGGCTAACCAGGTGAAACCCTGTCTCTACTAAAAATACAAAAACTTAGCCGGGCGTGGTGGCGGGCACCTGTAGTCCCAGCTACTCGGGAGGCCGAGGCAGAAGAATGGTGTGAACCCAGGAGGTGGAGGTTGCAGTGAGCCGAGATTGCACCACTGCACTCCAGCCTGGGCGACCCAGCAAGACTCTGTCTCACACACACACACAAATAAAATAAAATAAAATAAAAAATAAATAAAATAAAATAAAACATCAAATCAGTTTTAGTGTTTCTGTGTAGATATAATCCAAATCAGAATGTGCTAATGAAACTGAAGATGTTTCAGGTTAATAGATTCCAATGCCTGCCCTTCCCCCAGACCCAGGATTTGAAGAACAGCCTGGGGCTGAAGCGCAGACCAACGCGTTTCCAACATTGAGCCCAGGAAGAAAGCAATGCAAGGCAGGTCTCTCGTATGCAGTCACGGCTGTGGACACTCAAGACATACACGTGAACCAGACAGACAGGGTGCCTGCGCCCACGGAGGCTGCATTTCAGCGGCTGAGGTAAAACATTCAGTAAGACAAGCCAATCGGGGGTGCTGCGTCGGGCAACATGTGCTGTCCCCCTCAGTACTAAGTGGTCTTAACCCCAATACAGACTCTTTATCTTTATGCAGAATTTTTTTTTTTTTTTTTTTTTTTTGAGACAGAGTCTTGCTCTGTCATCTGGCTAGAGTGCAGTGGCACAATCTCGGCTCACTGCAACCTCCACCTCCTGGGTTCAGGTGGTTCTCCTGCCTCAGCCTCCTGAGTAGCTGTGATTGCAGGCACCCACCAACATGCCTGGCTAATTTTTGTATTTTTAGTAGAGACGGGGTTTCACCATATTGCCCAGTCTGGTCTCGAACTCCTGACCTCAGGTGGTCCACCTGCCTCGGCTTCCCAAAGTGCTGGGAATACAGGCGTGAGCCACCACGCCTGGCTTACAGAGACTATTAAACAGCAGAATTAGCGTAGCGGGTGACACTGAGATGACCGAGGAAGACTTTCTTACGGGAGCTGTTTCCCGAAACATGGGAGCAGTTCCCTAGCAGCAGTGTGCTCAGGCCCCCCCTGCAGATCCCTGGAGCCCTCAGGGTGAGAAACAAACTTCTCAGTGCCTCCTTAGGGCACGCCCTGGCCTCCAGAGCTGGCTGTGTGTTTAACAGTCAGTATCTATTTTTTTAGAAAGAGTTCCAGCCTGTCATTATTTACATACTTAAGACTGTTTGATTCCTAAACCACAGCCCAAATATTTTCTTTTAAAACCTCTGTAAGTATCAAGACGTATTTTACAAAAAGCTCAGTGTGTTCTCCCTCAAAACAGTGGCGTTGAAAAATACCTGCCTTGTGTTTTAGAAAAACACCTAAATCATTTCTTGAAGTACAGCCATCAGTGCATTTAGACAGAAAATGCTTTCTGAAGAAACAAGCCTTGTTCAATGGTTTAAAGAATATATATGGAGGCTTTGCTGGGTATTTAGAAATTCTTCCTGTGGTGAAGGTATATGAACCCTTCCAAAAACCATCTTAGGCTAAAATGATTAATTATCCCTAATAGACTCTTTCAGAGCAGTGTTTATCCGGCCATGTGCAGCTCAGCAGGGGCCCAGAAACCGCTTCCAGATCCCTGCAGCGGGTTCCAGGGACATGGAGGAAAGGCAGCGGGTGCCGTCCTGGTGGACACGTTCCCAGGCCCTCGTGGGGATCTGTTCACACCCAGGGAGCTTGGAGAAGGGACAGCAGCATGTCTCTCCCTTGGCAGCTTCTGCCTCAGCGTTGGGGTCTCTGATAGACAGAAACAATACTCAGCGCAGAGTATCAGCCCTGCAGGAGGGCAGGTCCCCGTGGCCAGCATGCCCAGGGTCACAGGAGACTCCGAGCCTCCCTCTGGAGCAGGTGTCCCTGCCAGCGAGGAGAGACAGACGGTGCTCTATGTGGTGACCACTGGCTGGGACTGGCCGCTCTCAGCTCTGCACAGACTTTGACTTGGCAGCTGTTGTCCTGTTACCTAAATTCTCAATTCAACTTCGGCTTCAGTTGTTTTCTCTTGGCTTGGATGAAACTGTCTTTCTCTGGGTAATTTAAGACCCTGGAGGTGAATATGTGGTGTTATTTTTCTCCCTCTTTTACCGCATTCAATTTTCTGGGAAAGGCTCATAAACTACAATTACAACTCATCCACACAGAAACTTTAATTCTTTAATTTTACTTTCTGGGGATCCTTTCATTTACTTTGCTTTGTTCTAAAACCAAAGACCTGCATAAGTTCAAGCTGTCAATAGAATGATGCCTTAAGACATGTAAGCCTTTCCAGGTGAACACGTGAGTCAGAAAGTTACGTAAGTCTATCTCAGTGGCAGTAATCTGTGCTTCCCTAAAGAAGAATCTCTTAGCATAAATTTTATTTTTAGGAAGGAAAAATGTAAGTACTAAGGAAAATAAAAAATTATAAACAACATCTTACTGAATGAAAATCAAAGTCTTAGCTGCTATTAATTTGGTCACAAAAATTTTATCAGATTTCTATAATTGATATAATTTTATAATTCTATCAAATTGTGATTATACAGAATTGATATAACCAATATCAATTTCCATTCATGATTGATGGTGATAATGAATGGTGGAAGTTTGGTGAGAGAATTCAGAGGTCTTGTCCGGTGACACTGAGATCAATACCTCAAGCTGCAGCCTCTGAAGCCTCACCGGG
The DNA here is from genome assembly GCF_037993035.2 of Macaca fascicularis. Classification (NCBI taxonomy): domain Eukaryota; kingdom Metazoa; phylum Chordata; class Mammalia; order Primates; family Cercopithecidae; genus Macaca; species Macaca fascicularis. Next base: position 2,263,292 of record NC_088378.1, read on the forward strand.
CAATATCCCTGGAGGTGAGGCCAGTGCTGTCAACAAGCTTCTCTCCTGGGGAACCCCACCTGGGAGCTGTGTGCTTCCCTGTTGCGTGGAGAATATCAATCTTGACCTCCTTGATATCAGCTTCTTTCCTAATACTGTATTATTTATTTAAGACAGTGTCTTGATCTGTCACCCCGGCTGGAGTGCAGTGATGGGATCGCAGTGATCATGGCTCTCTGCAGCCTTGACCTCCTGGCTCAGTTGATCCTCCTGTCTGAGGCAGTCCCAGTCCCAAGTAACTGGGACTACAGGCACACACCACCATGCCTGGCTAGTTTCTGTATTTTTTTGTAGAGATGGGGTTTTGGCATGTTGCCCAAGTTCCTGATACTTTAAATTTCTTATGCAAATAGTATGCCCCATAGTTCCAATGTTTTAACAATAGATATGCAAAGTAGACTCTCTAAATGGCATTCATAATAAAACCCAATTAAAGCAGAATATCTGGATTCAGGCCAGGTATTCATACTTTTTTAAATCTCTCATATAATTCTAAAATACAGCCAGTTAGTGGCTCACGCCTGTAATCCCAGCACTTTGGGAGGCCAAGGCAGGTGGATCACTTGAGGTCAGGAGTTTGAAACCAGCCTGGGCAACATGGTGAAACCCCGTCTCTACTAAAAACACAAAAATTAGCCGGGTGTGATGGTGAATGCCAGTAATCCCAGCTACTTGGGAGGATGAAGTTGCAGTGAGCTGAGATCCTGCCATTACACTCTAGCCTGGGTGACAGAGCAAGACTCCAACTCCAAAAAATAAAAAACAAAGAAGGTCTAATTTCATGAGGGAGTTATAGCAGAAGACTGAAAAGCGTGCAAAGGTTATGTAGTCAGACACACTGGGATCCATTCACACATCCTTGCTTCTCAAAGTCTCCTTGGAAAACCTCTTCAAAAACTTGCAGGCATAACATGTCCGGGACTGTGCCTGACAAAATGTTAGGGGCTGCATCCTGCTCAGTCACGGCTGCCCATCACAGCTTCCAAACCCTCCCTGGAGCTGCCAGGTCAGGAGCCACACCTGCACTGTCAGCCCACACCTCCTGCTCAGAACTTTCCTGTGATCCAGCCTGGGACATTTTGTTAAAATCATTCCTCTGAATAATACTTCTGATTCAACTTCTACCCTCACAGAATGTTTTAAGTTTAAAAAAGTATAAGTTTGTGAGTCATCCTTCATTCATCCGTTTATTCATTCACTAACTTAGGCACTTAATATTTACTGAATGTATACATCTGCTAGACACTGACATTGCAATGAAGAATAGCATGGAAATAGACAATGAACAAGTAAACTAACACAGTATTTGTGCACATCAAAAAAAAAGTGTCATTAAATAAATGATCTTGGGCCTGAAAAATGGATGTCAGCAGAGCTCACCACAGACTCAAAAGTTGGCAAAGTTTTCATAGAGATAATAACACCTAAGCTGAGCTCTAAAATTTAAAATGCCATGTGTTACTGACCTATTGCTACCTAATAAATCATTCCAAAATATGATCACTGAAACTGCTTATTTCCTTGCCACATGTGGGTCACAAACCTAAGTACCACTGGGCCCTCAGGCTCAGGATCCCCATGAGGCTTTCATCAAAGTGCTGGCTGGGGCTTTGGTCTCATCTGAGGGCTTGTCTGGGGAGGCTCTAACTCCAACACGCTCATGTGTTTGTTCACAGGATTTGGTTTGTCCACACCCATTGGTCATCAGCTCCCTCAGTTTCTTGCCTGTGGGCCTCTCCCCAGAAGAAGTCCCCATGAAGCTGCTGGTTTATGAGAATGATCACATGAGAAGGCTGGAGAGAGAGAAGCCTCCAGTTTGTATAATGTGGTCTCCGAAACGGCACCCATCATTTCCATCACATTTCACTCATTAGAAGTCAGGCCCAGATGCAGCCCATTCTCAGGGGAAGGGCATTGCATGGAGACATGAAGGCCAGGAAGCAGGAATCCCTGGGAACATTTGAAAAGCTGCCTCCACACCACACCCACTGTGTGAAGGACCCAGTGAAGGAAGCTGGACGGGATGTGCATCTTAGGGTAGGGAAGATTAATAGCCAGGTTTGGAAATCCTAGTGGTAAGCCTTGCTGGTGGTTCTGCTGGTTTAGATGGACACAAAAAGTAGGAAAATAGGAGGGAACTTATGCTCTGAAGACAAGATCATTAATAGGTACACTTTTCCCCCAGACAATCTCATTATTTTTTCTCTTTGTTTTGGAGAAGTGTGTTTTTCATGTTACTTTGCTACTCATAGAAACACCTGCTATGAAACTGTAACTCAAGATGTATTAAATATAGTTGATATTTATTCAACACATTATAAATTCTTTGTCAGCTTATAATTGTTTATTACCTTTGCATGTTTCGAGTTTACAGAATTATACAAAAGAGCTGTTTTTATGTGCATGACCATTAATTTTAGTTAGCAGACATTTCCTTCAAACTCCACTTTTATTCCCTTAGGTATACAGTTCTATAGCTTTCAATGCATGACAAAATTGGATAACTATGACTATAATCAGATAACTATGACCATAATCATAGTTATAATAAAACTGGATAACTATCACTATAATCAGATAACTATGACTATAATCATAGTTGTAATAAAATCGGATAACTATGACTATAATTGGATAAATATGACTATAATCAGGATAATCAGGATACCAAATGCCGGCTTCACCTTTAAAAGTTGCTTTAGCCATAGACCCATTCAGCTGTTATACGTGAACACAACGATAAAACCCAACTGTCATAAACACTGCCACAGGCAGCACAGACACCATATTTGAGATGTAAAGAATATAGAGCTCGTGGAGTAGATGAATAGTGAATAATTAAGATCAGACACTCTACAACATTAACTTTTGAAAGCACATTTTCTGGTCTGCAATAATTTACTGAAATCTAAATTTTAAAGATATGGAAGATTCTTAAATCAAAGTGTTAAGTGACTGACAATATGTAAGATAATGCATAGTTGGATTGCTTTTAGATTCTCTGTCCTTCTACAAATAGAGGAAGTCCTTCCGACTCTGGTCGTGAGAGAGAACCATGTGCCCCTTTGAATGGGACAGAGATAAATCACATACCCGGGGAATAAAGCCGTTAATCAGAGGGAGCACTGTGGAATGCCACACACAGGCTGCAGAGGCACCAGCAAGCAGACCTGGCCCCAGAGACAGAAGACGCTAGCCAAGTCAGCTTGCGTGACTCTCCTGTTTGCGCAATGTACTGAGCAGAATTGTGCTGTGGACTCGTGGAGTCTCAGCTTTGGATCGAGGAGGCTCAGGCATGGGCTGTGCCCCTAGGGAGCCTCCTCTGGCCTGGTGAGGATGAGCTGCGGTAAAGGTCGTGGAAGACCGAGGGCAGAATACAGCTGGACTCCACTGCCTGGGGGGAAGCCAAGGTCCGTCCAAGGCCACTAAAGGTCAACACTGCTGGCCCCAAGGGTGTCTGTGACCCCCACTTCCTCCCACTCTTCCCCTTCCTTACCTGCCTCCTGCCACACTGCTGACCTCCTAGCTGTCTCTTGACCTCTGGCCTCAGCACTCTGTACTTGCAGTTTCCTCTGCTTTGGGAACTCAGGCCTCAGTGCCTGCACTGCTTGCTGTCCACATCCTTCAGATCCCTGCCCCAGTGCCACCTGCATAAAGAGAGTGTCCTAGGCGATGCCTCGCTGGTCTGGATGCCCCATCTCCGCTGCCTGGTGTTATTTTTCTCCTAGCTCTTGGGTTGAGCCTAGGTGAGGAGGACAAAGCCCTCACGGCCTGAATGAACATACCACGTGTGCGTGTATGTGAGGCTGTGCGTTTCCCAGTCATCTAGCACATGAATACAGTGGGAACTCCCCCAAGTCTCTGCTTTTCCCCAACCGTATATCTTCAATAAACTTAGCCTGAGCTTTAGACCCCTTCCTGCCTCTTAGCATAATTACGCTGTCTTTCTTCTCTACAGGACCCTGGAAAAGCAGCAGATATGGGTTGAAAGGGTTGGAGAACCCGAAGCGCAGGGGAGTTTTGCAGGGACACATTACGCCAGGCTCTCCAGTGGTTGGATTAGACTCTACCTGGGAAGCAGAGTCGGGCCATGGGGAAATGGCATCCAGGTGGGACTGAGGTGCCTGGCAAGAGGATGCTGTTGCGGGCTCACAGGCCCAACAGGGTGCTGGGCTGGAATCCTGAGTGACCAACTGCCTGGAGCGGGTCAGCACTGCTCCATGGAAACGGGATGTCAGGAAAGGGTGAAGGAAGAGTCAGCGGCATCCTCTCTTTATCTCAGGCCAGGTCTGTGTCTCTATCTAAGCTGGGTTCTGGGAGGGCTTCATTGGTTCTTTGCTTTTATTTGACACCAGCATTTCATGTGGGAAAATCACGGTTTCTATTACCTAAGTTGAATTTCTATTTGTTAAGCCCCGAGCTTCTCAGAGCCTCCCAGTAGTCACAGTGGATCCAGCAGCCTTCGCAACAGGCGGGAGCAGCTTTCGTGGTTAACTCAAATCCTGAGTTAATCCTTTCAGCAACTTCAGAAATTATTCCAGCCACAGTCACAGCTGTCATCATCACTTACCTGCCCCTAAAAAGATTTCTAGAACTGAAACTCAGAGTTCAAAATATTTCAGTTCATGTTGAGTTGACAGGGCATTTTTATCTTCTTAAGATAAAGAAACAGTAACTTTAAATACAGTGTGATATTTTGTTGATGCAGATTTCAATTTGGATGCCATTATATTGCAGACATTTTCATGTTTACCGAACGCACTGTTTTTTGCGAATACTATAGACGAGTCAAGTTTGTGATTGTGTACGCAGACAAAAACGAATTGGTTGGGACACTTCCATCATGTAACTTTGAATGCAACAAAACTGTGACACTGCCATTAGAAAAAAGCAAACTCTGTGGATCCTGTTTAAAGTCTTTCAGCAGCAACTGTGTGCCCAGTGTTAAGTGAAACATGAATTGCACGTTGCCATCTTCACGGTCCTTATTACAGCTTGGTGAGCTGGTGTTCTTGCCTCCAGTCTGCAAACAGGAGTATCATCCTAACAGAGACAGGACCTCAGCACTTTCCATCCCACAAACATTAACACTTACACAGTAAAGAAACAAGTCCCCAGTTCCTTCATATGGCACTAAATGTTCTTCACCATCTGGCCTGAAATCGCTTTCCTGGCTCCATTTCTGACCAGCGCCTGGGTGAATGCCGCACATCTGATTACTCAGCGTTTCCAAACAGCCCGTGAAGCGGCTGCCTCTCGCCTCTGTCTGCGCTGAGCTCTTTTCCCAAAGACTCTGCCACCTCCTGCAGCTCATCTGCTGAACTCTCAGCGTGTTGTCCTCTGGCCTCACTCTTTGCCTGTGTTTTTATGTGATTTTGCTTATGTAATTGTCCAAATATCCATTGCACTAATTAAAATGGCTTGTATATTACAACTCTGATACAATGTAAGCTTCATCAAACTAGGGGCCACATCCCAGCCAACTATTTTTAAATATATTCATCTTATTTATTAATCATCTCCTATGTGCCAAGCACTATAGTGAAAGGTTCAGAGGTAAAAGACAGGATCTCTGGATTCAAGCAGCTCACCTTCTAGTGCAGAAGACAGATAAAAAAACAAGTCTCATAAAGCAGTGAGGTTGAGAAGTGTTCTGAATTATGTATACGACACATAAAACGTAAATAACCTTCACCTTCCTATAGAGGTGAACCTGTGCTACTTCTTAAATACGGAAAAAGAATTTTTCAGGCTGAGATGTAAGAAGGTGACTGCAGGCAGAGAAACTCCACATACGGACGCTGAAGTGGGAGAGGCCATGCTTTAGCTAGAGAAGACGACCCAAGTACAAACAAAAATACAGAGAGTGTGAGACAGGCAGACATTAACTAGCATTGAACGGACTTAGATTTACTCTTGAGAGAAGTTAGAAATGCTGTAGTTTTAAGCAGATCAGACTTACGTATTTTTTTTGGTAGCAATGCAAAGGGTGGATTTCAGTAGGTCCAGACTCTAGGCAGAAAGATTGCTTAAGTTACTCAAAGGATTCAAGAGAGAAGGGAGCATGAGGACCTGACCCGCATGGATGGGAGCACATTCAGGAATGATTGAGAGGCACAAGTCCCCATGCTGGGCACGGGAACAGGTGCACACAAGATGCGTAGCAAGTGTCTGGTGGGTGTGTGTGGGAATGAATGAAGGTGAGGAGTCTCCTCTGGAAGGGCAGCATGAGAAACTCTGCAGGTGCACTTCCCAGCAGAACAACTGTGACTTGTGGAAACCATTTTTAACAATGCCTAAAGTCCCTGGAAATTACCCTGAGGACACACAGCAAAGGAAGACCCAGTCACTCCAGGAAATCTGCCAGATCTCAGAGTGAACCACGACAGTGAGCATCCCCGACACTGGAGCCGTGGCTCACCCCTCTCAGCAACCCCCGGCCTGTGTGAATTACTGTCAGGAGTTCCCGTCATTCACATGAAACAACATTCCTATCAGGTTGATCTATTAACAGTTCTCTCAGTTTTCATTTATCTATGAATGTGTTTATTTTATCTATAGTTTTGAAAGAACATTTTGTTGGATATAAGATTTTTGTTCAACAGGTTTTTATTTTAGAACTTTGAGTATATCAGACACACACACAACACACACACCAGAAGTTCCACTCTGGATGGGTGTGGCCAAAAAGACAGGGCTTTCTCTTCCCCAGCTCCTTGTCAAGGTCTGCAATATCTCCCTGGATGAGGAAATCCAACATGAAGAAGGAGAAGAAAGAGAGAGGAAAGGAAAAATACAAATATGTGAATAACAAATGGTGGACACCATCCCAAATTCAACAGAAAAGCATTAATCTAAACATCCAGGAAGCTCAACCAACTCCAAGTAGTATAAATGCAATGCAAGGAGACCTACAACCAGACATATCACAGTAAAAAAGTAGAAGGCCAAATAAAACCTTGAAAGTAGAAAGAGAAAAAAGACTCATTATGTACAAGGAACCCCAAATAATATTAACAGCTGACTTCTCATGAGAAACAGTGGAGACCAGAAAGCTGCCAGATGACACGTTCCAAAGCTGTAGGTCAGAAGCAAAGAAAAAATTACACAAGATAACTTGTATCCGCAGGAATAAATGAAGAGTGAAAAAAAGAAAAAAAAAAGTCAAATAACAAGGTTAATGTAACAAATTCTATAAATATATCCTTGCTCTTTTCTTTCCCCAGTTTCTGTAAATAACGTAACATCACATGAAGCAATAATTATAACACTGCATTCTTGAGTTTTTAGTGTATAACAATATAACATGTATAACAATAGCACATGCAAGGGAGCAAGGAAATAGAGCTGTATAGGAGGAACATTGATTTATCTCGCTAGTATTCAGTTAGTACACACCTGAAGTAGATTGTGATGTATGTAGTAAGCCCTAGAACCACCACTAAGAAAATAGTCAAGTAACATAGCAAAAATCTTTAAAGGAATTGAAACATTAGAAAAATTTCACTGAATATAAACAAAACTGAAAAAAGAGGGCTAGAGGACAAAAATTTGTGAGACATATGGAAAACGGCAGATAGCAATCTATATCAATAATAACATTAACTGTAAATGAACTAAACAATCCAGTCAAAAGGCAGAGATTTTGAGACTGAATAAAGCAAACAAAATCTGACTACATGCTATCTACATAAGACACGTTTTGACTTCAAGATATGACTAGCTTGAATGTAAACGATAGAAATCATGTTTATCATTCATAAAGAAATGATAAGAAAGCTGGAGTATTATACTAACATCAGACAAAAATAAAAGTACCTTAAAACAAAAAGTTACTAGAGATAATAGGGATATTTCATAATGATAAACATGTCAATCCATTAATAAGATATAACCACTGTAAATGTATGCACCTGTGGTAGAAAATATAATAATCTGTTGAATACATCTGTGTCTTAATTTCTGGAGCCTATAAAGATTTTACCTTATCTATCAAAGGGGATTTGGTAGATGAAATTTTGTTTAAAATGTTGAGATGAGAGTATCTTGAATTATCCAGATGGGCCCAGTGTGTCACAAGAACCTTTTTAAATGGTAGTCAAGAGAGCTGAAGTTGGAAAGAGAGAGAGATTGGAACACGCCACCAACTTTGAAGGTGGAGGTTGGTGCCATGAGGTGCCAAGAGCTTCGTTTTAGGACTTTGGGCCTCAATAGCTGTATGATAATAAATTCGTATTGTCTTAATCCACTGCGTTTGTGGTAATCTGTTATAGCAACAATTGAAAAATAATACAGATCTTGATGCCACAAAGTGAGTCACTATTGTAAGAAATAAGAAAAATATTGAAGAGACTTTGGAAGTGGGAAGTGATAGAGGAAGAAAATAAATTATGGAGCTTTATAGGAAAAGTCTAGGTTGCCTGCACGGGCTGTGAGTGGAAAAGCAGATGTTAAAGGTTCTGCTGGTGATGGGTCAGAAGGAAAGAAGAGGCATAATAGAGAAAACATGTATTATCTCAGAGAATGACTAACTCACCATCACCCAATCATAGGCAGAAATATAGAGGTTGAAAATTGTGCTGCCGATGGCTCAGAAGAAGTGAGGAGATGATGAAGGAAATCTTCATTGTTCTAGAAACTAACCACAATTTCATAAGCAGATGGGGTAGAAATATGGACAAGAAATGAACTGCTGACGAGGGCTTAGAAAGAAATGAGGAAAAGTGTTATTGGAACTGGAAGAAAGAAAAAATCTTCTAATGTAGTGGCCAGAAGCTAAACTTAACTTAGTCCTACTGTTCTGTGGTAAGCAGGCTTGTAAGTGACAAACTTGGGTATTTGCCTGAGGAAATTTCTGAGTATGGAAGGTGCAACCTGGATTCTTCTTGCTACTTACAGCAAAATGTAAGAAGAAAGATCAGTTGTTGATAGGTGTATTAGTCAGGGTTCTCTGGAGGGACACAACTAATACAATATGTGTACATATTTGTTAAGGAGAATTGACTCACACCATCACAAGGTGAAGTCCCACGATGGGCCCTCTGCAAGTTGAGGAGCAAGGAAGCCAGTGGTGGATCAGTGCGAGTCCTAAAACCTCAGAAGCAGGGAAGCCAACAGTGCAGCCTTCAGTCTGTGGCCGAAGGCCCAAGAGGCCTTGGCAAATCACTGGTGTGAGTTCAAGAGTCCAAAAGCTGAAGAACTTGGAGTCTGATATTCGAGGGCAGGAAGCATCCAGCACGGAAGAAAGATGGAGACTGGAAGATTCACCAAGTCAAGTCCTTCCACCTTCTTCTGCCTGCTTTATTCTAGCTGTGCTGGCACTCGATTAGATGGTGCCCATCCACATTGCAGGTGGGTCTGCCTCTCCCAGTCCACTTACTTAAATGTTACTCTCCTTTGGAAACACCTTTACAGACACACCAGGAACACAACTCTGCATCCAATCAAGCTGACACTTAATATTAAGCATCACAAGGCCACCTGTTGTCAACTTGAACCCATACACATCTCTTAAAATCACACATAATCTCCAAATAAACACAATAATATGATTGTATGTAGCATGTATAACAACAATAGCACAAGAAGTGGAGCCAGGAAATAGAGCTGTATAAGAGGAATATTGACTTATCTCACTAGTATTCAGTTAGTACATATCTGAAGTAGATTATTCAGGCCCAAGTGGCAGAGCAGCTTGCACAGCAGCCTGGTCCTGTTGCAGAGCCTTCTCCTGTTCTGGACGCCACTCAAAACTGATAGCGTTTCAGATAACCGATAAATGCGCCAGAGTAACACACCCAAAAGAGGAATGTGTTGTCTCCAAAATCCAAATAGACTTTGTAGGCGTTGTGCCTATTTCTTGGTTGTGAGGGGTCAAATGCAGCAACTCATCTTCTACCTTGGAAAGGATATCGCAACAGGTCCCATAGCACTGGATCCCTAGAAATTTCACTGAGGTAGAAGGTCCCTGAATTTTAGTTGGATTTATTTCCCACCCTCTGGCATGCAGATGACACACCAATGAGCCCAGTATGTTTGCTACTTCTCGCTCAGTGGTCCAATCAGCATAATGTCCTCAATATAATGGACTAGTGTGATATATAGTGGAAGTGAAAAGCAATCAAGTTCTCTGCAAACAAGATTATGACACAAAACTGGAGAGCTGATGTACCCATGAGGCAGGAAAGTGAAGGTATATTGCTGGCCTTGCCACCTGAAGGCAAATTGTTTCTGGTGGGCCTTGTGGACAGGAATAGAGAAAAGGGCATTTGTCAAATCAATGACTGCATACCAGGTACCAGGAGATGTGTCCATTTGTTCAAGCAATGAAACCACATCTGGTAAAGCAGCTGCAAGTGAAGTCACCATTTGGTTAAGCTTCTGATATCCTACTATTATTTTCCAACATCCATCTGTCTTCTGCAGAGGCCAAATAGGAGAGTTGAATGGGGATGTGGTGGGAATCACCATCCCTGCATCTTTCAGATCCTTGATGGTAGCACTAATCTCTGCAGTCCTTCCAGGGATACAATATTGGCTTTGATTTACTATTTTTCTAGGTAGAGGCAGCTCTAATGGCTTCCATTTGGCCTCTCGCATCATAGTAGCCCTAAACCTACCAGTCAGGGAGCCAATGTGGGAGTTCTGTCAGCTGCTAAGTATATCTATGCCAATTCTGCATTCTGGCACTGGGGAAATGACCACAGGATGAGTCCAGGGACCCACCAGACCCACTGTAAGTCAGACCTGAGCTGAAACTCCATAATTACCTGACCTCCCTAAGCCCCTACTTTAACTGGAGGACCACAATGACATTTTGGGTCCCCTGTAATCAACATCAGGTCAGAATCAATGTCCAGTAGTTCCCCAAAATTCTGATTGATGATTCCCCTTTCCCCAATGCAGTTACCTCAGTAAAAGGCCAGTGGTCTCCTTGGGGAAGGATGGGAGAAAGATTAACAGTACACATTGTCGGTAGTGTAGTGGGGTCCTTCCTTAAGGGGACCCAGCTTCCCCTTCATTCAAGGGGTTCTGGATCTGTAAACTGGCTCAAGTCTGGAAATTGATTGAGGGGTCGTGATTCTCTATTTTTATAACTTAAATTAGTCTTTTTTCCCCTCACCTGAAAGTTTTCTACTTATACAAATTAAGTAAGAATGCAGTAGGCTTCCTGTCAATTTCACTTCTAGGAACACCGTGATTAATAAGCCAGTGCTAGAGCCCTACATGAGTCAGACTATTCTGATTGCTGCTTTGTCTCTGCTGTCCATTACAGTAGCTATGCCCACCTTGCCTTTGACAGTTGAGTGCCACCACTTGGCCCCTGCCACCTTGGGACCCAATTATTCCCACTGTGCTTAAGTTTTTTAATGAGGGACTGTGGTTCTCACTGTAAGATGTGGCCTACAGAGAAGAGCAATCACAGGTCTTCAAGGATGCAGGTGCTCTTCAAGGATGTAACATCCTCAACAGTTGAGTGCCACCATTCGGCCCCTGCCGCCTCCCATTGTGTTTCAGTTTTCTAATTGAGTGACTGTGGGGCCCCTTGTAAGATCTTGCACACAGAGAAGAGCAATCACAGAGCCCAAGGATGCAGGTGCGCCCCTCACAAATCTGTCTCACAAGGTATTGGTGAAGGGTATGTCTTCCGGACCCTCCCAGCTGAGATGAGTAGGTCTAAAGCGACTAATCTACTCTTGCAGCCCAATCTCCCTAAGCCTTTGAATCCCTTCCTCTACATTCAACCAACGGAGATCAGACATTTCCAGCTCGCTCGCAGTGGGCCATCTTTTGATCCATATTTCAGCTAACCAAGCCAATAAACTATTAGAGCCTTTTATAAACTCCCGGAGGTGCAACATTAAATGCAAAAATCCCTGCTTAGTGGGCCCATATCAATAAATTCCACCTGATCCAAATCTATGTTCCTTCCCCCATTACCTCACACCCTTAATATCCATTCCCATGACTGTTCTCCAGGTTTCTGCTCATGTAAATTAGAAAACTCTAGCAGTTCTTCTGGAGTGTAGTGCACCTCCTTGTGGGTCACCCTCCGAATCTCACCTCCCATCAATTCCAGCGCAGCTAGAATAATGCAGGCAGAATAGGAAAAACAAAACAAACAAAACAAAACAAAACCAGGATTTCATAATCTGGGACATTTGCAGCCTGTCCAAAGTGCAAAAGACTCTTAAATGTGGAGACTGACTATCAGGAAAGTGTCCTAAAAAGAGAAAGCCAGGGCTGTGCTGGGCGACCTGGAGCTCATGCCTTTAAAGGATGAAAATGTCTGTGTATTCCTCTCACAGAGGCCTCTTTTGAAGGCATGAGGGGTTTGGCTCATGGGCCTCCTCACACATCCCAGCAAAAACTGAAAATAGAGATGGGGAAAGTTACGCAGCAAAGCCTCTGAAAAACAGATGGAATCCCTGTGATATTCACAGGGGACCCACAAGCTTCTTGGAGATGTTACACCTGTGAAAAATGACAGGCTTAGACTACAAAGGATGGAGAGAAGATGAAGTAAAAACGAGCTCTCAGACGCCCAGCATTCTGCAGGGGAAAAAAACAGACCGATGCAATTACTCAGGTGCAAACACACGCAGGCAGCCTCTAGAAACTAGAAAAGGCAACAAAATGATGTCTTCCCCAGGGTTTCAGAGTGAACGCAGCATAGCTGACACTTTAATTTTAGGATATCTGGCCTTCAGAACATAAGATAGTAAAGTTTCATTTTGTTTTCAAAACTTCAGATCAACATCTCTTACAGATATGGATGGAAAAATCCACAAAATATAGCAGGAAACCAGATCCAGCAAAGTATAAAAGGAAGTATGCCTCATGACCAAGTGGGATCTACTCTAGTAGTGCGAGATTAGGTCAACATCTGAAAACTAATTAATGTAATGTGTCCTATCAATAGAATAAAACACAAAAAAAACCACAAAATTAGAGAGAGAAAAAGCATTTGACAGAACTCTAACACTCTTTGATGATGAAAACACTTATACTAGAAATAGAAGGAAGTTTCATCAACCTGATGAAAGGGGTGCAGCAAATACCCACAGCTACCATTGCACTTCGTGGGCAAAGTCTGGATGATCTTCCTGCTGCCCCTGCCCAGCAGGAACAAGGATATCTGCCACCTCACTTCTGTTCGGGATTGTGCTGGGCTCTGGCCAGGACCCTCACACCATATTTGCATGGGTCACTTGCTGCTGGAGAGATCCGAGAGGCGAAGCCCGGAGGAACAGCTAAAAATTACAGAGTGTCTTTTGTGGTGATGAAAGTGCTCTAAAATGGATTGCGATGATGCTTACACAATTCTGTTAATGTACTCAAACTACCAAATGGCACACCTGAAAAGGGTGAATGTATAATATCTAGGTCTCAATGCAACTGTTAAGAAAGATCATGTGAATGCTTATGTTTAAATGAGAACCCAGCTAGAGCTAACTCATCTAACAAGACTCCTAGACAGGACCGTAGGTCAGAGCACTGCAGCCAACAGGTGAGGGGATACAGCTCTTGCTGAGTAAGTCCCAGTGCAGCTTGAATTTCCGGTGTGTCTCTCTTCCCTGTCTCACTCCCCCCACCCTTTTATCTGTCTCCCGGGGTCACATCCCATAGGTGTTACCTGTCTTGGCATGTATTTGTCTTGGCACTGGGTCTTGCATATAGGTATTCAAAAATATTGTTGCCAGCTGGGCATGTTGGCTCATGCCTGTGATCCAAGTGATTTGGGAGGCTAAAGTAGGGGGATTGTTGAGGCCAGAAGTTCAAGAATATCTTGGGAAATATAGTAAGACCACATCTCTACAAAAACAAATTTAAAATTAGCTAAGCATGGTGGCACACACCTATAGTCCCAGCTACTTGGGAGGCTGAGGCGGGAGGATGCCTTGAGCCCAGGAGCTCGAGGATGCAGGGAGCCATGATCACACCACTGTGCTTCGGCTTGAGTGACAGAGCGGGACCTTGTTTCAAAACATTTTTTTAATGTTAATAATATTGTTAAAGTTATGAGATGAATGATCTTTGTATTACACCTGTAGCTATAGTAGCTCCAGCAGGCATCACCTGGGAAAAAGACTTCTTTGTCTCTTAATCTAATACTGTGACATTTTGGAGATCCGTGTGGTTTTTTGTTTGGTACTGCTCTTTTTGCTGTGACCGACTGATTTTCATTTCAACTTTGCATTTGATTATGTCCTGCTTCTATCAGCTAATAGCTTCTGCTCATTACCAATGCTTTCCATAGGTTCTCTCCTTCCAACTTCCTGAAAAAGTCTGACAGGTTTGCTTTTGGCCAGGCAGAAGGGAGCACATTCATGGGCAGAGCTCTATCTTCAGGACATTCATGGGCCACTGGGCAGGCTCTGATCCCAGAGAAAATCAGCTCAGGTCAAGAGTGGGATCAAGCAAAAACATGTCCATGGATTTCCTGGGATTTCTGAGAAAAGTACTTTAGTCCCAGGGGCTGTTCTCAGGCAGAAATCTTGACTGTAGTTAGCAGAAATCCTGATGATGTATCTAGGACACAAATAAAACGGAGTCCTGGAGTAAATCACACTCTCTTCTTGGAAAGACTGTAGTCCCTACGGTGAGTCTTGTGTCTGCCATTAGCAAAGTAAAATTTACTGGCCTGGCTAAAGCTGCCTTTTAACATTGTGAGTGCATCAGGTTAGATTCGATTCCCATTTGTTTCCGTGCTGCTGGACCTCATCCATGAGTAAAGCTGAAAGCATGAGCCTGCCATGTGTCTTACCTCTTGCTCTTTATATCTTAACTAGAAACAGAGACTACTGGAAACCTTATCGACTAACCTCAAGATTTCTAATTTTCCACATTTTCAGGCCTAAGAAATTCAGAGCAGACTTAGATGAACATATAATATTTGAAATGCTGAGTCAAATATTTTTTGATGTTCATCCCAAATTTGAAATGAAGATGTACAAGCTAGTATTACAATCAGTGAAGCTAAACATTAGTGCTTAAAAAATATAGACAGACATACTTATTAATCATGTCTTCAGGGTTTATATGAATATATTATATATAAGATGTATTTTATATTTCATTTGTAATAATGTATTATCTAACATATATGATTAATCCTTTTAACTCTTTAAGAAAATGTTTTTATGCATCATTTCGTATTTGTTTTTACATTTGTTCTAACAGCAGACATAAATTTAAAAGTAAGTGGCCAAACATGATTTTGTACGTGGAGAAACAAAATATCAAGAACCAGTTTAGAAGAAAAGTTTTATTACAATTTTCTTAATTGCTTTCTCTAAATGCTAAATTTCAATTTTGCCTTTTACTTGTAGCTGTAGAGCTAAGTGTATTTTACAATAAAAGACACACTGAGATATTCTGTCATCTTGATCTTCATATAATGTCACCAGTTTCAACATATGTGAGATGGTTTCATAGGGTAGCACTGTGAAGAACCAACTTCTGGACCAGTTGTCCTAGTCTTTTCTGTGCTGCTATAATAAAATTCCACAGGCTAAGTAGCTTATTATGAACAGACATTTATTGGCTCATGGTTATGGATGCTGGGAAGTCCAAGATTGAGGAGCTGGCATCTGGCAAGGTCCTTCTTGCTGTGCCATCACATGGTGGAAAGCATCACATGCAAGAAGGGCAAAGAGAAGGTGAGGGAGATCAACAGAGAGAGCAAGAGGTGGGTGAACTCATCTTTTTTAAAGATACTCACTTCTGTGATAATGGCATTAATTGACTCATGAGGGCAGAAAACATCTCTTTAAGGCCCCCACCCCCAGATCTCCACATGGAATCAAGTTACCAACACATGAACTGTGAGGGACACATTCAGACCATAGCACCAGTGTTTCTAAAACGTTAATGTGTGTATGAATTCAGTTTCTGTATTTGAACAAGCTTGTAGGAGCTGCTGGTGATGCTGGCCCCCTACAGTGCTCCAAGTAACAAGATACTTGATAGGACAGTGTTTTCTTATCTGGGGTTAGTTCTAACTCTGCAAAAACATATCCACACAGATTGTATTGAACTTGAGAGTGATGACTTAGGGTAGGTATCTGGTGGAATAAATTTTAAGCAGCAAAGTGACCAAGAGGTGTCTTGGCTGCTTCTAACAACCTACGATCAGATATAGGGACAGAGGAATGACTTAAACTTTGAACTTATATTTAAAAGGGAAACAGAGCATAAAGGTTTGGAAAATTTGCACCCTGGCCCTGTGGTAGAGAAAGAATTCAAGCAGGCTCTGGAGCAACCTCTTGCTAGAGAGATTAGCCTGACTAAAAGGGAGCCAAGCACTAATATCCAAGACAATGAGAAAGAGGCCTTGAAGGCATTTCACAGACCTTCTAGGCAAACCCTCTCATCACAGGACCAGATGCCTAGGAGAAAAGAATGCCTTCGGGGGCCAGACCCTGGATGCCATTGCACTGTGCAGCCTCAGGACACTGCTCCCCACATCCTGGCCACTTCAGCTCAAGTCTTGGCTTAAAGGGGCTCAGGTACAGTTCAGGCCACTCCTCCAGAGGGTGCGGACTATAAGCCTTGGCAGATTCCTTGTGACATTAAGCCTGTTGGTACGCTGAATGCAAGAGTGAAGGCAGCTTGGAGGATTCTACCTAGGCTTCAGAGGATGTATAGGAAAGCCTAAGTGCCTGGGCAGAAGCTTGCCATAGGGGTGGAGTCCAACCAGAGAACCTCTACTAGGGCAGTGCTAAGAGGAAATGTGGGATTGGTACCCCTTTGCAGAGTTCCCACCAGGGCACTGCCTAGTGGAGCTGTGGGCAGGAGGCCCCCATCCTGTAGACCCTGCCAGTGGTAGCTTGCATGCTCAGCCTGGAAAAGTTCTAGGCACTTGAATCCAAGCCATCAGGGCAGTCTCATGGGCTGCATCCAGCAGAGCCACAGGGACGGAACTGCCCAAGTTCTTTGGAACTCACCCCTTGCACCAGTGTGCCCTGGATTCAGAACATGGAGTCAAAGAAAGTGTGCCCTGGATTCAGGACATGAAGCCAAAGAGATTATTCTGGAGCTTTAAGATTAAATGACTTCCCTGCTGGGTTTCAGACACATGGGGAACCCATTGCCCCTTTCTTTTGGCTGATTTCTCTTTTTGGAAAGGGGATGTTCATGCCTGTACCACCATTGTATCTTGGGAATAAATAACTCGTTTTTGATCTCGCAGGCACATAGGTGGAAGGAACTCATCTCCAGATGAGGCTTTTGACTTAAGACTTGGATATTTTGAGTTAATTCTGGAAAGAGTTAAGACTTTGTGGGACTATTGCAAAGACATGACTGTATTTTGAAATGTAAGAAGGAAATGAGGTGTGGGGAGCCGAGGGCAGAATAATATGGTTTGGAAGTGTATCTCCTCCAAATTTTATGTTGAAATGTGATCCCCACTGTTGGAGGTGGGGCCTGGGGTGAGGTGACTGGATCATGGGGACGGGTTCATTGTGTATGGCTTAGCACCAACTCCTTGGTGATAAGTGAGTTATTATTCTGAGTTCATACAATATCTAGTCATTTAAAGGAGTGTGTACCTCCCCCACCACCTACCCTCTTGCCTCCATTCTCGCCAGGCCACACGTCAGCTCCCCATCACCTTCCACTGCGGTTGTCAACTTCTGAGGCCTCCCCAGAAGCAGATACTGCCATGCTTCCTGTACATCCTACAGAAGGGTGAGCCAGTTAAACCTCTTTTCTTTAAAGTTACCTAGTCTTGGATATCCCTTTACAGCAACATAGAAAATAGCCTAATAAACCAATTACTAGCCTCTACATAGTGTCGACACATTTTTTAATTCTCTTACATATTAGGTTCTAAATTATTTCAAACATTTTCTTATAGATGCTTACTCTCCATACTTTCTTAAAAACTTCCCATACTTTATTAAAATAACTATTAATTTCTAATTATATAAATAAGTACTTCCAGAAACATATTAAAATTTCAGCTAGGTTCCCTAGATCCAATCACATTTTATTAAATATTTCAAAATATTTTTTCAAACATTTGGTGCTCAGACCCTGGCAAAGCATTTTCTTCTTATAGTGAGCCCTTGTATATCGTACAGAAAATGAAACTCATGTGTCTAGATGTATTTACATTAGGACCATCAAAATTGCTTCATTAGGTTGATGTGGCATCTCAGAAGTCATTTCAGCCTTTTTTCTTGGTACCCCTCCCCCAGTAAAAGCCATGACAAAAAGATCTCTGTTGGTTTTCATCTTAGAAACCACATGGTCTTAAGTAGATTCAAATCCAAAAAAAAAAAAAAACTTTTAATATTGGAAATTCATGTATCTAGTTTTAGAAAAGGGTGAGGAAATTATGTGTAAAAAATGTTTTGTATTAAAGTATTTTGTTTGATCAAGTACTCCTTCATGTTGGATAGTTTATTCAAACTAAATATCAAACGATATTAAATTTTTTTAAGTGTAAACATATAAAATATCAAAAGTTTTCAGAAACCAAATGAACATGAGAGATATTTTGGTGAATATTAAGAGAAATGAAATTGTAAAAACATACCAAAAAAAAAGCCATCAACGCTGAGTCATATAAACATTGCAAGTGCCACTACATTGGTTTTATTTGACACTGACCTCAGCTTTTTTATTCACCCATGGCTGCTAGGCTTAAATTGCTTTCGAAAGTTCAAACAAAAGCATTTCCATTTTTCTAAGACCAAACGTGTGAGCAACACAGTACAAGTTCAATCCTGGTTTTGCACTGAATGCTTGGGAAATATTGTTGTCTAGTCAAGTTCAAGATTGCTTTAGCATACTACTTTTTAAAACTTATAATTGACATATAATAATTGTACATATTGATGGTGGGAGGTATCAATGCATAAGTACTTTGTATAACGATCTTAGCATACTATTTTCAGTACCTTTCTGAAAATGGAGCACAAAGCTGGGTGAGGAACACAGAGACTGCAGCAACCCTGAAAGGAGACGCTCCCTGGTCTTCGCCTCTTTCTCCGTCATTTTGCAAATGAGCCATTTTACTGTGGGCATTGGTTGGGTTCCCTGCAGGCCCTGCTGTGAGCATCCAGGAGGAACAGTCCCGCCTTCCTTCATCATTCCCGAGAAATGCTCCATGACACATCTCTCCCACAGAGTGACATTTCCAAATACAATTCCCAGATGAGGCTACTGACCACTGACCTGGCAGTGGTCTTCCCTCAAAGGCTGCCCGTTCCTGGACTTGACCTCTGTTCTCTGGGACTCGGTGCGGCACCCCGGGTTGGGAAGCACGCAGTCTCGCCTGCTTCCCCTGGGTTTTAACCATTAAGGGTCCTCAAAAAATGCATCATAGGTGAGCAAAAGTTGCATTTCACTTTTCCCTGGATGCCTGTATCTTTTCTCGTGCCAGGCTGCAGATGCCCTGGAGGGATTTAAATCTAAATCAAGACAGTTCCTGTAGACTCAGGAGTTGCGAGGGTGAAAAATAAGGACAGATTTTCTTCTTTTACTGTGAATTATCCCCTAAATGTGCTTCTTGCTGCTACATCTCTTCTGAATGATGATAATCAAGAGTAATAACTTTCATCTTACAAAATGTTTTCTCAGCTATCAGGTCAACCTACATCATGTACCATCCTATGAAACCCTCCCCCTGCCTCCCAGCCCCCCCACCCACCCCCCACACAAAGCTCCAGTGTGATAACTCGAGCCTTTCAGCACTCCAGTAATGAGGAGACCTCCAAAATCAACCCTCAGTCAATTCAGGGTGTACTGGGGTTAACTAGAATCACCATAGTTCAGGCAATTCAGGGTGTGCTGTGGTTAACCAGAATCACTATAGTTTGCACTTCTTGTTATAAGCTTCTGTAGTTTTCCCCAAAATGTGTCATAGGTGTAAGCTGTGTTTCCACTTACATAAATCAGAGTCACTAATGTTGAGAACCACGTTTTCGAAGTTTAAGAGTCTCTCCCCTCCTTTGGGATTGGTGAACAATCCTTTAGACAGACTTTTCCGGAGGCTCAAGGGCTAGAGCCTCCCTGGTCAGCAATCTTCAAAAGTGCTGGGATTACAGGCATGAGCCACCACTCCCGGCCCGGAGGAGACTTTAGAGTTTTCCAGGTGTAATATCATATCATCAGTAAACAGAGATAGTTTGAGTTCCTCTTTTCCAATTTGAATGCCCTTTCTTTTCCTTGCTTGATTAGGCTGGCTAGGACTTCCAGTGCTATGTTGAATAGAAATGGTGAAAGTGGGCATCCTTTACTTATTCCGGTTCTTAGGAGAAATGCTTTCAACTTTTCCTCAATAAATACGATGTTGGCTGTGGGTTTGTCATACATGGCTTTCATTATTTTGAGGTACGTCCCTTCTATGCCTAAAAAACCTTTGTTGAGGATTTTTATTATAAAGGGATGCTGGATTTCATAAAATGATTTTTCTGCATCTATTGAGATAATCATATGATTTTTGTTTTTAATTCTGTTTATGTGATTTTTAATTATGTTTATGTGATTGGTCGCATTTATTGATTTGCATATGTTGAACCATCACCATCCCTGGGATGACATCCACATGATCATGGTGAATTATCTTTTTGATGTGCTATTGGATTTGATTCACTGGTATTTTGTTGAGAATTTTTGCATCTGTGTTCTTCAGGGATATTGCTGTGTAGTTTTCATGTTTTGTTATGTCCTTTCTTGCCTTAGGCATCAGGGTGATACCGGCATCATAGAATGAGTTAGGGAGGATTCCCTCTTCCTCAATTTTTTGGAATAGTTTCAGTAAGTGGAATGCCAATTCTTCTTTGAACGTCTGATAGCATTCAGCTGTGAATCCATCTGGCCTTGGGCTTTTTTGTTGGCAATTTTTATTTATTTATTATTTATTTATTTTGAGACAGGTAGTCTCACTCTGTCACCCAGGCTGGAGTGCAGTGGCGTGATCTTAGCTCACTGCAACCTCCATCTCCTGAGTTTAAGCAATTCTCCTGCCTCAGCCTCCTGAGTAGCTGGGATTACAGGTGCTTACCACCACACCCAGCTAATTTTTGTATTTTTGTTAGAGATGGGGTTTCACCATGTTGGCCAGGCTCATCTCAAACTCCTGACCTCAAGTGATCCACCTGTCTTGGCCTCCAAAAGTGCTGGGATTACAGATGTAAACCACCGCGTCTGGCCAGCAAGTTTAAAATTGCTGATTTACTCTCACTCTTTGTTATTGGTCTGTTCAAGATTAAGACCTCTCCTATTTTTTTTTGAAAGAGCTATAAGGAATGATGTTAATTGTTCTAAAGTATTTCTTAGATGTCATCACTAGAGTCATTCGGTTCTGAGCTTTTCTTTGAGGGAAGTTTTTTTGATCACTAAAGCAGTCCTTTTACATATATCTATTCAGATTATCTATTTCTTCTAGAGTCAGTTTTTCTGTTTGTGTCTGCTCTATTCTTTATTATTCCCTTAGTGGTGTTTGATTTTAGTTGACTGTATTTTCTAATTTCTCAAGCTAGAATGTTAGGTTATTGATTTGGGCCCTTTCTTCTTTTTGATGGAGTTTGTTTAGTTTCATGAATGTGCTGTCAACTGAAGAATGATGACATTCATACATTTGGAGAGGAGGCTTTTATTTTTCATGAAGCGTTGCAGCCTGAAGGGTGACCTTTTTAAGAGACTGCAAAAAGTGGCCTTTGGAGAGAAGCTGGAAACAGACACTTCAAGGGTGTTGTGAATAAAACAGGGATTTATCCTGAACAAGGTGGCTAAATAGACATATTTAACAAGCTATAGGAGGAGGCAAAATATTTACAAAAGGAGAAACACGCACATGCTCAATTGAGTTTTATGCCTCTCTAGGGTACCCACATTAAATAGGGGTGTTAGCAGGCTCCAAGGGTGAAGTTTTTGGTCCTTTGATGTCAAAAAGGGAAGCAGAGAACACAAAAACCCTTGTTGTGTATCCATCCCCTGTAGACTGGCTAGAATCACTCTATGGTTGGTGGTTTCTTAGAAAGGAATGCTGGTCAGTTGTCTTGCAGACACTACAAAAGGGAGAGGCAGCATCGAGTGGTTGGTTGTTATCAGGGGTAGAGCGAGTCTTTCCAAAGGGTTGGTTTCTGTTTAACCCTTAGGGAGGAACACCTAATGGCAGTTAGCAAGACAGGGAGGATAATGAGATATGTCCAATCTCCCATCCCATCATGGCTGGGAATTCAGTTGTCAAGATTTCTCTAGGCACCCCTTGGCCAAAAGAGAGTCTCTTCAGTTGGATGGGGAGCTAAGGATTTTATTTTATTTTTCCTCAGTGTAGATTAATGCTTTTCATTAAATTTGAGAGGTTTTCAGCCATTTAAACTTCAATTTTTTCTTCTTTATCCCTTCTCCTTCTGGAACTCTCATTATGCATATGTTGATATGTTTGTGTTTTAGTCCATTATTGCATTGCTATAAAGAAACAGCTGAGACTGGGTAATTTATTTTTGAGGTTTGAGTGCCTCACAGTGTCACAGGCTATACAGGAAGCACGATGGTTTCTGGGGAGATCTCAGGAAACTTTCAATCATGGGGAAAGCAAGGAGAAGCAGGCATGTCTTACATGCTGGAGCAGGAGGAAGAGTGAGAAGGCGAAGGTGTTACATGCTTTTGAACAACCGGATCTCATAAGAACTCTATCACAAGAACAGCACTAGGGGCATGGTGCCAAACCACTAGAAACCATCCCCATGATCCAATCACCTCCCACCAGGCCCCACCTCCAACACTGGGGATTACACTTGAACATGAGATTTGGGTGGTGACACAGATCCAAACGATATCAATTTCATAGTGTCCCAGAAGTCTCTGAGATGCTACTTATTTTTCTTCATTCTTTTTTTAGTTCTGATCTTCAGGCTGAATAATCTCAATTAACATATCTTCAAAATTGAAAATTTTTCTCCCGACTATTCAAATCTGCTATTGAGTCACCCTGGTGAAATATTTATTTCAATTATTGTATTTTTCAATTCCAGAATTTTCATTTGTATTTTTCTGAAATCTCTATCACTTTATTGACCTTCTCTATTTTATATTTTGTTTTCATACTTTTTTAGAAATTATTTTCTTAATCTCTTGGAATACATTTTAAATAGCTGATTTAAAGCTCTGTCTCATAAGGCTAAGGCCTTCGCTTCCCCAGGAACAGTTCCTATCAATTGCCTTTTGATATGGTTTGGATTTGTGTCCCTGCCCAAATCTCATGTCTAATTGTAATCCCTGATGTTGGAGGTGGGGCCAAATGGGAGGTGACTGGATCCTGAGGGTGGGTCTTTTCCTCAGTGCTGCTCTTGTAATAGTGAGTGAGTGCTCAGAGATTTGGTTGTTTAAAAATATGTGGCATCTCCCCCTTCTCTTTACTTCCTCCTGCTCCAGGCACATAGGATGTGCAGCCTTCCTCTTCACATTCCACCATAATAGTAATTTTCCCGAGGCCTCCCCAGCGTGCTTCCTGTACAGCCTGTGGAACTCTGAGCCAGTTACACTTCTCTTCTTTATAAATTACCGTGTCCCAAGTAGTTCTTCATAGCAGTGTGAGAATGGACTAACACACCTTTTATATTCTGCAGGCCACACATTCTTCTTCTTCTTCTTCTTTTTTATTTTTTTTTTTGCGGGTCTCTTTTTTGGTAGAAAATTGAATATTTTAAATAATATTGTGTAAAAGCAGTGTGGAAATCAGATTCTCCCTCTTGTTTTGTCAGGATTTGTTGTTGTTGCCTATTATAGTTGTGTATTTGTTTAGCAAGTTTTCTTAACTAATTCCGTAAAATCTGTATTCTTTATTTTGTGTGGCAATTAAAACTCCTATTGGCTGCCTCATGGTCACCTAAAGATTGGGGGGGAATTCCTTATGTTCTTGGAACCAGTCTACAGGCTTTCCTGAGGGGATGGATCTCTGTGTGTGTTGGAGATTGGGTTCAGTCCTTATCCAGGTCATTCACAACTCTTCCTCAGCCTTCACTTCCCACTTGTGCAAATGCCAGAGCTGAGAGCTCAGGGCCATCTCAGGCCCTTCCGAGCATGCACACAGCTTTCAAAAGGTGCTCAGCCTCCTACATTCTCAGGAGTACCTCAAATATTTTCAAAGCTCCTACCTTCTTTTTCTTCGTCTTTTCTTTTTAAGCTTTTTAGTTAGCCTATTGTATATCCCATCTATTATCCATTGCCTCAGGCAGCTTCAATGTGAAAACACTTGTCTGTAGGATTTGAATAATGCCCCCAAGGGAGAAGCACTAGCTGGACTTCAAGTCAAGAAAAATAAGGGAAGCCTTTCAAGTCAGTCTTTCAGGGAATGACTAGATAGCTCAAATAACATCAGTTCTTTAGGAATGAGCCTGTGCGAAAGAGCTCCAGCTTTATCTGCTCCCTGGAGTACCGAGAATTTTATCTTTCAAAGCTACAACTGCACCTGGGAATGAGGCATTAGACTAAGACTATTTAAAATCTCATAAAGTTCATTGGTCTTACTGAGACTCATCCATTTTTTTGAATAAATACTTCCTGGATTCCTATAAGCCTGTGGTTAATTTCCACAGTCCTGGAAAAGTTTACTTTGACGCATCATGCCAGTTCCTAAGAACTGCTTTTATTGAAAGGTGACTTTTCAGAGGTCTTCACTCCACTGTCAATCGAGAAAAGTGATGAGGCAAGTCTCAATCATTTTAGGAAGTTTATTTGCCAAAGTTAAGGACATGTGCCTGGGAAACAGGTCTATGCCTTTCTCCAAACATAGGGCTCCAAATGTAAAAGGAAAAGGGCGGGATATGAGAAGTACACAATTTTCATCTAAGAGGCGGGTGGGGAAGAATAGTCATGTTATGCCCAGACCGTTTATTCCCCGAAGAAGACCACCAGAGTCCAGAGTCAAAGCTAAGCAGCAAGGATCTTTATTACAGGTTCGAACCTGGAGCTCTCACTTGCTAGTGAAACGAGACAGGCAGGAGAGCTCCCCTACTGAGCTCCGAACAATGTTATATAGTCTAAGGAAAGTAGGCATAGAATCATTATACAAATTAGAGGTATGATTGGCTGGAGTTTGAACAAAGCGATTTGGCAAACTATGATTGGTTCCCGCCATTTCTGATATTTCAGTACAACCCTTGAGGCGGAAGAGCAGTTTTACACAAAGGCAGTTAATTATATTGCATCAGGTTGCACGACCAGTTTATGGCTATCTTGCTTAAACACACCTTGTGACCTGGCTATCTTACTTAAACATTCCTTGTGACCTGGCCTCAGAAAGAAAAACATGTACTTACAGAACTTACGAAACCTCTGGTACATGCAAAGATTAGAGAGCAGAACAAGGGTGTAGCGGGTGGGGGGCAGGTACACATCTATCTTTGTGTCCTTTCATTCATTCATACCTTTGTCTGGTTCAGTGAATCTGCATTCTTTTCTTTTTAACATAAGATGATGTAGACAAATGAGGCAGAGGAAAAAATGCAGGAAAATGCATTTTACGTAAGACAGCATAGACAAATGGGGCAGGGCAACCATCAGGCATTCATTTGTGCCTGGTGGTGGACGGGGGAGAAGGGGTGACTGCTCCTGTAAGGATAAGCTATCAATTCACATTGCCATGGTGAAATTTTAAGAGTAACACCTTAAAAGATCTTGCAGTTCACTAGGAATTTCCTTGTGGGCAAAATATAGGGAAAGCATGTCGCTTTTCATCTTGTAGTCATCTTATTTAGGAACCCAAAGTGAGAGGCAGGTATGCAGGACCCAGTTTCCAGCTTGACTTTTCCCTTTGGCCAAATGAGTTTGGGGTCCCAAGATTTAATTTCCTTTCACACCACCATCTTGTGGGTGTCAACATTTGCAGTGTGTCTGATGAGAAATCTGTCACCCTCATCTTCCTTCCTCTTTATATACTCATTGACTGCTGTTAAGGCATTCTCTTTTTAACTGGTTTGGAGAAATTTGATTATGATCTGCCTTGTTGTCTTTTTTTTATGTTCCTTGTGTTTGGATTTTGTTGAACTTCTTGGATCTGAGGGTATATAGCTTTCATCAAATTTTTCAGATGGATAATTACTTGATCCTGATATTAAAACAATTTACTTGAATGCTTTCTGCTCTGGCCTCAGTCGTCTCCTCTAATCATTCAGGTGTCATCCAGTTCGTGTGCAGGACATTGTCACACAGATAACTGATGCTCTTTCCATTTTTATTTTTCATTTATTTTCTCTCTGCAGTTTCTTTTGAGTAGTTTCTGCCAATTCTTTAAGTTCACTAATTATTGTTAATTTCAATATCTAAACTTCCATTAATCTGGTGTACATTTCTCCTCAGATGTTGTACTTATCAATTCTTAGACTTTGACTTTTGCCTTTTTCATCTCTTTCATGTTTCATTAAATTTTTGAACATTTACATTCCATTATAATAATTTTAAACTTTTTTTCCTGCTAATTAGATCAGCTCTGTCCATTGTTTTTTTTTTTTTTTTTTTTTTTTTTTTTTTTGGCTGGGGAGATGGAGTGCCGTGGCATGATCTTGGCTCACTGCAACTTCCACCTCCTGGGTTCAAGCAGTTCTTGTGCCTCATCCTCCCAAGTAGCTGGAATGACAAGTGCCTGCCACCATGACTGACTAATTTTTATATTTTTAGTAGAGATAGGGTTTCACCATGTTGGCCGGTCTCAAACTCCTGAACTCAAGTGATCCACCTGCCTCAGCCTCCCAAAGTGCTGTGATTAGAGGCATTAACCACCATGCCCAGCCTCATCTCCGTCATTTCTTGATCAGTCTTAATTGATTATGTAATTTTAAATAAATCATGATTTTGCTTCTTTTCAGGCTTAGTGATAATCGATTGGATGCCAGACAATGTACATATTTATTCTTATTGGCATATTTTTGAATTCTTATAAATATTCTTGAGATTTGTTCTCAGTGGTGGCTAATGTGCTTGCCAGCAGTTTGATTTTTTTTCTGGCCTTGCTTTTATGATTCATTAATAGATACTGGAGCAGTGTTTATTCCAGAAATGATGGTCTCCCACTATTGATGCAGGACGTCCTTGACTGCTCTAACCAATGTGCCATGAATTGTGAGTTTTTCCAGTGTGGCTAGTAGAACTAGGCAATTTCTAGTCATGTGTCAGTGGTAAGCACTGTTCCTTCTAATCCTTTTGGACGTTTCATTCCCCAGTCTCATTCACATAAGGAATTATTACTCTGCAGAATACTTGAAGAAGGACCCTTTGCAGAGCTCTCAGTTCTTACTGAGGACAGCGTTTACCTCTCCAGTACTGGATCTTACAAACTTTAGTTGCCCTCGTCACCCCAAACATCAACTCTGTCTTCTCAACTCAGGGATCTTCCAGGTTCTGCCTGTTCTTTCTGCCTGTATCACAGCTTGGAAACTCTCTCAAGGAAGTGAGCTGAGGCAACCATAGGCCTTACTTACTTACTTACTTTTCATCTCCTATCAATCACTGTCTTTCATTGTCTGGGGTCCAGTGTCTTGAACCCATGTTTATCTATTTTGTCTGTCTGAACTTTTTATGACAATTTCAGGTGAGAGGGTAAATCGTGGCACTGTTACTCTACCTTGGCTGTAATCAGTCTAGTAATGCCAATATTAAAAAGCTAGTTTAGGAACTTGTGTAGGAGACAACATATCCCACTATGTTGTATTAGGTTCCCATCACTCTGACGTTAAAATTAGAGAAAGAGGAGAAAGAAAAGAAAAGAAGAAAGAAAAGAAAGAAAAGAAAGAAAAGAAAGAAAGAAAGAAAGAAAGAAAGAAAGAAAGAAAGAAAGAAAGAAAGAAAGAAAGAAAGAAAGAAAGAAAGGAAGGAAGGAAGGAAGGAAGGAAAGAAAGAAAGAAAGAAAGAAAGAAAGAAAGAAAGAAAGAAAGAAAGAAAGAAAGAGAGAGAGAGAAAGAGAGAGAGAGAGAAAGAAAGAGAGAGAGAAAGAAAGAGAGAGAGAGTCAGGAAGGAAGGAAGAAACTATAGACAAATTATACTCAGGGACATAAATATAAATTTTTAAAAAACTATCAAATAGTTAAGTCAACTAACATCTAAAGTGAAAAATACGTCATGACCAAGGATAATTTATCCCACGTATACAAAGTTTATTTAACATTTATTATCTATCAGGGCAATGTACCCTAGTAACTGATTAAGGGAGCAGAAACTGTATGTTCTTGTGCCAAAAAAGCACTTAACAGATTTCAATATTCATATATAATTTTGAAAATTATCATCAAATAAAAACTTGCAATATAAGAAAACAACCTCATTCTGATATGCAGAATCAACAGAAAACCTGCACCTCCCATTAGGTATTCCTTTTAACGGATACACTACTGTGGTGTCATTATAAACATATCTAGATGGAGATATATTGGTTTTCATCCATGATTCTTGGTTTATAACTCCAATAGGCTTTGGAGTTATGAAACAGAATCTCTCTGACATTTTCTTGCCCTCCTTTCACCTGCCCCAAGGCAGGACTCTGACCTTCCCTCACTTTTCTAATTGAGGGTGTAAGACCCTCCCCAGAGAGTATCCTGCCCTCTACTCAGGACAAGGAATGTTGATGTTATGAAGCTTCCAAAACCCCCCAGAGGACTGGGTTCAGAGAGCTTCTGGGAAGCTGAGCACATGGAGTTTTCTGCAGGGTGGTGCACCCAGGGAAGGCATAGATGCTCCAAGCCCCTTCCCTGACACCTGTATCCTTTGTAATATCCTTTCCAATAAACTAGCAAACATAAGTAAGTGTTTCCTAGAGTTTGTGAGCAAATTAGTCAAAAGTAAAGGGGGCGGGGTCATGGGAATCCCAACTTGAAGCCAGGAGGTCAAAAGTTCTGGAGGCACAGACTTGCAACCAGTATCTGTTGAATGAATGGGCAGTCTTGGAATCTGAGCCATCAATCTGTGGGATTTGATACCATCTCCACCTAGATAATGTCAGAATTTAATTGGAGGACACCCAACTGATGTCCACTGCTTGTTGATGGGAATAAAAAACCATACATTTGGTCAAAGAAGTATTCTGTGGTGATTGCTGTAGTGGGAGAGCAGAGAAAAAATGTGATTTGAAAGTTTTACCAAAAGAACTACTTATGCCATCATGTAACAATAAAATATTGAGTGCTTTCCTGGTAATATTAATAAGATTAGGATGCTCTCTCATCAGTTTTACTCAAAATTGTTCTAAGAACACTTCCTATTGAAATAAGACAAGGAACAAAACAAAAGCACAAAGATTAGAAAGACACAAGAAAAAATTTGGCTATTTGAAGAAGACAAGATTGCTTACGTAGAAAATACTAAGAAATCTACAGGTCAGCTGCTAGAATAAAATAACGTCTTGGGTTGGCAACATAGACTTATATTTGTATATGGTATTACCAAAACCAGGAAAGGAAATAACAAAGAAAGAAAACTATAGACTAATATTTCTGATAAACATGGTACAAAAACACTCAACAAAATACTAGCTAACTGAACCCAACAACATATCAAAAAGATAAGACAGCATGATCAAGTAGGTTTTATATCAAGGATGCAGGGATGGTTTAACATACACAAGTCAATAAATGTGATATGTCACATAAACAAAATTAAAAACAAAAATCATATGATCATCTCAAAAGATGCAGAAAAAACATTTTACAAAATTTAGAATCCCTTTATGATTAAAACCCTCAGCAAAATCGGCATAGAAGGGACATACCTCAAGGTAATAAAAGCCATCTATGACAAAACCACTGCCAACATTATCCTGAATTGGGAAAAATTGAAAGCATTCCTTCTGAGAAGTGAAACAAGACAAGGATGCCCACTTTCACCACTTATATTCAACATATTACTGGAAGTTCTAGCCAGGGCAATCAGACAAAAGAAAGAAATAAAGGATATCCAAATCAGTAAAGAGGAAACCAAACTGTTGCTGTTCCCCAACGACATGATCATACTAAGAAAACCCTAAAGACTCATCACAAAAGCTTCTAGAACTGATAAATGAATTCAGTAAAAAGTTTTAGAATACAAAATTGGTGTACACAAATCAGTAGCACTGCTATAAACCAACAATGACTAACCTGAGAATCGAATCTAGAACTCAACCCCTTTTGCAACAGCTGCAACAAAATAAAATACTTAGGAATATACCTAACCAAGGAGGTAAAAGATCTCTACAAGGAAAACTATAAAACACTGTAGAAAGAAATCATAGACAACACAAACAAATGGAAATGCATCCCATGCTCATAGATGGGTAGAATCAATATTGCAAAAGTGACCATACTCCTAACAACAATCTACAAATTCAATGCAATTTCCATCAAAATGCCAACACTATTCTTTACAGAACTAGAAAAAACAATTCTAAAATTCATATGGAACCAAAAAAGAGACCGCACAGCCAATGGCAAACTAAGCAAAGGAAGAAATCTGGAAGCATCACATTATCTGACTTCAAACTTTACTACAAGGCTGTAACTATAGCATGGTACTGCTGTAACAGCATGGTACTGATGTAAAAATAGGCATGTAGACCAATGGAACAGAATTGAGAACTCAGAAATAAAGCCAAGTACTTACACTCAACTGGCCTTTGACAAAGAAAAAAAAACATAAAGTGGAGAAAGGACATCCTATTCAACAAATGTTTCTGAGATAATTGGTAAGCCACATTTAGAAGAGTGAAACTGTATCTTCATCTCTCACCTTATATAAAAATCAACTCAAGATGGATCAACTACTTAGTTCTAAAACCTGAATCCATAAAAATTCTAGAAGATAACATCAGAAAAATTCTAGAAATTGGTTTAGGCAGAGTTCTTGACCAAGAACCCAAAAGCAAATGCCACAAAAACAAAGATAAATAGATGGGACTTAATTAAACTAAAAATATTCTGCACAACAAAATAAATAATCAGAAAAGTAGACAGACAACCCACAGAGTGGGGAAAAAAATATTCACAAACTCTGCATTCAACGAAGAACTAATATAGAGAATCTATAAGAATCTCAAACAAATCAGCAAGAAAAAAGCAGATAATCCCATCAAAAAGTGGGCAAAATACATGAATAGAAAATTATCAAAAGAAGTTG
Organism: Macaca fascicularis; assembly: GCF_037993035.2. Classification (NCBI taxonomy): domain Eukaryota; kingdom Metazoa; phylum Chordata; class Mammalia; order Primates; family Cercopithecidae; genus Macaca; species Macaca fascicularis. Next base: position 2,294,429 of record NC_088378.1, read on the forward strand.
TACAAATGGCCAACAAACCTATGAAAAAATGCTCAACATCTCCAATTATCGGGGAAATGCAAATCAAAACCACAGTAAAATGCCACTTTACTCCTGCAAGAATGGCCATGATAAAAAATAATAAATTAACAGATGTTGACATGGATGTGGTGAAAAGGAACACTTGTAAACTGCTGGTGGGAATGTAAAACTAATCCAACCACTATGGAAAACAGTATGGAGATTGCTTAAAGAACTAAAAGTAGAACTACAATTGGATCCAGCAATCCCACTACTGGGATACCTACCCAGAAGAAAATAAGTCATATGAGAAAGACACACATGTTTACTGCAGCATAATTCGCAATTGCAAAAATATGGAATCAGCCTAAATGCCCATCAACCAATGAGTGGACAAAGAAAATGTGATGCACAGATGCACTCACACACACACACACACACACACACACCGTGGAATACTATTCAGCCATAAAAAGAAATGAAATAATGGCATTTGCAGAAACCTGAATAGAATGGAGATCATTATTCTAAGTGAAGTGAGTCAGGAATGAAAAACCAACACTGTACGTTCTCACTTATAAGCAGGAGCTAAGCTATGAGGATGCAAAGACATAAGAATGATATAATGGACTTTGGGGACTTGGGGGAAAGGATGGGAGAGGGTGAGGGATAAAAGACTTCCCGTTGGGTACAGTGTACTCTGCTTAGGTGATGGGTGCACCAAAATCTCAGAAATCATCACTAAAGAAGTTTTCCATGGAGCCAAATACTGCTTGTTCACCCCAAACTTTTGAAATTTGAAGAAGGACTATGCAAGTAACATTTTTAAAAACACTACATAATAGTGAAACTATCAAAATACAAGATAAATTAAATCCATCTATAATATTACAGAAAACATAAAGTGCTTAGATATAAATTTAATAAACTACATGCAAATAATTTACATTGAGAATTCTTAAATATTGCTGAGGAAATTTAAGATTTACATAAATGGACAGACATACCATGTTCACGGATTTTTTTAAAGACTCAACATCAGTAAAATTTCAATTGTTCACAAATTGATATATGGATTCAACACAATCATAGCCAAATCATTATAGGCTTGTTATAGAAATCAAAGTTGATTCTTAAATTTATATAAAAAGTCGAACAACAAAAAATACGCAAGACAAACTTCAAAAAGAATAAACAAAACTTGAAGAGTTATACTGTATGATTTGATGACTTACCATATATCGGGGAATACCCCACCCCCGATATTTATCGTAGGTTCTTTTCTATTTCCCTAAGTGTCTCGGCTCATTTGAGAAATAAAGGGAAAGAGTACAAAAGAGAGAAATGTTAAAGCCGGGTGTCCGGGGGAGACATCACACGTCGGCAGGTTCCATGATGCTCCCTGAGCCGTAAAACCAGCAAGTTTTTATTAGCTATTTTCAAAAGGGGAGGGAGTGTATGAATAGGGTGTGGGTCATGGAGATCACATGCTTCACAAGGTAATAAAATATCACAAAGCAAGTGGAGGCAGGGCAAGATCACAGGACCACAGGACAGGGCAAAATTAAAATTGCTAATGAAGTTTCAGCACGCATTGTCACTGATAACGTCTTATCAGGAGACAGGGTTTGAGAGCAGACAACCTGTTTGACCAAAATTTATTAGGTGGGAATTTCCTCGTCCTAATAAGCCTGGGAGCACTACAGGAGACAGGGGCTTATTTCATCCCTTCGGCTTCGACTGTAAAAGACGCTGCCCCCAAGGGGGCTGTTCATAGGCCTACCCTCAGGGTGCATTCTCTTTCTCAGGGATGTTCCTTGCTGAGAAAAAGAATTCAGCAATATTTCTCCTATTTGCCTTTGAAAGAAGAGAAATATGGCTCTGTTCCACCTGGCTCACTGGCAGTCAGACTCCAAGTCTTATCTCCCTTGTTCCCTGAAGATTGCTGTTATCCTGTTCTTTTTTTCAAGGTGCCCAGATTTCATATTGTTCAAACACACATGCTCTACAAACAATTTGTGCAGTTAACACAATCATCACAGGGGCCTGAAGTGACATTCATCCTCCTCAGTTTACGAAGATGACGGGATTAAGAGATTAAAGTAAAGACAGGCATAGGAAATCACAAGGGTATTGATTGGGGAAGTGATAAGTGTCCATGAAATCTTCACAATTTATGTTCAGAGATTGCAGTAAAGACAGGTTTATGACATTATAAAAGTATTAATTTGGAGAACTAATAAATGTCCATGAAGTCTTCACAATTTATGTTCTTCTGCCGCGGCTTCAGCCAGTCCCTCCGTTCGGAGTCCCTGACTTCTCGCAACAACCACAGAGCCACTATATTTGAGACAGTGACCACTAAAATAGTTACATGTAGAAAGGAATGCCTTTTCAAATTGTGAAAATTGTGTTTTCATATCTGGATAAATATATGAAAAAAATTATCCTCAACTCCTACCTTGTAACCCTACAAAAATTAATTAGAGATGAATCATGAAAGCTAAAACTATAAAGTTTCCAGAAGAAAACAGAGAAATGTCTTTTCACCCTTAGGACTGGCAAAGATACCTTGGACTGGTTGCAGAAATACACTACATGTGAAAGGAAAAATTTAGAGACTGGACTTCATCAAAATGAAAAACTTCTGCGCATTAAATGACATGATTACGAAAATGAAAAGGCAAGCCACAGACTGGGAAAAAATATTTGCAAAACACACATCTGACAAAGGTTTAATATTCAGAACATGTAATGAGCTTCCAGAAACAAATAATTTAAAAACCCACTGAAAATGGGCAAAATTCTTGCACACATCATAAAGAAAGATATACAAGATGCCAATAAACAAAAAGTGTTCAGCATCATTAATCATCAAAGAAATGTCAGCAAAAACCACAATGAGATACTAACCTCAGAATGGCCAGAATGTTAAAGAGATCGGAAATACCAAGTGTGGGAATGGTTGTGGAACACTGGAATTCTGATCCACTGCCGGTGGAAGTTTGATATAATTGAATTACTTTGGAAAACTAGTGTATTAGTCCATTTTCACGCTGCTGATAAAGACATACCTGAGACTGGGTAACTTATAAAGAAAAAGAGGGTTAATGACCTTACAGTTCCACGTGGCTGGGGAGGCCTCACAAACATGGTGGAAGGTAAAAGGCATTTCTTACATGGTGGCAGGCAAGAGAGAATGAGAACCAAGAAAAAGAGGAAACCGCTCATTACATCATCAGATCTCATGAGACTAATTCACTACTATGAGAACAGCATGAGAGAAACTGCCCCCATGACTCAGTTATCTCCCACTGGGTCCCTCCCACAACACATGAGAATTACAGGAGCTACAATTCAAGATGTGATTTGTGTGGAGACACAGCCAAACCATACAAACTAGCAGAAATTCAGATATGTTTTTACTCAAGTGAAATGAAAATACCCATCCATAAAATAACTTACACAAAATGTTATTCAAAATAGTCAAAGACTAGAAACAATGGAAATATCAGTGGTATGAAGAAATAAAGTGGGGTATACTGATACAATGGAACACAATTCAGCAATACAAAGAATGAAAGATTCACGTAACAACTTGCATGAACCTCTAAAACAGTATATTGAATGGAAGAACACAGGCCTGAAGGAGTTCATACTGGATGCTTTCATGTATATGAAGCCCAAGAGCAGGAAAAACTAATCTATAACAGTTGAAGTCAGCCAGAATAGTGGTTGACTTTGGAGGATAGAGACTTGAATTTAGGTATGAGTAATTTCTGGGGTGATTGACTGAGTTGGTATCTTTCACAAGTGTATGTTTATAAAAATCTTCACAATTTTTGCACTTCACTGGAAGTAAATTTTAGCTCAATTAAAATATTAACTGGAGACAATATCTACAATTGGAAGAGCATTTCTACTTGAATTAAATAAACAATACCTGCAATGGATGGAAAGTAGAAAATGGGATGGAAAATCACCAGGCAAATAAAGACATGACCTATTAGAGAAGGAAAAAAATGTTCAAGATTTTTCAGAACAATTTAGGGAGAATTTTATAAGAAAAAATCACTCTGCTGTGATTCATAGCTTTATTTTTAGAAATTTGGACACTCCTGCCATGTTGAAACATTACAGGAAGAATGACATGTTATTAAAGTCAAAATGTCCATTGTACGCAACTGGCCACATACAAATAACAGAAAACATTGCCAGTGGTTTGACTCCTGAAATGTGAGTACATTTCACATTTTATGAGCAAACTTGTAAATATAAGGTTTTCCATGACCTATATCATGTAATTTAATTATCCTCTATAATTATATCAGTCTTTTCCAACACATAAATGAAGTTTAAGAAATTTGTCATCTTATGTCTCAGACCTAGTAATTTCTTAGCTTGCATTATCCAAAATAAAAAGCACATCAGCAGCTGTCCTGTCATAACTTAATCTTGCTGTTGCTTTATTATTACTTTGTGTTACATTATGTAGGATTTTCTTATGATTTATTTCCATCTAGCACTATGGTGGCTTAGTCCGTTTGGGGTCTGAAACCCATCATTACACCTCAGCACAAGTTGTGAGAAGCTGACTTGCTGTCTACCTGTCCAACCTGAGGCCCAGGAGTTGGTTCTGCTCCTTACATTCCACAGTTAGTGGTTACTCCCTCTGGTGAATGGACTTTGTCCTCGCCCCACGCTCATGACCTTCTTTGACCCCAAACCCTGACTAACCAGGCCTCTGCCATTACCCCCTGGACACTGCACCTGAGGTCCTTCTTGCATTTCCTTCCCTTCTAATGCCTGGCATGCTCAGCCCACATTTAGCTGACATTCCCACCTCTGGCCTCCCAGGCATGGCTTTCTCTTCTACCCAGTATGCCTGGGAAAATAAAGTCCCAGGTCTTACTGCTCCTGAGACTACCTGAGTCATAAACACACCACACACATCCAAGGAGGTGTCTCAAAGAAGCAGTAGGAGAGGGAAGAGCAGAGGGAAGAATCTGGATTTTTTTTTTCCAGCTAATATCAAAATACCCTCAGGTTAATAACTATACCATTAAATCAAAAAGATCCATGATAGAGGAAAAAACAAATATGACTGTGACTGCCCCATTTCACTGCCTGTGCTTTTATGGTTCTTTCCTTTTCAAGCCTGAAATACATTTTCTTGGAAGACAAGAAAACAAGAGACAATGAACAACCAGATTTCTCTGCAAACCTTCCCAACAAAAGATGTTAAAGAATTCTTCATCCTTTAAGATGGTATGATAGTTAACTGAGTTTTTTGTTTGTTTTTAAAGAAGATCCCAGCTGGGGTATCATTCTGTGGTCAATGGTACAAGATATACTCTTCCTGTTACAGGAAGATTTACTAAGAAATCTATTTCTGGGTGGCTTAAAAAGTCCAGCCATTGATGAAGAGGCTTTCGTGAGATGAAAAGATGAGGCGGGCACCTGCTGTGATCTGGTCCACTGCAGTCCCCTGACGCCTGGGAAAGTTATCATTAATTAAATGCACCCTTTGTCTAGTAAACTGATTTAACTAAGGCTATAATATTCTATGGCACAGACACATTTTTATTTTATATTGCATTAGTGACTTATATATAAGGAAGGGCCTGGTGAAATCATGACATTTGGAGAATCCGTGGAGTCCCAGTTCTACAATGTGTTTGCGTTTGTAGCCACGCTGCAGTATTGCACAAGACTTACTTCATGCTGACTTTCTAGGGAAAACAGATTCCCAGTGTTTCATTATTTTTATGCAGCCTGTACACCAGCGTTTCTGAAATATACAGTAAAGAAGACTAGAACAGATTCCACGCTCTTTCGAACCTTATATGGTTGTATAGTCAACAATATGGACACAAGTTGTTATTCAAATGTGTCTATTCATTGCCTCTAAAGCCTCATGCCATATCTCATTATAACATTTCAAATACACTGTGGCTTCCTCCACGTCATCAAAATAAATTTTGCCAAGGTTGCCAGGAACCTGAATTTTTTTCTTTTCTATTTTTTAAACCAAATTAAATAGTCAGTTCTCAGTCTCCCTCTTACTCAGCTTCTCTGCAGGATGTGACACAGTTAATGAAGCACCTTTTTGTAGAAAACCATACACCTCCGCTTCTGTTTTCTTCCTGCCTTCTCCATCTCCCTTGCTGGTCTGCTCTCCTTTTCTTTCTTTCTTTCTCTCCTTCCTTCTTTCCTTCCTTCTTTCTCCCTTCCCTTCCCTTCCCTTCCCTTCCCTTCCCTTCCCTTCCCTTCCCTTCCCTTCCCTTCCTTTCCCTCCCCTCCCCTTCCCTTCCCTTCCCTCCCCTTCCCTCCCCTCCCCCTCCCTCCCCTTTCCTCCCCCTCCCTCCCCCTCCCTTCCCCTCCCTTCCTTCCCCTTCCTTCCCCTCCCTTCCCCTCCCTCCCTTCCCCTCCCTTCCTTCCCCTTCCTTCCCCTCCCTTCCTTCCCCTCCCTTCCCCTCCCTTCCTTCCCCTCCCTTCCCCTCCCTTCCTTCCCCTCCCTTCCCCTCCCTTCCCCTCCCCTTCCCCTCCCCTTCCCCTCCCCTTCTCCTCCCCTTCCCTTTCTTTTCTTTCATGGAATCTGCCTCTGTTGCCCAGGCTGGAGTGCGATGGTGTAGTCTCGGCTCACTGCAACTTCCGCCTCCCAGGTTCCAGAGATTCTCCTGCCTCAGCCTCCTGAGTAGCTGGAATTACAGGAACCTGCCATCATGACTGGCTAATTTTTGTATTTTTAGCAGAGACGGGGTTTCACCATGTTGGCCAGGCATGTCTTGAACTCCTGACCTCAGGTGATTCGCCCGCCTTGGCCTCCCAAAGTGCTGGGATTACAGCCGTGTGCCCTCCTTTTCTTTGTCTCTGTGCTGGAGAGTCACGCCCACTCTCTGCTTCTCCACCCCTCCCGTGTGCCCACCAACGAGGGACACACCTTGACACCCGTGTGAGTTCCACCCCTGCTCCACATGGATGTCCAGTAAGCCATGCAAACTCAGCTTTCTCTTTAGGCAAACCCTGCCCCATCCCTAGTCTTCCCCTTATTAATAAAAGGCACCACCATTCTTCAGGTATACAAGTCAAAAAATAGGTTGGTTCTTAAATGTCCTCATTTCTTCATATCTCATAGCCAATTCATTAGTATATCCTGCTGGCTCACCCTCCAAAACACAAGCCCCACACTTCTCAGCCTCTCCTTCATCATCCCAGGCGGTCTCCCTCCAGGATCGGGTCACCGTTGGTGCCTCCACCGCCAGCTGCCACCCGGCTCCTGTGAGCAGCTTCCTAAAAGCATAAACAAGGACATCAGCCTCTCCTTTTAAAAGTTCAGCTGACTTCTCCCCATGCTCACGCTGACCACAGCTGCCCTTTGACCTCCTTGCACTGCAGGCCTCTTGTCTCCCTCCATTCTGCCCAGACTCCTCCCCTGCTCGGGTCTGGAAGAAAATACGCGCTCTTCCGGCTTTACGGACATTGTTCCTGCTATTCCCTCTGCTGGAAATACTATCACTCCAGATCTATGCACTGAAAAATGTACACACACACACACAGAGACACGCACACATGCACATGCACACATGCACAGCCACACACATGCACATACGCACATGCACAGACAAGCACACAAGCACACACACATGCACCGACACACGTGCACACAGCCACACACATGCACACATGTGAACATGCACACACGCACACGTGCACACGCACACAGGCACACATGCACATGCACACACACATGCACACATGTGAACATACACGCACACACATGTACATGCACACACACACAGGCGCGCACACACAGAGGCACACACATGCACACAGGCCCACACGCACACACAGGCACGTGCACAGACACGTGATTCCGTTGTGAGCTCTTAGAGGATGTGCTGATTTTGAACTGCCCGCTAAGCTGCTCAGAGCTCAAAATTGTGTGTGAAATGGGTTCTTACTCATTTGCCGAGAAAATGAATAGAGACCTTTTTTTTATATGGGCATGGCCTAACCACAGGGATTGCGGGCTGGCCTCCCAGACATCTGGCATTCACTGTCACTGGAGATAATGCCTTGGCGGGGGGAAGGGACGGCTTCCATCCGTCCTTAAAATGCTTACTGTCCTTTGTAGCAGCGGCCACAGGAGCATTCCTAGGCAGCTGAAAGCCTCCTGCGGGTGCTAATGGCGGGTTCTTCATTTTTTATTGGCAATTGGAAATTAGTAGCAGCTGAGACTGCAGTCAAGCCCAGGCAGCAAATGGCCCAGTCAGAGGGGATGAAAACTGGAAAGACTGAGACGCCGTGAACTGAACGCAGGAGTGCAGGCTTCTCTGGCTGTTGGCTGACCCCTGCTCCGGGAAGAGCACGAAAATCAAGTCCCAAAGCCGGGAGGAATGTGAAGATCAAACACTGGTTGTGCTTCACACTAATCGTGGGGTTTTATTTTGTCTGGCTACCTTTGTAAAAAAGAAGAGAAAGGGGAAGATATTTAACCTTTGACAAGAGAAGACCATTCAGATAATAAGTGCAGCACTTAAAAAAATGAAATTTATAAATGAAATAAAACATTTTATTTAGAAGAATGTCTAAAGCGGTGGTTACGAAACTAAGGGATGCATATAATAAATATTTATTTGGAATAAAGTCCACACCTGCAACTTCGTAAACATTGAAAATCAGGTGCCAAACCGTTTTTTTATTGATATTACACAGAAACTGTTTTTCAGCTTAATAGATATGATATGAATGAATTATTAAGATCTGTGAATTCTCTATTTGTCTGAGCTGCCACTCCCCCATAGCATAAATTCCAAGACTAACGGAGCATACCCCATTCCCCGGTAGTATAAATTCCAAGAATAATGTTGCCCATCCCATTCCCCGATAGCATAAATTCTAAGACTAAAACGGCGTTCATCCCATTCCGGGATAGCACAAATTCCAAGCCTCATGGTGCCCATCCCATTCCCCAATATAATAAATTCCAGCACTAACGGTGCCCATCCCATTCCCTGACTGTATTAATTCCAAGCCTAATGGTGCACATCCCATTCCCCGATAGTATCAGTTCCAGGACTAACAGTGCTCATCCCATTCCCTGATAGTATAAATTCCAAGACTAACGGTGCCCATCCCATTCCCCAATAGCATAAATTCCAAGACTAAAGGTGCCCATCCCATTCCCCAATAGCATAAATTCCAAGACTAACGGTGCCCATCCCATTCCCCGATAGTATAAATTCCAAGACTAATGGTACCCATCCCATTTCCCAGTAGTATCAATTCCAGGACTAACGGCGTTCATCCCATTCCCTGATAGTATAAATTCCAAGACTAACGGTGCCCTTGAACTCCATTCTCCGATAGTATAAATTCGAAGACCAACAGTGCGCATTCAATTCCCCGATAGCATAAATTCCAAGACAAATGGCGTGCACCCCATTCTTAAGGCCCCAACCTGTGACCTCATCAGCTCCCAAAGGCTCCGCCTCCTAATGCCGTGACTTTGTGGGTGATGATTTCTACACTTGAATTTTGGGGGACACAGATTGAGCCACTGCAACAGAGCCATCTCTATGGCTCTCTGCCTGGACCCGCTGTGCCCTGCTTCTGTTCGGTGACCGCCACTCCAAGGGGACCAGAGGTGTCCTTTCTAAGGCAGGCTTCCTGCTGCTCTTCACCTGGGAAGAGAACCCTCAGTGCTCAGTTTTTGGGTCCTAACTTGGACCAGTTCTGTCACCCACTCCTCAGAGCCAGGACTTAACTATCTAGAGTGGGTGGACAAGAATGCCGGGAGAGGTCGGGCCACTGCCCAGGCTCCTGCTGGCCTGAGCCCTCCCTTCGTCCTGTTTCTCGGTGCTGAGAGAACCTTCATCTGGGCTGTGGGGTCCACTTTGTGACCTGCATGACATTCACCCTATATCGAGCTTTCACTTTTGCATTCACTGTTCAAGTCACAAGTGAAAGGCCCTTGGAGACTAAAAGCTTGAGTGTTCAAAGCTGTTGGCCCTACCACAATTTTCAGAAGCCTAAGAATTTGCCTTAGTTTTAAAAATGAGCTATCTTGTTTTTCACCTCCAGGTAATGTTTCCTGAGACCCTCCAGGAAGGTCACTGGCTGGTTAAGAGAAAAAGCAGAGAAGGCAGGTGGAATTGTAGGTGAAGAAATTGCCATTGCTGTGTGATTTTATCCAACTGCCTGCTGTGCCTGGTCTATCACACAGTAGGTGTGACTTTTATTATAGATCTCCTTGGAAGCAAATTTGTAGAATAACTCTTATTCCTTCTGGCCTAAGGAATAACCTGTAATTTTTGTAATTATCATAGACTAGGAGAATTCCTCATGGCTCCCATCCCTGCCTGGACATTCTCCTGACAGCTTTGTGACCCACTCTGCTTCTCTTTTGATATTTCTCCAATTTAAACTAGAAGAAACTTTTCAAATGAGAATTAAAACACAAAGTAATTACGGCCTAAAGAGATTTATCAAAGCAAATTATTGTTAACATCTTAATATGGGTTCCAAATTAATAAATAATAGAATTATTTCACATTCTATTCATTCTCCATGACTTTACCCCTAGTTCTTTCTTTTGAGAACCCAGGTGAGCAGCCTTAAAAATGCTGACAAATGAGTACTGAAGGTGAAAACTGAGAACATATATGTGTCTATGTCTACAAAGATAAAAATCTGCTGATTTCTTTTATAATCAACTATTACCAAAATCATAATCAATGTCTATCAAAATATGAGTCTAGTTATTTTGCCATATATCTTTATGAAGTTTTAAAGTTTAAGATATTAATGTATAAAAAACCTGCTTAAATTTCTTCAGTATGAGCAATGATTACAAGCTCAGATGACTTCCAGAATTTTAAAACTTTGTACAAATGACAAGCATGACTGAAATATTTGAAATGTATTGACACAGAATTAGAAAACTCCTGATGAATAAAGAGAGTCACTTATTCCTTGCTTCATATTCTGTTAGTTTGCATGAGTGGAACAGGAAGGTGGGTAATTGTACATATATTGGTTCTGGGCTGTGGAAAAAGAGGAAAGTAAAGTGAGCTTTCTCTATTAACTAACTGGCATAAATTTCACAGTTTCCAAAACTAATATAATGGATGCATAAACGTTTTCAAAATGCAGTGTTTATTTCTAGCAGCATGATTCAAAACTCTGAGCAAATACTGTGTCATTTCTCTCTTTTCCACAGTAGCATGAACTCCAGCCACATCCAAGACCATATTTACTAGTAATTCTTGCCTTCACCAAAAAAAAAAAAAAAAAAAAAAAAAAAACCATGAAATGCTTGTGTTTTCCTGTTCATTTCAGAGGCAATCATTAAGTCCTTATTCAGATGTTCTCATTAGTAAGAATTAAAAAGGAAAAACTATTAAAAATATTGAAATGTTTTGTCACCATTTAGATTTTTCTTACTAAAACCCCTTAAAAACAATAGCAAAAGTGATTATAAAATGATCAAATCCCCTCCCCTCTCTATAGCTATGAAAAAATACTTTTCAAGTAGATGTAATTAGGACATATAGTAACTGAATTTTGATAACAAATATAGTTTTATTTATTTTTCTCAGCCTATGTTTTGCTGATCATAAATTAATCTGTTCTTTCTTCTTCAGGTGATAGTAAACCCTGATTATAACTTGCTGCTGCTGCTGCTCTTTTTTCACGGGGGTTATTTAAATATGTTAGATTTCAAACCATGCTCTTCTAAAACATGACGTAAGGTGGTGAAAGTACCCGTGGAACGGATGTTCAATCTGTAGTTCAGCATCAAGATTTTAAATGGAATCCGTTACAAATGGATATAGAATTAAACTCCATTTCACCCATAGCTCACCAATTAAAGGCTTTCCCCTAATTTGTCTTTAAAGTTCTATTCAAATTTTATCTTTAGAATGCTTTCTTCTTTTAGGAATTGGAAACCTAGAGTTTTAAAAAGACAAAAAATATGGGCTAATAAAAAGCCTTCAATCAAGAGGAGGAACTTCACTTCATTGAATTTAGAGCCAGCTTTATTCTAGATACCTAGGGGACTGCTCCGGATTTCAGATATATACCGGAACACACTTCTAAGCCACTTGGAATTTTGCCATCATTATTTGTGATACAAGAAGAAATGAAGTTCTTTGTGTCTGGGACAACTGGATAATATAAGACCGGGTTGAGTGGATCACTCATATTCCAAGTATTATATAAAAATTTGCCAGGCTGGTTAAATATGGCTTTAATTTCATACCAGGGTGCTAACAAGAGAATCTCAACTAAGAATTATCATTATAAGCAAATAAAATAGAGAATTAAAATGTTGCTGTTATGATAGTTTTTAAATAAGCTTCCAAGGCTCCGTGGCTTTCAAAAGTATAATACGTGATTCCTCGAGCCAGCCTTCTTCTATTTAACCAGCCACCTTACAGCATTTCCACTTGGTTTTCACCACATATTATGAGCCAGAGGGAATTTAAAAAGAAGCAACCAAGTCATTTATTTGCCTCAAAATCAAACCAAATATTTGTTTGAGGTTCCAAATATTTAGATAATTTACCCACTAATTTGTATTTTCCTTCATGTTTTGCACATCCTTTTTCAGAAGCAAAATGCCCTTTCCTCTACTTTATTTGTTGATTTAAATGCCTTATGTACAAGAAAACAATAACGGATGGATTTATTTTTTACTGTTTTTATGAGAACACTCTTATTCATTTGGGCATAGTAAAAAATCCTATTTTTCTTTTTTAATTTTGTTCTTTACGTTGATTTTTCAGCATTTTAATATGATGTCTAGGGATGTATTTCTTTGAATTAATTCTGTTTGTCATTCACTGAACTTTTTGAATCTGCAAACTTTTGTCTTGACTCATATTTGGGAAGGTTTTAGTCATCATTCCTTCAAATGGTTTTTTTCCCCGAGACTCAAAGTCTTTCTTCTCCACTTCTAGCACTGCAGTGGCAGGAAATTACACTTTTTAATATTATCCCATAGATCGCTATGGCTAGGCATATTATATTTTGCATTCTATTCATTATATTTTCTTTCTTTTATTAAAATTGGATTTTTTAACATTTACATTCAAGTTCCCCAACTCTTCTTTGTCATCAACATTCTATTAGTAAGCCCACCCAAAGCATTTTTTATTTCAGCAATTGTATTTTTCAGTTCTGAGGTTTTCCTTTGACTAGTTTTTCATAGTTTCTCATTCCCTAATGAGAACTTCATTTTCTATTTATTTCAAGAGTGCTTACCTTGAATTCAAGGAATATGTTTATAACAGTTGCCTCAAAGATTTTGTTTGATAATTCCAATACCTAGGATATCTTAACACTGGTATCTGTTAATTGCTCTTTTATTTTGAGTATTTACAATTTCCTGGTTCTTCATATGTCAAATAATTTTGGATTGTATTCTCGATATTTTAAATGTTGTATTACGAAATTCTGTGTCCTGCCAAAGAAAATACATTTTCTCTTCTGCAAAATGTTGCATTTTGTTGTTGTTACTGTTGTTGTAATAGTCCCTCAACCCAGTTAACTCACACTCCTTCAGCTTTTATGGGCAGCATTCCAGTTTCACTATCACGGCACCTTCCTCCGCTGTTTGGGAAAATCCCATGAATTGGCCTCGAGGGATTGTCTAGGACTTGGCCATGGTTTACATCTGACACAGCGTTCACAGCTTGGTGCTTTTCAATGATACTTTGGGTCTTCTCTGCACAGGCCTGGTTTGGAGATGCACCTAGGGCGTGTGTCAGTTCATACACAGCATTAGAGGGTTCCCTTCTCAAGCGGTCTCCCCCGAGATCCCTCCCAGTTCACTGCAGCTTCCCATGGATTTTCACTCAGGACGTGAGGTGCCTGTGTCATGGTCACTGCACCTCAGCAGAGACAAGAGAAAGAAAAATAAATCAGGGGGGTCTTCATACTCTCAGACCACGGGGTCCTCTTTACCCAGTTCATGTTTACCCAGTTCTATGCCTCTGGCAGGAAAGATAAGTTTTCTCTTGGGGTTTTAAATTATCACATTGCCACTGCTGCAGTGAGCCCTGGGACCTGAGCTACCACAAGAATAGGCCAGGAGGGAAAAAGAAAAAAAAGGTATTAAAAGGAAATGGAAATTACCTCTCACACTCTCAGTCTCAGGGGACCATTTTTCTAGACAGACGATGGATGTGTCTCAGGTGTTTTGCTGCCTGTGAATTCCCACATAATGGCTGACTCCAGCCCAAAGCTGGAAGATAAGACAGGAAAATAAAACAGAAAGTGCTTCTTCAATTTTTGACTCCTCTCCTTAAAATAACTGCTATTGTTAACTTGTCAGAATCCCTGGTTAGTTGCTCTTTGAGTTTCATTGGTGGTTTTATTGTAATTAATAGAGAAGGAGGTGACAGAGATTCTCTGCTTGGCCAAACTTGACTCAGGTTCCTCAAACCCCTTCCAAGCCCATCCATACTCTTCCTTGTAAAATCCAGTTTCAACCAAGAGCCCTCTCAGTTAGTTTAACACGAACCCCATCTAGGCACAGATCAGGCATCTGATCACCCTCCACATCGATCCATTTCCTCCTCCTCCACCACCCCCGATGATACTGGCCACCCTGACCTGTCTTCAGTAAGAATCCTGTTAGGTCGGTTTAGCCAGAATCCCCTGAGCCCTGGTATTTCCTTGTAGTAATTTTCCATCTGTGGACCCCCACCCTGAGCTGCAGCTGTTAAGTCCCCACTCATCCAGGCTGCATTCAAAATGGAGCTTAATCTAATCTCTCTCCCCCACTGCCAAACCCTATTGAAGAGGACCACGCATCTATTGTGATGGCCCTGACAAAAGGCCACTCACCATCTTTTAAGAAGTACCACTGAATAATTTTATTTTTAACATAATAGTTTTTTAACATAAACTAGAGTTTATGTTAAAAACATAAAACTACAGAGTTTATGTTTACTTAAGCAGCACCAGAAGTACATGCTTCTCACATTTTAAAATCTTCATTTTATACAGAGTTATTATAAACTATAGTTAGGTGATGAACATAAAAGGAGGGAGAAAAGGAAGGATGGAAGGCAGGAAGAAAGGAAGGAAGGAAAGGAAGAAAGGAAGGAAGGAAAGGAAGAAAGGAATAAAGAAAGAAAAAAGGAAGGAAGAAAAAAAGGAAAAGGAAGGCAAGAAAGAAAGAAAGAAAGAAAGAAAGAAAGAAAGAAAGAAAGAAAGAAAGAAAGGAAGGAGAGAAAGAAAAGAGTAAAGAAAGAAAAGAGAGAGAGAAAGAAAGAAAGAGAGAAAGAAAGAAAAGAGAGAAAGAAAGAAAAGAGAGAGAGAAAGAAAGAAAAGAGAAAGAAAGAAAAGAGAGAGAAAGAAAGAAAACAAAGAGAGAGAGAAAGTCTAAGAGGCTTCAGGACTACAGGAAGATGAGAAAATTGTAAGTGTTACCAGATTATGTAAAATAAAAAGCTCCTAGGACACGGTATAAACATTCCTTATACCAAAACGAGAGCAAGAGTATTTTTCTTCAAAAAGTTTAAATTATTATATTTTATAAAAGAAATTAAGTGGAAAAATTTTAAATATAAAATTCTAATTTTATTTCCTAATATAAAAGGAGCACTTTATTTTTCAAAAAAAATGTTTTAATCTCATTGAGTTTTTTGAGGCAACAAAAAATAGTACGAAGACGAAGTGGATCACTCCGCGGCATTTATCTAAGCGTCCTTGGCTGCATATCCCCCTCAATAAAGAAGAGTGAGGAGGAGGGAAATGACATCTTCTGAAGACCTACTATGTGCTGATGACATTGGCATACATTTCTTCAGCTAATTTTCAGAACAAGTCTATGAGGCAAAATGAAACTCACGTTACATTCAGTAACGTGCCCTCGTTCATTTTAGCAAATAAATGGCAGGGCCAGAGTTCACAATCAATGTCCCACATTCAAATTCGCCGACCTGAACAAATACATGATATCACATTAATTGGTCTGTGGCAAAATGAAGTGAAGAAGTGCTAACTTTAAACTTTATCCAGCATAAGAGATTATTATGGACACTTGGAATGTATCCTTGCTTCTTTCAGGCTTTTTGTCTTTCTAATGAAATACTGATGTTAGTGGGTTGGAGTGAATTTCTTTAAAATGCTTACCTGGCAACTTAATAAACACAGTCTTTGCAACCATATGTTCATCTTCAAATTAGAAAATGTTGTGTCTATGACATCCAAATTTAATAAACCATTATTATCTACCGTCTTTTGCACACTAAAATAATTTTTCTAGCTGTCAAAACACATATCTTATTATTTCCATTGTAGTCTTTGAGAAAAAAAAGAAGACTAAATATATGTAGTTTTATAATGTAAGTCAAAAATTTAAAAACACAACCCATTTCTATACTCCTGGAATAGGAAATAATCTTCAAAATTCTCTAGAGCTGGTACTCAGAAACACTGCCCTGGCTTTGAATCGTGGTTACATTTTCTGCGAAAGTATTCATAGCTACAAAAGATCATTGTAACTTTCTTGGTAGAACCACTTTGTTCACTTCTAAAACTGCCATGTGACCACTGAAATTATAATCAGGAGACCATAATATTAAATACATTTATCTATTTCTGACAGGATTACCAATTCATTAAACATTTATTATAGACATACATTTGTTACTAAAAAAAATTTTTAATTAGACCTTGAATCAGAACATTATTAGCTTTGTCATCTTCTTTAATTTTTAATTTTGGTGGGTACATAGTAAGTGTATATATTTAATCGGTACATGAAATATTTTGATATGGGCATGCAACGTGTGACAATCACATCACAGTAAATGGGGTATCCATCAGCTCATGCATGTATCCTTTGTGTTACAAACAGTCCAATTATACTCTTTTAGTTATTTCAAAATGTACAATTAAATTATTATTGACTACACCCTGTTACGTAATCACATACTAAATCTTATTTTTTCTTTCTAACTGTTTTTCATAGTCATTAACCATCTCTGCCTCACCCACCTCCCCATCCTCATCATCCCTCTATTTCTTATCTACACAGGTTCAATTGTTTTAATTTTTAGCTTCCGCAGATAAGCGAAAACACATGATATCTGTCTGTGCCTGGCTTATTTCACTTAACATAATGATCTCCGGTTCCATCCACGTTGCTGCAGATGACAAGATCTCATTCTGTTGACGGATGAATAGTGCTCCATTGCGTGTATGTGCCACATTTCCTTTATTCAGTCGTGTGTTGGAGGACTTTCAGTTTGTGTCCATATCCTGACTACTGTGAACAGTGTCGCCATAAACATGGGAGTGCAGAGATCTCTTATACTGATTCCTGTTGGGGGTACATCCCTAGCTGTGGGACTGCTGGATCATGTGGTATGACGTGGTCATCTCTACTTTTCCCCTGTTTCTTTGAAGTGTGAAAAACTGCAATCATTCTTCACAGTGACAAAGCTCCATTTTGCAGTTCTATCCGCCGCAGGAGGGGTGCACGTCTGACCTTTGTAGCAGGTGCTGTGGCCCCGGTCCTGTGCTATGGGCAGCCCTCAGCACAGTCAGCCCTGGCGTCTCACAGGCGGCATTGACAAGTTTTAGGAGTTGCGTTGCTACCTTTTAAATTGATAGAAACACTAATAAAGGCACTGAGATTATCTGGAGTCTAAAGTGAAAAAAAAAATTAGAATGACTCACGGAAAATGTAGTTTAACCCGTGAGAATTGTAGTTTAGAAAGTGTCCTGCTGGCCCAGGGTCTGAGGCTTTCGAAGGGCCTCAAGAGGGTCCAGGCTGCCGCTGCAACCACTGAGGGGCTGACGAAGGGCTTTGTGAGTTGTCAAAAATTAAAACCTCCCACCTATTGCAACGGCTTGGAGTTTTCAAGAAATTCCCTCCTGTGAGTTGTTGGTTTATTCCGATTCACCCAAAATTTTAAAATGGAAAAATAAGCTTCAATTTTGTTTTTGTTTCTAAAGCATGCTCATCTTCATTCTGCCACATCCACGTTGCTATTGGTCTTCTGTGGAATGTAGGTTGAACTGGAAAATATTTGAGGTTAAGACAAATAAGGTTTTATGGGAATAATAAACAGTTCATCGGGAATGCTTTGGAACTGTGAATATTGGCAGTTTTTCACTGAGCTTTTTACCTACTTAAGTTCATTCCTTTCTCCCCCTCCCCTCCCACTTTGTATTCCCAGGGCCTGGGCTCTCTCCTGAGTGTTTCCAGTTCTCCATATTCTTTCTCCTGGGGACATGCTCACTTAGGTTCGATAGTTCCACACTGTCCTGAATAACCGGAATGCCGGCAGCATTGTTTCTCCACACGCACTCTTTTCGTTTCTGTGTGTAACTCGGAGTCTGTCATCTTTTAGCAGATGGCAGTGGACCCCCCACATTTCACTTTGGATGCAAACTGTGCTTAGGGACCAAATGCCCTGGTCCAAGCTTTGGTGGGAAGAGGAGGCTCAGAGGTTCTGAGGGTGAGGAAACGCCGTGTGAGGAAAGCAGGGAGGCAGGGCTGTGGTGGGGGAGTGGAGTTAGAGGCCCTGGAGGCGAGAAGGAGAAGAAAGGAGGCCGGGGAGGCCTGGGGAAGACAGGGCCTCACGGTTCTGGACATAACTGCTTCCCAAAACCTCTCAGGCCCTCAGACCTTTCACCCGGCACGCTGAAGGTTTGAGGGGACTTTCTGTTTGGGTGCAGACGGGAAGGGGCTGAGTTCCGCATCTGGATCTGGTTGGACTGGGGTACACTAGAAAGACTGTGGAAGACAGAGTCAGGAAGAAAGGGCTGGAAAAGCGCCACAATCAGGGGTGGGCTCTGGGATCTCAGAGCCTCTGAAATGGGTGGCTCCAGCCAGGTCTCCCCGGCTCTGCGATGGACGTGAGGGCAGTTACTGAAGGTGCCCGGGGGGTTCAAGGGGCCCCTCCTGCCCTCAGAGACCACTGACATTGTCCAGTGGCCATTCTTCATCACTGTCCAGGGCTGCGCTTGAAGGGCAGCCTTTTTCAAAAGACCCCGACCACAGCTCAGGGTAAAAGGAGACCCCTTGCTCTTCCTACACAATCGAACTCCCTGGGCCGGTGGTGGAGGCTGCCAGGAATAAACAGAGGCAGCAGGCAGCTCGGGGGACGCGTTACAGCTCAAACCGTGTCTCCGAGAAGATTATCTGAAGTCCTCCCCGCCCTCGCCCCGCCTGTGAATGTGACCTTTGGAATCAGGATCTTTGCCGATGTCATCAAGTTGAGGTCACTAGGGTGGACCCTAACCCAAGAAAATCGGTGTCCCTATCAGGAGAGCAGAAGACAGACACACACGGAGACAAGGCAGCTGCCAGAGGATCAACCGTGAGCCAGGGAGCACCAGGGCACCAGAGGCTGAACGTGGCAGGGAGGAGCCTCCCGAGGCTCCCGAGGGAGCACGGCCTGCAGACACCACGAGATAGGCCTTCCAGACTCCCGAGCTGTGAGAAAACAAGTGGTTTATGGTATTTTTGTCACAGCAGCCCCGGGAAGCCAACACAGACGGAAACATCCCCTAGGAGATTAGGGGGAGGGAAGGAAAGCTCTTCCCTCTTCTTTCCCTGTCTAGGAACATCCTTCCAGACCCCCAACCAAAAGTGACCCTGTGGATGCTTTCACCATTTTTCAAATACTGAAGCCAGAGATAGCTTGTTGTACTTACATTAATCTGAGTTTGCAGATTTTTCTCATTTGGTTGAATGAAATATGTTCTGTCTGATAACCTTTCAGATGGTAAAAAGGATCTTATATCACTATTTGTGATGTGCCATCTAAGGTTCAATCAAAAGATTTCTTGAATAAAGAACTGGAAATACTTGTTGAAGTAGTAAAGCATTTGTTTTTCTTTGACATGTGGAATTCCTTTTCAATAGGGCTGGCTGTTATACTCACCCTGTCACCCCTACACTTCCTCGCCCCAGTGAAGCAGGCAAAACGGAATTTCTTCTTTCTTTTTTTTTTTTTTAGAGATGGGATCTTGCTGCATTGCCCAAACTGGAGTGCAGTGGCACAATCATAGCTCCCTGCAGCCTCAAACTCCTGGCCTCAAGCAATCCTCTTGCCTTGGCCTTCTCAAGGGCTGTGGCCACAGGACCACAGGTGCGTGCCATGGTGCCCAGGTTTTCTTATTGGTTTTCTTTCTTACCGACTTCCTCAGGCCTCCAGTGCACAGGGAAACCTGACATTTGTGTGATTGTTTCCTCCTTAGTGCTGAGACTAAAGTCAGATCAAGCATTTCTCATGGGTAACATGGACGCTAAACCGTAAAACTCAGGCTTCTCTCTTATGCACGTGTGATTTCCAGGGCGGCTGGAAAGATCTGCTGGCAGCTAGCTTGGCAGCGGATAGGTTAGGATGGCCGGACAGTGATCCGTGATGTGACTTCAGCAAAATGTGAACTTGGCTGCCTTCTCTTCAAATTTGCAAAACGGAAAACATGAAATCTGTCCTTTTTCTCAAGAAATGTGTGTAAAATAAATATAGCAAGTTCGGGCCGGGCGCAGTGGCTCAAGCCTGTAATCCCAGCACTTTGGGAGGCCGAGACGGGCGGATCACGAGGTCAAGAGATCGAGACCATCCTGGCTAACACGGTGACACCCCGTCTCTACTAAAAAATACAAAAAACTAGCCGGGCAAGGTGGCGGGCGCCTGTAGTCCCAGCTACTCGGGAGGCTGAGGCAGGAGAATGGCGTAAACCCGGGAGGCAGAGCTTGCAGTGAGCTGAGATCCGGCCACTGCACTCCAGCCTGGGTGACAGAGCAGGACTCTGTCTCCAAAAAAAAAAGAATAAAATACAGCAAGTTCATAATTTTCATTAAACATGTAAGTCCCTTAGAAAGAGTAGATGAATCCCAGGTTTCCACAGCGAGGTCAAAGCTGAGAATTAAGTTGGTCAGTTGGGATGGGTGAAGTCTGGCTGGACAGACACTGAATTAGGTGCCCAAGACCCAGAAGCAGACACAGCAACTCTGGGCCGTGAGCAGCCATGGGCGGCCGTGAGCAGCCGTGAGCAGCCAGCTTTGTGCTCCCAATAGAGCCTGGCTCTGAAGAACGAGAAGGCAACAGGTTTCTCTCAGGCAAGTCGTTCTCTGGGGCACGGCGAGGCTGCCTGGCTTTTTCGTGGAGACTGCGTGTAACAGAAATACGCCTCCTGGGCCAGTGTTCTAGGAGGGCCAAAGGCAAGACCCTTCCTCCTACTCCGACCTAGGAACCCCCACGTGATGTGACTCATACCCGAGGCGGACGCCAGCAGCCTCCCCAGGTACCCGAAGACATTGGGGCGTCCACTGCCCAGGAGCAGCCCCTCCAGCGCCTCTCTAGGCTGATGTGATGTTTTCTGAAGAAAGATGCCCTTTTGATCTAAGGGCGGGGGGCTGAGGTCTCCCCATGTCCTCCTTCCAGAAACCTATGCTTTCTCCCTGCATCCTGGTGCAGAGCTGTGGGACACCGCGTGGCATTGGTAAATGGCCTTTACCTTCTTTGGGGAATAGAGATTTAGTTTGTCTTTTTTTAAGAAAAACTCTCTGAAATCACTGTAAAGTGATCTCTTCAGATCTGACCCATCCTGGAGGTGATTTCACAGTATTCTACGATATTTTAGCTCATGCCCCTCAGAGACTGGCCAGTGGCGTAACCATCTGGAACTCAACTGCGTTCGTAGGGAACCCCGGGGGTGTTTCCTTCCTACTCGGTTTCTGGCCACCTCGTACACCTTTTTGCATGTGTGTTTCACACTTCTCTCTCCATCCCTTTTCTCTTCCTCTTCAGCACGTCTTTCTGATAATTTTCTGCTTTGCTGCCATCAGCAGTCGAGACAGAGTGGCCAAGGGTGATGTGTAGGTCAGAGCTCCAAAGCAGCTCCTGATGTTGTCGGCAGATTCTCAAAATCCAGGGTGTCTAAAAGTCCCCAAGAGTTTGTTAAAAATGCAAATGGTGACCGGGCGCGGTGGCTCACGCCTGTAATCCCAGCACTTTGGGAGGCCGAGGCGGGCAGATCACGAGGTCAGGAGGTCGAGACCATCCTGGCTAACACGGTGAAACCCCATCTCTACTAAAAATACAAAAAAACTAGCTGGGCGAGGTGGCGGCGCCTATAGTCCCAGCTACTCGGGAGGCTGAGGCAGGAGAGTGGCGTGAACCCGGGAGGCGGAGTTTGCAATGAGCTGAGATCCGGCCACTGCACTCCAGCCTGGGCAACAGAGTGAGACTCTGTCTCAAAAACAAACAAACAAACAAACAAACAAACAATAAAACAAACAAAAAAAGCAAATGGTTGAGGCTGCCCAGAGATTCGGATGAGGCAGGTTGAGGCTGCCCAGAGATTTGGATGAGGCAGGAGGAGAAATACCTGTTTGTAACAGGCCTCTTGGGCTTTGCTACAAGCAGTTGGGGCCACCCGTGGAGGAGCCCCCTGGGGCTGTGACCAGGTTCAGACTCTTACAGGGAGTTTGCAGGGAGGCCTGGTACTGCATAGGTGCCCACACCGAGCGCTGGGCCAGAGGAGGGCTCCCAGACAGACTAGGAACAAACTCTTTGGTAACCAGAGGTGATTGTAAATTAGGAGCTCCATTCATAATTACAACTCTCAGAGTAGACAGTCCCAAGGTATACATAGCTGGCTGCAGGGAGAGTGGGCAGCTTGCGCTGAGGCTCAACGTGCTTACCTTTTGGAAAATACAGGATGATGGCAGCCACTTCCTCCTCCACTCCCATCCATCAGTACAGTCCACTTACTATTCCTAAGGATGTTCCTGGAGAAACAAAATAACCATTTCATTAGTAGCGAGGGAGACAGAGAGAGAGAGGAAGGAAACCACACGGGACTAGAGTGGTCCATGCTTTTGTAAATTGCTAAACATCAAAACACAATGATATTCAAATTTCTATAATTCAATAAACACTTCTTACCAAATCTCATCAATTCTATTTCTGAAATATTCCTTCATCCCTCCTCATTTTCTTCCTCCCCTCTGGAATGGACTTGAGTGACAGCATTAGAACCATGACTGTTCTCCTACTTCAGAGCTGGGTCCCGAATTCCCCCTCCTCTTCCTCTTTGAGCCCCGCCTCTCAGCCACGCTCTGCAGACCTCTCCTCTCACAGCCTCCCCTGAATGCAAACTTGTCCATCCTGTGGCTCCACTCCCTTGTCTCACTCCGGGGAGCCTGTGCCTGTGAGTCTGGTGAGGCTGGAGCCTCTGGGAACAGTCAGTCCCGGGCTTTTCCGCACCTGTGCTCACCTTCCTCCTCCTGACACTGTGGCCTTGGGGGTGGAGGGAGCCTGGAACCTGGAATGGCCTGTGTCTGTGTCCAGCACAACAGTTCTTGCACCAAATGAGAAAATATAATTTATCAGTATATCTTAGAAATATTTAAATTATTCTATTTCCTGAGAAAAACTAGTTTTCTTGGGCATGAGGCTTCGACAGAAAGATCATCCTCCTGCCTTCACCAACCTCAGAACTTTGAAAATGAGGCTTCTATGAGGAGTAAAACTTCCATGGGGCTGGGGCCTCCCAGCGAGGGAAAGAAGTCCCCCCATCAAATGCAGAGCTGGTATCTCTTTCTGGTATTTATTCTTAACAGGGTCAAGTCATTATATGAGTATTTGATACGTCAGTTTTGTTTAGATAACAGATGTGTGCAGTGCCATTTTAAACAGGGGAGAGGAAGCTTTGGGCTTGTGTTAAGCATGCATTTGGTTTTCAGCCACTGTTCATTTCTTCTTTGGGAAGGCATCCCCTGGGGTCTCTGGTCCTCGCCCCCTCCCAGTTTCACCCCAGGACACCAGGTGCACTGGAATCGACTTTTTCAATCTCGACTTTCCAATCACGATCCACGGTCAGCTTATATTGAGTGTAAACAAAGAAGAAATATTAAAGGAGAGAGAGAAAAAAAAATGCTGATCCGAATGGCTGTGTTTGCTTTTGTTCATTTAAATCCTGCAGGGCTGGAAAAGGGTGGTTGCGGAAAGCAGCAGGGAATCAGGCTTTCCCACAGCTGTGCCCCTGCTGTGCAGAGGCCTCGGCTCCACACACAGGCGCTGATCCTCCCCAGGGAGGCTCGGGAGATGCTGAAAGCACAGGGTGGTCTCAGCCCCAGGCCGAGGCCCCAGCTCTCTGGGGGAAAGTGACTGCATGTGTGGCAGGCTCGGGACAATTTGGGGTTTATGTAGTATGATTTGATTCAAAAAGAAACGTTTCCTTTAATCAAGCAACAGTCATGCCGTCCCGCACGGGGAGCAGCACTGAACCCACGCCGATGGCTCTGGGCTGTGGGGGCTGGGACCAGACTCCCAGGGCCAGGTTAGGGCTGGAGGTGCCTGGCCCTGGGCAGCCTCCCTCCTGCACGGATCCCTTCAGGATGGCTGCCCAGGTGGGTGCTGGCTTCCTGCAGGGGCTCGCACCTGCGTGGCTATCTCCCTCACGGGAGGGTGCAGGTAACTGCTCAGAGCCCCAGCCAGCACCTGGTTCTCCTGACAGTGGGGCGCACGCAGGAGTGCGGAGGAGGAGCCTGGAGCCAGCCCATGGTCCTGTTTCTCTGGACTCCATTCAGAATATGTGAAAGGGCAAGGACAAGGCTGTCCTCTCAGGGAGATGGCACAGTTCCAGAGCTAACCCCGTAGGTGCCAAGGCAGCCCCTGGAACTCTCATCACAGAGGCCTCCAGAGAGCTCTGTGAGTATGGGGGCCAATTCCAAGCTCAATGCAGCCTGGGAGGTGCCTGGTAGCTGGGGCCTAGAGGCTGCAGCTCCCAGCTTGAGTCTTGCCCTAACTGCTGACTGGCTTGGAGGGGAATACTCAGTGATTTTTGTCTCAGGTGATGCTGTCAAGGAAGTGTGTGCTGCCCTCATGCCTGGTCTCAGCCAGAAGGCACCTTGGTCACTCAGCAGAGGCTGTTACCAGGAGAGGCAGGAGATGGCACTCCAGATGGTTTCATGTCATTTTTAGGAAAAAACGCTTTGACTGGCAGGGTGCAGGGAATGACCCACCTTTCCAGTAAGAACCAAAATAATAATAATGAAGCAGACAGAAGGAGCAGATGTCTTCAGAACTTTAAAATCACATGGTTGGTTTAGATGTAACTTTGGTAAATAATGGGGGAAGGTGAATGGAGGGGGTGAGGGTCTGCTCCTCACAGTTGCTAAGCTTCTCGTAGGAAATATCTGCTCTTCACCACTCCACTCAGCTTGCAATTACAGAGATATGCAAATAACTAATAGCCAACTCCACCACTCACAGGAGAGCATTCCTAGCATTCAAAGCTACACCTACATTGCAGAACCTCTCCGATGGGTTAAGGAAAAGATAGAGAAATTTGTACTGTTTTGGCTAAGAAGCACAACTTGGTAGAGAAGAAAAAACAACTTTTTAGATGTCTTCTTTCTTTCCATGTAATCTGATAATTAAGTTTATTCTAAGGGACCCAGGGCAAGGCAGAAGTGCAGAGGTTCATATGCAGCTTGAGTAAAACAGGTGTTTAGCACTACAATCAAATAATGTGCACATTGGCCGGGCACGGTGGCTCAAGCCTGTAATCCCAGCACTTTGGGAGGCTGAGATGGGCGGATCACGAGGTCAGGAGATCGAGACCATCCTGGCTAACACGGTGAAACCCCGTCTCTACTAAAAAATAGAAAAATCAGGCAGCTGGAAACCATCATTTTTAGCAAACTATCACAAGAACAGAAAACCAAACACCGCATGTTCTCACTCATAGGTGGGAACTGAACAATGAGATCACTTGGACTCGGGAAGGGGAACATCACACACCGGGGCCAATCATGGGGAGGGGGGAGGGGGGAGGGATTGCATCGGGAGTTATACCTGATGTAAATGACGAGTTGATGGGTGCTGACGAGTTGATGGGTGCAGCACAGCAACATGGCACAAGTATACATATGTAACAAACCTGCACGTTATGCACATGTACCCTAGAACTTAAAGTATAATAATAATAATAAATTAATTAAAAAAAATACAAAAAATTAGCCGAGTGCGGTGGCGGGCGCCTGTAGTCCCAGCTACTCGGGAGGCTGAGGCAGGAGAATGGTGTGAACCCGGGAGGTGGAGCTTGCAGTGAGCTGAGATCCGGCTGCTGCACTCCAGCCTGGGTGACAGAGCGAGACTCCATCTCAAAAATAATAATAATAATAATAATGTGCAAATTTACTCCAAATGGGTGATTTTCCATTTTCTGGGCTTTCTACTGGTTCACTACCTGGAACACTTTGGTGCCACAGTTGTTCAGTAAAGGAGGCTAAACTGTCCTCTTTGGTTTCTGCTTTGTGTCCTTTCCCTAGGTCAACTGGCAGGGAACATCCACTCACAAGACATCTGGACTTGTTGGTCCATCTCCACTTGGTCATTCCATGGGAAGCACCCACTACTAGTACACTAGTAGATGTACTAGTCCATTTCCATGCTGCTGATAAAAACATGCCTGAGACTGGGAAGAAAAAGAGGTTTAATTGGACTTTCAGTTCCACGTGGCTGGGGAGCCTCAGAATCATGGCAGGAGGCGAAAGGCACTTCTTACATGGTGGCAGCAAGAGAAAAATGAGGAAGAAGCAAAAGCAGAAACCCCTAATAAACCCATTAGATCTTGTGAGACTTATTCATTTTCATGAGAATAGCACTGGAAAGACTGGACCCCATGATTCAATTACCTCCCCCTAGGTCCCTCCCGCAACACAACATGTGGGAATTCTGGGAGATGCACTTCAAGTTAAGATTTGGGTGGGGACACAGCCAAACCATATCACTAGAGAATTTCGACCTGTAGGTCCATCTCCACTTGGTCATTCCGTGGGGAGCACCATTCACTAGAGCATCTGGGCCAGACCTCACTTTCCTTCTTGGCTCTAATCTCTGATCTCTTTCTGGCACCTGCCCTGATCTGACCCCTGTGGGGTCCAGGGTGAAAAGATGTTTCCCATGCCAGCCATGGAGTTCAGCTCTGGTTGCAGAGCTAGCTGGAGAACAGAGCAGAGAAGACCTGGAATGGAGACGGTGCGATGAGATGCTCCTGCCTGCACTGCCTGGGCTCCTACTTGCCTGATAAGTTCTGTGGTCTCAGCATCTGGAGTTGGTGTCACATTTTCTCTTACTGCTCCTCACCCTTCCAGTTCAACAAAAGTTGGGTTTCCCATCATCCTACTTTTATACTCCATGAGCAATTTTGTCTTCATCTCCTTCCTATCCTTTAGGCCTGCATCTATTCCTCCTGTCTTTGCCCAGTTGAAGTAGAAAACATCTAGTCCAGTGGTTTTGTTTTTCAAACATGGACAAAGAATATATTAATACTATTCTTAGGAGGCTAAAGTTCTAGGAAAATGTTTTAATACGGTACTTTTATTTTTATGCTAACCTAAACCTAATTACTTTTACTAGTTATGATGACAAAACTTTTTCTACAGTGAAAATGTGTAGTTAAACAGTATCCTTGCAGGCCAAACTTCTGCTTCTTACGCATCCTCAGTGCGGAGAAGATCTATATCTTTTCCACATGTAAAAACGCTTTATGTTACATTCTCACAGACCCCATCCTCTTGGTCACTATTTAGCACTTGGCCTTTTGAAGAACTTTAGGGTTAGTGAGGAAAGGACATTGGGAACTGGGAGCTCCCCAAGCACGCAGTGGTGTTCCCACACCTCACAACAGCACTGTGAGCAGGTGTGTTTGTCTCTGGGGCTGCCCCAGCAAAGCACCACAAATCGTGTGGCATACAGTAACTAAACTGTGTTTGCAGAAAGTTCTGGAGGCTACGACTCTGAAATCGAAGTGTGGGCAGGGCCGTGCCCTCTGCGAAGGTTCCAGAGCAGAATCCCCCTGGCTGCCTCAGCTTCTGGCATTTGCCGGGCACCCTGGGTGTGCCCTGGCTTGGGGATGTACCACTCCAGTTGTGTGGCATCTTCTCCCTGTCCTCACAATGCCTTCCCTCTGTGTGTGTCTCTCTGTGCCCAAACTTCCCCTTTTTATAAGGATACCAGTTATATTGAAGTAGGATTCAATCTAATAATAGCATTTTAACTTGGTTATCTCTGTAAATAGCCTATCTCTAAATAGACTCCTATTCTGAGGTCCTGGGGATTAGGACTTCAGTATATGAATTTTGGAGGCACACAATTTTTCCCATATCAGTAGGGATTCTTCTACTTTACAGATGAAGAAATTGAGGTTCAGTGTGTTTAGGCAAGTCCTTAGTCAACGCAGCTCATAAGTTCCAGAGCCAGGCCCTCGACCCTACCTGTCTAACCTCAGAGTCTGTGTTCTCTGTAACATGCAGCTGTCTACTTGTAGGCTATTCAAGTTGGAAGGGATTTAATGAAAAAAAAAAAAAAAGAAAGAAATCTCTTTCCAACATTCAGGCCGCTACGTCAGAGAGAGTCTTTTTGCAACTTAGAGAAAGGCACTCTATTTGGGTGGAAGTACAGAAAAGATGCTGCTTTCTCTAGGTGGACACCATTCAGCCCAAGCAGATAGACTTATCTGATGTGTAAATGTGACAGCCCAGTCTTCATGTCAGGTGCTGTACATTCCATCCCCGTCCTCAAAAAAGAAAACATAATTAACCCAGGTAGTTTCAACACTGACCTTGAATTGGATGGAAGACAAGAGAAGGAGCCTCCGCACTAAATCCAGGGCAGGCACAGACAAGAGGGTTTCTGCCTGATAGCTGCTCAACCCAAAGGCGTCTGCAAAGCCCACAGCTGATGACACAAGGAGCGTCTGCTTCCCTCGCCAGCCACATTTCTAATCTTCCCTGCATGAACCACTGAAGCAGAAATTCACAAACAAGATTCCCAGAGAATACTATATACATGTGGACTAATGTCTGTTTCTTTAGTGATTCTGAATTCTTTCTATATCCATGTCTTCTTCACATTCTTTATTACTGATCAAATCAGATTTTATGAGAGGGAAAAATGTGTATGATATGCTGTTCTTGCATTGCTATCAAGAAACACCTGAGACCAGGTAATTTACAAAGAAAAGAGGTTTAATTGGTGCACAGTTCTGCAGGCTGCACAGGAAGTGTGGTGTGAGCATCTGCTTGGTTCTGGGGAGGCCTCCAGGAGCTTTTACTTGTGGCCAAAGGTGAAGTGGGAGCAGGGGCAAATGAGAGACAGGGCAGGCACTACACAGTTCACACAACCAGGTCTCGGGAGAACTCACTCGCTCAAAGACAGCACCAAGGCATGAGGGATCACAATTCAAACTGAGATTTGTGTAGGATAAACACTCAGTGAATGTCATATTCCTGAAGTAATTATGGAAAGATTTCTCTGCCTTGTCCTTGCCCCCATCTCTCATACCAGGCCAGCCCAGGGCATCCCCACTGCTTCCTGCTCCTGTGCCATGGCATCATCCTTCTGTGAACACTGGCTCCGGCTGTCTTCTTTGCTCAGTCCACCTGGGATGGGGGGATGTCCAGGGGTCGCTTTTCCTGTCTGCGGTGAGCCCTTGAGGCAGCTCTCAGGTCTCACCCATCTTTGTGCATCTCTTACCCGGTTAGAGGTTTGCCAAGTTGTAGGCACTTCAGGAAGACTTTGAAAACATAATTGAGCCTGGTACAGTGGCTCAGGCCTATAATCTCAGCATTTTGGGAGGATGAGGTGGGCAGATTACTTGAGGCCAAGAATTTGAGACCAGCCTGGCCAATGTGGTGAAACCCTGTCTCTACTAAAAATACAAAAATTAGTTGTGCACGGTGGTCCATGCCTGTAATCCCAGTTACTCAAGAGGCTGAAGCATGAGAATTGAATTGCTTGAACCTCGGAGGTTGCAGTGAGCCAGGATCAGGCCACTGCACTCTAGCCTGGGTGACAGAGTGAGACTCTGTCTCAAAAAAATAAAAATAAAAAAAATAATAAAAAGAAAAAAAAGAAAAACAAAGACATAATTGGATTTTTTTTCTCTCCTGGAACTTCTTCATGACTTTTTATTCTCAGAGAACAACCATGCCTCACACACCATATCTGTCACCTTGAAATCCCTCAATTTAATGAAACAGGCATTTTGGAGGCGCATTCTATGTGTAGACATCAGATTAGGAGATGCAGGTTATGCAAAAGTGAGCGCAATGTCAGCCCACATCACCATCCATGTAAGTCAGGGTGGTGGGAACCCTCCCCTGGTGTACCCATCTGTATAAACCAGGATGGCGGGAACCCTCCCCTGGTGGACTCCTGTGGGTGTGGAGCCTGCTGCACGGGGGTCGAGACCGGGAAGCATGCAGACTTTGCAGCAGTGTGTCTGGATGCCATGTTGGCCCCTGGTGGACTCCTGTGGGTGTGGAGCCTGCTGCACGGGGGTCAAGACCGGGAAGCATGGAGACTTTACAGCAGTGTGTCTGGATGCCGTGTTGGCTCCTGGTGAACTCTTGTGGGTGTGGAGCCTGCTGCACAGGGGTTGGGACCAGGAAGCATGGAGACTTTGCAGCAGTGTATCTGGACACTACATTGGCTTCCCAGGGCTGCCACCGAAGGGGACCACAGCCTGAATGCCTGAGAGCAGAGCGATATGTCCTCTCACAGCTCGGGAGGACAGAGGTCTGATGTCAAGGTGCCATGAGGCCCCTGGCCTCCTCTAAGACTCTAAGGGAAGGCCCCTCTATGCCTCTCCAGCTTTGGGGGTGATACCCATCCTTGGGGTTTCTCAGCTTGTGGACACATCACTCCCACCCTGCCTCCATGGTTACACGGCCTCCTCCCCAGTGTCTGGGTCTCTTCCCCTCCTATAAACATACCAGTCACACTGGATCAGGACCCACCCTAATGACTCAGCTTGATGACAGCTGCAAAGACCCTGTTTTCAAATGGGGCCGCATTCACAGGTTTCGGGGTTAGGAATAACGCAAATCTCACACACCTTTGTGGGAAGCGCAGTTCCACCCACTTCGGGTCACACTGTGTCCCTCACACTGTGCTCTCACCGATCCCCAAGTTCAAAATGAAATCACAGAGAACCATCACAGAAGACAGTATATTTTTTCTGCCACTCTTTCTCCTTAAGAAACTAAAGAATTAAGAAAAGTCTCCAAAAATATTGATTCTAGCAGCACTTCATGTGAGGTGTCATTGCAAGCCCAAACCTTAAGTTCCTGAGCTTTGACCCGGTAAAACTTCCCTTAGGACTCAAGAAAATCGCCATTTCAGGAAAAGGTATAGAATATTTTGCCACAGTATTATTTGTAGAACTAAAGAATAAGAACTTTTTTAAAAACAAGAAATTGCTCATATGTCCAATGAGAGGAAAGAATGACTTTATCTTGGGAGGACCACTGATTGGGCTCCATTACTTACAAAGTAATACTGGGTGGGGCGGGAGGGAACAAAGGCTCAAATTGTGTATACAGAATAATCTCGATTATATAAATATACGTATAAAAAGCCTGAGAGAAAATGTTAACAGCAGGTTCTCTCTGGGTGGCAGAAACAGAAGTTATTTAAATTTCTTCCATATCCTTGCCTGCACTTCCTTAAGTCCACAGTAAACATAAATCAGATTTACAAGGAACAAAGGTGGGAAGCATTATTTCAAAGTAAATATGGGTCATTTTCTGACAGCCACACGTAGGAAAAATGGCGGGAAATGGTCCAGTGCAATTGTGGCTTTTTGCTGGCTCTGCAGGACAAGTAGATGATGTGACCGCCCAGATGAAAGAGCTCTGAACCCACTCAGCGGGCGACAAACTGAGAAAAATCAGTGAAAAAAACAGCACTCCAGGCCCACCTTGAAACGCGTGTCTTTGAAGTTTTAAGTGACGCCGGGGCGTGTCTGACAGCATGTGCCGTCGTGGGGAGGCTGCCTGAGCTGTCTTCTGACCTCCGGGCCTTCCAGAAATGAAGGTTTTAACATCAACGTGGCCATGGACCCACCTGCTGCAGGAGCTGCGGTTAAGCCTGTGATTTTCCTCTGTGAGGCAGGAGGCAGGATAGCCCGGGAAGGGCTGGGGGCCTGGAGGAGGGCAGCAGAGACCAGGCCGTGCATGTGAATGGATGCAAGGGGAGCACCGACCCTCGCACACATGTCCCACCTCCTTCCAGGTGCTGCTGCTTCCCTCTCTGGACTCCACACTCCCCGAAATCCCAGGGTATGCCTCCCGGGGAACATTTCATTCTTTCCTCCTCAACCCCCCAAACGCCCTCGGAGGCCCTCAGTTCTCAGCTGATGGCTTTTCTTCTTGGTGACACGCGGCGCCTGCCTTAGGGAAAATGCAGGAGCCACCAAGCTTCCTGAAACATCTTCAATTTTCCCTCTGACAGATGGAAACACCCCCACTCCTGTTGAAGTCCGGGGCCACCCCGCTGGGCATTGCACAGACATGGCACAGCGGAATCCCTTTCCCAGACTCCAGAGTTGTGCCCCTGAAATCTGTCTTTCCCACAGCCTCCATTTCCCTGCCAGACTTATTACCTCATCAGCAGAGACCAAGATTTAACCTCTTCTACATTAAAAAATAATAATAATAAAACTCCTGCCTTAAAAACAAGGATGCCCTGCCTTCGTCCTTTCTTCTCCTTCTCAAGGCAGGCCATGAAGAGACTGCTCACCTACCCGTGCCCACCTCCCCGTGCCCACCTCCCCATGCCCACCTCACTGTGCCCACCTCCCTGTGCCCACCTCCCCATGCCGCTTCCTCCCCTGCCACTGAGCCTGCTGTTCCCTCCACTTGGCATGACTCCCTACATCTCACACAGCTCACTCCTTCAGATCCAGGCATCAGCCCCGGGCTGCCTCCTCACCCCTCTGCCTAAAACAATGGGCTGCCCAGTCCCATGGCTGCTGGTCCTGTTTCCATTTTAATTTCCATTGCAGCCCCTGGCACTATCCGAGATTACTCATCTACCTGTGGGTGATGTGGCTTCTGCCTCTTTCCACTGGAGGGTCAGCTCTGTGAGGTTGGAGTCTCCAGCTTGTGCATGCGACCTGGCCCCAGGAGGTGAGTGCACCTGTTGAAGGGAGGATGGATGAGCCAGCGGTGATGGAAGCAGCCAATTCCCAATTAACGTTTTTTGCCTCATTACTTAGCCACATCCTCAACACCTCTAAGTCAATGAAGTTAAAAAAATAAAAACCATGACGCAAGAACCAGGGTATTCTATTTTAAAAATATAATTCATATGCCTTCTTAGTTTTTCACACTTGATTTAAAATAATGAGCTCACACAAGAGAATTATGAAACCTAAAACCCATCAGCCCGGCTCTTAGCCTTCCTGAGTTCTGCTCGCATCTGCGGCTCTGTGGATCCTGGGATGGCGGCCACAGGAGATGCCACCCCTGTGCCTTCAGACAGCAGCCCAGCTCAACAGGACCTGGAAGAGCACGGTGTGGAAATGGAAGAAATGCAGCTGCATCGTTCTCATCATGCCTAGCACCTCATCATCTTCATCATCACCTCCTCCTCCTCATCATCATCCTCATCATTATCTTCATCCCCATCTCCTCCTCCTCCCCATCATCCTCAACATCATTTTAATCACCATCCTCCTCCTCATGATCACCCTCATCATCAATCATCTTCATCACCATCCTCTTCCTCCTCACCATCATCTTTATCATCTCTATCACTATCCTCCTCATTATCATCATTCTCACCATCATCTTCATCACCATCCTCCTCCTCCTTCTCCCCATCATTGTCATCATCTCTTTTACCATCCTCCTCCTCCCCATTATTCTCACCATCATCTTCATCCCCATCCTCCTCGTCTTCCTCACCATCAGGCATCTTCAACACCATCCTCCTCCTCACTATCCCAAATATCATCTCCATCACCCTCCTCCTCCTCACCATCATCCTCATCATCATCTTCATCACCATCCTCCTGCTCCTCCCCATCATCCTCATCATCTTCATCACCATCATCCTCCTTCTCCCCATCATCTTCATCATCTTCATCACTTTCCTCCTCATCATTATCTTCATCACCATCATCATCATCCTCATCCTCCCTCTCCTCACCATCATCCTCATCATCAATCATCTTCATCACCATCATTATCCTCCTCATCACAAACAATTATTGAGCACTTAATTAGTGCAGGTCACTTGATAATTGAGCTCCACGAAGCTTGATGTGAAGCCAACACCAGAACTTGGAAAGACCAAGTAACTTACTAAGGTTCCACAACTGCTAAGACCTGACCCAGGACAAGATTGAGATGTCCAACCTATGCCTTCGGCTACCCTGCCATGCTGTTGCAGTCCTAGAGAAGGTTCCCTGTGCCAGAAAAAGAGGACTTCTCTTTTCTTTCTGCCCAATTATGTGTTATGGGTGCAATGTCATCTGTAAGAAGCACACCCCCCTGCATGGGCATGACCACAGATGACTGGACGGGCACTTGGCCAGGCTCTGAGGCAGAGATGGTCCTGTCATTGGCTTCAGCGCTAAACTGCAGTGTGTTTTAAAGCTGGACTTCTCTGAATCCCAGGGACTGGACAGGGTGTCCCTGGCCACCATGGGGCTGGGCATGGGAAGCAGGAGACTCGTAAGCGGAACCAGCCTCCATACGCTTTGCCCAGCCAGCCCAAGTGTGATGTGTGTCTTATACTCTAGGCTTTCTTGTCAGATTGAATTGGAGCAGGGATTCCATGGTGAAGATATTTCAAAGCTACTAAACCTGATGATCTTTAAGGGCATTTTTTAAAATGTTGATAAATAAAAACTTTGATTTAAGTCCGAGTATCCATTATTTTACCAACTCCAAGTAACCACTAAGTAGCTGTGAAGGGTCAGCTCTGGTGCATCACCAATGGCGTGCACAGCCAGAGGGCAGAGCTGCAGAATCTGTATCTGACAGGAGGCCCCCAGGTGAAGTGTAGATGGTGCCTGAGGTTTTAGTACCTGGAAAAATCCCAGAGAGATGAAATAAACATTTCCTTCTTGAGGATATGGGCAGCTAGAAAATGTAAACCTTCAGATGGACTTTAAAATTAAGAGATACATTTTTTAATAGAATGAGCTTAGAATTGCAGATTGCATACAGAGACCAGATACAGCAGTTCACCACCATGGCTGGGCACCTGGTTGGGTCCTTCTCCTGCACGAACCCTGCTAGGACGGTTTTCCTCCTTGCCGTTAGCCCAGTGGACGTGCTTAGAGCTTTTGTGTTTCTGCTCACAGGCCAGTTTGTCCACTGAGCAATCCTCGGCTCTGTCTTCTCCCGTGCCTCCAGTTTCCCCATATCCTGGCCACGTTGTGCTGTAGTTCTCTGCGTGTGTGTGTCTCTCCTTGCTGTGCTGTAGCTCTCCGCATGCACATGCCTCTCTTCGCTGAGCTGGACGGCCTCTGCCATGTGAACTGTACATGCCTGTGCTGTTCCCTTCTAACCCTCTTGGGGCTACCACGATGCAGCCTGGCACGTGCTAGATGCCCAGTGTGCAGCAAACAAGTGAGTATTAACAATTAAGGACAATGACCTGCATTCTTGTTGAACAAAACTGTGTATTTGAAAGTCTTCAAAATGACTTCAAACCATCAGAAAGTGATCGGCAAGCAATTTTTGACAACAGATTTTTGAGTTGTTTCTCCCCAGGATCCATCTTCTATATCTACATTCAGATTCATCCCTACAGGAGAATGGAGTCTGGCATCAGTGAGTTATCAGAAAAGGCAAATGTCAGTGGAGGCTTCGTGATGTGGCGGAGAGAGTCGGAGCATTAAATCAGCCAAACTGGAGCCAAGCCATCCTCTAACATCCCTGTGACCCCAATCGGGTCTCCAGTCCTGCAGCTCTCCCAACACTGGGCCAGTGACTCCCAGTGCAGGGCACAGAGGCCCAGGCACCTGCTCCGGTGAGGCAGAGCCAGAAGTGACCCATGCTGCCCTCTTGTCCCCCAACTCACCCACACCCAGCACCCCAAGGCCCCCAGACATCTCCCACCTCGTTTCTGTGTCCTCCTAACCGGGGGAGTCTCCGGACCTCCAGACCTCCGAGGCTGTCTCTGCCTGGCACCCTGTGTCAGCTCATCTCAGAGAAAGAAGCTCTGATCTTCCAGGTGCAAAGGCCACAAACCACCGGTGAGTGTCACCTTTACCTGCCAAGGTCCCCAGGGCCAGTCATTCTCACTGACCTGCTGTCTCTGAGGCTGCACTGCACCACCCTGGTCCTGCATCCTTGCGGATGCTTGTGTCCCTTGGCCACTTGGCCCATCTCCTCCCATAGCTAGGGCAGTGCCTGCCATCTCGTCATCTGCCTGAGATCTTCTCCCCTCCTCATCATTATGGCCATTCCCTTGGGGTATTGGACCCACATACACCTTCCCTGACAGCCACAGGGGCTCCTGACTGTTCCCAAAACAGGCCAGGCAAGCGCCAGCCTCAGGGTCTTTGCAGGCACTGCCCCTGTGCCCGGAGGGTGTCTGTCCCACAAGCAGCAGGACAACCCAGATATCCCTCGTGGGGTCCGTTATGGGAGCCCCTCCACTCTACCCTCCCTGGGGCTCACCAGTGACCGCGCACTCTGCATGTTTGTTGCCGCTGTCCTTCTCGCTGGCATAGACATGCCTCCATGGAGAGACTCTGCTCTGTCCAGCGACTGTGCCTCGGGGCACAGAATTAATGAGTTGGGCTGAGGAATGCGGCTGCTGGCAGAACCCTTCTCACTGTAGCTTCTTATCTGGTGGAAAATTTTTCTTTTTCTTTTTCTTTTCTTTCCTCTCTTTCTTTCTTTCCTTCTTTCTTTCTTTCTTTCTTTCTTTCTTTCTTTCTTTCTTTCTTTCCTTCTTTCTTTCTTTCTTTCTTTCTTTCTTTCTTTCTTTCTTTCTTTCTTTCTTTCCGTCTTCATTTTCTTCTGCATGTTAACTTAAAAAGGGGGGCAATGAAGAGAAAAACAGTTCCTGGAACTAAGAGGCACTTGATATTGTTATTATGAATAACGAGTATAAAGCTTTCATTCACTGTAAACGTCACATTTTTAAAAGCAGAAGAATCCACGTTGCAGATGGGACGGCCAGTGCTGTAGGAGCTAAGATAAATGCAGAAGAATCCTCATTGCAGATGGGACGGCCCTGGTGGAGCTAAGAAGGGCAGGAAGCAGATGCAGGTGTCTCCCTCTGCCTCACTAGCTTTGAAGAAAAGTTTGTTTTTTTAAAATGTGCAATTATCCCATGGATATTGGTCAAAGCTGCAATTCAACATCTGACCTCTGTGGCTTTAAAATATTCAGAAGGACACTGTTTTTTGTACTAGTTCTCTTTTTAAAGTTTATTTTTGTTCCAAAATGTGAAATCATTAGAAGCAATTTAATTGCAAGATTCAGTGGTTCACCTGAGCAGGTTCACTAAATTCTAGGCTAACCTTCTCCAGCCCTGCCAACCATTCAGCTTGAAAGCACATTTGGTGCCTCAGTAGACACATAGATTTTTCCTAGACAAGGTTTTTATGGTTCCGTTTCGTAACATTTAACTACATGTTTGATGAAGAAACCACAAAACCTCATGAACCCATATGCAATAATGTCGGATGAAATCTGCTGATTTTGTTCTCGGCTTCAATAACACCCTATGACTTCAGCCAAAACCATAGAAATTAAGACAGAAATTAAACTTGAGACCCAACGGACATTTGGAGACGGCACTGGCTGGCGTGCGGGGCCGATGGAGCCGTTCCCGCGATCACCCTCTATTCGCAGGGCAGTTGCTGGGTCTGGAAAGGTGACTGGCTTGAGGTTGCCACGCGGCTGCCAGTGGGATTGCAGGCTTTGCTGTGAGACTACAGAAAATCTATGGTTTGATCAATATTCCGAGAAGTATAAAAACCCAGTAACCGGAGCCCTTTGGAGATGGGATCCCGCACAGCCCCGCGTGGCTCAGATCCCTCCCTCCAGGCAAAGGGCGCTTGCCCAGCCAAGCAGCGGGACAGGAGAGACGAACGCCCAGCTCTGTTTTGGGCGTAATACTCACCAAAGGCAACAGCTTCCTTGAGAAGGTCGCCTTGGATTATGAAACTCAGTTCACCCATTCCTGTGAGGAAATGGAACTTGGATGCAAACTCCAGCCCACAGACCGTTCCGTTGGTGGAGTTCTGTGCATCCGGCGTTGAACCATCTCGCCCAGTGGCTGTTATAAAAACAGTGTCCAGCAATGATGCCTCAGAGCCAGCTGGCCTCTTGAATTTCCTGCACGCCTTCCTTTCGTCCCAGGGTGAAGAGGGTGGACGTGGGACACACAGAGCCTGCGTGGGGGTAGGCAGGAGAGCGGACGTCCCATGGCACCTTGATGAGGACCTGCTGGCTCTCCGTTATCCCGGGCAGGAATGAGGCTAGCTAAGGGACGGAGAGCATCTGCGGGCGTGGTGTTTGGGTTATTCGCTCTGTGCTCCCTTGTGCTGCCCCCTGGGCCCCTCCACCCGCACCCCCCGAAGCCCCGTGAAGAGTTCTGATGAGATTCAAAGGCAAGTTTTCCAGTGAGCGTCAGTCTCTTCAACTCAAAAGCAAACCTCTCCCTGACTCCTGACCGTCCACATCCCAGGGCCCCACCTGAAGACCCCTCCCTGCCTGCCTTCCCTGCTTTCAAATGAGAAAGGACACCATGAAGGAGGGAGGGGAAGAGACGAGAGGAAAGTCAGCGAGGAAGTTTACTGGAAATCATCAAAGCAAGTCATGCTCTGTGTCCTTCTCCTGAGCAGATGGGGGGATCTGCTTCTGCATCTCAGCCTCTGCGTGAGGGCAGGGGCCATGACCTTGCAGCATGTGCTGGTGACAGGGGCCTTGTGAAATGACAGACCTGGGTTTAGAGATGGAAAACAGTCACAGGTGGTAGATGGTACAGAGCCAGCATTCCATGTAGCAGCCCCAGATGCTCCCAATCCTGTCCTCTGTCCACCGCTTCGCACCCCACACCCCCTTGCATCAAAGCACACGGCTCTAAGAGAGTCTTCTCCTCACCTAGCCAGGTCTCCCGCATCCATTCCCTTGCCCAGATCCACCCACACATTTCCGGAAAGATTGTGATCCTGACTTCAGGAACCAGCGGCTCCTTTGCTCTCACACACACTTTGTCTCCCTGTGGCTGGACCTGGCCTTCCACGTTTTACATCATGGCGACATCTCACTGGTTCTCCATGGGGCTTCCATTCAATTTCTAATTTTGAACTGACTGTGTCTCTGTTTTCTGGAAATAGCAATTATATTTATTTATGACACAATATAACAAGCCTAGACTTTCAAGACGATGTCAAGCACAAGTCCACTGCCCTAATAAATGTCAAGAGGAAAATGCAGAGAACAAGAGACAAAGCGATGTCACCTCAAAGTTGCCAAAGCGAGGCTATTGCCGGTGGACTGGTCCAAAAGTAATGGAACATCCTTGCCTGGGTGGTCCATGCTTATCATCAGTGTTCTGTCTCAGATTCCTTCTCTTAACTGCCCTACACTGACCTCCACGACTTGTTCCTCATAGCAGAAACATCAAATCATAAATATAATTCCAGAGAGGCATTTAGTAAATGAGAAGACCATACGAAGTGAAAATACAAAAATATTTATGTAACTGATATCATGAATTTAAATAATGGGTGTAGTAACTGTTCATGCTGAATTTATTACTGGAAATATGTCATTATTTTAGACATTAAAAGATTAAAAATAAAGAGAACATTGAATGCAGACTCTCATTTTTATGTCAATATTTTAATAACCACAAGCATAACTTACATTGATTGATGTGCCTAAACTACACCAAGCACTCTTCTAGGCTTTATGGAAATTAACCACTTAATCTTCACGTCAGTCCATGAAGCTAGCTTTGTTAGAGCAAGTGAACTCAGTTTTCACTGGAAGTAGATACTTGCTAGCGAGCTCTTCTTTGGCCAAAACACAATTGTGTTTTTGCACTCCATATCCAATGGCAAACATGTCTCCTATTCCCATTTTCCCCTCATTATCACCCCGCAGCATTCAAGCATTGAGTTATTAAATCACAGGGTCGACAAACAAAATGACAATTTCTAGAAAAGCATAAAGCATAAAATGTTTTTATTTTAATTACTTCACTGATTCTTGCTAAAAATTATCATGCCCATTATAATATTTTGAAACTATACCAAAAAATGTATTCCAATCCCTCCAGATCCATTACCCAGAAATAAGCAAAGGGTGTATTTTATTTAACATCCAGTGTGGCTTCATCAAGAGTAAAACTGGTCCTAGAAATGGGCAGGACCCATGAAACTAGATTTTTATTTTGCGCCCAGGATAACAGCATGGTCCCTCTGATTTCCTCTCATATTCTGTCATTATTTAAAGGTGACGTTAGACAAAATGTATTTTCATACCACCAGGAACGACTGTCTTCTTGCACCTGTCTGTTTTACACCTAGTTAACTCGCCTCTCAGAGCTGAGGTGAGATCCTCTTCAGAGAAAGCCAGGCAACAGCTGCGTATAAGCATGCATGTTCAAACACACTGAGCCGTGGCTAAATCTCACTTTTGCCCCAGAAGCTAAGCATACTTTGTCTCTAAAATTGTGACCCTGGGGGATTTGAAAGGGTTGGAATCTGACACCTTACTTCTGAGAATTCAAACTTCAGGGAATTTTATTCCATCTGGGGAAAAACAAACAGTAAGGCTCTCCATACCATTGTGCGCATGTTCCACAGGAAACCTGGCATCTCCTCTTACTTGGCCTGTCTTAGATGTTGGATGAATTTGTGAAATCATCAAAACCACAGTTTGCATCATGGCGCGGCATCCCTGACACTTCTAGCGGAAGCTCTAGCAAGCGCCTTCATGAAGGTGAATCCACGCATAGAAACTGTCAGCGTCTCCAATCTGCACCTTTGAACCCATCTCAAATCTGCACATTTGAGACTTTTCAAATGGCAAAGGCAGTATTTCCTTCATGTCTTTGTAAAGCTCCCTGTACAGATGCAGAAGCAACTGAAGGAAATTTGAAAGTTATAAAGATCTAATACAATTCCATTATGAAATTACCGTTTTATGTCTCAGAAAGTAAAATGGCAGCTTCAAAGATAAATGCTACTCACCACAATCAGAAAATTCCTGCCCACAGCAAGCAGCAGAACACAGGGATGCACGTTCAAAAAGACTCATGAGTAGCTTTCGACACACTCACATTTGCTGTGTCTGTAAAGAGTCAGGAAGGTTCAGGGATCCAAGGGCAGATCTGGCGGGAGAAGGGCCGTCTGGAAGAGACAGGCATGAACACCCAGGAGCGGTCTGCACAGCTCCCACCGGGAACTCAAGGAGTCCTCGTGACTGGGTGTGTGGAGCAGCCGCATGTGCACCCTCCTGGCCTGGAGAGGTGCTCCCAAGAAATGAGCATGTGTCGCAGCCCAGCTCGGTGCCACAATTTGGAGAACAAGCTCCCTGAGCCCTGCAGTAGCTAACACAGGAACCCTCATTGCCCTAGAAAGTTTCAACAATGTGTCTTGAACTGAGAAGACACGTGCTTTAAGAACTGAGAACTCCCCTGAACTGCCATGTTCACCTGGTCTTCTTCATCCTCAGGGAATTGGTCAGCAGGAAAGACTGGCACAGGCCAGTAGTGGGGCCACACAGCAGCAGCGTTGGCTAATTTCTCTGAGAACACAGAGAAATTAGAGAACACAGCCCATGGGGAGTGTCCTGTGGAGTCAACAGGCAGCATCTCCCGACAGGTGCCCAGAGCAACCGAGAACATGCAGGACAGCAAAATGCCGGCAGCTCCTCATCTGCTGAGGACTCTGGCTCCAGTACAAATTTGAAGAATAAATATCCTCAACTCAATAGTTAAAGGCAGAGGGAGGGTTATGCAAGAATTGAAACACCCAGCAGCTGCTAGAACGCTGCCTGCTCATGCAGTGGGAAGTGGTCCTCATGGCAATCATCTACAAAATACGAACCTGTGTCGCCCTTCACCAGCTCCTGCATTCCTCCAGACCGAAGGCTATGGGTTTTGTCATCCTCCTGACAACTCGGTGACAAACTATTAGGAATGTCTTGCGGATGGGGAAATGGAAGCCCAGAAATGCTAAGGGACTGCTCTACGGGTCCAAGGATACAATAAGAGCCAGGACTCAACCCCAAGTGAGTCTGGTGCTGCACTGGAGTTCTCACCAACAGCATCGTGCTGCCTGCTAATGGGCTGTATCATTGGTACCCCATGAAAACCCCAGGGCTATCTGGTGATGGTATTTTTGTTTGTAAATCAACACCTTCTAAAATCATCATCACAATAAAACAATCTCCTTCTTAGCAGCAGCTATAAAGGTGAAGGCAGGTGCCATTTCTGCATCACTTACCATAAAAAGCAGCCTGATTATCCCTAAAATGTCAGGTTTGTCATGGGAGAAACAGCAAAGGGCATGTCATCCAGGCAACGGGGTGTGTGAATCTGAGAAGTGGCTCTGAGCTCAGAGCGTGTGTGTTTCATACCAGAGGACTCCATGCCTGCCCCGGGGCTCTGCATGCTGGAGAACTCCGTGCCTTTCCTCGGGTGTGGCGTGCAAGAGAACTCTGTACCTTCCCTGGTGCCTTGCGTGCTAGAGAGGACTCCGTGCCCGCCCTGGGGCGCTGTGTGCTGGAGGACTCCGTGCCTGCCCTGGGGCGCTGTGTGCTGGAGGACTCCGTGCCCGCCCTGGGGCGCTGTGTGCTGGAGGACTCCGTGCCCGCCCTGGGGCGCTGTGTGCTAGAGGACTCCTTGCCCGCCCTGGGGCGCTGTGTGTGAGGACTCCGTGCCTGCCCTGGGGCACTGTGTGGGAGAGAGGACTCCGTTCCCACCCTGGGCGCTGCGTGCTAGAGGACTCTATACCTGCCCTGGGGCGCTGTGTACTAGAGGACCCCATGCCTGCCCTGGGGCGCTGTGTACTAGAGGACTCTATACCTGCCCTGGGGCACTGTGTACTGGAGGACTCCGTACCTGCCCTGGGGCGCTGCGTATTGGAGGAGTCTGTGCCTCCCTGGGGTGCTGCCGTAAGTTTACTTTCCTTACCCTTTCTAGTAGTTTCCTCATTTGCAAAGTACGGCCAATAATATTCCTCTTGGAAGTGCATCAAAAGGACTTAATGAGGTAGTGCATGCAGAGGCCCCAGGCATCCCGAGTGCTCCCACTGGAGTTCCGAGGCCGTGGGGAGCCTTCCAGTCTGGTGGGCCTGGGTCAGTGGTGTCCTCAGCTGCCTTCAGGAAAGAAGCTGCCACCCTGGCTTTTATTATCTTGTGTTACTCCAAGTGATGGTTATTAGCAGAGGTGGTGAAACACAGGAGAATGCAGAGATGGGGTGAGGGCCGGCTTTGCTGTAGGTAAGCAAGTTTAGCAAATAGTTGTGAATTTGAACCAAGAGGATAATTGTAAGGCCTCTTAGTCCAAATTATTAAGAATAAGAGCTGGATGTACATTTTACTCCGGAATACATAAAAACAAAAACGCCTGTGTTTCCTCTTCCGTCCCTGTCCCCACTTCTGCCCTGCTGGTCACAGCGGGGAGGGCTGCAGAGCCGGGAGGGGCCCCTGGGAGGTTCCAGGTTGACTGGGAGCTCCACCCTCTGGTCCAGTGCCCTGTGGGGTCAGGGCCACCTCTGGTCTCCAAATGCATAATGTACTGTAAGCTTTGCGGTCTTGCCGCAAAGGCTAAACGAGACATATTAGATAAAAAGTGCTCTGCCAGTGCCAGCGTGCTGCTTGCCTGCGAGGTGCAGTTATTATTATTTTGTCCCTGAAGGAGGGAGGAGTACCTTAAGAAAGAAGACCACAGCGGAGTGTTTCTGGAGGATTCCTTAAGGGTCTCGGGTGAAAAAGATACTGACTGAGGGAACACATCGAGCCAGTTGTCCTTCTCCTTAACAAATGTTACCTCTAGGTCAAGTGAGCCACTGTGTGGCGGGCTCCAAAGCCGTGTTTGTGGCCTTGTGTGCTGGAGCTCTCATCGCAGTGCAGCAGCACCAGGGCTGCTCAATCCCAGGCCCCCGAAAAGATGCTCAGGCTGTTCAGTTTCCCTGCCGGCTTCACTGTGCACCCTGAGAGGAGCATCTCCGGCACCACCAACAGTCTATGCCTGCGGAGGAATCTAACCAGGGGCCAGATCGTACCAAGTTATCCTCAAACACTGCATTCTACGAGATTCTACTAGCCCTGCAAAGGTGACCCAAGTCATCCCTCAGATGGCCACAGCAATTTCCCTCCCCATGTGGCGGGCCTGCCCCTCATTCCACTCACAGCTCAGCTGACAGCCAAGTATGAAAATGAGGTCAGAGCCAGGATGCCCCATCCCCGAAAACACACCAAAAACACAGGAGCCGGTGGAGGACTCCCAGATTCAGCACCCAGGAGAATGTCAATGGTGGTGGGCTGGGCTGAGGTCTTGGGATATCAGCTACATTGATAAGGTGGCGAGAAAAGGCCGGGCGCGGTGGCTCAAGCCTGTAATCCCAGCACTTTGGGAGGCCGAGGCGGGCGGATCACAAGGTCAGGAGA
The DNA here is from genome assembly GCF_037993035.2 of Macaca fascicularis. Taxonomy (NCBI): domain Eukaryota; kingdom Metazoa; phylum Chordata; class Mammalia; order Primates; family Cercopithecidae; genus Macaca; species Macaca fascicularis. The sequence continues at coordinate 2,338,872 of NC_088378.1, forward strand.
TCGAGACCACAGTGAAACCCCGTCTCTACTAAAAATACAAAAAATTAGCCGGGCGCGGTGGCGGACGCCTGTAGTCCCAGCTACTCAGGAGGCTGAGGCAGGAGAATGGCGGGAACCCGGGAGGCGGAGCTTGCAGTGAGCCGAGATCGCGCCACTGCACTCCAGCCTGGGCGACAGCGTGAGACTCCGTCTCAAAAAAAAAAAAAAAAAAAAAAGATGGCGAGAAAAGGCAAGGCCTTCAGGGCTGAGCGGAAAGCTACCAAAATGAAGATCAATACAGGAAAGGCCACCTGTCCCCCACTCAGGGTGAGGCAGCTGCCTTTTGACAGGGGAGCGAGACTAGGGCTGGCGCTAGGATCTGCTCACATCCCAGTGTTTCCTGCGAGAAGGGGCCCAATCTTACAGAGGCTCCATGAGGCCCTTTGTCGTTGTGTTCAGGAGCATTTTACGCAGAAATCCTAATAAACTAGGGCGGCACTTAGCCACAAGGTAATTTGAGAAAACATCATCTCTTCAAAAAGACAAATGGAACCATTCAAGGCAGCCATTCCCCACCCTTTTGGCACCAGGAACTGGTTTCACAGGAGACAATTTTTCCCATTTGTAAGTTCTGGGGAAAAGACCTGCAGCTCTGGAAGTGTTGTTGAAAGCAACCTGGACTCTCAATTGGCGATGGCCTAAGGCTGAGCTAGCTGCTCTGGCCACGTGCGTATTAATTACTAACTGCACCAGATACCAAGACTGTGTGTGAGAGAGTCAGGCCCTGCCCTTAAGGAAGGTACCTGCTGGAGGAGGCCAGTCTATGTACGACACAGAGAAGGGGGGCGGCGAGTGCTGTCCCCCAAATCCACAAATGGCACATAGGAGGGGAATGGAGAGCGCTGTCCCCCAGATCCATGAATGACACAGAGGGGTGTGTCCAGCACTGTCCTCCAAATCTATGAACAACACACAAGAGTAGGGTGGACAGTGCTGTCCTCCAAATCTAGGAGAGACAAACAGGAGGGGTGCAGCAGTGCTCACCCAAACACGCAGAGGCACACAGGGAACACCACAGAAGCCATGCCACGTTGGCTATGCTGGGGAGAAGCTGCAGGACACGAGGCCATTGAGCATGGCTGGCCTCTGAGTGAGTGCGCCCTCCAGATGTGGAGAGAACACCTATTCTATACCCAGCTGTGTTTCCTGTCACTTCAACACTGGAGAACAGTAGTGTGGTCCTGGGCTTTCCCTCGTGAGTCCTCTTCTCCGCAGGCCTGATGGGAAAGGGTGTCCAGGAGCCTCCATCCTGCCCAAATCATGTGCCCCAGCTGGGCAGGGGCCCAGCTCACCTATCCCAGGCCATGCATTGGTTTGGAGCAGAGAAAGGCACCAGTGGTAGAGGAGGAACTGGAGTGAGGGTACAGTAACCAAACCCCTGCTGAACGCTGAGCACTCCACACCCAGTTCCAGGTAAACGACCCAGCACCCCGACAGGTGGACATTCATCTCCATTTCAATATTTCAATAGTTAGAAAATGCAAGGAGAGACATTTAGCAAGTTACACAGCGACTGAAGGTGGAGAAGGTCAGAGTCCTGGAGTGACAGAGCCCCCTAACCCCTCCTGTCACCTTGCTGTCTCCTAACTGAACTCACCTGAAAGACGAATTCTGGACCACGAGCAGTAAAATGCCTAGTTGGAGTGGGCAGTCTCTGGAATCACGCACGGATACAGAAGGCAGATTCAGTCTACCTGTCCTAGCAAAGGCTAGTTTCTGAGGTGCAGCACCATGGATGTCGAGATAGTTCTGTGTTAAAGACAGGTTCAGACGCGGTGAACAAGCTCTCCGTGCCAGCCCAGGCTCGTGGCCACCACCATGATGCTCTCCCCGCTTACTTCCCAAGGTCTGTTGCCTCGAGCCTCACACCTGCGCTGAGTCTGGCCCCAGTCGATTCCCTGCCCACAGCCAGGGCTCCAGGCTGCCCACACGGAGAGAGGCCTGGGAGCCACCACCTGTCACCAGTCCCAGCATTATTTCCACCGTGTCATGGTGCTGCCGGATGGAACAGGGGAGAGGCGGAGAAACAGGGAGAGGCTCAGGAATGGGCAGAAGGGGAGGAACAAGGAGAAGCTGCGAGACCACTCTGCCCTCATCAGTCGGGGGAAGGCGGCGCTGGGGGGAGGATCATGACTGGACTCCGTCCTGGCCTCCTGACACCTTGTGAGCATGACTCAGGAGAGGAGAGGTGTTTTGCTTGGCAAGAGGGGTGACAGATTTTCTTTCCAGGCCATAAGGGCACTGGGTCCAGGGAGCTGGCAGAAGTGCTGCTATACTCTAGGGAAGGGCTCTGGGTGGCAGGCCAGGCAATGGATGCCCTGCAGTGTGCAAAGGCACAGATGCACCTCTGCTCACCTGCTCAGCCTCTGACACACCTGCATACCCGACGTTGCCCACACCACCCAGGTGTGCTGTTCCTGGACACAGAGGGCGGGGCCCCCTTTTCAATCCCCCCACCACTGAGAGCCTATGGTGGAATGACAACGGTGTCTCACCTTATCCACCAGTGACTTCCCATTTCCCCTCCCTCAGCCTGTTTGAAACTTCCATCCTAATACATTTTCTGAACTAAATACATATGGAAACCTGGGTGCAGTGGCTCACGCCTGTAATCCCAGCACTTTAGGAGACTGAGGCGGGTCACCTGAGGTTAGGAATTTGAGACCAGCCTGACCAACATGGTGAAACCCCGTCTCTATGACAATACAAAATTAGCTGGGCATGGTGGCGGGCACCTGTAATCCCAGCTACTCGGGAGGCTGAGGCAGGAGAATCACTTGAATCTGGAAGTTGGAGGTTGCAGTGAGCCAAGATTGTGCACTCTAGCCTGGCAGAAAGAGTGAGACTCGCTCTCAAAAAGAAAAAAAAAAAAAAAGAAAGAAAAAAAACAAAAAAACATATGGATTAAATATCAGGAGGTGGCAACATTTTCCAGTCGCATTTTAATGAATTATTTGTTTTACATCATCAGAGGGTAGAATTATAGTTCCCATTTAAAAACTGAAAATGAATGGAATTTTCATTTCTCATTTTATAGGAATAAAAAAAAAAGCTTTACAAAATTTTCAAAAATAGCCACGAAATGCTTTTCTGCCCGCTCTCCTGCCCTTCTCCTCCCCCGCTCCCCACGCTGTGCTGGAGGATCCAGCCAGCATTGCTGTCTCCATCCCAGGAGCTGCCAGGCCAGGAGCTGGGAGGCCGCGAGTCTGCTGCTCTCCAGGACGCCTCCTGCATGTGGTTCTCATTTGGCACAGCTGAGACGCAGCAGTGTTCTTGTCCTGGCTCCAAGTAAAAACCCTCTCCTTGAAAACTCAGGAGAACAAGGAGAGATGGTGTCCTCAGAATCTCTGAAAGCCAAAAATGACTCAAAAAGATGCATTCATCTGGGTCAGGCGCCTGGCAGGGTGCTGAAGGCGGCTCCAGGTCATGCCACCTGGAGCCACCAGCGTCTGCTGGAGAACGCTGGCATCCAGCCTCCCCAGGGTCACATAAATACACGCGGAGTGAGAGTCAAGTGTATTTAAATTCCTGGGAAATGTCAAAGTGCTAATTAAGCCTAATATTCTTCAGGTGGCCAGCTCCTATGGCAACACTAAAGCTGTGTTTGTCTCCTGCACAAACCAAAAGCCATGGAAAGCGGCACGCATGGAGGGTGCAGGAATTTCTTCCCATATTCAAAGTAAAGAGACCAGTACTTAGCATGAGCTGACCATCAGCTGAATACTTTGTGCCTTGATTTTTCTGAAATAATAGAAAAGAAACAGCATTCTTTGTGAGATTTGCTTTCATGTTTTCAATATGAGTTAGTCTGTTGAGCAAGCGCAAGGGATGAATGTAATTCAGCTGCTTGCACACCTTGCACCCCAGCTCCCTCTAGTTCCTCTACTTAGTGCTTCCAGGTGGGAAGAGGAGACTGGAAGATTCCTGAGACTCTAGATAAATGTCACCTGGTTTCCTTACAGCAAACGCAGGGCAATTTGCCAAGTATTAAGCTACCTCCCCTGAAAGCCTGTTGCTCTGCAGCCCCCATACTAGCAGCATCTGAGCCATTCCCAAGGTTTGGGCCCCTTGTCTCCTGTCTAGGCAGGGCTCCATTTGTGGGACTCGTGAGGACAACTGGTTGGGCTATCAAATGTCACTCTGTCACTCCCATGCTGAAGGCAGGTTTGGGAAGCAATGATGAGTCATTCCAAGCAAATGCCAGGGATCGACATGGTGTTGATGCTGGAATGCAGGGTGAGAGACGTTGCCTGCTCCCATCTCACCACCAAAGGTGCGAGGGTGCATCTGCCCCACACACCAACCCAGACCCTCCAGGTCCTGTGCCTCCAAGCTCTGGAGGAAAGGACACGCGGCCTTCATGTGCTCAGGCCTGCAGCAGTATTTTTTTGATTGAAGGGAGAAGTAGATACTGCACTTGAGTCTTCTATATAATGCTGTTTTGCAGGGTGCAGGTCATTTGATTGTGAAGCTTGCTATGCTGTTAGTAGCACAAAAGGTAAGTCAGTCTAAGAGTGGTGTAACAAGATCTTTGGAAGATTTGTGTTGGTGTTCAAACAGAATTTACCAGGCTTATTTCATAAAAAGGGAAAAGACATGTTTAACCATTGGGTACCCAATGAGTACCATCTGATTGCTCATCTCAGCACTGTTAGGATGACTGAATTACGATAATGCCCATTTGAAGAATGAGATCTTGGCTTAACGAGGTGAAATAACCTGCTCAAAAATCACATGAATAGCAAGTGAAAGAACTCAAATTTCAACCTAGAGAGGACATTGAAAATAAACTCATATAAATTTTTATCCAAAAATTCTAACTTGATGAATTTACCAATTAAGTCATTCTATGTCTTTAAATTACATCACTATCACTTACCTGATGAATGTCCACCTCATCAACAACATAATCTGACTCTTTCAAGACATAATAATTTTTCTCTAAAGAAACAACTTATGTATTTAGTGAATCTTATTATGAAAGAAATAGAGAATATTTATAAAAAAATACACAAAGTAAAATTGGAAATAAAATCCTGCCGGATGAAATGTTGCAGGATAAATATAGGGATAATCCCCCTACACTGCTTAGAGCTCCTCAGATGAGATAAGTAAAAGACCCACAGTGTGGCGCGGTGGCTCATGCCTGTAATCCCAGCACTTTGGGAGCCCGAGGTGGGCGGATCACCTGAGGTCAGGAGTTTGAGACCAGCCTGACCAACATGGAGAAACCCGGTCTCTACTAAAAACACAAAATTAACTGGGCATGGTGGCGCATGCCTGTAATCCCAGTTACTTGGGAGGCTGAGGCAGGAGAATTGCTTGAACCCAGGAGGCGGAGGTTGCGGTAAGCCGAGATGGTGCCATTGCACTCCCGCCTGGGCGACAAGAGCAAAACTCCATCTAAAAAAAAAAAAAAAAAAAAAAAAGACGGACATCCCCCAGAACAACAAATGTCGAGCTCGACGGGCGTCTCCTAGAATAATGAACAGATAGTTCAACGGACATCAATGGGCATCCCCTGGAACAATGAACGTCGAGCTCGGTGGGCGTCCCCTAGAATAATGAATGTGGAGCTCATCGGCTGTCTCAGAAAAGCAAACCCACGTGGCCCCAGGTGGTCAGAACTGGGCAACGTCTTCCCACCATAAAAAGGTTGAACAAATACAAATAGTGATGCATCATGTTATGAAATATCATGCGGCTACTTTTTTACAATTTTCTTACTTTGAGTTAAGTAGAGGTTCACAGGAGGATGCGCAGCTCACAGGAGGATGTCCACAGAGTGCAGAGGAATTCCATGTGCCTTCACTCAGATTCCCTGAAGGTAACATCTGTAATGACGCTAGAACAAAACAAAAACCAGGAGGTTGATGTTTAACTAGACTACAGCATTTCTTGGATTTTTCGGTTTATTTCAGGTACTCATTTTTATTTTTATTTTTATTTTTGGCACGCCTTTCTGTATAGTTCTATACCTTTTAAATATATATCCTCATCTATATTTCTATGACATTTTATCACATGCACAAGCTCATATCAACTCCACCACAATCAACATACAAAACTTTTCCACCACCACAGAGAATGTAACTATTCTTTAGATAAGTTTCCTTTTCATTGTGTTAGTTTTCTGACTTCTCCATTTATTTATTTCTGTCCTTTAGTTAGTTGCATGGCTGCTTTCGTATTTGTTTAGTTCTATAGTTTTTAATTTAACCAAAAATCTAGCTCAATTCTTCTTCAAGATCTTAAGACTCCATTTCTTTTTCCAAAGCCTACTGGCCACACTCTAGGAAGAATTTCGAACAAGTATTCGCCTGAAGGAGAATCACTGGTCTAGCTTAATGGTGGTGTCTTCCAGGTATGTGAGTGTCTAATTGCAGCATTTTGAGCACTAACTAGGTACATGGGAAATTGTACTAGTTTATTTTATCTTTGAGAGTGAAGCAAGATCAACACAGTGACTTATTTGGGATAAATTGTAAGTGACAGAAATGGAACTGAATAGCTTTCCCCCATACTTTACTTTCCTGTACCATCCACTTCACATATGGGCTTTACCATAACCATAGTACTCAAAAGAAAACTATATTTTAAAATATAATTTGATATGGGCCCACAAAATAAAAGTGTGTTGTAAACAATAAGGATTTTCCAAAGAAGATGGAAATTCTTATAAAGTTCATATTAGTAAATGGAGTCTCTATAATAGCTCTAAATATTCCTGTTATCGAATACATGTTAAATTCTATCCAAAATGTTTCTCGTATAATCATTACTCATTAGTATTTTTAGCTATTTTTTACTCTTTAAACTCTATTCCCTTGCTTTTTGGACGGATCGATACACTTCTGTTTTGAGTAGGAGGGTCAAGTGGCAGAGAGGGCTCGAGGGTGGGAATAAATTATGTGGCGGGAGACTATGAAAGGCCAGAGCCAGCCTTCTGGCTAAGATAGGAATTCCTGCCGGCCCATGCCAGTGAGCAGGGAAGGGGAACATTCCACAGCACACCTGGCCTCCATGAAATACGATCTGAATGGCCGTAGCCCACGTGGGGATCTGTTGAGAGCCCTGGTTCCAGGATCACACCTGCAAAGCCCCCCTTCCCCCACAGGACAATGCAAGCCATTGAGGTTGGTCTGTCATTGAGTACCCACCTGACCCGCAAATCCAGGGCGTCGACGTGGGGTACATTTCAATCCAAATTCTTAAGAACCGTGTTGGCCAAATTTGCCATAGACTAATCCCCAGAGAGGATTCATGTCTTTTTCTGCTAGTCTAGACATTCAATGTAAAGATAAAAAATTTATTAGATCTGTGTGCTTCTAGCAAACATTTTTCATTAATATCTAATCCATCAATGCTTTTCATTAGTTTGTAAGTGTTCTACAAGCCTGTTGTATAACCCTCTGAGTTTACATAGGGCACAAAAGTCTTAAGAGATGAATAAGCAAAATAAAGAAAAGTCATGACCAGTTATTTTCAGCGTATAAGCCAAAGACTGAGTTAATGTGTTCAGATGTCCACTGAATCACTCATTCTTCTGAAGCAAAATCTATGATACAGGAAATACCTTTGTTGTAACTGAAGACAACTAGGAAATGACAAGCAGAAAACGTCCTCTCACCACCCACATCTTGCCCCAGGTGACCTGAGAAATTGCATCTTGTAGAAGGAAGGCAGCATGTTACTTATGTGCTCCAGGGAGGGTGATAACACGGATTCTCCATTTCTAGTGTAATGGTGAGCCGACCTACCGGACATACTCCAAACATACCATGATTTTAGATTTTGTATAAAAATATTCTCAAAGATACAGCTTCGCTCAAAGCCAGGATCCACCTCCTGAGGACTGACAGAGAGAGGACGCCTCTGGCCGAGAGCCCAGAGTAGAGGCCTCACTCCCTTGCGCTCTGGGCCAGAGCAGGCCTCGGGCACCTCAGCTCCAAGGAGACGGGCCAGCAAGGCCGGATATTTGGAAGGAGCTCAGGAAGGGTTCCCCTGCAGGATCCCGAAAGCAGGAAAGACATCAAGGGGCCGGGAGATGGAATCAGAATCTGTGGCATTCTTCAGGGGCGGAAGCCCCAAGTTGTTCATAGGAGGCTGTTGGTCAAGGAGCTGAGGGGAGGGCATGAAGTAACTCACTAGAGATGAGACGCAGGTGAGCCCTCCGGACACCTGCTCGCAGGAACGGCATGAAGGTCAGCTTTCAAAAACTTGAGTAATTTAAAAAGGATCTGAAGAGGACTTTAAAAATGTACAAGATCCTCAAAGGGATCTGTTGGGAAGAGACTCCACAAAAACACACAGGACATGATGAGGTGAGGAGTGCAAATCATGGCCTAATTGCTGATGACTCATCTGCAAAAATAAATATTTTCCCAAAGGCGATGAAATACTATTTTCATAGTACTCAGGAAAAATGACTCATCCTATAATTCTATACCCACATAAAATATCTTCCAGTAGAGAAGGTTAATTGCAGCATTTTCGGGTAGGGAAACTGAATTTACAACTTGCAAGCACTGATGAAAGGTTTATTAACAAACGTACTTCAGCAGAAGAAAACAGCCTTCAGGAATAAGACGGAAAACAGCCGAAGCGCTGAGCAAAATGGCCTTGGAAGCTCTTGGCAAAGCTGATTTCTGTGTCTTATTTGTAAAGGGGGAACATGCATTTCAGGCATCCCAGCCACAGAAGATGGAGGGGTCCAAGGACGGTTAAACTGTGGCAAGACCCTTTGTTGAGAAGAGAACAGAGATAATGAATAACTCAAAACTTGGTAAGATAATATAAAATTAAATAGCATACTAAGATGTTTAGGTAATCTTTCATAGGATGTAAAGCTATAAACGTCCAAACATCCTTCAAAGGGAATGAGCTAAAGAGATAAAACTTTTCTGTTCCAACACAAGCCAGAAGGAGAAGGGAAGAGGAGAAAAGCAAAGCAAAGTAAGAATAGAATGCAAATTAAAATTATTCTAATTGCATCAAGAATCACAGTAAATACGTGGAGAGTTAACTTACCCTGTACAAGACAGGCTAGGAGATTGAAGTGTAAAATCCAGTTTCATGCTGTTTATGAGGGACATTCTTAAAACAAAGAAACAAAATAATTTGAAACTAAGAGTAAAGGAAAAGATAGCAAAACTCTGACATACCAATATTAATATCAAATAACTAAAATATCTGGTCATCACACTGAAGGATATTAAGAGTTGAATTGCGTCCCCTCCCCCAGAAAAAGGATATGTTGAAATTCTAACCCTCAGGACTTCAGAATGTGGCAATATTTAAAATTGTATTTTATTGTTTGGAACTATATTATTATTTGGAAATAGTGTTTTCACAGATAACCAAGCTAAAATGAGGTCACGTGTGTGTCCTGATTCAGTGTGGCAAAAATATTTATTTTTGCAGATGAGTCATCAGCAATTAGGCTGTGATTTTCTCTCCTCACCTCATCATGTCCTGTGTGTTTTGGTGGAGTCTCCTCCCAACAGATCCCTTTGAGGATCTTATACATTTTTAAAGTCCTCTTCAGATCCTTTTTAAATTACTCAAGTTTTTGAAAGCTGACCTTCATGCTGTTCCTGCGAGCAGGTGTCCGGAGGGCTCACCTGCGTCTCATCTCTAGTGAGTTACTTCGTGCCCTCCCCTCAGCTCCTTGACCAACAGCCTCCCGTGGACGACTTGGGGCTTCCGCCCCTGAAGAATGCCGCAGATTCCGATTCCATCTCCCGGCCCCTCGGTGTCTTTCCTGCTGTCGGGATCCTGCAGGGGACCCTTCCTGAGCTCCTTCCAAACACCCGGCCTTGCTGGCCCGTCTCCCTGGAGCTGAAGTGCCGGAGGCCTGCTCCGGCCCAGAGCGCAAGGGAGGGAGGCCTCCGCTCTGGGCTCTGGGCCTGAGACGTCCTCTCTCTGTCAGTCCTCGGGAGGTGGATCCTGGCTTTGAACGAAGTTGTATCTTTGAGAATATTTTTATGCAAAATCTAAAATCATGACATGCTTGGAGTATGTCCAGTAGGTCGGCTCAACGTTACACTACAAAGGGAGAATCCGTGGGTGCAGACAGGTGCTGAGGGGGGAGTATGTGGAGGCAGCGGGTCGCCGGCACCACCAGCAGCCAAAGGAGAGGCCAGAGCAGAAGCCACCGGCAACCAGAGAGAGGCCAGCAGAACCTGCCCCGGGCCTACGGAGGGAGCCAGGCCCTGCCCGGCAGCTCCTGGGTTTTGGCTCTGACCTCCGGAACTGTGAGAGAAGAGGTTTTTGTGAGGACACCGGCTTTGTGGTGCTACGTTCCGGCAGCGTTAGGAAGCCAGCGCCGAGATGAGTATGTCGCGTCTATTTAACATCACCGCCTCAGAATGTGCAGAGGCAAACTCCAGATTGCAAAAGTCGGGAGGTGACAGAGGGAGAAGGTTTACATATAATTTCTCATATAAATTTCTTACATAAATCGCAAATTAGCAACAACAATTAAGAGGTATGGTTGAAGAGCACGATTCTGAGCTTGATGGAATGGTGTGTGTGTGTCAGAGGACAGGCCTGTGCATGAGTAGACACTGAACACTGTTTCCACGCAGTGTACTAAACATCCCTTGCAAATGCATCACAGTAACAAGGACTTGGGCAAGAGAAACCCATGGAGGCAAAGCCTAATGGATGAAAGTTTCATGAGAAACGAGGTATTTAAATCGTCTCAAGCCACTTGCTAGTCATTTCGCACCTGTAGGCCCTTTTCCAAGTGATAGCACTGACCACTTGCATTCACATGCCATAGATACCATATGGTTCTGTGGGGCGTGCCAAGAGCCCTACACCAGTCTCAGTGCCCTGCACCTAAACACCGGGATATCAGCAGTGCCTGGGTGAGAGGAAGCTGACCCTGGAACTGGCCTGGGAGCCTCTGAGATGCCAGCAACTGCAGAGTTCACGTCTGTTTGCCTGGGGTTGTCAGAGAACAAAGACCCAGCAGAGGCCATTGCAAGGTCATGGGAGGAAAGGGAAGAACAAGCATCTGTTCCGGACAGAAGGAAAGTGGATGTGACAAGACACAGAATGCATGGTCCTGAGTCAGGGGCTGTGCAGAAAGAAGGGGATGGACCAATGGCTGTTGCAGGTCTGGTTGCCTGGTGGGTTTTGGGTTTCCCTATAAGGTGCTATGGGACCACCCCGCCTGCACAGGGCCTGTGACTCGATGGTAGTACTGTGTCCCTGTTGATTGCTTTGGGGTACTGGGATTATGGGGGTGTATGTCCAGGTTTTAGAAATGAGCGTCACTTCTGCAACCCTTGGCTGCTATTCACAAGTCATGAAATCAAGGCAGCCTCCATTCTTTTTTTTTTTTTTAATTTTACTTTAAGTTCTGGGGTACATGTGCAGAACGTGCAAGTTTGCTACATTAAGTATACATGTGCCATGGTGGTTTGCTGCACCTATCAACACATCACGTAAGTTTTAAGCCACGCATGAATTAGACATTTGTCCTAATGCTCTCCCTTCCCTTTCCCCCCACCCCCAACAGGACACGGTGTGTGATGTACCCATCCCTGTGTCCATGTGTTCTCACTGTTCAACTCCCACTTATGAGTGAGAACATGCAGTGTTTGGTTTTCTGCTCCGAGGAAGCCTCCATTCTACAAAATAGAATGACAGTTCCACCGGGCACTGGCAGGAGAGTGGCTTTTGTAAGGTGGGAGCCAGGAAACAGAGCAATAGGAAACAAAGCCGACAGGTAACCTCAGGCTACTTCAGGTTCCCCTTTCCCTTAAAGGGAAAAGCAGAAGGGGCTTCCTTACTGTGCTGACTCAGGTAGACTGGAATCTCCTGTAGTCTGGAAAATCTGGACTGTTTTGTGATCTAGATGCTTCCTTAATGTTTCAGCTTGACTTAGCATGAGTGACTTCATTTTGGTTTGATCTGGTCTGTTGGGACCAAGTGTAGGGGTTCATTCCGAAACAATGGCCTTGTACAATTTTTGTTTAACAAGGTTCAAACAGAATAATGAAGTCTGTGTGTGCCATGAGCACCTGTGCTGTGTGAGTGCGTGTGCTGTGCGAGCACACGTATGCACGTCAGAGAAAGCTGGTGGATGAGACAAATGTGGTGAAAAGTTAGCAGGTGAAGATAGACATATAGGAGTTCAGTTACTGTCCTCTCACCTTTTCTGTAAATTAGAATTATTTCAAATAAAAAAGTCAAACAATTAAAAGCAATAAAATAAGATAATATAATATAAACATTAAAATTAATGTAAAAAGAATATTGAAATTGGCCAAAAAGAAAGTCTTGACAAATTCCAAAGATAATATATCATACAAACCGTATTTGTCAGCGGCAGTGAAATTATACTGGAAATTAACATTAACCAAACAACATCAAATGTTCAGAAAGTAAGAAAACACATCTCTGAGTTAATCATTGGTTAGAGAAGAAATTAGAGTGAATTACAAAACATTTACAACTGAGTCATAATGAAAACTCTAGCTATCAAGATTTGTGGGCTGCACGTGGTGACTCATGCCTGTGATTCTAACCCTTTGGGAGGCTGAGACAGGTGGATCGCTTGAGCTCAGGAGTTTGAGACAAGCCTAAGCAATACATTGAGACCCCGTATGTATGAGAGATACAAAAATCAGCCGGGCATGGTGGTATCCACCTGTGGTCCCAGCTACTCAGGAGGCTGAGGTGGGAGAATCATCTGAGCCCAGGGGGTTGCAGCCCAGAGGCTGCAGTGAGTCGTGATCAAGTCACTGCACTCCAGCCTTGGTTACAGAGCGAGCTAGACCCTGTCTCAAAAAACAAGGAAACAAAAAAATTGTAAAGTTCAGATAGGAAGTAATCACAGGAAGACGAGCATCATTTGATGTATCTATTGGAAAAGAAGGCAGGTGGGACATGAATTAGTTTAATGTTCATCTCAGTACGTTGGAGCTGGGCATGGTGGCTCACGCCTATAATCCCAGCACTCTGGGAGGCCGAGGTGGGTGAATCACCTGAGTCAAGAGGCCAAGACCAGACTGGCCAACATGGTAAAAAACTGGTCTCTACTGAAAATACAAAAAAATAGTTGGGTGTGGTGGCAGGCACCAGTAATCTGAGCTACTCAGGAGGCTGAGGCAGGAGACTTGCTTGAACCCAGAAGGCAGAGGTTACAATAAGCCTAGATCACTTCATTGCACTCCAGCCTGGGCAACAAGAGCAAAACTCTGCCTCAGGAGAAAAAAAAAAAAAAAGGTTGGAAAAATAGATGCTTTTCCTCAATGATCTGATTCACTTCTGACAGCAATAAACAGAAACAAGACTGTGACAGGGAGGCTTTGGTACATTCATCTCGTCTGATAGGGATGCAAAGATTTCATTTCTCTCCTTGCCTTGGTTTCTCAGCTCAGCCCACACGTGTTTTTCCTGCAGGACAGGTCCCTTCTGCACACATTTTGTTCACCAACAGCAGCTTAAGCTTTATCTTATTTCTTCTGAATTCTTGTTCTGCTTGTACTGATTTTCTGATTTATTTGCTTTTATCCTAGGATATTTTGTAAGCTATGAAACAGTTTTATATGAGACTGCCATTGACTGAGGAAAAAAATGTGACTTTCACAGAAAAGTACCCCATAAATATTTGTTAAATCTAAATGAGCCACACTAATTTGTCAAGAAATGATAAAAGAAGTTGCCACATTGTTTTTCATTCTTTAGTTATCAGTGCCTTTAATTGCTACCTCTGAGAACCTTTGTATAACTTTTCTAAGAGAAAATACGGAAAGATTTATAAAGCTAGTGTGTGTTTTCACTGATCGAATTTTCATGACTCACTTTGGCCCAAGTTAAGCAATGCTAAGTCATGAATGATTTCTAAGAACTCTCTGAACACTGCTTTATCTGCACGGCCTCAATGGGGCTGAATAAATGTTGCAACCAGCCTTCCCTCAAACGTCCCCATGACGTTTTGAGCATTGTGAACGCACTAAGTCCTCACACACGTTTCATTAGGCAGCATTTCTCTGCCCCTTATTCTTTAAATGCAAGTGGGTTTCAAAGGAAATTATGACTCATATGTTTCTAATTCCTTTATTGTTACTGAAACGTATCTAAATGTTACTTTGTAATCGTTGTCTGATGCCCAAAAGCTTTTGAACTTTTAACTATTCCCAAAGTCAGGATCTTATGTTTGGAAAAACAAAGAGCTCCAAACCCTACGCATTTCACCTCTGAACTCATGAGGTTTGAGATGACTTTTCTATATAAGCAAATGCCATTCTCTATGAATAGCTGAGGATTAAATCAATAAATCCCCCCTTTTTTCCCTCACGGCAATAGGTAAGGAAGAAGAGATACAGAGGAAAAAGAGGGCCTGTTAGCTTTTTCTAAGACATTGCAATAGTTTGAGCCACTCTGTGTGGTCTCGTTAGGCCTAGAATGGTGACGGGCCACCAAGGAGGGTGCAGACCCAGGAACCGGCCCGGAACCATGCTCTCCTGTATCTTTAGGGAGTGATGGCGCTTCCAGATGCTCTTTAGTTGTGTCTGAAGGAAAGATGCTGTTTTCCTGGAAACGAGAGCTTGGGTTCCACAAAGGGAGGTCAGTGAAATGTCATAAAGGTGCAGGGGGAGCTTTGCTCACTCTCCTTCCCAGACAGACACTTCACTCTTTTCTTCCCAAATGCGAGAAAGGGAAGCAAATCCTTAGGCACGAGGAGTGCTTGAAAGCCTTCCTTCTCAGTCGCCCTTTACCTAGAATTCCTTAGGGATGACGGCATTTAGAAGTAGAAAACTAAGGTAGGCAACAACGTATGTGAAGGTGCTGTTTCTCTTCTTATCTTTTCTGCAAATTGATTTTAACTTCAAATAAAGAATGTAGTGAGTGTATTTCTCCAATTTCCATGGCAGGGGAGGGGGGCGTCCCTGTGAGCCCCTGCCATTTCTCTCTGGTGCAAACTCTGAGTGGCCTGTGCTTTTATGAAAAGGTGAACTAGCTCAGAAGCTGCAAAGGTATCTACAAGGTTGGTAGCATCTACGATGGAACCCAGCACCCCAGGTTGCACTGTCTGTTTTAAGTTGGACACCCAGTGGCAACAGATTTCAAGAAAGAAACTGTGAGTTTGAGTCTTAGAGACCCCAATGATGAACTCTGTGATCTTGCACAAGTAAATCCAGCGTTGCAAGCCCTGAGTGTTCTCACGGAAGAATGCAAACAAAAGTCCTTACCCGGCCTGAGTCCGGATTGAATTTGATAAGAGTATTTGAAAAAGGAAGGAGTACGCCCACGTATTCTGCAGATGCAAAGTTAGTAGTTATTTTTGTCATCTGCACACACAGCTCTCCCCATCCCCTGGCCACCCGCCCGGTGGCACATTCCCCCAGGATTAGAGATGGCCGAGGAGTTCATCTCAGGGGGGCCAGGGTCCCAGAGGTGTCCTGGAAGCCGCTGCACAGACCTGAGTCAGAGCTGTCCATGGAAGCTGGTGGTAGGAAGTCAGGTGGAATCACACGATCACTCATTCATTCAGTCAATGAACTTTTTTTAATTTACCTGTTCAGAGGCTCTCTGTTAAGTCCTGAACCAATGGAGTTGAAATGTTGAAGCAAGCCGGGACAAAACTGACTTAGGACCAGAAGAGCAAGCGGCAGAGGCCAGAGGGGAAAAGTAACAAAAGAGTCTTTGCATGTGCAGGTGCCAGGGGCCAGGAGGGAGGCCCTGACTCAGGAGGAGAGCACGGCAGGGGAGGAGCAAGGCCCCTGGGGAGGGGAGCACAGCAGGGGAGGAGGGAGGCCCCTAGGGAGGGGAGCACAGCACGGGAGCTGTGGTCCGTGTATGTGCACACCTATATACATATGTATGTGTGTATATACATATATATACATATGTATATGTATATGGGGGTCTGTTTTCCCTACCAAGGGCTTCCCAGCAAGCCCTTGTTAGTGCTTAAAGACACGGTTCTCTAGAGCACGACTGATGGGGTCTGTTTCCCCTGCCGAGGTTCCCAGCAAGCCCCTGCTAGCACTCAGAAGTGAGGCTGCAATTCAGCGTCTTGACGTCTTTTTTATTTTCTTAAGCTCCTGTTTTCATTTGGAAGGAAATCCGCAGGACATGGTTCCCAACATATGGATATCACACCGTGCTGGAGGAGCGTGGAATCAGGCAAAATGTGAGACGTGCTTATGCTTTAAAAGACATCGCTTTGTAACAGCCCTGAACAAGGACGTGGAGGGGAAAAGCTCAAGGAGAGGGAAGCGGAGGGACTTCCCTGGAGACAGCATTTTCTCCCTGCTCTGTGCCCGCATCCTCTTTGCCAACGTGGGGACTCCTCGGTGTGGACGGTGAGCTCACCAGAGTCAGATAAGGCAGCGGAATAGAAGAGCGGGTCGCATCGCCAAACTGTGAATACACCGAGCACCAGTGAGAGCCCCCAACTCCCCGTTTCAAGATGAGGAGTGCCATTGGGCCATCCCACTGGAAGTGCCACTCTGTGGATGACAAAAGTGACATTTAGGGTCTGAGAGGTGCAGGTGGCTGGAGTTCAGACAGGGCCACAAACTCAGTGAGGGCATCCCCCCAAGTGTTCCACACTGGCAGCCTCCTGAGAGACAGAACCTGTTCTTATTAGTCCAAAATGAGGACAAAGTGCAAAATATCCAGAAACAGTCATCCTCTTCAGACCCTGGACTGGCGTCTCCATAAGGGGCCAAGGCAGGAGCAGTGCAGCCAGGACGTGCCTCGTGCCATTTCGGAGTCTCAGGGTCCTCACTCGCACAATGGGGCATTTGATCTATCTGCACATTATCGTGGTTTTTCCCAGCCCCAGAGCCTGGTGGTCTGTCACTGATCCTGCAGAGGCAACACGGGGGTCGGTGTCTTTAGCCACGAGAAGCTGAGCGCATTAAATCTAGAAATTAAGGTCCTTTCTGGCAAAGCCAACCTGTGTTTCCTTACGGCCTTGTGGGGAGGCTGTGTTTGATGTGTTGAAGAAGTGAGTGTGGTGGTTAGTTTTGTGTCCTCTTGATTGGGCTGTGGTACCCAGCAACTCCAATCTCTCCGTTGCCATGAAGGTATTTTTTAAATGAGATGGGCACTTATCATTGGACTTTGAGTAAAACAGATCTCCCTCCACTAGGTGGGTGGGTCTCATCCAGTCAGGTAAAGGCATGGAGAGAGAAGACTGAGGGCCCCTGGGGAAGAAGGGATCCTGCCTCCAGACAGCCTCCAGGGACACCAAGGCTTCCTGGGGCTCCAGCCCCCAAGTCCGCTCTGCGGAGTGTGGACCCACCAACCTCAGCCATGTGAGCCGATTCCTTAAAGCAAATCTCTATCTCCCCGTCTCTCCATGGATGTGTGTGTATCATAAATAACTTATGTGTGTGTATGTATGTGTATGACTAGGTATTTAACGCATGTATATGTGTATGTGTGTATATAATGTATATATGTGTGCATAATCTATATAGTATGTGTGTATATCATGTCTATATGTCTATGTGTGTGTATATAATATATACATGTGTATGTACGTGTGTTTATGCACATCCTATTAGCTGTTTCTCCAGAGAACACTAATACAATAAGTGAAAAGTAGATGAAAATCTCATCTAAAGGAATGACTGTTGCAGCTCTTGGCCTGGTGTAAGCTGCTGAGACTGAACAACACGTTGATTCCAGGGTTGCCTGTTACCTGGAGTGTTTGAACACGGACTCCTGAGCCCCATCCCCCAGCTGAGGGCAGATACCAGCTTCTTATGCAACAAGCCCCTTTTCTCCCCTTGTGTCCAGGTGGCATGCACACACACACATG
Organism: Macaca fascicularis; assembly: GCF_037993035.2. Lineage (NCBI taxonomy): Eukaryota > Metazoa > Chordata > Mammalia > Primates > Cercopithecidae > Macaca > Macaca fascicularis. Next base: position 2,356,708 of record NC_088378.1, read on the forward strand.
AACATGTCATGCTCATATTCCTTATTCAATTGCTTCCATGAGAAAAAGCTTGCAGCTGTCTTGTTCATCTTTAACGGCCAGGAGTGGGTGGCCAGCTCAGTGCCTGCCACACAGAAGCTGCTTAACGTCAACTTGATAATTGAATAAAGGCATAAAATGCAGATCCCCATGGCTTTCAGCGGTATTTCTTGAAACAGACCTTGAAATTAGGACATGGGTGCAGATTTGTTTGAGGAGTGACCCCGCCGGCGCCCACCCGCGACGCTGACAAAGTGACAGCAGGAAGGCAGTGTGCAGGGAGACCGGGTCGTTCTGAGGACCGGCTGAGGGATTTTTCCATAGTGTGTCAAACCACCCTGCTTTGTGTGGAGGGCCCGGGCACCCGTCTGCCCCAACCTGTCCTCCCTGGCTTCACCTGGGAGCTGAAACTCCCGCCTCTTGCATGTGGGTTCGGCCATCTGTAGTTCAGGAGGCCACGCTGGGGCAGAGAAGCAGAGAGGTCCCGCACTCTGCACAGGCAACCGGGAGTGCTCCTGGGAACCCAGTACCATGAGGACGACCTCCCTGTCAGCTGAGGGGACCTAGGGCTGTGGGGCAGGAGCCATCAGCAGGTGCAGCACCAGCCCATGAGGGCCCATTGCGCAGGATTTTGTCCACGGAAATTCTCTTATTTGAAATGTGCAATAAAATGACACAAAAATACAGATGATCCCAGCAGCAGAATATGTAAGGGATTAGAAATGTAGGGAAGACACAGATTTTGTCTCACACCTGACATTTGGAAATGTAAAGTGAAGGAAAGAGAGGATGGGAGAGGGGAGCCACAGTTTCTGCACCCTTGAAGGACTGTGGGTTCCAGAACGTCACTCTCCTCCTTCACGAACTCAGCCTCGAGGGGCAGAACATGGACCCCAGCCTCACCAGCTACAGCCACTGGGTCAATCCAGCCTAACTGAAGAGGTGCCCCTCACAGCTCATTGATAACAGGCATTGATCTCCATGGGTGAAGACCTTCAAGTGCTCTTCAATCGCTCCCATCTATCCCTTTCACTCTGAACACGCTTTTTCTGATGAGTACATGATTGAACTCTACATAACTATACATGACACTTAACCACATTGATTCTAACCCTGGCTTACAGGGTATGAGAGATCCAAGACATTCTTTGAGGACAAATGCCAGAATGACAAATGAATGGATTGAATTACCTAATAGACCCTTCCCATCCCTAATCCCTTTCATCTACTTGGAAGAAAGCTAATTGTAACATTCACTCTTGTCATCTGCTGGGAATTCTACGTCCCCAGGCCTGTGGCGTCTGCAGCAGCTGAAGGCCACAGGGATGCTGAGTGCTGCCTGGAGTGTGCTCTGCCCACAGCACTGCAGCCTGACTCTGTGGCCACCCTGCATCGCTGTGCTGGCAGCTGCCTCCCACACCAGTGCTGCCACAGAATGCCAAGGCAGAGGGGAAGCCAGCCACATTGACCATTTCATCCCTGGGTCTTTAGCAGGACACAAAGATTTAGGAAGAGCAGCTAAACATGAAAATAGATCTCAGAAAAAGACACATTCACATTCACATGATAATTCAAGCCGTGTGCTTCAGGTTTTGCATGTATGATTGACACTAACCAACAGCAAAGTTACGTGGAAAACAATCACAGCTGTCAGTGAGCATTCATTCCACATTTGCATGTTTTGAAGAATTCCAGGGCAGGGAAATGTGGAAGTCATTGTCTTTTAACCATTTTCTTTTGTGATCCCATAATGCTGGTTAGTCTTTGATATAACCCACAGGAATATGTGCGTTTTGGTCTGACATCCCCGTGCCTTCGGCTTCCTTTCATTGACTGTTTTGAGTTAGACGTTACTGAGCCTCAGTGGGGTTGTGTGCAGGGGAGCCTCGTGGTACTGTAAGAATGAATGAACCTGAGTCTGGCACTGTCTCTGGAGGGGAGGAAGAAAACGCTCTGCTGTGAACCGTGATGAGATGACCCCGGTCATTCCTCCCAGAGTGAGCAGGGACAGAGCCATTCCATTCAGTTCAGCAACAGTGGCCACCGTCTTCAGGAGATGCAGAGGGAAGGAAAAGCTCTCATTCTGGTGGTGCTGAAAGCGTCACAGAAGAAGATGGGGCTTGGGATGTGTTTTAAGGCAAAGGGCAGCAGCGGCACAGCAGGGGGGTCCCGGTGGGAGCATTGCCAGCAAGCCCAGGTACAGGGGAGGAAGGACGGGGCTCATCCCTTGGTCAATGAAAAGAGTCGAACTCTGTGAAACATTGGAAGAGACTTATTCCGAGCCAAATGTGAGTGACCACGGCCCGTGACACAGCCCTCAGGAGGTCCTGAGAACATGTGCCAAGGTGGTCGGGCACATCTTGGTTTTATGCAATTTAGAAAGGCAGGAGATATTAATCAAATACACTTGAGAAATAGATTGGTTTGGTCCAGAAAAGCAGGACAATTCAAAGCAGGGACTTCCAGACTACAGACGAATGTAAACATTTTCTGGTTGACAATTGGTTGAGTTTGTCTGAAGACCTGGGATAGATAGGGAATGTTCTGATTAAGATAAAGATTGTGGAGACCAAAGTTCTTTTGAAGTCTTATAGTGGCTGTCCTTAGACGTAGGTGACAAATGTTTCCTATTCAGATCTTAGTTAATCTCTTTAGGATTAGGAGGGTCTGGAAGAAGAGGATCCAGGTATGTTAATAGAGATTCTCTACAGGTGCAAATTTCCCCCCACACAGGACAGCTTTGCAGGGCCATTTCACAATATGACAAAGAAACACGTTTTGGGGTAAAATATTTTTATTTTCTTCCTTGTCTCGTAATGTTATGCCAGAGTCAGATTGGAAAATAAGTCGTAGTATACAGGGTTAAATAAAACCCATTTGATGAGAATTAATGATTTGGAGGGTATGACTCCCCAGACACCTTAGATAGGAATTTGGGCCAGATAAAAATTCAGAGTTTAGTTCTCATCGTCCACCACATCTTCCCCTCTCTTTGGCCCCTTTCCCTTCCTCTTTTCATCTCCATTCTGGCCCCTTCCTCCCTCCTTTTGTTTCTTGATTTCTTTCTTCTTTGGGAAATTATGGATCCTATAACCACTCTGGGGGGTGGCAGACACTCTATTCCAGAATCGATCCTCCCTCCAGTGATTGTCAACCCCGCTTTCCTGTAGGTTCAATAAGCCACAGTGGACTTTGAGGAAGCACCCCAAAAGCTGTGTCTCTCCAGTGGCCTTGCACACTGAGCCCACCTGCAGCAACTCGGCCACGGCTGAGGAAGTTAAGCCCTGCTGGGCTGCACCACTGGGGTGTCTGGAGACGCAGGGCTCTTTTGTAATAGGCTTCATGCTCCCCGATTCCAGCCAGCAAGGATCCTAGCACAGCATGGTTTTTGGTTTTTGGTTTTTTGGTTTTATTTTAATCAGATAGACTAGATTTGAATTGCCCATGAAAACAAGTCAAACTTCATTAAATATTTAAAGAGGTTTATTCTGAGCCAATATGAGTGGCCCTGGCTTGAGACAGCCTCAAGAGGTCCTGAGAACACATGTCCAAAGTGGCTGGGTTCTAGGCTGGCAGCTTGGTTTTATACATTTTGGTTGGGTTATAGGTTGGCAGCTTGGTTTTATACATTTTAGGGAGATACAAGCTATCAATCAGTACGTGTGATGTGTATATTTGTTCCATACCAAAGGCAGGACAACTCGAAGCAAGGGGTGGGGGGCTTCTAGGTCATAGGTAGATTCAAAGATTACAAAGATTTTATTATTGGCAATTGGTTGAAAGACTTGAGTTATTACCTAACTCTCCAGAATCCATAGGGAAGAGTGTCTGTGTTCAGAGAAGGGGTTGTGGAGACCAAGGTTCTTATCATGTAGAAGATGTCTCATAGGTCATGTCCTTAGAGACAATAGATCAAATATTTCTGGCCAGGCATGGTGGTTCATGCCTGTAATTCCAGCATTTTGGGAGGCCGAGGTGAGCAAATCACTTGAGATCAGGAGTTTGAGACCAGCCTGGCCAACACGGTGAAACCCCATCTCTCCCAAAAATACAAAACTTAGCCAGGCATGATGGCACATACCTGTAATCCTAGCTGCTTGGGAGACTGAGGCACAAGAATCGCTTGAGTCTGGGAGGCAGAAGTTGCAACGAGCCAAGATCGCACCGCTGCACTCCATCCTGGGCAACACAGTGAGTGACACTCCGGCTCAAAAAAAAAAAAAAAAAAACCCAATAGTTTCCTATTCAGGCCTTTAAAAGATGATACACTCTTAGTTAATCCCTTTTTAAAATTTTTATTTTTTCTTTCAATAGGTTTCTAACTTATTTTTTATTTCAATAGTTTGTTTTTTTTTAAAATTTCAATAGGTTACATGAATAAGTTCTTTAGTGGTGATTTCTGAGATTTTGGTGCACCTGTCACCCTAGCAGTGCACACGCTATCCAATGTGTAGTCTTTTATACCTCACCACACTCCCACCCTTCCTCCCAAGGCCCCAAAGTCCAATGTATCATTCTTATGCTTTTGTGTTCTCATAGCTTAGCTCCCACTTATCAGTGAGAATATATGATGTTTGGTTTTCCATTGCTGAGTTACTTCACTTAGAACAATAGTCTCCAATTCCATACAGGTTCCTGTGAATGCCATTATTTTACATTATTTTATTCCTTTTATGGCTGAGTAGTATTCCATGGTGTGTGTGTGTGTGTGTGTGTGTGTGTGTGTGTGTGTGTATGCCACATTTTCTGTATGCACACATTGATTGATGGGCATTTAAGCCAGTTCCATATTTTTGCAATTGCGAATTGTGCTGCTGAAAACGTGCATCTGCAGGTATCTTTTTCATGTAATGACTTTTTTTCCTCTGGGTAGATCCCCAGTAGTGGGACTGCTGGATCAAATGGTAGATCTACTTTTAGTTCTTTAAGGAATCTCCACACTGTTTTCCATAGTAGTTGTACTAGTTTACATTCCCACCACAGTTTAAAATTGTTCCCTTTTCACAACATCCATGCCAACATTTATTATCTTTTGATGTTTTTATTATGGCCATTATTATGGAAGTAAGGGGGTATCTCATTGTGGTTTTGATTCCCTGATAATTAGTGATGTTAAACATCTTCTCCTATGCTTGTTGGCCATTTGTGCATCTTCTTTTAAGAATTGTCTATTCATGTCCTTAGCCCAATTTTTGATGCGATTGTTTGTTTTTGTTTTGTTTTGTTTTCTGATTCGTTTGAGTTCTTTGTAGATTTTGGACATTAGTCCTTTGTTGCATGTATAGATTTGAAGATTTTCTCCCACTCTGTGGGTTATCTGCTAACACTTCTGATTATTTCTTTTGCTATGGAGGAGCTTTTTAGTTTAATTACGTGCCATCTGTTTATGTTTTTGTTGCATTCGCTTTTGGGTTCTTGGTTATGAAGTCTTTGCCTAAGCCAATGTCTAAAAGGGTTTTTCTGAAGTTATCTTCTAGAATTTTTATGGTTTCAGGTCTTAGATTTAAGTCTTTGATTATCCCAGTATCGTTCTTTGAATAGGGTGTTCTTCCCCCCACTTTATGTCTGTATTTGCTTTGCCAAAACTCCCAGTTAATCTCTTCAGGATTGGGAGGGCCTAGAAAGGCTAAGACCTAGGCATGTTAAAAGAGATGCTTTCAGGCCAGGTGCAGTGGTTCACGTCTGTAATCCCAGCACTTTAGGAGGCCCAGGTGGGTGGACCACCTGAGGTCAGGAGTTTGAGACCAGCCTGGCCAACATGGGGAAACCCCATCTCTACTAAAAATATTAAAAAAATAATCAGATGTGGTGGCATGTGCCTGTAATCCCAGCTACTCAGGAGACTGAGGCAGAAGAATCTCTTGAACCCGGGAAGTGGAGGTTGCAATGCACCAAAATTGGGCTGTTGCACTCCAACCTGAGTGACAGAGCAAGACTCTGTCTCAAAAAAAAAAAAAAAAAATTTACGGATGCAATGTTTTCCCCACAGAAGACAACTTTGTAAGGCCATTTCAAAATATGGCAGAAAAACGTATTTGGAGAGTGAATATTTTTATTTCCTTCTTTTTCTGTCATGGGATGCTGCACTCAATCAGGCTGGCGTCTGATGTCTTCTTGCCACAGTGAGTCTGCTTCATCAGTCTTAGGATCTTTATTTTAATGTCAGTGCTGGTCAGTTGTGTAAACTAAACTCCAAAAGGGAGTTTTTGGAGTAATGAGATGTGTCTGTCCCCCACTTCCCATCAAAGTCTGAACTAGTTTGTCAGATTTCTTTGGGATCCTCTTGGCCAAGAAGTGGTTCATTCAGTTGGTAGGGGGGCTTAGCATTTTATTTTTGGTTTTCATAATTCAAGTTCTGCCTTTTACCTTTCCAAAAATCAGGCAAGTCTTACAGGTTAATTCAGGATCTGTGCCTTATCGATCAAATCGTTTTGCCTATCCACCCTGTGGTGCCCATCGCATACACTCTTTTGTTCTCAATACCTTCCTCCACAACTCACTATTCCATTCTTGATCTTAAAGATGCCCTTTTCGCTAATCTCCTGAACCCCTCACCCCAGCCTCTCTTTGCTTTCACCTGGACTGACCTTGACACCTATCAGTCCCAGCAGCTTACCTGGGCTGTGCTGCCTCAAGGTTTCAGGGACAGCCCTCATTACTTCAGCCAAGCTCTTTCCCATGATTTACTTTCTTTCCACCCCTCTGCTTCTCACCTTATTCAATATATTGATGACCTTCTACTTTATAGCCCCTCCTTTGAATCTTCTCAACAAGACACCCTCCTGCTCCTTCAACATTTATTCTGCAAGGGATATCAGGTATCCCCCTCCAAAGCTCAAATTTCTTCTCCATCTGTTACCTACCTCGGTATAATTCTTCATAAAAACACGCGTGCTCTCCCTGTCGATCGTGTCTGGCTGATCTCTCAAACCCCAACCCCTTCTACAAAAACAACAACTCCTTTCCTTCCTAGGCATGGTTGGATACTTTCACCTTTGGATACCTGGTTTTGCCATCCTAACAAAACCATTATATAAACTCACAAAGGGAAACCTAGCTGACCCCATACATCCTAAATCCTTTCCCCACTCCTCTTTCCATTCCTTGAAAACAGACCTAGAAACTGTTCCCACACTAGCCCTCCCTGACTCATCCCAACCCTTTTAATTGCACACTGTCGAAGTGCAGGGCTGTGTGGTTGGAATTCTTACATAAGGACCGGGACCATGCCCTGTAGCCTTTTTGTCCAAACAACTTGACCTTACTGTTTAGGCTGGCCATCATGTCTGCATGCAGTGGCTGCTGCCACTCTAATACTTTTAGAGGCCCACCTTAAGGTTGCTCTCCTGCCCGCCAAGTCTGGGGTCACTCATCGTCAAGGACACCAGAAACCAGCTGATCTTATTGCTAAAGGAAATGCCTATGCCAACAGGACAGCAAAAATAATAATAATAATAGCAAATGCCTCCACACCCACAGATATTCCAGCCCTCACTCCAAAAGGCCAGTATTTTCCTTTCTTCTCTATCACCCCCACCTACTCCTCTTTTGAAAACCTGCTCTGCCAGTCTTTTCCAAATCAGGGTAAGTGGTTCTTAGATCACGGACAATTCATTCTTCCTGCCTTACAAGCCCAGTCTATTCTTTCTTCCCTTCATGACCGTATCCATGTAGGACATAAGCCTCTAGCTCGCCTCCAACAGCCCCTCATTTCCTTCCCCATATTTGGCAACCAGACCAGCATCCAGGACAACATAAAGTATGCTGTTGGTTGTTAGAGGGCTTAGGACATTTCTCTCTGTGCCAGCCTCAGCTTAATCCAGGAAACAAAGATTATTTTCCTTATTATCTCTCCTGCCTAGGATCTGCAATCAGGATGATTGAACTCCTCCATTCAAAATGTCACTCACACCTTAGGGAAAAAGGTGATAAAATAGACTCTCGGCTTGATGCCAGGGGGTCCTATTTGTATGATGGGAAATGGGGACAAAAGGCCTTGGTGTGTAAAACATTATTCCTACCTTGGCCTAAAACTCACTGCCACCTACCTTAAGGTTATTATGCTTAATTGCTATTTTTAAAGAATTTATTCTATTAGGACAATTCCATGTTCAAAAATATGCTAACTAGCACCTTCTGAGCCACATGAAAATGCACCCCAGACCTGAAACTTACTGGACTAACTCATTATACAATTTTCTTTAAGAAGTCCACACAGTGCCTGGCCACGTCTGAAGCGGTCCTGAGAAACATCACCCCTACCCCGATAATCCCAGTGAAAACTCATATTTTCTTTATTTTTTCTTATAATTTTATATTTTATAAGTAAAAAGATAGAAATGTCAGGTCTCCGAGCCGAAGCTCAGCCATTGTGATCCCTGTGACCTGCACATATACTTCCAGATGGCCTGCAGGAGCCAAGAAGTCTGGAGCAACTGAAAAAACACAAAGAAGTGAAACAGCCAGTTCCTGCCTTAACTAATTAACCCACCTTATGACATTCTACCATTATGACTCGTTCCTGCCCTGCCCTGACTGGCCAATCGACCCTTCTTTTGGCATTCTTCTCCTGGACAATGAGTCCTGTGATCTCTCCACCATGCACCTTGTGACCCCCTCCCCTGCTGACAACAGATAATCAGCTTTAACTGTAACTTTCCACTGCCTACCCCAGTCCAGTAAAGCTGCCCCTCTCCTATCTCCCTCCGCTGACTCTCTTTTCGGACTCAGTCCACTTGCACCCAAGTGAATAAACGCCCTTGTTTCTCACACAAAGCCTGATTGGTGGCCTCTTCACACAGACATGCTTGACACTTATAACCCCCATGTGTTGAACATTTGGGGTGCCCTGGGCACCATGCTGAACACCTGCACCTGTCCAACCAACCAAGCAAGCATCATCCATCCAAACTCATCCACCCATGCATTCAGAGCTGGTAGCTCTCACAAACTCAGGAGGAACGCCTGTCCTCGTTGTCTGAACCGGCGGACGGTACAGAGGACAAGGACAAGGCAGTCAATGAGTCAGTGTGAAGATGCCTTGCCCTGCAGGGAGGGGATAGTCTCCCTGAGATGGAACCCAGGGAGGGCCAACTGGAGAGAATGGTGAGAAAACACGGCCTCGCTCAGGAGGGGAATGTAAACAGGACTTGATGGGTTAGGAAGCTGCTTGGCGAAGGGATGGTGGGTGGGCAGGCCTGGGCATGGGAGGGGCACCGTCATGGCTGAGTCCATGCTGACGGCTTGTGATGCTGGTCAGTCGTGCTAGAAGGAGTTGCATGACGGAAGATCCATGCTTTGGAATTGGAAACCATGAGACGTATGGACAGATTGTAAGAGGGGCTCTTCCTCAGGCCTGGAGCTGGGCCCATCTGGACCGTCCACACAGATGGTAAAAATAAACTCATAGACCCCAGTCAGGTCTGATTGGAGCTTCCTCGAGCACAGGAAATACAGGAGGTGCCCGAGAGCAGGGAGTTCCTTCAGGTTCCTTTCTGTGTCTCGTGTGGAGCCCAGGAAAGCAGAAATCCACCAGCTCAGGAAAGCGTTGCAGGAAGGACCCAGGAACACCTGCCCTCCAGGTGATGATGACCCTTGGGGAGCTGGTTCTGGCTCCAAGCCTGGCTCTGGGGCCTGCAGGACCTGCTTCTCAGCCTGTGCTGTGCCTCCCTCCTGCTCCTACCCAAGCCACACAGACTGACTTTACCTCCCCTGTGTCTGAGCCCGAGACTGCCAGGCATATGAGAGCTTCCTCCGGGCAGGACTCAGAGGGTTTCAGTTTTACGGTTTGAAAAAGAGGAGGATATTCCGAGAGGCTTTTCTTTCAGCAGGGAGGCACTGGAGCGACTGGGCAGATGACAGAAATGAGGAGGTGGGGAGGGGGCCAGGGTCGCAGGAGGGCGGGACCTTCAAACCAACAATGGCAGGGTGGGGAAGGGGCAGTGTCTGAGCCAAGCTGCAGAAGGAAGAGGAGAAGCCTCACCCTCTCCATAGACACTGGAGGGAGAAGGAGCTCCTGGGAGATTTGTGGGGTTAGGAGAATGAGGGTGATCGCACCTGAAAGACTGAGGAGCCCCAAAGGTGTGGAGTGGGTGAGGAGCCCCAAAGGTGTGGAGTGGGTGAGATAGGGTCAAAGAGGCCTGAACCCAGAGTCAGGGGTGAAATCGTCTTGGAGAAAACGAGAGGAGGGCGAAGGCAGAGTGTTCCGGCACCATCAGATGGTCTGCACCCGTACTCTTGAAGTGGAGATAACAAATTACAAGTGACATGAATGGACATGATTTTCCACCGTTTCTCCAAGAATGCTCACCTGGAGAGGTGCAAAAACAGTGGGAAGGGGTATGGGGTTCACTCAGTGTTGGACTTTGCCCAACAGGGCTCACGGAGAATGCCGTGATCCAGTGAGGACTCCTGATAAGCTGCGGGCAGCAGCCCGAGTGGGAGGAAGTCCGGGTGGCGTGGCGGGCACACAGAAGGCAACTCACTGCCCATGGTCTATGTGTTCATGAAACTGGAGGGTCATCTCTTAGGGTGGCTGATGTCTATGTGTTTGTGAAACTGGAGGGTCATCTCTTAGGGTGGCTGATGTCTATGTGTTTGTGAAACTGAAGGGTCATCTCTTAGGGCAGCTGATTTGGAAGGAGCAGGAGCTTGGGGTGAGATGCACAGATTGGTGTCCTTGGAGGTGAGAGCTGTCTGTGGGGATGCCAGATCTTGGGGTGCCTTTGGGAGAGGAGGACTCAAGCGGAGTGGAAAACTATTCACATAAATAAGATGAAAAACTGCAGAAATAACCAAGAATGACACAGGCATTGGGTGGAGAGGGAAGTTGTGAGCCAGATGCTGAAATAGCCAGGAATGTGAGCATGTGCCCAGGAAGGCATGGATGCTGGCAAACAGGGGAGACCGAGGCAGGGCCAGACCCCCTGGGGTTCCTTGCAGGGAGGCTGGGGTTGGGGAGGGAAGAGGCATTGAGGAACAAGAGCTACACTGAAGCTTCCACTTCAGCCAGGTTCCCTGCAGTCCTCAGACAGGCATTCATGGTCTCAGTTGCCAGGCAAGAGACTGGAATTCAGAAAACCTAAATAATTTGCCCAAGATCACAAACTAGTAGAGCGTGCCATGAAGTTAAACACCCCCTCCCAAATCAATTTAAACCTGCACAACTTCTCCTACCTTCTTTTAAAACTGGCATTATTTCTTCCTGTATTCATTTATCAGCACTCAGTGCACCTGGCCGGGGCCCTTGTGTTTGCTGGTCACATACTAGAAATAGAGAAAATGTCTCAGAGAAGAAGATTGAATGGGTACAAAGGGAAAGAAAGGCCAGGACTGTCTCCCATGTCCTTTGCACATGCAGAAACACTGGCAGACAGACCTTGGGAGGAACTACAGGAGCGACCAGAGAAATATTATGGCCTGGTCCACCTCGCTGTGAGCACATGTGCGTCTGACTTCTAAGAGAAAAATTCCAAAAAGGAACCTGCTTTAATTGATTGGAAGTGCATCTGATTTATAATCAAAAAAGGAACACTTTGGGCTCACTGCCAGATGATATTAATCTCCAGGGCTTTTCAGCATCCTAAAGGTAACCAGCTGGGATTGCTAGAAGGTCTTCCTATCCAAGTTGTACATAAGTGAATGATTTTCCTTTTAATTGTCAATCTGCATTTCATCAACAAGATAGAACACAGCCTTTAAGCCTTACTCTGCAAAATAGCAAGCTTTGTAAAACTTGTGGGTGTTTAGTATTTAACAAAAAAATAAGTTCTACATTTTTTTTTTCAGGCACAAAAGTCCAAAGAACTTAAAAAATAGTATGCTTAATGCAATTTATTGAATGACATTTCCATGTCACCATCTGAATGTGAAAAATAGAAATCTTAGAAGAAGAAGAGTTTTTATTAACTAACAGATATAATTAAAGACAATGGAAATAAGTGTATTAAGAAGAAAATATATTCATTTAATTATAAAGAAGATCTTCATTTGATGTCTACTGTGAGGTCCGGACAATCCTTTGTTGAATCCAAGGTTTTTGAAATAGTGGCCACCACGACTTCATTTAATGAAATAATTAATATTGGTCAAAAATATAACCTATGGTATCTAGAAGAATATACTTTCTAAATATTGTCATGTGTATTCTCAAAAGAAGAAAAAGCTGGTAAAACAGTGATGTGTTTATTCACATCAAACCTTCAAGCAAAGAAATTCTCAGCAGTCCCTATGGATCAATCGTGCTTACAGCTCAGCTCTACCAACACACTGCAAACAACTAAGACTCACGTGAGCAAACAAAAACAGCAAGTTCTAGGAATGGCTGATTTTTTCTAGGAATGGTATGAAACGAAGGTGCTGTTGTTCAATCTCTGGGTGAAGGAATAATCCAAGTGGCTGACAAACGTGGACGCTGTTTCTGAGGTCAGAGTGGGGAATCTGTGACAGTGAGAAAATAATCTTCCAAGTGTTAAGAGCTGAGGTTCACAGCGGTAAGCCGTCCACTGCTTCTCCCTGCTGGGCCAAAAAGTTAGCAACTTTGAAAAGTTTCCTCGCTGAAGTTTCCATGATCTTCTGTTGTTGTTGTTGTTGTTGTTGTTATTATTATTATCTTGCCTGGGACATGTCTTGATAATGGTAATTAATGGCAGGACATAACTTATTTCTCAATATGCCATTTAATAGACACATTTTCTAAGCAAATATTTGGAAAAGTCAAAAATAACGGTCACTAAGTCTAGGGGTTGAGGGAAGAGACGAAGTGACACACATTCTCTTATAACAAAACCTATTTATTATTAAACATCTTTGTAGAATATACGGAGGTTATTGTCATCCGTCCATTCAAACAGTGCTTTTGAGTGGCTTTTTCACATGATTATGAGGTGCTGTGGGAAATAGAAAATGCTTAAGTCGTAGGCTCTGCATTAAGGACCTTGTGACATATGTGTGCATGCTTGGGAAGGATTTCCTCCCCAGAGGTGCAGTGTTTCTCGTTCATTCCAAATTAAACAATGGCAAGAATCTTGGAACTCCCCCTCCTTATGAGTTGGAATATCAGAATCGACACGTTCTGCTTTTACATTTTTCCTCTTTCCCAAACTGGAGAAGGCATTTAATGAAGGGCTCAGTGTGTAGCCCAGGGTGGGAATGTCTGGAAGGGTCTGAAGAAGCTGTTTAGATGCAAGGTTCGGGGAAGTCAGTCTTGGGTGCATGCATGCTCCAGGTCACACCTGTCTGCTTGGAGAAGCCAGAACTGACCACTGTTTCCTTCTCACATTAAAAAAACAATCTAACTACCAAGTCAACCTCCTCACCCCATCTGAAAACACATTTAACAGGCGAAGGCAGGAGAATCCTTTGAACCTGGGAGGCAGAAGTTGCAGTGAGCTGAGATGGCGCCACTGCACTCCAGCCTGGGCAACAGAACAAGACACCGTCTCAAAAAAAAAATTACATATTTTATTTTACTTTAAAAAATCCATTTATTTTATTATAACAGGGTTCAGTTAATAAAATTACTTACCAAATTAAAAAGACCATTTTCTTAGATGAAAGAGCAAGTGAGTTGACATATTTTAAATAATAAAACTGACATCTATTACAGTGCTCAGAGAATCATGAATATGGGAATTTGAACTCAAACATTCAGAGCCTTACCTCAGGTCACACTTTCAACATCTCTAGAAGCAATAAAAAGACACCTTTCCTGTCAACCACAGTAGCCACAGGAGATTGAAAAGGCAATGTGAGAGCAGGCTGGTGGAGACCATAAAAATTCCAGCGTTTGCAACAAAGACACAATCTTTGTACTGAGCGTGATTCCAACTTCAACATAAGGAAGCAAAATGTTTTTTCCTGAAGTTAAACATGAATAACAAGATATATCAAACTTTTTTCCATGTAACACACACGAATTGAATTAACTTTGAATCAACTTTGTCAGTACTTACTTAGTAAGCGTTCAGATGTCCAGAGAAAGTAAATAGAAAACAAGGCATTTACTCTGTATAAAAGCTGGAATAAAAATCATTAGGTGTAAATGTACCATTAAGCCTGAGCCACTGGCACCTGTGGCTCGCGTTGCCCGCAGCCTGCCAATAACCACGGTCCCTCCTCCGCCTGGCTTACAGGACTCCCGTTCTTTCCTGGGCAGCAAATGTCCAGTTAAAACCCTGAAGCCAGAGACGCCAAGAAGAGACGTCGGTGGCCAGTGAAATTCAGCAGACTTCCACTAGATGGGACAGGGGAAAACTAAAATCATGAAATCTGCCACATTCTGCTTCCTGCCCTTGCTCTCCACCCTGGGTCCTGTCTGGTCAGACGCACAAAGACACAGGAGCCCTCTGGGCAGCGTGAGGAGGAAGTGGAGGGACCAGGGCGGAGGGGTCAAGCCTCCTTCCATAGAGGCGGAGGGACTGGACTGCAGGGGCGAAACCTCTCTCCACAGAAGCGGAGGGACCGGACTGTAGGGGCGAAGCCTCCCCCGTAGGTGGGAAGGAGAGGAGGGACCGGGATGCAGGGGCGAAGCCTCCCCCCAGGGATGCAGGACAGAAAGGAGGGACAGGGATGCAGGGGCGAAGCCTCCCCCCCGGGGGATGCAGGATGGAGAGGAAGGACCAGGGCGCAGGAGCGAAGCCTCCCTCCAGGGATGCAGGATGGAGAGGAGGGACAGGGATGCAGGGGTGAAGCCTCCCCGCAAGGACGCAGGATGGAGAGGAGGGACCAGCGCGCAGGGGCGAAGCCTTCCCTCGGGGATGCAGGATGGAGAGGAGGGACCGGGATGCAGGGGCGAAGCCTCCCCCCAAGGACGCAGGATGGAGAGGAGGGACCGGGATGCAGGGGCGAAGCCTCCCCACAGGGATGCAGGGCGGAGAGGAGGGACCAGGGCACAGGGGCAGCGCTGCTGGCTGCATCAGCACACAGGTTCCATTTCTGCCTGTCCTCTTGTTAACTGAGAAAAATAACTCGTGGACTTAGGCCGCTGGGATTTGGTTTTCCATTTTCTATTTCTTGTAGGCGAAGTCAATTGCTAACACTTCTGAGAAGTCAGCATAAAATTCCCCTATCACCTTTGGAGGGTTTCCTTCTGTAGGTGGTTAAGACCTGCCATTTCAGCCTGATGTGTATTGCTCAGGTTTGTGGATTCGGTTTTCCCCGTCCTTTGATCTCTTTCAAGAGGCAAATTCAGAATCATTTGATACAAAATGGTTCTGACACCCACATTTGAGTTCCTGATGGCCTTTGTTGAGTGCCTGTTTCACATCAGGCTCTACACCTACAATCTCCTGTTCCATGTACAGTAACTCTGAGGGGCAGATTTCAAAGAACTGTTTTCTGGTCTGGGGCTGAAATTGAGGAGGCTGGGATCCTACCGCCTGCAGGTCGTGCGCCTGGTAAGCTGGGAGGCCCCTGTTCCATCTGCGTTTAACCCCCATATCTGTTACTTCCCCCAGCCTGACACTGCCACTGCGCCGGCGTGCACGCCCTTCCTCAGCCTTTCCACTTTGTCAGAAGGAGGTTCAGCAGACAAGCGTGTGTAGACGGGAGTTTGAGCGGTGAGATTTCATTACTGTGAGGGGTGTTCTGCCTCCACTCCCTGCCACAGCCTGGTGACTTGTTCTGACCCACGTGACAGACTTTGGCCAGCAGATATTAGCAGACAGGTCACAGCTGAGGCTTGAAACGTGCTTGTGCAGTCCCACTGACTTTCTTGCATTTCAGCTGCAGCTGAGCAAGAACCTGTCCCTCATGACCCATGAGTCCCAGAGTCCCAGGAGGATGAGACTCCAGCCCACCCGTGCCCATCCTGACGCACAGAGCCAGTTCAGCAGAGCCCAGACTACCATACTAGACCCATACTAGACTGACCAACCTCGACAACGCACAGGGATAAAGACAAAGGTAAACGAGCATTGTATAATATTCATACTGTCTTTTTTTTTTTTTTTGAGACAGAGCCTCACTCTATCCCCCAGACTGGAGCACAGTGGCATGACCTTGGCTCACAGCAACCTCCACCTCCCGGGTTCAAGTTGTTGGGAGCAGGCGCCCCAAAATCTGGTCATAAACTGGCCCCAAAACTGGCCATAAACAAAATCTCTGCAGCACTGTCACGTGTTCGTGATGGCCATGACGCCCAGGCTGGAAGGCTGTGGGTTTACCGGAATGAGGGCAAGGAACACCTGGCCCGCTCAGGCATTCTTAAGCCTTGATCTGCCCCTCCCCCACACCCCACATTAAAGGCATTCTTAAGCCACAAACAATAGCACCAGCGATCTGTGCCTTAGGGACATGCTCCCGCTGCAGTTAACTAGCCCAACCTATTCCTTTAATTCAGCCCATCCCTTCTCCCGTAAGGGATACTTTTAGTTAATTGTATACCTATAGAAATAATGCTAATGACTGGCTCGCTGTTAATAAATACGTGGGTAAATCTCTGTTGGGGCTCTCAGCTCTGAAGGTTGTGAGACTCCTGATTTCCCACTTCACACTCTATATTTCTGTGTGTGTGTCTTTAATTCCTCTAGTGCCACTGGGTTCGGGTCTCCCTGACTGAGCTGGTCTCGGCACAAGTGATTCTCATGCCTTAGTTTCCCGAGTAACTGGGATTACAGGCACCTGTCACCATGCCTGGCTAATGTTTTGTATTTTTAGTAGAGACAGGGTTTCACCATGTTCGCCAGACTGGTCTTGAACTACTGACCTCAGGTGATCCATCTGCCTCGGCCTCCCAAAGTGCTGGGATTGCAGGCATGAGCCACCACACCCAGCCCATATTGTCTTTCTTGAGTAGCTTTGTGTTTGCACGACTTGATTGTCCAATTGGCAGCTTATGATGTCAGTCATTTCTGTACATTGATTCCAAAAAAAAGCTGAAAACATTCACCTAGATCATTCAAAAAATTTCTGGTGTGGCAATGATGGGCATGATTTATGAGTTGGTCCGTATGCTTCTAAAATAAATCTCCAACCAAGATATTTTTGACAAAAATACAGGAAAGCCTTTTCAGACATAACGAGGAGAGTGGGGGATGGTTTGGGGAGGGAGGCATCTTTCGCTAGCAACAGGCACATGGCCCAGGTAAGAGAAACAGATTTCTGGTTTGGATTTGCAATCTTAATATTTTGCAATAAGAACCAGCTGCACTGGCTCCATGCCTCCCCACTCCCTTTCCCTTCCTGTCTTTTTCAAGCTCTTTCAGTCTTCTTGAATACTTCATCCTCTCCTACCTACTCCAAATCCCAGTTTAAGCCCCACCGCCGCTAGCAGCTTTCTCTGACAACAGTCGTCTCCTAATGCCCTTCACAGTATTGTCTTTACTGCACAATTGATCATCGCCAATGCTAAGACAGAGTTTTACAAAGATCACTTTTTTTCTGAAGAGAAAGAAAATTGTGTATGGGGTTGGGGTGGGCTGGGTGAATTTACCAGGACCAGGAGGCAGTAAGGAATCCTGGAGGAAGTGTGTCCAGTTAAGATGCTACCACAACAGTCCAAGGAAAACACGAGGGCCTAAGCAAGGCAGGGATGCAGGTGTGGGGGAGGAGGACACAGGATGCTATGTGGGGTGTGGAGTGTGGGGGAGAGGATGCAGGTGTGGGGGAGGAGGACACAGGATGCTGTGTGGGGTGTGGAGTGTGGGGGAGAGGATGCAGGGTGTGGGGGAGGGGAACGTGGGGGAGGGGAACGTGGGGTGTGGGGGAGGGAGACCTGGGTGTAGGGGGGCGGGGTGTGGGGGAGAGGAATGCGAGGTGCGGGGGAGGGGGACAGGAGGTGTGGGGGAGGGGAATGTGGGGTGTGGGGGAGGGGCAGATCAAGGCATCCTCAGGCTTCTAGTTGTGTTAACTTGGAGAAAAGCACCAGCTTTTTTTTTTTTTTTTTTTTTTGAGACTGAGTCTCATTCTATTGCCCAGGCTGGACTGCAATGGCATGATCTCAGATCACTGACAATCTCTCCCTCGCAGGTTCAAGCGATTCTCCTGCCTCAGCCTCCCAAGTAGCTGGGATTGCAGGCACCTGCCACCATGTCCAGCTAATTTTTGTATTTTCAGTAGAGATGGGGTTTCACCAGATTGGCCAGGCTGGTCTCAAACTCCTGACCTCAGATGATACACCCGCCTCGGGCTCTCAAAGTGCTGGGAATACAGGCATGAGCCACTGTGCCCGGCCACCAGCTTTAATCAAAATAAGGCACTCTTTTTGTTTCTTCTGAAGTTTCCTATAGCACTGGGTGACGTCAGCAGCACTGACCAGTGTGGAGTTCAGACTCACGGAAAGATGACCTTCCACACGGTCAGGGCAAACACGTGTACGTGGCACACCTGGGGTGCAGGTTCCAAGCACTTTGCATACATTAACAACTCACATAATTCTCTTCCCATGTGTGGGAGTAGGAGGCTCATGCATGCCACCAGCATCTCCGCATCCCGGGGGGAACTGAGGGGTCATGTCTAAAGTCACACCCCACTCAGGGACACAGCCAGGATCCCATTCTTTCTGCCCAGAGCCCTCATCTTTCCCTCCCTTACAGTGGACACCTGTACAATTAAGCAATTATCAACATCTGCATTTAGTTGGAAAAAAAAAAAAAAGACTAACATAGTCTTAATAGCATACTTTATTTTAATCTAAGAAAAATGATTAAATTCAAAGGTCAGAAATACAAAAGATTATCCAAAAAGTTTAGGATCATAACTGTTTCTTAAACAACATTGGCATGTACTTGAGCTGGTTCTGTGGCTCCAAAGGCTTGATTTTTACCTTGCACAGTTTAAATAAGGAAGAAGCCTTATGCGATGCTCCACAAGCATCCCAACCTCACAAACGTCATTCTACAAGGCACGTCTCAGGGGATTTGGGGCCACGAAGATGTTTCTCCAACCAACAGTCTGAGCCGAGATAGAATCACATTGAAGTTTCCGCTCTCAGACTGTCCTCCAAACGGTTCCTACAGACAGAGGGCGCCCTGAGCTCCGGGCCCAGGCCTGAGCGGGGCAGCTGGCTGTGCACGCAGGCCAGTTCCGTTGGTCACCGTGTGGGCATTCCACTCCTATCCTTCTCTGCCAGTGCCACTCAGATGAATTTCCCATTGGCAAGTTCTTGTACCCTTGATGCATTCAGAAAAGCAGAAAGGAACCGTGGGGACCCGCAGGCACTTCTCCCCGGCTGCCAACACCAGCCCAGGGGGCACCATGGATCCGGCTGTGCCTTCAGTAAGGAGACTGCTCATAATTGGTTCAGGTGAAGACTTTACCTTCCGGTAGCCCTGGGGTGGACCAGGTAGGAGGATCGTGTAGGAGAAAAACCAAGCAGACAAGCCTGTTAGCCAGCTCGGTCACACCGTGACTGGCCTTACATTTTGGAAGGATGGGCCCCTCCTAGGGAGCCTCCCACCATCAGGACGACTCTCCAGGACTCGCTCGAGCCCCAGGGCAAAACTCAAACAGAAGCTTCAAATGGAAAAGCAAACATCCTTTGAGCCAAAGTATCACACCAAAGACAGTTTGGAAATAGTATTTCCTCCAGGGGAACTACCTGTACTTAACTGGATAGCTTTAGTGGTTGCGTGATTCATTGTACGAGCAAGATCTCTGGAAAGCAAAACAAGATAAACTAACAGAAAATCCCAAGAAACAAACCACCCCCTGCATGTTAACTGCCTGAAGGGTCAACCGTACATCACAACCTTCCACGGAAATGTGGAGCTTCCAACATGATTCCACAATGCTGTAAGCACAGCCGTCTGGAAGTGACTGCAGGGGTTGGGGAAAGCCATAGGATTGCAACCAGAGTGCCTAGAGCTCTACTGTTAACATGTGGAAGGCGAAGAAATTAAGCCTAAATGCATTCAAATACATCTCCACCACATACAGATTTCCAAGGTCAAAGGAGGACACATACATTGTATGTGATTAATTTTCTGAAGCCAGCTCTCCATTTTCACAGATTAAAACAGTCTGTTTAAATATCTCATTTCTACAAAGTGAATTTACATTTAAAGTACAAAGTGCAAATACTATGTGTTTCTGTTTTTGTTTTCTTAATTGCTCGTTGGTGAGGGAATTTCCCACGTGTCTAGGAACTGCCTTCGCTGTGTGAGCCATTTATCCTTGTTTCCTTGGCTGAAAAGAAAAGACAAAAAAGAGACATTATATTCAGAGGTGTGTGTCACTCATCTGAGAAGACTAAGTGGCTTCCGGGAATGAACTGAACCAAAGAGGGCTGGGCAGGTCGTGTGAGGTGCAAGGATGAATGAGAAACGATGAAGACATTTTGGACGCTGGTAACTTTTTAACGCTTTCCTTCCTTGACATGATAGAAATATTGGGAAAAATATATCATTTCAAAAAAGTAACATCCACTGTAAATATTTTAAGTACTAAATACATTAAATGTTTTCCAGAATGTCTTATCACCTTGATTATGCAAAAATAATTTTAATAATATAACTTATGCTTCAAATTTGATAAAGGCATAGTTGATTCTTAATTTTCCTTTTTATCTCTTTTGTTCACTATTTTACCTCTTTAAGAAGAAATCCAACTTAAAAAGTTTGCTGATTATAATGATAAACAATGGTAACTCAGCACCTTGACTTTCAATTAAAAGTAATTTAGAATGAAAAAGAAAAGTAATATACAATCTCCTAGACTCAGTTTTCCAAGAGGGCCAATTCTTACAAATGTTGATCTATTCTTCTGTTTTATTATTTAAATAATTAAATTTTAAAGTTTAGGAGGTTTCTGGGTTGGCTTTTATTCCCCTTGATAAAGATCTGAAGAGGTGAGAAGACAAACCCATCTCCTACACTAAACTTGAGATTTAAATTAGTTGTGCATAAAGACAACCCGTCAAAGTATTTTACCAGTCATTAAAGATGGCCAGGATTGCTGGAGGAGAAGGTGGACTAAGATCTTAACTTATTTAATAACAGCTCTGACTACTCTGGAGTTGCAGTGGAAGCTGAAGAGATCAGGAAATAGCTCCTTTGGATTCCACGTTAGCATCATGCACCCTCCTGTGATCCCTTCTTTTGATAGTTCCTGTCTGGGTCATGCATATAGGGACACCCTGGCTGGCTGGCACTATGTTATTCTTTGAGATGCTTCAAAGAAACGTGGTGATCTTCAATGGCCACGGCCGGTAGGAGCCGCAACTGGCTTGCCCGTTAGGATCAATCCCAGTATCGTAGTTTGCAGAAATAGCCACAAAATGAAAGGCATGGAGGTCCGCGCGTCCACTCAGGCACTAGAAAAGGAAGGGAAACTGCTTCCGTTTCTCTCTTCGGAAAAATAGAGCTGAAGCAGGAGGCGTGTGCTTTGAACTGAGTTCATTTAAGATGCATGGAGCGCATGAGTACAGTGATTGCCGTTCTCGAATGAAAACAACTTCTGGAGGTCTTGGCACTCAGGGAGGGTAATTACTTTCAGACCAGCCCTGTTTTAAAGTGTAAGTGATTTGCGGTGAGATTTAAAGTTAAAACCATAAACATTTGCTAAACAAAGGAAAACGTATCACACATCTTTCCTCATGAAATGGTTTTAAATTACATCCAAGGTGTGTGCTGGCCGCCTCCACTTAAACCCACAACAAATATAGGGGCTTGCCTTAGGAAATGTCAACCTGACATCAAACAGGTGCAGGCAAAATAAATCACAATTGACTCGTGGTAGCAAAGAAGTGAGGATTTTGCCCTGGCTTTGAAGGAGAGAGACATGAACCCACTCATGTTTATCGTCTGGAAAATGTTCTTGACATGGGATAGGTTGTGGCTTTGGGTGCTGGAGGACACCATCATCGCATCCTTTACTTGCAAATTGAGAGGCAGAACCAGAAACACACACACATGTTTGTGAACACACAGCAGGAGCCGAAAGTCCCTTTTGGAGCCCAACGCTTCTCTTGCTGGGACCCCAAAAAGAAACAAATTCACCCATGTATGAAGGATGCCTCCTGTTCCTGCAACCTCCCTGATAAAATGCAGGAACCAAATTACAAACACTCAGACAACTGCTTGAAAAAATTCAGCCAGGCACAGTGGCTCACACCTGTAATCCCAGGTGGACTGCTTGAGCCTATGAGTTCGAGACTAGCCTGGGCAACATGGCAAAACTCCTTCTCTTAAAAAAAAAAAAAATCTACCAAACAAGGGAACTCAGAAATTTTTCTTAATAATTGAAAGTTCAAATAATAAACTTTTTCAATCAAGTTGGTGATTTTGAATAGAATTCTGTAAGACTGCTTTAGTCCCCACAGGGGGTAGACAGTAAGCTTGTCTCCCTTGAATTATTTCTTGTCTTGGAAGGTACTGGCCATTGCAAATCTACATAACTCTGAATTGTTATTGTTTATAATTTAAAAAGGAAATGGTTAAGAGTAAAATATAAACATACTTACCTGTCTATTAGACGTACTTTCAGCATTACCTCTGGGGGCTAGCAGGAAAAAATATATATATTATTAAAAATCAGAGACTTATTATTTAATGAAAGGTTCAACATAATTTCAGGAAGGAGTCCACATCACTTTAGGAAGGTGTTATCAATCGGCAAACTCATTTACATGAAAAAAAATGCATACAGTCATTCCTCAGCATCCAGAAGGGATTGGCTCCAGGACTCCCGCAAACCCAAATTCTCCAATTCTCAAGTTTCTTATAGAGTATCATGTAATATTTTAATATAATATAAATACATCCTCCTATGTACTTTAAATAATCGATAGACTAGTTAAAATGCTTAGTGCAATGTTAATGCTGTGTAAATAGTTGCTATATACTACATTGTTTTTTATTTGTATCTTTTTTGTTCTCTGAGAATTTTTGCTGCAAGTTTGCTTGAATCCACAGAGGAGCTAACTATATATGCATTGAACATAAATTATGAGTAGTGGATTATGAAAGTTACTATGTAAGTACTTTCTAACAACACGGATTCTCTAGTTCAGCCTTAGAAGAATGTTTTACTTTACCCCAAACTCTAAGGTAAATCCACCTTCTCTGGCGAACTGAATTCTAGATGTTTCTCAACCTTTCCCCAGAAGGAGGGGGTTCACGTCCCTGGGGTGCTGGGAGCGAAGCCATCAGCAATGCCCCAGCTAGGGCTCTTTGAAGTCTTTTGCTTCTATATTAAAACCCGGAGAAATGAAAGTGTTTGGCTCAAAACAGCTTTTTCCAAAGCTTCGAGTAGAGTCAAAGCCGGAGGGAGCTGTGCTATCTCCTGGCTTCACCGCCCCTGCACAGCGGAGCTTCCCTGAAAAGTCTCCTTCCTGCTCTCATCTCAGCTGCCACACCTGCGTCTCCACGGAAACCTTTGGGATGTCGCCCCCAGGGGCTTCAGCATCCTCATCCCTTTCCCACTTTCACCCACTCACTAGTGGGCTCGGTTGGTCTCAGGGTTTTAAATACTCTATTTCCTGATAGCTCCAAGGATACAAATTGCTGTAATCTTCAGCATGGACCTCTTTCTCTCCTCAGTCCAGGTTATCAGATCCAACTTCATTATCCATGTGGATTTTCATTCAATAGGCAGCTCAAAAGAAACAGGACCCAGCTGGACTCATTATCTGCCCTTGCAAACCTACTTTCTGACGTATTCCATTCTCAGGACACAGTAACCCCATTCTTGAGCTGCTCAGGACAAACTTTTGGAGTCATGATCATGCCTCTTTTCTCCTACCTTTCTCATCTCATCTGGGAGGAAATCCCTCGGGCTCTACACCCAGAGTCTATCCCGAGTCCAACCCTCGTAGTACACGCTGTTCCGTGGCCAGAACCGCCCGCCTCTCCCACGTGGACCCGAACAGACGCCTCACCACTCTCCTCCTTCAGCCCTTCCCATCTGTTGTCTACACAAACATGGCAACCAGGGGTCCTCTATAACATTCCACCCATCCTTCCAACAGCCTCACTCAGAGAAGCAGCCAGGGGCTCCTGGGCTACACTGGAGGCGGGATGTGCTCTGCCCTGTCCACCCATCCTTCCAACGGCCTCACTCAGAGAAGCAGCCAGAGGCTCCTGGGCTATGCTGGAGGCGGGGTGTGCTCTGCCCTGTCCGCCCATGTGGCATCACATCACTCGGGATGCCTGCTCCTCTCCAGTGCCCAATTTCTCCCCACCTCTGGGGCTTGCTGGGCATGGCACTCCTGCCATCCTCTGCAGGCTGCACTGTACCCAACGACCCTTGGTTCTCCTCTGCTCCTCCAGTCTCCAGTCAATCTCACTTTGCAGGGCCTCCTCCCTGTCCCCATCTAACGTTCCAGCCCTCCTGACCCTCCCTTCTGCCTCCTCCACAAGTAACCCCTATCGTGCTGTGGGGTTTCCTGTTTGTCTGATGACTTGCTTCCACACCAAAGTGTAATCCCAAAAGGGACACACATTTCTGTGTGTTTACTGTTATTCTGTCAATGTCTACAGCAGAAAGCACTTGGTCAATAGTTTTCAAATGAATCATCAGATGAGGGAAGCATCCTTCTTTCCATATTCCTTGATTAACTGTTGATTTCTATCCACTCAATAAAAAACATGGAGTAAAGAGCAAAATTGTTCTATTTTCAAACTGTCTTCTCTTACCATAAAGCAAGTAGAAACACGGTGTGAAAAGGTGCAAAACAAGCATATTAGGTAAATTGCAAAAACATTAAGCAGTGGCTAAATCTATGATTTTTTTAAATAGCTGGTTTTAATGGTCTAAGTGCCCAAATGAATATTGCTGCTCATCTACTTGTCTTGATTGAAATGATTACTTTACAGGAAAAAAAACAGGCTTTTCAGCCAACGGTTCAAATTTAAATACTATTAGAGTGATACTTTGAATCTATTCTGAGCCAATTTGGCTATTCAACAATTGCCAGTTTTTTGTTGGACTGTTTGCTCATTAATAGAATTCTCCCTTGGAGTTAGAAGTAGCTGTAAAGTTATAAAAGGAAGTAGCTGTAGATTAAAGTTATAAAAAAAGTTATAAAAAGAAGTTTATATGGGCTATGCTGGAGGTGGGGTGTGCTCTGCCCTGTCCACCCATCCTTCCAACGGTCTCACTCAGAGAAGCAGCTAGAGGCTCCTGGGCTATGCTGGAGGCATATAAAAATCCTGGGATATGCTGGAGGTTATTTTTAAAAAGTTAATATTCTTTTTTTTTTTTTTTTTTTTTTTTTTTGCCAGGGAGGATGGGGTCTCACTCTGCCACCCAGACTGGAATGCAATGGCACAATCTCGGCTCACTGCAACCTCCAACTCCCAGGTTCAAGCGATTCTCCTGCCTCAGCCTCCCGAATAGCTGGGATTACAGGCTCGCACCACCATGCCTAGCTAATTATTGTACTTTTAGTAGAGACGGGGTTTCACCATGTTGGCCAGAATGGTCTCAAACTCCTGACCTGGTGGCATCGGCCTCCCAAAGTGCTGGGATTACATGCGTGAGCCACCACGCCTGGCTTATTTCTCATATTTTTTAGAATAAAAAGTGCACTGTTCAGTAGTGAGCAAAAATACAGGAAACAAAAAAACTTAGTAGCAACGTGGATATTTAGAATGTTCTTGCTAATTTCTTCCTGGATCTTAAGGTTTTTCTGACTTTTTGCTATTACAAACTATATAGGGTAGAAAACATATGACTGATAATGAATTTTTTTAAGTCAGAAAAGAGAAAAATTCCGTAAGGAAAATGAAAGGGCTGCAAAATCAGCTAAATATGTATCCGAGACCACAATGTTCATTTTTGACCATGACCAAATTGCCTCTTTTGCCAAATTGCAGTTTATTTTGCTAGGAGCGATCATATGCTTTCTTCTTGATTACTAAGAAGACAATAAAACTGAGACATATCAGATTATTCAGAGGGATCTAAAGAAGATAATTCAAACTTCTGCAGCAACTTAAACTTTTCACCTCAGATGATGGCATCAGAAGAGATCACGTTGTGCTCCACCATCCATCCATTCTTCCTTGCCAGGGTCTAAGCACTCCAGCCCATCCATGCCCCTTCCCTGCCCCACACTGTGGCTTGAGCCTTTGGAAGGTGGGAGTCTGAGAGGTACCATCTCCGAGCATCTGCCTCCCCTGTGGCTGTGCGAGTGGCTCAGCCTCTCATGCTTCTCTGCCACATCTCCCCAAGACCTGTGCTGACCTGTGCTGAACCTGCATTCCCACCCAGGGCAGCATGGTGGCAACCCACAACCTTTATGCTATGTAAACCAGAAGGAAATGCTTGGGTCCTAAGCCATTGCGATTCTGTAGTCACTTGCGTGAAGCATGACCCATGGAAGGTCATGACTCATAAAGGTCACCTTCATTTCAGTCTATCAATATATGCAAGGAAAAAACATTTCCTCCCAGGGCTTTCTCCCAGAGCTACTGAGAACTCCATGTATCCATCAACACCAGGGTCCTGCTCAGCCTTAGCAGAGAGCAATGTGGACCCGTCCTAGAAGGAACCGACAACCTTTCCAAATCAGGATATGCGGCTCACAACAGTTGTCTGTATTCTGCTGCCACCTTCCAAAGAGACTGTCTAGGGGATTTAGCTTGCTCATGAGGGACTCATATCCTTCTATCAGAACCCAATCCATGGGCCAGTTCCTTGGAGAGTGGGTGTATTAACCATGACTTTCACTTCCTTTATCTAAAGCTTTGACATCTGAACCCTGCTTATGCTGAAGAGGCTGCCCTCTGAGTTAGCCCATCCCCAGAGACAGTGAGGAGCAGCCTTTCCTATTCAGGCCGACCTACAACCTTCACTCTCACCCAGCCAACAACCTCCACCCTCACCCAGCCTATAATCTACAACCTCACCAACCCTATAACACCCACCCTCACTCAACCTACAATCTCTACCCTCACTCAACCTACAACCTCCACCCTCACCCAGCCAACAACCTCTATCCTCACCCAACCTACAACCTCCACCTTCACCCAACCTACAACCTCCACCCTCACCCAGACAACAACCAACACCCTCATCCAGCCTACAACCTCCACCCTCATTCAGGCTACAACCTCTGCCCTCACCCAGCCTACAACCTCCACCTTCACTGACCATACAACCTCCACCTCATCCATACTATAACCTCCACCCTCACCAAACCTACAACCTCCACCCTCACCCAACCTACAACTTCCACCCTCACCCAACCTACAATCTCTACCCTCATCCAAGCTAAACCTCCACCCTCACCCATATTATAACCTCCAACCTCAATCAGCAAACAAGCTTCACCCTCACCTAACCTACAACCTGCACCCTCACTCAACCTACAACCTCCACCCTCATCTAAGCTACAACCTTTACCCTCACCCAGTCTACAACCTCCACCCTCACTCACCATACAACCTCCACCTTCACCCATATTATAACCTGCACCCTCAACCAGCAAACAACCTTTACCCTCACCCAACCTCCAACCTCACCTAACCTACAACCTTTACCCCTACCCAACCTACAACCTCTACCCTCACCCATACTACAACCTCCACCCTCAACCAGCCAATAACCTCCACTCTCACCCAACCTACAACCTCCACCCTTACCCAACCTACAACCTCCTCCCTCACCCATCCTATAACCTCCACCCTCACCGAACCTACAACTTCTACCCTCACCCACCCTACAACCTCTACCCTCACCCAGCCTACAACCTCCATCCTCACCCAGCCTATAACCTGGCCACCTCATTTACAGGCAAGCCTGCCTGGGAAATCATGATAAGGGCTCAGGCCCAGTCTCTCACTTCCTCTGTCTCTTGGCTGACCCTGGTGCCTCCCATGTGGCCTCTCACAGCACAGCATGGCCTCCTCTCCTTCGGATCTGTGAGTAACAAATTATCTTTTAATTGTCTCCTGATCTGTTTGCCAAATGACACCTCAAATTTCCTATCAATATACTATGTTTTAAAATAGTAGGATGCATAGATGAATGCCAGACATTTGCCCTAACAGACCTTGATCCAGCCCAGAACGCCAATGCTAGTGTTTACACACCACACACCTTACATACACAACACACACACCCCCTGCACACTGCACACCACACACACACAAACCACCCCCCACACACAACATATACACACACACCCCATATTTATACACACACCACACACACATACCACACACACACGCAGTCTGAGCTGTGTCCTGCAGGTGGTGCAGGATGCGGGGAGCTATGGGTGCCTCTGGAAGGGTAGCATAGGAGCCGGGCCTCCAGGAAACTATCTTCTTAACTGCTGTGAATCTATCTTGAAATCATTTGATTCCGAAATTTTCAAAATTCTGTCACCATAATCACAGCTCTGGGCCCAATTATTGTACTTGAAAACCCACCAATTGCTGGAACTCACCCACCCCCCTCACAAACTGGAATTCACCCACCCCCCTCACAAACCGGAACTCACCCACTCCCCTCACAAACCAGAACTCATCCACCCCTCACAAACCGGAACTCACCCACTCCCCTCACAAACCAGAACTCACCCACCCCTCACAAACCGGAACTCACCCACTCCCCTCACAAACCGGAACTCACCCACCCCTCACAAACCGGAACTCACCCACCCCCTCACAAACCGGAACTCACCCACCCCCCTCACAAAGAGTCTATATTTACTTCAGTTTAATTGAAGAAATCAGTAGACAGGAATCTGCCCCAGCAAGGGCCATGGACCACATGACCCTGTAGCACCAGGCTGAGGAGGGCAGAGGCCATATGTGGCTTAAGTTTTGGGTGCTACTCAAGCCACCTGACAACGGCTAACAGGAAGGAGTCCTTGCAAAGAAAAGACCAGCTTGCACCATCCAGGAATGGAAGAAGATTAAAAGGTCAAAAACAGATCTACACTTGGCTCTGTCCATCCTTAATTTTCTCACTATAACCATAAAAATTAGCCTTCTATAGAAATGCAGAGACTGGCTTCCATAATGGAGGAGGAGCTACACAGGAAACTCCCAGGTGCCACAAGGTGTCACTCATCACGTGCAGATGGGGCAACAGCAGAATGTGAGCAGCTCCCTTCGTGAATTGCTGAGTGGGTGTTCATCTTCCCTATGTGGAATCATCAGGGGTGAGGGACACCATGGTTCCCCAGCTCCAGCTGCTAATCTGGCAGCCACCTGCTCTCCATCTCCCCATCACTCCCCCAGGCCTCCCATGTGGACCCTGCTGGTAGGTTTTAAGTCTCAAAGAGCAATACACCATTTGTCTTTTGGGATACTGAGCAAGGACCAAAATAAGAGAAAAAAAGTGAAGAAAGCAGCTTGTTATGGTCTAAAGGTGAGCCCAAAGTTCATGTGCTGGAAACTCAATCCCTAATGCAGAGGCGTTGGGAGGCTTAAGAGGTCTGCATTATGAGGACTCTGCCCTCATGAACAGGTGAATGCCATTATCTTGGGAGTGAGCTCCTAGGAAAGAATGTGTTTGGCCCCCCTTGCTTTCTCTCTCTTTCTCACCCTCTCTTTGCCCTTCCATTTGGGTATGACACAGCACAAAGGCCCTCACCAGATGCTGATTCCACAATCTTGGACTGCCCAGCGTCTAGATCCATGAGCTAATATATTTGTGTTCGTAGGTTACCCCATCCATGGTATTCTGTTATAGCAGCATAAAGTGGACTAAGACACAGTCCCAGTCCAAGAAGCCAAAAGCAGTATCAGGTGGCAGTAAGACAGAAGTGCCCAGGAAACCCATGGGCAGGTACTGAATACAGAGAAAGGGAAAAGCAAGGACAAAATCACACATGGGCAACTACTGAGAATGGGCATTCTTGGTTATCCATCCAAATGCCTGCAGGGTTGCAGGCGTACCCTGGTGTGGGTGAAGGAGCCCTAACAGGAAGTGCAGCCCAGCACAGTGGACGATTTCCAACAGCACTGCCCTTGCTGCATGCAGCACTGCTGAGGAAGACTCAGATCAAAGTGCTGATGACTGCAGTGCCTGTGTGTCCTTGTCTGCAAGTGTCAGGGTTGGCAGCATCTGTCTGCGACCTCATCCCCCAGAGGATGGCTGTGAAAATGAAATGAAGTCTTGAGCCATGAAGTGGGATTGGATATTGGATCATGAGCCTTGCCAGACTGTGGCAGCATGTTTAGTGCCCCTCTTCCCACAGTGGTGAGTGGGCATTTGCTGCCTTCATGCATCAGAGTTGATCAGCCAAGAGTGATTTCTTTTCTTTTTTGTCTTGTTAGAGGTGAACTCCTCCCACACTTGCCAAACAGTCCTTGATGAAGACAGAACATTGAACATAACTGAGGATTCTCTCTGACCTCATCGGATGACCGGGCCAGCAGAGAGGGCAGCCTCCTGCACACAGAGCAAAGGGAGGCAGCCATAGATACGGCCATCCGCTCTCCCGTGAATACATCGTCAGGGTGGCAGGACGTGCATTAACCACAAAGACCCTACACAGAAAGCTTCAAATTAAAGCTTAATTTTTCTGAGCTGACTTTTCACAGAGAAATTAGCAGGAAGTGCTTCACCATGACACAGATCTAGGCTGTCCCT
This sequence comes from Macaca fascicularis, assembly GCF_037993035.2. Taxonomy (NCBI): domain Eukaryota; kingdom Metazoa; phylum Chordata; class Mammalia; order Primates; family Cercopithecidae; genus Macaca; species Macaca fascicularis. The sequence continues at coordinate 2,387,212 of NC_088378.1, forward strand.
AATTTGGTTGAACAGCACTGAGTGACTGTCGTGACAAGCACTAGGACACCAAGAAGAGGAGGTAGACGATGGTCACTGCCTCCTTCAGGAACCCTCAGTCCAGGTCAGATCAAAGGGCCCGTGTCTCACAGCTGAGCTTCAAACACAGGAGGGGTTTTTTTTTCTCTCTCTCTCTCTCTTTTTAACTCGGAGTCTCACTCTGTCACCCAGGCTGGAATGCAGTGGCACGATCTTGGCTCACTGCAACCTCTGCCTCCCAGATTTAAGCAATTGTGCCTTGGACTCTGCAGTAACTGGTATTACAGGTATGAGCCACTATGCCTAGCTAATTTTTATATTCTTAGTAGAGATGGGGTTTCACTATGCTGGCAGGCTTGTTTTGAACGCCTGACCTCAGGTGATCCACCCACCTTAGCCTCCCAAAGTGCTGGGATTACAGGTGTGAGCCACCGCACCTTGCCAGGAGGATTTTAAAGACCATGGTGAATCAGCCCTCCACAACACAGTCTCAAGCTTGTTTTCTCTTTCACATTTGTTACCGAAGTTGACAACAAATAAAAGAGTCATAAACAACAGGAATTTGAGAGATCTCTGCTAGCCCTACCCAGAAAGTATTATACAAATCAGGAAACAGAGATCCCCAAGGACAGTGAGATCTAATGCACATGTGGAATGAGATCCAGCACACACGTGCAGTGGAATCCAGTACACATGTACAGCAGGATCTAGCACATACATATGGGGGATCTAGCACACACATGCAAGGGATTGAGCACATATGTGCAGTGGGATCTAGCACAAGTGGGCAGGGAGATCCAGCACACACATGAAGGGGAATCTGGCCCACATGTGCAGTGGGATTTAGCACACACACGTGCAGGGGGATCTAGCACACGTGAGGGGATCCAGCACAGATGTGCAGGGGGATCTCACACACGTGTGAGGGGATCCAGGACACATGTGCAAGAGATCTAGCACACACGCAGGGGATCTAGCACACGTGAGACGATCAAGCATGTACGTGCAGGGGTATCTAGCACATATGTGCAGGGGATCCAGGACACATGTGCAAGGGACCCAGCACACACGCAGGGGATCTAGCACACACACGTGCAGGGGGATCCAGCACACATGTGAGGGGATCCAGGACACACATGTGCAAGGGATCTAGCACACACGCAGGGGATCTGACACACATGTGCAGGAGTATCTAGCACACATGTGAAGGGGGATCTGGCACACACATGAAGTGGGATCCAGCACACACATGCAGGAGTATCTAGCACACATGTGCAGTGGAATCTAAGGCATGCGTGCATCTCACAGTGCTGTCTCTGAGTTGAAAAGTCAGACCTGGGTTTTCCTGGCTTGGGCTCCTGAGAACACTTGGGCTCTGGCCATCATAGGATTCTCTTCCTTCCTGTCACGGTTGGTTGGGTAGGCCAGGCCCACACAAAAAAAGTATTTTCAATTGGTAAAACTGCTATAAGCATTGGAATGACTGGTCTGGGCCTCAGCAATGATTTTACGCCTCATGAACTGGCCTGAACATTTGGTTGGAGTTCAGGTACAGGGTTGGTGAGTTATTCCAATGGTTCCCAGGCTTGCACCTCAAATACCAGAAGACAATCCATTCTAGGGGAAACCAACCATGATGAACAGTGAAAAGGCTCATTGCAAACCAACATGGAGTTCATGCCCTTTGAGCCTGGGCTCTCCTGGGCAAGTGGCATGACATGAGTCATCAATTATCGTTATTATTCCTGCAAACAGATGACCTACAATTAAACAGCATATTTGATTTTTTTGCACCCCCAGGCCATAAACACATTCTGTAATTGTGTTTGTGAGAAGCGGACCTCCCAGGCCTCAGGGCCTGACCATGGCCCAGGGTCGGGGGTGGGAAGGCTCTTACTGTGGCGCTTCTTGGTGTCTGCTTTGCCGTCCTCTTTAGCCACGCCCAGGCAGCCCATCAGTTCTTGTACCGAGATGGATTTGTCATTATTCACATCACAGTATTCAACAAACTTCTTCACACATTTTTTGGGCTTTGATTTTTTGCGAAGGAACCTCTTGAAGGGTTTGATTTCCTTTTTGCCGATGTCTCCGCTGGAGTTTTTATCGAGTAGTTTGAAGTACCAGTGCACCACTCGCTCCTCTAGGGTGTGGCTGGGGTCGGGTTCCGAGAGCCTGGAAGGAACACAGACGCCGTCAGGACGCTTAAACCCCTCAGCTGCCCCTTTCTCGCCACTGTCCTTCCATCAAACCCACAACCCCTGCTTGTAGTTCTCATGGTCCTGGTGTCTAAGCCTGCAGCATTGGTAATCAGATATAACAATTTAAAGAAATAATTTAGAAGAACACTTTTAGCAAATATTTTTCAGGTTGGATTCAAAATTGCAAATGATGCAGTGAATTTGTGCCCAGCAAAGATGCACTTGGCCCGTTCCTGAAGGACAAAAGTCCCCTTATCCTGGCTTCTGTGTGCACAGGACTGGCAAGTCAGCACATGCAGCTATACCCACCCGAAACACCAGAACCCTGAGCTTTTCTAGCCCTGTAAATTTAATTCTTTTACACATCCTTTATGTCATAGGTATACCGGATGATGCAAATCAAAAACATTTTAAGTTGGAACTAGATAGCTTTCCTTGGATTATGATAGGTTCAATATTTTAGGGCATAAATAAGTAAAACTCTTCTAGAAGGTCTGGATGGGAGTCAAATCTTTAAAAGTGCACCAAATGGCAGAAATGCACCTTCTCGTTGAGATGGAGGGTGTGTGTGTGCACAGGCAGGTCCTCCTGGAGGTGCTGGCCTCTGGATTCTGCCTGTTGGGATGAGCTGCGCATTTCCAGGTATGAGAACACCATGAACTCCAACACCACTGCCAATTTCTCAGACTTTCAAAGGAGTTTCTCAGATAGCAATCCATTTACTGCCTTCACTTTTAGTTTGCATTTAGTTTAGCTTGCAATTTAGTTTAGTTAGCAATTCATTTACTGCCTTTGTTTTTAGTTTGCAGTTTAGTTTAGTTTGCAAAAACAATCCTTCCAAGAATAGAAGATGTAAAGTTGAAATTTACATAAAGTTTGACTCTATTAAATTTCTTTTCTTTTCTTTTTTTTTTTTTTTTTTGAGACAGAGTTTTGCTCTTGTTGCCCTGGCTGAAGTGCAATGGTGTGATCTTGGCTTACTGCAACCTCTGCCTCCCAGGTTCAAGTGATTCTCCTGCCTCAGTGTCCTGAGTAGCTGGGATTACAGGTGCCTGCCACCATGCTGGGCTAAGTTTTGTGTTTTTAGAATGGATGGGTTTTCACCATGTTGGCCAGGTTGGTCTCAAACTCCTGACCTCAGGTGATCCACCCGCCTTGGCCTGCCAAAGTGCTTGGATTCCAGGTGTGAGCCCCCGTGCCTGGCCTGCTCTACTACATTTAATTTCCTACACATTCATGACATTTTCTGTTAGCATTTCCTTTTTATTTCCTTAAGTCTTCTTTAGCAGAGACACAGTGAGAGGACAGGCTTTTAGTTCAGGAGACCAAAAAAGTCATCTAAAGTGGCTGAGATCATCAAGGGTTTGGGTGTCGGGGCTCTGGGGAGAAAGGCCAACATTCTAAAGAAAGAAAACAGTGAAAATCTCCATTCAAAATTTATTTGAAAGAAACAGATAAACTATTGCTAGTTCAGGGGGAATATCCGATGCTTGAGATGCCATCGCAGTAAAACCCTGGGGTTCCTCCACTCTCCTGAGGCTGATCTACAGAGGGTGGAAAAGAAGAGTGATGGGAAATTCACTGAAGTCCACTACACCGTGCTCCAGGCCCCAGGTCCAGGAGTGCAGGAATGTCTACAATGTACTCAGGGAACATTTCCAGGGTTCCAAAACTCCTATTTTGAGCAGTGTGAATGTCTTGGACACAACCGAATCATACGCCTGAAAGTAGTTAGGATGGCAAATGTATGTGCTGCACATTTTACTGCAATAAACATAATCACGCTTTGAGAACTTCAAATTAAACGTTGTCGTTCAAAGTATTTAAAATCCAATGGATAACTCTAAAGTGCAATTTCAAAGCACAGAGCCCTCGGCAGGAGGTGCTCCCCCTGCCCTACTCCCCACCAACAGGACCAGGGTCAGAGCCCACTACCCCATGGAGGTCCAGGAGTCACGGCTCAGGGCCACATACCCCAATGGGAGCGCCTTCAGTGATTTAGTCATGCTACAAGAAAAACCTGCTAAGCAACTTCTTGTGTTTGCAGAGGGCTCCTTTTTAAGGCCCTACTGTGTCCAAATAAGCTGAGAAGGTCGCCAATATGTAATGTTCAGACTTTCCAGATTCCCCGGAATTCTGGGACCCCACCAACTCATTGTCCCACAGCGAACACAGCGTACCTGCCTGACGAGGAGGAGGGGTCAGAGACAGCGTGAACCATGTCCGTGGACAGCGCGTCCAGAATACTGGTCAGAAACTCATGCTTTTTGGCACCCGGGCAACCTGAAAAACATGTGTATGTTTTCACAGTTAACTCATAAAGCATAACAGATTTTCCTCTAAAATACAGGGAAATGTTGTTTTAGTGTTTGGAAATGAGTATTTTGGGCTACCTTAATCTTAATGAGCTAGCTTAAACACAAACATATTGTGCTATGTATATTGATTTTGAGCCATAGTTATTGTTAATTCCAGTATTGTTTGAATTATTACGTGAGACTAAAATTCACAGGCATTAGTGTCTCACTGATCTTCAGAACTGCACTCAGAGGTAGGCGGTGTCACTCACCCAGCAAGCATGACAGCAGAGGCACTGGGTGCTTAGGGACACTGGACATACGGTGTACACGCTGGGAGCACATGAGGCTGGCCATCCTGGCAAACGAGGCCAGAGCCTGTGATTCACCGCCACCCCCACCCGTCCAGAGCCACCTCGCTTCTCAGAGCAGAAGGAGGCAGTAGGGCAAAGAGCAGGAGGTACGCAACACCAGTTTCCTGGGGACTTGTCCACACCATGGCATCCACACAAACAGTCAGCATCGGTGCGAACAGTCTGCATCCGCAACGCCCATCTCCTGGGGACTTGTCCACACCACGGCATCAGCACAAACAGTCAGCATCGGTGCCAACAGTCTGCATCCTCAACGCCCGTCTCCTGGGGACTTGTCCACACCACGGCATCCGCGCAAACAGTCAGCATCGGTGCTAACAGTCTGCATCCGCAACACCCGTCTCCTGGGGACTTGTCCACACCACAGCATCTGTGCGAACAGTCTGCATCCACAACGCCTGTCTCCTGGGGACTTTTTCACACCATGGCATCAGCGTGAAGAGTCAGCATCTGCAAGGCCTGTCTCCTGGGACTTGTCCACACCACGGCATCGGCACGAATAGTCAGCAGCAGGGTTTAGTGCTCATAGCTTTGGAGCCCAGAGCTGACTGTGTATGGATTCTGGGATCAGGGAATAATTCAGGCACCCAACATTCTGCAGCATGCCTTTCCCCTCCATCCTTCCCTCAACACCACTCTCCTCTCACACCGGTTAGGCATTCCCTGAGCTCCATGCCTGAGACACTCGTCCCACCCCAAATTCAAGATAACATTTGAAAGAAGCTGTCCACTTTCTCTGGGGTCTTTTCTCCTGAGACTGCTCCCGGTGCTACTGCCCCAGTCACAGCTGGACACAGGCAGCATCCCGTGTCCTTAGGCCCAGGGCGGCATGGACGACGTGGGTCTCCTCGCTCTGGATGCCCTTTCGGCATAGAGAAGCCACTCAGCTGCCCAATACATGCTTGCTGGATCAATAAGCAAATGCAAGAGGCAGGAGCCCCACTCTGGTTTCCCTGATGAGAACGGCGCGTCTAAGAGCTTCACAAGCAGGGAGCAAGGAGCAAAATCTGCCAATTCCAACTGGGTCTATCTGTGTGTAAATAGCCATGGGACAGGTGACAGATGGAGCTCGTCACCATTTACATTTTGTTAAGTTTTTCTAAAGAAAGCCCTTCCAGAATTCAGTAGAAAGAAGAGAAAGATACTGAGGGTAAAATAGAAGACAGAAGCCAGGCACCGGTCCTGGAAGGACAGCGTCCTCACTGTGCCACGCCGTGCACTGAGACTCCGTGCCAGGGGCGGCTGCCCCTCCCTGGGGCTCTGCTGGGGCTGGGGATGCCCCATGGTGACTTCTGAGCCTGGAGAGCACCTCGGGCATTAGAACATCTGCTCCGACCGTCCTCACCACGGCAGGAAGGGAGTTTACACCACACACCTTCTGCCCAATTTAGATTCCGTTTTTTACTAAGAAGTTTTAGACGGCCCCTCCAAAGAAAATCTCAGGAGCCCACTCAGTAAGTAGAAGATATGGAGAGCTGCAAAGCCCAGGCAGAAAGCCGAGTGGGACTGAGGACAGCCCCTCCCCTGCCTTCCCCATGGCCCTTGGAGGAAGAATTGTCTGAGATGAGAAAGGCTGTCTTGGGACTCCTCGAGGGACAGGACAGGCTGAGAGTGCCGTGGAGAAAGGCAGTGCCACACGTGCTTCTCAGGTCCCTGGGTCGAGGGCACATTAGCGTGGACCACCCCTGGGTCGAGGGCACGTTGGCGTGGACCACGTGGCCCTGGTGTGGACAGCAGCCAAGTCATTCGGAGACCAGCATGTTTATGCAGTTAGGGACGCCCTGGTTTTCCTAGGTTTCTTTTTGACACTGGAGTTTTGTGTGATTACTATTGAAGCGCATGTGAGCTGCCCACAGCAGGACTCCAGTCATGCTGGCTTCTACTTCATTCAACACACGTCAGAAAACAAATGTGCAGCCTTCGCCGGGGGGTTCTGAGAGTGAAAAAAGGTCTGCCTTAGTCCCTTTGCACACAACTGCAAAAGGAGATCACAATCTACAGAAAAAAGCCTCACGGCCACAGGGCAAATGCTACTTTCCAAGAAAGAAGTAACAATCTCATCCAACCCCTCAGAAAGGCAGAGGACCGGAGGCTGCAGAGGCTGCTGGCCGTGGTGCTTCCAAAGCTGCCCAGCCGACCGGACCTCGCCTCCCTGGGATGGGCCTCCTGGTCTACAGAAGGCTGACCTCCCCGGCTGCAGGACTAACCAGGAAAAGAAATGAGAAAAACAACCTGGAGGGCTGAAAATACCTCCAGGGCACAGGCTCAGGAACACGCAGGCAGAAGCCCTGCCAGGCCAGCCGTCCAGGAGAACTTGTCCAGGGTGAGGAGGCAGACGCCGGGGCAGGTAAGGCTGGGACCCACGGGACCTGGGGCACCTGCCTGCCGGGGCTGCTCTCTATGAATTCCCAGTCCTCCACTGGCCTCCAGAGATTCTGAGGGTAATATGGAGTTGATGGAGAAGAATATTATTGTCTGGGAGAAAAGGCATTTTAGATAATCCTCAGTACTGAACACCTTTAAGAAAGAATTATGCTTATATTTGGTGTGGTAATAGGGATATACCCAAGGGGATTTTTTTTGGCTGTTAATTTAATCATATTTCCCCAAATAAGATAAAGCAACATACTATTTCAAATGAGAAAATAATAGATGCTCATCACGAAACTTAACTAACGTAATGTAAAAGCTGCAGGACTCTTTAATGCCAAAAGAAAAACTGAACATGAAAAGCATAATGTACTTCTAAAAGAAGAAATAGTAAATCAGTCCTGCTCAATCCTGGCTCCTTCTCCCGTGTCGCAGTCACCCCAGGACCTGGAATAATGCTTGTTACTGCTCAGGGATGATTGTACTTCAAAACTATTTCTGAAGGAAAAACGGTGAATAAAGATTACAAGCAATCAGCAGGAAAAAACTAACTTTCATTATGTTAAAGTGAATGTTCACTGCATGAGAAATCACAGAAGTACCACAAAGTGAAAATTTCGTCACCCTGAAATGTCCCAGATCTAGCAAATTCACGAGAGGAGCAACGAGGCTTGAGGTAAAAGACAAACGACCCCAGAGCAGCTGCGTTTTCCCCACTGCTGCCCACAGGAAGCTATTCCGCTTCTCCCATGACAGCTGCGTCCGGCACAGCGGTGGCTGCGGAGACCCTCGTCCCTCACAGGGTGCCGGCCCCCTGTCAACCCCTACTGTAACTCCTCTGGCCACCTTGAGAGCAAAGCCGCCCTTTGCTCTGGCGTTTTGCGGTGTGTGATTCAGCCTGGGGAAGCTGCCTGCTGAGAACCTGTGTGAGGAGCCTGCTGTTCCGGGGAGTCCTTTGCAGCACACTCTACCCCCGGCCTTCTTCTCACTCAGCTGCCTACACAGTGGGGTCTAACGGCCCCTGTGAATACTGCGTCATGGGAAGGTTGGCGTCAAAACCGCCGCGTGCAGGCTCAGCGATGCACCCAGAGTCACTCTTTACTTTGGGACAGTTCCACTCACAGTTCTCCAACCACCCGCAGAACTGAGTTCAGAAGTCTCAGGTCAACAGAGGCATAGCGGGAAGGTGCCAGCCCACACACACTCCCACCTGGGTTAGACGTGCCAGGCCCTCTCCCAGCCACACACACTCCCACCTGGGTTAGACATGCCAGGCCCTCTCCCAGCCATACACACTCCCACCTGGGTTACACGTGCCAGGCCCTCTCCCAGTCCACACACACTCCCACCTGGGTTAGACGTGCCAGGCCCTCTCCCAGCCCACACACACTCCCACCTGGGTTAGACGTGCCAGGCCCTCTCCCAGCCACACACACTCCCACCTGGGTCACACGTGCCAGGCCCTCTCCCACCCCACACACACTCCTACCTGGGTTACATGTGCCAGGCCTCTCCCAGCCACACACACACTCTCACCTGGGTTAGACGTGCCAGGCCCTCTCCCACCCCACACACACTCCCACCTGAGTTACACGTGCCAGGCCCTCTCCCAGCCCACACACACTCCCACCTGGGTTAGACGTGCCAGGCTCCCTCCCAGCCACACACACTCCCACCTGGGTCACACGTGCCAGGCCCTCTCCCAGCCCACACACACTCCCACCTGGGTTAGACGTGCCAGGCCCTCTCCCAGCCCACACACACTCCCACCTGGGTTAGACGTGCCAGGCTCTCTCCCAGCCCACACACACTCCCACCTGGGTTAGACGTGCCAGGCTCTCTCCCAGTCCACACGCACTCCCACCTGGGTTATATGTGCCAGGCCTCTCCCACCCCACACACACTCCCACCTGGGTTACACGTGCCAGGCCCTCTCCCAGTCCACACACTCCCACCTGGGTTACACGTGCCAGGCCCTCTCCCAGTCCATACATTCCCACCTGGGTTAGACGTGCCAGGCCCAGCCCGCACACAGTCCCACCTGGGTTACACGTGCCGGGCCTCTCCCAGCCCACACAGTGTGGGAGCATCCTGTGCCCAGGCTCCTGGGGGAATAATAAGCCAATTCAAGAAAGAAAGCCAGATTGTTCTTTTCAAAGTAGAAACAGAGTAAGTTCACCGATTTATTTCCAATCTGTGGCAAAACAAGGAAGGGAGTAGCTTAGCCCAAGTACACTCAGGTGCTCCAGTCCATCTGCAGAATCCAAGTTCTTGACGTCTGTTAGGTTTCTGTGGAAACACTGGGTTCTATCCTGGTTTTGCCCCACAGTAAAGGTGCTGCACCTTACACAGCCCTGAGCCCTTCTCAGTCCTGGAGCCCGTCCAGTCAACAAAGTGGCTGAACTAGCTGGTCCCTGAGACCCCAGCCCATGGACCAGGCCCTTTTCAGGAACTGGGTTAATATTCTGATGCTTTAAAGGCATTTTTGACTTTCACTCTTTCAAAATGAATGTGTTCTGCGCTTTCTATGAAACGTCCTTATTTTAAGAAACAAAAACCTTTTTTTGTATAAAAATTCCTGTTTTCAGTAAGTGTATGTAGTTTCTTCTTTTCTCTTTGTCTTTTAAATATAAATGAATACAAGTTCCCAGCTGCTCCCTCAGTTACCTCCTCTCTGGATAATAATTAACTTTCACTTCCTTCCCATAACTTGGAATACTCAGTACTGCCGCTAAAGGAAATCAAATACGGGAGAAAGTGGAGTTGAGTGGTTTCCTCATTCACTGATCAAGAGAAGAGACCACTGGATAACAGTAGCTGCACATTGGCACAATCATGGGGTCTGTGCATTGCCTGGCAGGTGAGGCCTGCAGGGTCTGGATAGGGAACACGAGGGAAGCAGGTGTATGGAGGGGGACCGGAGATTTCACAGGTAAGTAACATTATTAGCTTATCAGGCATGAAGTGTCTGGGGATAATGAGACTCATTCATCTGGTTTTAAGTATCTAGCAGTGGCTTAAAAATTGGTTCTCTTAGTTTTATGTTCAGCTCCAATGTTTAGGAAACTAGTATAGATGAGAAATGAAGAAAAAAGAATGGATAACGAAAGCGCTTTCTTCTCTAAGTTGTTCAGATGCTTCCGAGGAGTTGTGTGTGCACAGAGGTATTCACGCCATCATAATTATCTATTTATCCACTCACAGGTTTAACTCCTCTGGCTTGGAAGTCCAATAATTTCTATCAAGCAATCAGCCCGTGCTCTGATTTGCCAGCCATGGACCCCGGGAACGCCTTCGCTGGCCTGACGTGAGGGGTCAGGTCAGCCACCTGGGAAAAGACCGTCCTCATCTCCCATTGGGGGCCTGCGTGGTGAGCTAGGGGGAAACAGGTTCTCTCGGTCTGGGCCAGGAACGTGTGCGCTGTCTGCTGAGAACACCTGCTGGGCATCTTAGGGTCACTTTGCGGGAGGCGGCAGTAAAATACCGTTTCCACTCTTATGCCCGGGCTGTCACATGTGGGTTAGGAGAAAGTCCACGGGGTTGGATGTTTGAAGACTTGGTCAGAATTTTAAGGTAGGAACTGAGCATTCTCAAAGCCTGTGTGGTGCCCTGAGGGGAGAAAAGGCCTGAGGAGAGGAACTCAGGTGAACTGAAGAGCCTCCGTCCGGTGCTAACTCGCTGCGGGTCCCAGTTTCACTGGAATAAGGCAGGGGTTTCTCTGTCGGAGCCGCCCTTCCCCGCGGGTTTTAGGCACACTTTCTCCACATTTTAAGAATGTATCATAGAAAAGTTTGAGTGTGCTCTAGTTGTGTGCCATTTCCCCAAGGTAATAGAAATACATTTTAAACTGCAGAGTTAAAAATAGACAGAAAATGAGACGTTTTTGTTGCTTCTAAGGGTTGAGAGAAATGGAAATAATGTTACTAAGATGTTTTTGTGACTCCTTCTCTCCTCCAGGAATCTGTAAGAAAGGTGCTGATAATTTCTCCTTTGCTAGGAGTTGAATCCAGTGTTGCCTTGACACTAACAAAATATTACGTTGACTAACTCTATGACGAATTTTAGGAAGCTGGATTTTAAGTCCCTTTATTGAATATAAACTATTTCAAACTACATAAAAGTAAATAGTTTCTAATTTTCTAAGTTATCTTTACTTGTAAGTAGGCATTCACGGGTGAGTGCGGTGGCTCACGCCTGTAATCCCAGCACTTTGAGAGGCCGAGGTGGGTGGATCACTTGAGGTCAGGAGTTTGAGACCAGTCTGGCCTACATAGTGAAACCCCATCTCTACTAAAAATACAAAAATCAGCCAGGCGTGGTGGTACATGCCTATAATCTCAGCTACTTGGGAGGCTGAGGCATGAGAATCGCTTGAATCTGGGAGGTGGAGGTTGCAGTGAGCTGAGATCGCGCCACTGCACTCCAGCCTGGGAGACAGAGCGAGACACTGTCTCAAAAAAATAAATAAATAAATAAATAAATAAAATAAAGAAAAGAAAGGCATTCACATCGGCCCAACGTCTGATTGGTCCTTTCTTTGTGCACAGCTGGGTGCCTGGAAAGAGCTCTGGGTACTAGGTAGTTCCTCCCTGACCCTGAACATCACTGGGGACTTACGACGAAGGTTCCATTGTGTGCACACCAAATAAAGGGCATCTGTTTTCTGGTAGAAAAAGCTCTTTTCATCTGGCTGGGGAGGGAGAAAGAGGGTGCCAATGACAGCGCCTGCATTTGGCTGGTCTTTTCACAAACAACTAGAAACAAAATGTCATGGCTACTCATTCTTATAGTTTAAAACACACCGACCTGGTACAGAGAAGAAGGGAAGATGAGCCGCCGAGTGACAGCCCTGCTGACGTGAAGGCATCAGAGAAACAAAGAGGAAACTCCCAGGGCAGAGGTGTCCTGAAGCCATGCCCATAAACACGTGTGCTCTCACACTTGGCAGCTCTGGATTACTGACATTTGCTGAATTTGAAAAGTCTGCTTCAAATCCTGACATTGCCAGAGTTACAAAGCACTGCAATCTCAACGCTGCACCCCTGGCCAAAGCGGACTGCTCTTTCTAGATAGTAAATGCTCATGTAGTAAATGCTGTGCTTCTCTGTTTTATTCCAGGCACAGAGTTTCCTCCCAGTCTTCAACGAGCATGTCCCGGCTGTGTGGTCCAGGGAGTGTCCCACGGGTGACGGGGTTCACAGAGGCAGGACCACAGCATTCCTGTCTGATCTACACGTGGGGCCGTGTGCACATCACCCTCATGCAGCTGACACTCAGCACCACACAGCGGTCTCGCAACCACCTGGCGAAACGAATCAGCACGTCAGTGTCTGAGGGAGACACTCGGCACCACACTGTGGCCTCGCGACCACCTGGCGAAACGAATCAGCACGTCAGTGTCTGAGGGAGACACTCGGCACCACACAGCGGCCTCGCGACCACCTGGAGAAACCAATCAGCACATCAGCGTCTGAGGGAGACACTCGGCACCACGCCGTGGCCTCGCGACCACCTGGAGAAACGAATCAGCACATCAGTGTCTGAGGGAGAAATTGAGGCCCACATCCCACTCTGGGAGGCTGAAGGCTTGGATGGTGCTAAGAACCCTGACCTCTCTGGGGGTGGAGGCAGGAGTGCATCCTACATCCAGGTGAACGTGTGCCAAGCAGCTGTGGAGCTCTCCCCGCTGCCCCGCGGCCACGATGAGGCTGGAAACAGCAGACCAGGTCCCTGCCCTCCGCCACGTCTGTCCTGGCAGAGGGGGCACTGGTGTCATGTTAACCTCTGCTTGCCAGGCAGAGGCGCAGGGGTGTGGAGTGAGCCATTTGGAACAGGGAGGAGAGTGCTGGGGGCACAGGGAAGGCCCCCAAAGACCCCGCATCCCAGGCAGCGCGGCATTCTCGAGGCCCTGAGGATGCCAGGGTGTGTTGAGTGAGGCAGGAAGGACAGTCCTAGGGAACAAAGCTGAGGAACTCAGGGGGGCCCAAAACCCAGGGGGTCTTAGAGTCCAGAAACAAGTGGGCCTTATCTGAAAGGAAACTGGAAGCTGCTGGGAGAATCTGAGAAGTGGCACAATCTCATTTCTGTTTTAAAGTGTCACAGCGCTCCCTCTGTGGGTCTCAGCCAGCTGTGGGAGGACCCAGGAGTGCAGCTTGAGGCTGCTGTGTGTTCCAGGGAAGGGGCTGTGAGGCGAAGTTCAGAGCGGGGACCCTGGAGAGTCTTGTGAAATACGTTCAGGAGAAACCACGGAGCTAGAGGGCCTGCGGCTTTGGAGGTTTGGTTATAACCGGGGCCAGATAGAGCCTCTGGAACATAACAAGTACACACAGATATTCCAAGTAGAACACAGCTCTGAAGTCATCCCCCAAGCCCATTCTTGGGATTTAATTCAACCCCCACCATCTAGTTCTACAGCCACAGAAAGGGGTGCGAGATGTTTCCCAAGTACCCCACTTGCTCCATTAAGCATTTGACGCCTGTCATTACATTTAACACATGGCTTTCCAACTTTTAACTTTCTATGCAGTTTAAACATAAGAAGAAAAAGTATAGCGTTAGGAAAGTTTCTTCAGGCACTTTGATTTTGAGATTCATAAAGTGCCTGCAGCTTATAAAATGTATACAAAGTCTATTTTGATAAATCCCCCTCCAAATTGAGACCTGGTCAGGGCGTCATCCTCAAGGGCCTGGCCTTGGACCTGCGAGGTCCCTGATGTGGGGAATGTTGACAACGCCAAGTGCCTCTTTTAGACGATTCAAGACAGATGCAGTTTCCTCACGACAGGTACGTGCTTTAACCACCACGCAGTGGGGAAAGAAGTCCCGGCCAGTGACGGTTAAGAACACATCAGTTGTATGAAATCAAGTTTAGCCTGAAGCTGCCTCCTTATCTATTTTACGTTCGGCCTAGAGGTTTCTGTGTACGTTGTGAACTGTTAACAGGTGGAGGCGTCAACAGACCGTAGCCTACACTTGCGCCAGTCACCGAGTTTTGGCCAATCCAGTGTAGCCAACTGTTCCAACCGTGTTCAAATGAGGCCGACTCCGAGCTGTAACCAATCCGGCTGTTCTGTGCCTCAGTTCTGTTTTCTGTCCATCACTTGCCTTTTTCTGTCTGCAAATCTTCCTCCACCCTGTGGCTGTGCTGGAGTCTCCCAGCCTACTTGGGCTTGGGCGGTTGCCCTGTTCACGAATCGTTCATTGCTCAATTAAACTCTTTCAAACTTAATTCAGCTGAAGCTTTTCTTTTATCCGATGAAATTTGCTCGTGACTACTCATGCTTTAAAAGAGGCACTAAAGAAAAAGCATAGAACTTCACAACCTTAAGCTGAAAAGAAAACCACTACTTTTGTGCATTCACTCTACTTTTCTACATTTTCTAGATTCACGTTTTCCATATGTATTTTCATATTCTTGATTTTTCTATATATCTTTTCATTATTCTAGACAAAGAGGTCCATAGGCTTTAGATAGTGCTTTGAGGAGTGAACACTGATAACTAATACGCTGATAGAAGTGAGCACTTGTTTAGAAGGTCAGCGCCTGAAGAGAATCAGGAAGTTCCTCCAGTGAAGAAGCGACCAGGAAAACCAAGGCTTTGGGTGACGGTGCCTGCTCTTGGCCCTGCCTCCGGTCATCCATTAAACTGAGTGCTGCCGTAAACTCCCCAAGGTTCCTTTGACCATCACATTCCCGAAATCCTTCACCTTTGACTTTAATTCTCTTTTGGGTCAGGTCATCCAAGGCCAGGATGTGCACTCGGAATTTATCTCAGCTAATAAGTTAACTCTGAATATTTATCTTAAAGACTGACGTGTGTGTTTCTAAAGTCTTCCTACATTTCTCAAGGACAACGTTATGTCATTCAACCATTTTTAGAAAACTACTTATTAACAAAATGCTTAGTAAAAAGCACCAATTTTGCCCTCAAGGAGCTTTAAAATGAAGGTATTGGTGAAGAGCACAGAGGGTTTATGGTGATATAGGTCAGACTGACATCAATGCTGTAGAGTGCGTGGGCTTTCTTCGGGTTTCACAGGCTTGAGGACGGATCTAGCATTTGAAGGGAGATCAAGCTGATGTTATCTGCCATCCGGCGAGGAGCGAGCATTTCAGGGCACACTCTTGCTTTAAGGAGGTGTTTTGTGCAATCAAGATTTTGCCAAGCATTAGGATTATTTCTGGCGTCAAAGCCTTCCCGATTTGCAAGACTTTATTCTCACTCTCGGTGTTACTCAGCGTGACAAAACAACTATTTCTGCTTGGATTTTCTCCTGAAAATTTTTTTTGGAACATTTCCAACTGACAATGAAATCCTTAGGTAGAACTAAGTCATTCTTAGGAATGACTTTTAAGTGTTTACTTTCAAAACAACTGGCCCCGGCAGGCTGCTCTAGGCCTCATGAGGACACCAAATATGCAAAACCAACTGCCCAGGAAGCACTGACGGTGTCCAGATGTTCAGGCACAGGCTAGCGTTTTTGTCTGTTTCTTTCCCCACATATGTAGTTTAGGAAATGCTTTCCAGTCAAAAGAGAAACTTTTCTTTCCAAACTCCTAATTTGTTTTTACTTCTAATAGTTTTTTTTTTCTACAACATTCCCTCTTTTGTATCTTTTATGAGAAACTTAAGAAGTCAGTCTTCACAAGATAGACTCTATGTTTTTAAACCCTGAAACTCTAAAAATTCATGTATTGTTGTGATAAGAAATAAGCTTCCATGTACTAGTAAATATTTTGTAGCTCCAATGTCCTTGATTGATTTCAAGTGAGGTTACATTTTACTAAACTCAAAATATTTAGAGCAAGTGTTTTCTGAGCACGATGTGATGTTGCGTTGTCTCCTCCAGGGCTAATCAGCAAGCTACCACCGCCGAGGAGTTAGTCTAGCGGGGACTCTGGGGTTGGTGCCTGGCTGCCTGGTCCCCTCAGCGTCTGCAGCAGCCCCCGGGAATGCAGCAGCCCCCCGCCGCAGCCTGCCCCATGCTTCCGCTCCATGCTTCGCCTTCCCTTATCCAGCTGACAGGCCCCCCACCACCAATGAACCCTACCATGGAAATAGAGCGGCTAATTCTTCCAAGTTGGGAACCACACAGCGACTACCACAACACAACCGCAACACAAGCACAATACAACACCAACCCCAAGACCGTGTGCCGACGTCCACGAGGACCTGGAGGGAACAAAGACTGGAGGACTGACCATCAGGAGGGAGCAGTGAGTCGCCCTGGGGCTTCAACTACCCAAATACATGGAGTGCTTGCCTCCTCAGAAACCCAAACACAAAACACATCTGTGCCCTCGAACCACAACAGGCAGAGGTGATGGCAGAGAAAGCCGACACCCAGAGCTCCTCAGACAGATCTGCCCATGAAGCAAGGGCTCCTTCTCAGAAGGCTGTGGCTGGCCCCTGTTCTAGCGTCCCGGGTCACACCAGGGATTCAAACAGGACTGGGAACTGGACCATTCTGCAGTCTCTGTAATCTTTTGATTGAGTTTGTTCTGAAATGAGGGATGCAAGTAGCAGCGAGTGAGAAACGCTTTCCTACGCTGACATCCCAGGTACCTGCCTGGCGGACTCTGGTCCACCTGATGATGGAATTGAATGCATTCTGAGTATTTGCCAGAATGTCTTAAGAACAGTTCCTAATTCTCATCAATTTTCAATGAAAAGATTGACTTAACCTACAGTCAGAAAGAAGGAATCGGTTCCAATATTCAAAAGTACAATAGAAAAATTATAGTTAACAATAATTTATCGTATATTTCAAAACAGCTACAAAAGATCTGGAATGTTCCCAAACACAAAGGAAAGATAAATATTGGAGTTGACGGTTACCCCAGATACTCTATCCAATGCAGGTATCAAAATATCACATGCCTCAAAAACATGTACAACTGTCATATTTCAATGAAAACTTTTTAAAAGCATTTATCTCATTGGTTTTTCTTTTTTGTAAACTATGGAATGAAAACAAGTTTGCAATAGTAGCCTTGGCAGAATTTGAGCAACAGAGGTTGGGTCTTATGGAAGCAGGTCTGGCTACATTTTGGAAGTAACTTTAAGCAAGGATTTTCTTTACATCTATACATGCCACTCAGAGCCAAAATGGGGGCTCCAATGACGATTCAATGAATGAGACGCCAAACTATGGCTGCATCTGAACAAAGGAATGCTCAGTGCTGACAACTTCAGCCTCTGAAACAATGCTAGGATGTCGGAACCAAGCCTGTAGAATCCTATGGTCTGTTTGTTTTAAATTTGTTTGTTTGTTCGTTTTTCCATCTAGATTTATAACTGAAGCCAGGTCTACACACAGTAAATGCACATGACACAAACATACAGGAATCATTTTCTCCTCTCAGGTCTCATGCACTATGGATGGGGCAGCTGGGCACTGGAGATTTTCTCCTTTTAAAAGACTGTTTGTGTCTTCCTTACATCAGCTCAGCCCTCTGTCTAACTATGAATTCTTTTCTTGGTTTGAATCTCAAGTAGAACAAGGAGCAGGAACACAGCGCTTCTGATTCCACAGTTGTTCCTGCATTAGAGACTCAACTGGATTTCCAGACCCTACACCTGTCAGCAGCCCACGTCAGGCCCCCAGCCTGGGGCACCGTCGCAGAGTCTTTTCAGTTAGGAAGGGCTGGGAGCAAGACTCCACTCTGCAGGAATTCCGGCTGTCCCTCCTGATGGGACTTCCGGGCCTCCTCCTCCCCAGCTGACCTTCTCTCTGAGCGGGAGCTCTGTGTGCTCTGCTCACCCTCTCGTTGAAAGTGTTCCCTCCAGACCTTGCTTCCAGCAGCTCCGGGGCTAAAATCCACCCCCCCTACCACCAAGTAGAGCTAAAGATAAGAGTAAAACAGGGCTGCTTTGATACCCCGTCACAAGAAACATGAAGGAACACATGCTTGCTTAGTGTCTAATTTAATGACACTCGTTCTTAAAGTTATGTTCCCAACCTAACAAAATGGAGTTGACTCAGTTTCTCAGGGTGTGAAGTAGGTTCTTAGAAAAACAAAGTCAAAAGAGTCTGTCTTTATACTTTCTATTTTTGTAAATAATAATAACAGTGTTATTTAAAGAGAGCATTATTCATCTGGGGACTAAAGTCTGTGGCCCAATCAGCTGAACGGTGTCCCACGAACTGTGCCAGGGCAGGGACCGGCCAGGGAGTGCGTGGATGTGCAGGGAGAGGAATCCTTCCTGGGCGTGGCGAGGCAGGGGTGGGAAGCGGGGCGGGGAGAGGGCGAGGAGGGGCGTGGGAGGGCAGGGAAGGGCAGGGAGAGGGCGGGGAGAGGGCGGGGAGGGGCACAGTGGAGGGGGGGAGAGGGGGAGAGGGTGGGGTGGAGAGGGTAGGGTGGGGGTGGTGTTGGGGGGTGGGGGGGAGAGGGAGGGCGGGGCATGGGGCAGGGGCACACCTGGCCCCCCGCTCAGCATCCAGTGGACTCTATGAAATGTTACCAGCCTGGTGGAGGCCGGGAACAGAAATTATGTTTTTTGCAAAGGAAAACGCAAACATTCGGCAGCTCAGCTGTATGCTTCTTCAGGATCCTCTAGCAAGTCTACACCCACAAAGCTGGGCAGCATTAATTTCTTACAAGTATTGTGATAGAATTGCGTAAGAAGATGCAAGGAGTAGAAAAGCGTATTCCATTAAACGCAGCAACCTCCCTGCTGCTGTCACCACGATAAGGTGACGAGCGTGCAGGATTTCAGCCATCCTGTGGACGCCACAACTCACTTCCAGGTCCAGGAAACTGCAGAAACAGTGACGACCTTCCCCACAAACACAGTCCAGCTCCCAAGAAGGCCATGGCCACCCTGGCACACAGGCATCATCTGGGTTTATTAATGGACCACACCCAACTTCACACTCCTTGGTTTTCACACTTTCTTTTTCAGGCAACGTTAACATGGTATTGTGTTTATTCCCAACATGCTGGTTTTCAAATTACTCAGTGTTAGATCCTCTGGGCCAACTACCTCAGTTAGAAAGATCAAAAAAGTGAATAAATAAACTCCATTTCCTCGTGTACCTCACATCTACATCTGGATTGAGTTGACTTGAGTGGATGCACAGAGAGGACTTGGAAGGAGTGAGGGAGGTGGGAGGAAGGGGGTGGGAGGAGGGAGGAGGGAGGCGGGCAGGAGGGAGGCAGGAGGAGGGAGGAGGGAGGTGGGCAAGAGGGAGGCAGGAGGAGGGAGATGGGAGGAGGCAGGAGGGAGGTGGGCAAGAGGGATGAGGAAGGGATGAGGGAGGAGGGAGACGGGAGGAGGGAGGCGGGAGGAGGACAGAAGGGAGGAGGGAGGTGGGAGTCATATTCCCCACTGCTGGCCAGGGCCAGGCATGTATGCCCTTGGGAGCAGCTGCAACACCAGCCTCGGTCACCAGCTCTCTTTAGGCTGAGCAACAAGCAGTTCTCAGGCAGCAGTCACAGCAGGGTCAGCCAATTCCTGACCTCAGGATCACAGTGACAGGGAGGTACCCTCATCTGCAGTAGCCCAGCAGCAGCTTTGACCGCTATCACTTTTTGTCCCTCCAGCGATGTTGTAAGTCTGTACTCCTTCATGGGGAGTCCCTGTGTGCCTGAAATAACTACAGTGGTTTCTAGCTCTACTGCCTGGTACATGTTTAAATAGAGAAACCTACCCAAAACAACATTATTAAACATGTGATCAGCTAGTCATGACACTGACCTCAACACTGGCATCTACAATCAACACGTTATCAGGAAATAAAGTGCATACTTTAGGAGAAGGCTGATTGCAACTGTTCACATTGTACTATACGGCTCCTGATGGGAAGACGCGTCCCTAAGAAACAGGCTCTGAGACATAAGCATCTGTCTACGTTGCTCTTAGTGCATGTGCTGGCATGATGAGCTGGTGTGACCACCTGTGCCGGGCACCATGCCGCTCATCCTTAACCAAATGCAGGTGATAAACGACTCCCAGGAATGGGGACAGCTGCATTAGAACCACTGAATCACATACGGGGTTGAAAGTTTTCATAGTAGAAGTCTTTGCAGGAGTCAGCAGCTCTGAGTGCAGACACTTCTCACAGGCTGGGGTCTGTCCTCATCAGTCACACAACAGACCTGTTATTCTCCCTCCTCCCACCTCCCTCTTGCCCGCCTCCCTCCTCCCTCCTCCTGCCTCCCTACTCCCTCCTCCCGCCTCCCTCACTCCTTCCAAGTCCTCTCTGTGCATCCACTGAAGTCAACTCAATCTTCATTGCCAGATTTCAATTTTATGTAAAATTGCTTTCAAATTAGGAGGATATAAATTAATTAGTGAGCAAAATGCAAATTAGGAGGATATAAATTAATTAGTGAGCAAAATGTTTATTTTTATAAGCTTCCTGGAATGATTTGAAGCAAGAGTCCTATAGAAGTCTCACCAAGAAAACGGTTTGTTAAACCAGTAAACTTTTATTTATTTATTTATTTATTTATTTTGAGACAGCGTCTTGCTCTCTTGCCCAGGCTGGAGTGCAGTGGCGCGATCTCAGCTCACTGTAAGCTCTACTCTCCAGGTTCAAGCAATTCTCATGCCTCAGCCTCCCAAGTAGCTGGGATTACAGGCGCGTGCCACCACAGCCGGCTAATTTTTGTATTTTTAGTAGAGAGGGGGTTTCACCATGTTGACCAGACTAGTCTCAAACTCTTGACCTCAAGTGATCTGCAAAACTCGGCCTCCAAAAGTGCTGGGATTACAGGCGTGAGCCACTGTGCCCAGCCCCAGTAAACTTTTGACTCAGCAAGATTTATGCTTTAAAAGCAACCTTTAGACAGATGAACCTAAAAAATACTTTCCTCCAAAAATAAAGTGTTTCTTAAACATAAAAGGCTGATTAAAATAGACATGAAATAAAAGTGCTGGCAGGGAGGTTTGGGTGGCCCCACGCAGGGCCACGGGACCCCTGAAAGCACTGCCCCCAGGAATGGAACGATCTGAGGGTTTATTTTTTCCCTACGCTCTTTATTTCCTCATGGGATTTTGCATTAGCACCAGCTTAGTACATGTTAAACCTCCACAGTTAGATGATAAACTGCTCGATGTCAGGTGTACGTCTGATGAATACCCTTCATCCTGCCTTTTAAATTATTTATCACCTAGAGTAGGAACCACAGTTAGAGTGTAATAAAATTCTTGATAGATTTTGACCACCCCCATAAAATAGCTCTAAAGTTTGAAATAAGAGAGAACTCATGAAGCGCTCACGAGGCGTGAGAAGGCTCTTCCTAGGAATCTGTTTATTGACCCTTTCAGCAAGGCTGCGCTCTACACCCTGTGGCATCAGGAGTCACTTAAGCATCCTTAAAGACATGCGGGCTGCTAACTCATTGTTTAAATGAGCATCTGAAAATTGGCCTCTGAAAGTAATGTATCCCTTGAGCCAAATATAATATAGCCTATTTTATGAAACCACAATAAAGTCGTGTTGAAATAATGCTTAGAAAGTGACTAAAAGCCACACACATTTTTTAGAGTCAAAGGAAATCAGAAATCAGGCTGAGAGCTCCCAAATGTTTGCTGTCCCTGGATTCACACAGAGAAACAGTGTCTACTATGGCCCATTTCTGTAACTGGAAAGCATTTAAATAACACAGCTTCTCCTATAGGAAACTCTCCAAAATAATTATGGTGCTCAGATGTCTGCCAAGTTTTGGTCTTGTAGCCTAGCCCTTGGAAAAACCAGCTGCACTATGCAAAAGTTTTAGCTCCCATCTCAATTGCTGGACTTCTCTCTTAGGACCATGAACTTTTAATAGTTCTGAAACAATGTTCTCTTCAGCGAGGGCAGTTTGCAGTATTCATTACAGACTCGAATTGGGCATGAAGTGGTAGGATCCTGAGACCTATGACCCACTCTTAAATCTACTGACCACCTGGGGAGAATATCCCCATAAAAAGGTTATAAATATGCTCATTTTAATCACAGCCAACTCTTGATGCACAATTATCTCATGCAATAAGTCCTGTGCCATGCAAAGTTACAGACACGGGCTCATGCAAATTTCACAATCACCCAACAATCTCAGGACTTAGTATCATTCTCTTTTTCCTAATGAGTAAACGGAGGCTCAGCTGTGAAGTAGCCAGTTCAATGATAGACTGCAGGCTCTAGAAATCCCCTAGCCAGACTTCAAAGCCTGTGTGTATTAGTCCATTCTCATGCTGCTAAATAAAGACATACCCAAGACTGGGTAATTTATAAAGGAAAGAGGTTGAATGGACTCGCAGTTCCCCATGTCAAGGAAAACCTCAGGAAACTTACAATCATGGCAGAAGGGGAAGCAAACATGCCCTTCTCCACAAGGCATCAGGAAGAAGAGGTTCAAAGTGAAGGGGGAATATCCCCTTATAAAACCATCAGATCTCTTGAGAACTCACTCACTATCATGAGAAGAGCAGCGTAGGGGTAACCGCCCCAGTGATTAAATTACCTCCCACCAGGTTCCTCTCACGACACTTGGGGATTATAGGAACTAACATTCAAGATGAGATTTGGGTGGGGACACAGCCAAACCATATCACCGTGCCATAACCACATACTGTCTCTGTACAAAAACTCAACTTAAGCCCAAAAGGATAGTGTCTCTGCTCCAACAACACCCTCCTGCTTTCGCACCTTGACCTCTGTTATTTTCTCCCATGCCTTTGGCCCTTCTGTGCCTCCTGCAAGGACGACTCACTTCTTCTGCCTCAATGGCAAGTGGCCAAGCATTGCATCGTGACAGCTTCTGTATTGTTTTTTGTTTGGGGTAATTCTTAAATTATTGAGTTTTTCGTATTTTTTTTTCCTCTTTCTTTACGATAGTTCAAATCTTTGTGCATGAGGGCCACGGGCCTATTTCCTTGCTGCTCCGGAATCCATGTGGCAAGGCAGGTGTGCAGCGAGCCAAGTGCAGGGAGCACTTACTTGTCCCTGCCCTTATCTGGGCTCCCTTCCCACACATCCTGGGCCATCTATAGAGCTCTGGGGATTTGTCCACTGAAATTAAGAAATGGGGAAATGCAGATCAGGACCTCTGTGGGGTGGGGCATGTCTGATTCAGTTTTGGAAGCTTTCAAATAGCAAAATATTTCACACGCATACATTCCTCAAGGTTCAAATGATTATCTGAATACAGCAAATTTTCCGAAGTTTATTTTGTACATTATCCACCTGCCTACTCATTCCTGGCAGGAGACACAGAGGAGGAAATGAAGTCATCTCAGCCCCACATCCTCAAACATCAGTGCAGCCTGGGTTTACCTGGTTTCTCATCAACACTTGACAGAGAGGGAACTGCTGTGGCCTGAAGCTGGAGAGATAGCTGGGGCTCCTGGGAGCTGATCCAAGGACCCCTGGGGAAGGGGGAAGCCGCTCTGCACCTGCAGACCTAAGAGGAATGGGTGGGACCCGCAAGGCTTCCCCAGGAGCCACCATCTCTGAATAGAGGTCAGCGGATTCGCATCTGTTTCAATAGCTTTAGGGAAAAGGCATTGAAAGGATGGGCTGATGACAGTCTCTGGGAGCTTCTGAGGAGGAGCCACAGAATTCTGTCCTTAGCCTGCTCCTTTTCCAAAATCAGTTACAGTGTCGTGGATGAAGAAAGACATTAACCATCTGTATATCAAACAGAAATAGCATAAACACAAGGATAGCTTATAATAGGCTGGATAGCAAAATTTTTAAAAAATCATAGCTCAAAATTATGGTGGCTGCAACACTGAGCTGACATCCACAATATAAAATAAAATGAAGCCAAAGTCATGCACCTGGGTTGTGCACGTGCTGGAGGTGCAGTGTTTTCAACAATCAAGTAATCACCGATTTGAAACTAGGCAATGAAAAAGCAAACGCTTAGATAATTTCATCAACTCTCTAGAGTGAAAGCACTTCCTTTGATAAGGGGAGAGTGATTATTTTCATACATGTTTCTGGTGTTGTACTTTAAAAGCAATTATCTCACAAAAATTTGCCAAAGATCGCAAAGTTGTTGATTCTTGGCACAACTATGTTCTGATAACTTGTTCTATGACTGTGTATGGCCAAAAGTTTTTGGAAAGAGATCTAATTAAGGACGTCCCCGGTCGTGGAGATGGATGGTTAGTATGAATGTCACTTCTGATGTTCCTGAGTTAGGCCATTAATTATTAACCAACTCAACCAACCATTAATCAACCAGGTGACCAAAAACCTCCTGTTATTGAAAAAATTTCAGATGAAGATGTTTGTAAGATTTGGGAATTATTGTGCAATTTCATGGTGACAAAGCATCAGGTCTAGAAATGCTGAGTGAGGGGAACGGAGCTCACGTGTGATGACTGTGATAGGCCTGGATCTTTAGGGATTGTATGTGGAATGCAGGGTCCACTCAGATCCCTGGTTGAGCAGCCCTGTCCTCCTCCAGGTCATCATCATCATGAGCCTGGTCTGGAAGGCTGAGCTTTCAGTCGAGGTGTGCAGGAAATGATCCCCTCACTCTGCTCTTCAGGGAGAATTCCTGAAGAAAGGCCTCATGCAGCTTCTCACCTGGACCCATAGTCAAAGGCTGTCATGGGAAACTCTCTCCTCCTTAGAAAACATGTAACACAAGGAGGAAAATATGAAAACACAACCAACCAGAAACAAGCACGCCAAACCAACGTCTGCATTCCTTCACGAAAAGCTTTTCCCAAACACGTACCCTTCGTTTTCTTAGTTGCGTCCTTACATTTTCGTGTCTGCAGCGCAGCCCGTGTCACCGTCATAGGAACATCATCTATCCTCCACCTACTCACATCTTTTTCATTGTTAATAAATTAGTTCAAAGCCCGTTTCCTCTGGAACACTCATTTCCTAGTCTTGCAGAGCCAAACCATTAACTATCCTTTAAGTTTCTCGCGCCCAGTGTGTACCTACTTCGAACCCAGCACACTGCCAAATGCTCTGAGGGGTCATCTCTGATGCTCCAAGGC
Organism: Macaca fascicularis; assembly: GCF_037993035.2. Taxonomy (NCBI): domain Eukaryota; kingdom Metazoa; phylum Chordata; class Mammalia; order Primates; family Cercopithecidae; genus Macaca; species Macaca fascicularis. The sequence goes on from NC_088378.1 coordinate 2,412,423, forward strand.
CGGACTTTTCTGGGACAGACGTCTGTTGAGTTTAGGGCATCAGACCAAGCTAAGAGGGTCTGTCTTCTTTCAACCTCACACGTCTTTAACAAGAAGCGGCCACGGAGGGAGAGCACTGGTGTGGCACCCTGAGTTGGAGATGAACGAGGTGCTGCAAACATCTAAAGGTTTCTTCAGATGCCCCACAACATGACAGGCAGCCCCGGAACCCTGATCAATGAGGGTCCTCCTGAAGAACGGGACAGGAGCTCACAGCGCAGCGGAGCTCCCCGAGGGCTGCCTCCACCAAGCCACCCACCCCCGTGTTTCAAGCAAAAGAACAAGCTTTGAAAGGGAATGTAAGTAAGTTGGCAAAAGGATTTACCAAGTCAGCTTCATAAACACCAGAAATGGTTACACTTCAGCAGAGCTTTAAAAACATACTATTCCCCTAAACCGGTGATGGGAACTCTGCATGGAGACAGCTCTGGGACCAGCTTCCCCATGCACAGCTTCCCCATGCACATTCGTCTGTTCACAGAGTCAGCTGCCCATTCAGCCGCACGTCTGCTTAATTAAAGGCCTGAACAGTCCATTTCATTCCTTGACAACTCTCGGCTTCCCCAGGCTGTACTCGAGGAGGGTGCTTTTAGACAGAAAAGGTGATATCTAGTTACGGGGATTCCTTCTTGTGGAAACTCTGGACAATGTGATTTGTGGACAGGAATCCCAGCTGGATGAAAATTTCCCAGATAACGAGAGACCAGCTGAATTAAATCCCTGGGGTCCAGAGCTCAGGCAGCCTGGCACCCAATCAGCCTGTCCTGCGGCGACAGGTGCCCTGCCTGGGACCCGGAGCCTTTGACAGCCAGCGGAACTGGGAGAGCAGCAGGCCTGTCGGAAGAGGGCGATGAACGGGGTTTCCGGGGGGCCGCCCCATCTTGATCCCTTCCCACGTGGGAAGAATCAAAAGACAGTACTGGGGGCATTTGGGGGTGACGAGGACCTGTCAGAGACCCTGAAGCCAAGGCTTGTGCGTTGCAGCTTGAGTGAGGGGACAACAGTGCGGCAGCTCCTTCCAGGGGACCAGTGATGTCACACATTGTGTGCACAAAACTCTAGGAACAGCAAAGGCAGAAGCACAGCTGTTCCAGTGACTGCGAAGCCTCCTCTCAGAGCTCGAGGCAGCAAGCAGGGCTGTCAAGAGCATGTTTCCCCCAGAGAAGAGAGCTGAAAAGAGGCCGTGAGTCCCCCTCGCCTGCCCGCCGGCCAACGCAGAGGGTGGAATCCCTGCACAGCCCGCATCCTAGGTCCCCCTGTCCTTCCCTCTCAGGGACCGGACTGCCTCCCGCCCATGCCTCCGTGGCCGGCCCACGGTTGGGAACTGTGTTCGGAGAAGAGTGGTCTCTGCAGCAGTGAATGGCCTGGATAAAGGTCGTTCTCCGGTGGGGCACCATGCTCAAAAGCAGGGCCAAGGGACTGAAGGAAAGGCCTTCAGAGGTGGGCATCTACGAAGAGCGGGTAATGCCTTCGGCACAGTCCCACCGACTGTACCATGTACAGTTTAGTAATCTTGCAGCAGGCCCTCCAGAATCCTTGTTAAATAGACAGACAAGAGTGAGACACGGGGACTTAGGAAAAGGAATTAGTCAAATAAAAGTATAATTTATGTTGGATACATGCTGCTAGTTTTGCATTTTCCAGTTTAGACTATTTCTCCAAATTACATACTCCCGTTTCCTAATGTGAAAGCTGTGTTTAGTATCTACTACAGAGTGTCCGGAGACCTGGCCCACAGTCTTTTAAACAGACTGTCACAAACTGTTACTGAAACAGGAAACAGAAATCCAGTTCCATTTTGGAACGAAGTGTTTCACTTAAAGCTCGGTGTTAACTTATATTTTTCCAGGTGATATTAATTTATGGCAGCACGATGTTCTCCAGCCCTCGGTTTTTATTTGGGAGGTAGCCACACAGAGGACAACGGGATGTTACTGTTTTGTTTTCAAGAACGTGTATGTCTTGACCAGGCCCTTTGTTTTGTCAACCTAAAATATCAACAGAAAGAGAGGCTCTCCAAAGTGTGTGTTTATCTGGGAATGAACAAAGAATTGCAACCCCAGAATCCGTGAGCAATGGCAAACCTAGGGGGCCACAGGCACGCCCACGGAGGCCGAGGAAGGCAAGGGCTTGTGGGGTGAGGAAGGTGGCTGTGAAACACGCCTCCTTGGCAAGGATGGATGGCAAGAGTGGCGTTAGTCCAGGGTTCAGCAGGCAGTTGCTGGCTGATGTCCACACAGAAGGCTTCTCCGTGGGAGCCTGCAGTGCCTTCATGCAAGGCTGTGGTTTTCCCCACCAGTGTGTGTGAGGGCCCCTCCTGCGGGCCTTTCTCCTCTGCTTAGCTGGGCTTGGCATAAGCAACTCCATTTGGATTCTGACAACTTACGGGTTCTAGCAGAGGCATGGTGTGAAAGTGCTCCTTGCACGTGCCCTCACGGCTGTGCAGTACAGTCCGTCCCTGTGCAGGCTGATTACAACCACATCTCAGGGCACGGTGGCTCCTGCTGTATACTGAGTGCTTGCTGCCTTCCCTGAGACGAGGACCGCAGGCTCAGAGCTAAAGGCCACTTTGAATCTGCCAGTGACAAAGCAATATACGACTCCATTGAGCAGAAGTTTTAAACTGATTTCTTGTTTGGATTGGATCACATTGAGCAACTACCAGAATCACTGGATTTTGTAGTCTTCAGTTGTTTTCTCATTAAGGAACACATCATTTTTCCTCCTGACATCCTGCCCCCAGAGAGTAATACAGACAAGAAGAAGAGGGAAATCTAATACAAATTAAAACTCAGCACGAAGCAAGCAATCAGGAGAGAAAATACCAATTCCTGATATTAAAACCAGAGAAATATTTTCTGTGCCGCTGACATAACAGCTAACAGTGCACTCACCTAAATCTCAACAAACAATACAACACTTTTCAAAGGGCAATTTTTATAAGATGCTTCAATTGTCAGCCTTTGGCATAACCCTGTGGTCGGCAGAATCAGTTTTACTACAGGAGAAAGGGTGTCTATAATATACTCAGCTCACAGCTAACCCAAAGTCAACATGCTGGCCTCTCAGGAACTGGGGGGGGGTGTTTCATGGTAATTTTCTACAACTATTTTTCTTGGGCTAGATTTTTACAAATATCTAGCTCCTCCAAGGCTATGGGGCCTGGAGTATGTCTCTTCTCTGAAGCTCGTTAAATGAGAAGCTCCTTGTCTTGAGAATCACATAAACTAAGACGCCTATAATCAAACACAGCAAGTAGAAGAATGACCCTCCCGGCATGTCCAGACCAACCCAGGCCAACCCTGGCCAACCCAGACAACAGAGAACTGGGCTGTCAGGGCCCTGGGTCTCTATCACCACATTTTCAGCCTACAAACAATTCATGCAGGTGTAGCCCAACATCTCCTTCAGCTGTTACCTGAAATTCTGGTAAAGACCCCTGTAATCTGAGTGATGTCACTTCCTGGCGCACTCTCCAAGATACACTGGCCGTTAAACACAGGCCTAGGTAACAGAACGCAATAAGTTGCCACGCACTTTTGCTAAATGATATTTGGCTTTAGAGTGACTGGCCTATAGCCCTTCCTTTTGGGTGATAATCAGAGGGTAGGGCCCATTGCCTTTTGTGATCCACAGTGATACAGAGGAGACACAGGCTGGAGCAGAATGTGGAGTGTCGCGGTCAACACAGATGGAACCCAAGTGCCTCAGGCCCGTCTGCGGAAACGCCATGGCCAGGTGTTCCTATTAACTGCATCAATTCTGATTTCCTCACAAAACGTAGAGAAAAATGCAGCTGTCTCCCACTTCTCTGGACTACCTCAAGTAATCTGAGCTGTCCCTGCAGAAATCTCGCACACATCGTCAATTATTCCTGACGAGGAAAAAGAGGCTGGCATCAGAATTCAGATTTTTCTACCTTCTTTCCTTTCACCCCAAGCCACAGTGGCGAAGCGTCTGCCTCTGCACAGGGAGCAGAAATGCGGACGCGGATGTGAGTCTGTGCGAGGAGTGAGACAGGACTGTCTCACGTAACCTAAAAGTAAAAAGAATTAATTCCTCCACAACGGAGATTGTTTTCTCCGAACCAGCGTAAGGAACTTGCCTCTTTCATGCGGCAAGACCTCTGCTTCATGTTGGGGCTACTTGAATAATTTCTTCAGTGACTGAGGAAACAGGTGGTGAGCTCTTAGCTTTCTTAGAAAGGCACCCCTCGTCTTAACCATTGCCTTGCTCGCTGCAGAACAAGGGAGCCAGATCAAGACCTTCACTCCGGTGTCCAACAAGGCTCCTGCCAGGCGATTAAATATGTAAACATGGAACTCGCTTCCTCCTCTGAGGCCCCTCGCCTCTAGAGTGAGAAAGCCCAGAGCTGGTGTTTTCTCCGGGCCCGCAGGCCGGCCTTCCTGGCTGAGCGGTGGAGCTGGAGCGGCTGCCCTGCCCCTACAAAGGGAGGAAGCAGATCTGGGTGTGGAAGACGCATTTGCTTTCATTGGCTCCTGGGGCCCAGGGCTCACACGGACACGGGCACGTGGCTTGGCTTGGCTTGGCTGTGTATACGCCCTCGAAGAGTCGTAAAGAAAAGTTAGGCTCTCCGAGAGCGAGTGCACAAAACCTGGCAGGAGACTGAGGGCTAGGTATCTGCTCCCTGGATGTGAGCCTATGCTATTTATTTTTAAGAAAGAAAGAACAAGTAGGTGAGAAAGAAAACCACCAAAAGCAAATGCTACGATAAAAAGAAACTCGAATCCCAAGAACGCCATGAGGGGCATTTGAGCTGACTTTCAGGCCACACTGGGCCAGTTCCGAACCTCTCCGGGCCTCTCCTACAGGGCGAGGAGCTGGACCGGGTGCTGTCTGCTCACAACCTGCTCCAGTGTTCCCGCGTCGAAGCTGCCGTCTGCCTTGGGTCTGAAACCCCAGCAGGCTGGAGGAAGGGGGCTCTGCAGTGCTACCATCCAGTGGCTTGATTCCTGAGGGGCAGAATCCTAAGCTCCATCTCCTGTGCCTGAGCTGATGCGGGTCTTCACAGTGAGGATGACTAACGTGCACTGCCAGTCCTAGTGCTTTTCTACTGCCTGGAGCGCCAGGCATCTCGTGACCTTGGGGAGCAAACGCGAAGCAGGAGCCCCTGGGAGGAAGGGTCGGGGCAGCGCTTCACCGCATCCAGGAGGCAGGGGTGGGGTCCACATCATTCTGTTCATTTCGGGAATTTGAGCCCCATTCCAATTTGACCCAGATGGTGCTGGTGGTGGTGGTGGGGTGCCTGTGTGTCTGTGTGTCTGTGTACGTATGTGTGTGTATGTATCTGTGTTTGGGTGTCTGGGTCTGTGTATTTCTGTGAATGTGTATCGGTGTGTCTGTGTGTTTCTGTATGTCAGTGTGTGTCTGTGTGCATGTGTCTGTGAATCTGTATGTTGTCTGTGTCTCTGTGTGCACATCTATGTGTGTGTAGCTGTGTTTGAGGGTCTGTGTTTCTGTATGTCAGTGTGTGTGTTCATGTGTCTGTGTGTGAATCTGTATTGTGTCTGTGTGTCTGTGTGTCTGTGCACATCTGTGTCTGTGTGTGTGTATCGGTGTTTGAGTGTCTGTTTCTGTATGTCAGTGTGTGTGTGCGTGTGTCTGTGTGTGAATCTGTATTGTTGTCTGTGTCTGTGTGTCTGTGTGTCTGTGCACATCTGTGTCTGTGTGTGTATCTGTGTTTGAGTGCCTGTGTTTCTGTATGTCAGTGTGTGTGTGCGTGTGTTTGTGTGTGAATCTGTATTGTTGTCTGTGTCTGTGTGTCTGTGTGTCTGTGCACATCTGTGTCTGTGTGTGTGTATCTGTGTTTGAGTGTCTGTTTCTGTATGTCAGTGTGTGTGCGTGTGTCTGTGTATCTGTATTGTTGTCTGTGTCTGTGTGTCTGTGTCTGTGCACATCTGTGTCTGTGTGTGTATCGGTGTTTGAGTGCCTGTGTTTCTGTATGTCAGTGTGTGTGCGCATGTGTCTGTGTATCTGTATTGTTGTCTGTGTCTGTGTGTCTGTGTGTCTGTGCACATCTGTGTCTGTGTGTGTGTATCTGTGTTTGAGTGTCTGTTTCTGTATGTCAGTGTGTGTGTGCGTGTGTTTGTGTGTGAATCTGTATTGTTGTCTGTGTCTGTGTGTCTGTGTGTCTGTGCACATCTGTGTCTGTGTGTGTGTATCGGTGTTTGAGTGCCTGTGTTTCTGTATGTCAGTGTGTGTGCGCATGTGTCTGTGTATCTGTATTGTTGTCTGTGTCTCTCTGTGTGTCTGTGTGTCTGTGCACATCTGTGTCTGTGTGTGTGTATCTGTGTTTGAGTGTCTGTTTCTGTATGTCAGTGTGTGTGTGCGTGTGTTTGTGTGTGAATCTGTATTGTTGTCTGTGTCTGTGTGTCTGTGCGTCTGTGTGCTCCATTACATGAGAGGACAACTTCGTAACAATTCTTTTCTAGTTCCTTCAATAATAGACTGCAGAAGGTTCTCCATATGAGCCTGCTTTTCAACGAGTGCTTTACTGTACAGAATGCTTCTCCAGTGAGCTCGGTCTGCATGTGCACGTGTTCACATGCAGCTCAGATTCGCTTCCATGTGGGTTAGACGGGTCACCACAGCACTGAGTGAAACGAAGTTACAGAGGGTGGTGCCTTTAATATCAATCCACTAATCTATGAACAAATCAATAGCGCTTCCTCATAGCACTGTCAGGAGTCATAAATGAACTCATAGGGAAAGCGCCGAGGCTGACACCGTCTAAGTTCTCAATAAATATTTGCCATTTTGAATGTTGTGGTGGTGGTTGTTGACCCTGCTACTGTCTCCATTTGGTTCTAAGAATGGCCCTGTGGGGAGTCGGGGCTTCTGTGCAGCCGTTCAGGTCAGCACCCATGAGCTGCAGGAGCGCCCTGTGGGGAGTCGGGGCTTCTGTGCAGCCGTTCAGGTCAGCACCCATGAGCTGCAGGAGCGCCCTGTGGGAAGTCGGGGCTTCTGTGCAGCCGTTCAGGTCAGCACCCATGAGCTGCAGGAGCGCCCTGTGGGGAGTCGGGGCTTCTGTGCAGCCGTTCAGGTCAGCACCCATGAGCTGCAGGAGCGCCCTGTGGGGAGTCGGGGCTTCTGTGCAGCCGTTCAGGTCAGCACCCATGAGCTGCAGGAGCGCCCTGTGGGAAGTCGGGGCTTCTGTGCAGCCGTTCAGGTCAGCACCCATGAGCTGCAGGATCGCCCTGTGGGGAGTCGGGGCTTCTGTGCAGCCGTTCAGGTCAGCACCCATGAGCTGCAGGAGCCTCCTCTGTGGCGATGCCCCACCCAGTCGCCAGGCTCTGTGACCCTGAGCAGGTGAGCACACCTCTCTCCCTCTTCCCTTCCTCTGCCCCCCCACAGCCACCGCACAGACAGCCCAGGCCTCAGCACACGTCAGCCACTCTGGCTGCCCCAGACTCGTGCATCTCTGAACCATTGTCCGGGAGGCTGTTGAAGTGATTTTTTGGGGGGTCTGTATGTTGCCCAGACTAGATGGGAACTCCCAGGCTCAAGCAATCCTTCCACCCAGCATCTCAGCTTCCTGAGTTGCTGGGATTACAGGCATGAGCCACTGCACCCAAATGATTTATTAAAAATAAAAATATAATTATTGGCCAGGTGCAGTGGGTCACGCCTGTAATCCCAGCACTTTGGGAGACCAAGGTGGATGGATCCCTTGAGATCAGGCGTCCAAGACCAGCCTGGCCAACATGGTGAAACCCTGTTTCTACTGAGAAAAAAGAAAAAAAAAAATTAGTCAGGGCGGGGTGGTGTGTAGTCCCAGTTACTCGGAGCCTGAGATGGGAGAAATGCTTGAACCTGGGAGGGTTATAGTCATCCAAGATCACATCACTGAACTCCAGCCTGTGTCACAGAGCAAGACTCCATCTCAAAATAATAATAATAATAATAATAATAATAATAATGATTATCCATGTCTCTGCCAAAACTCTTGCAGGATATGGTCCAAATGCCTTCTTGGGTCTGATTGGAATCCCTGCAGCCCTCCAGCCTGCTCTGTCCTTTTAGAGTATTGCATGTTGACCTTGGTTTGCCAACTCAATCTCTACTAACTTCTTGGGCTTCCTATATTTAGAGCATTTCTATAGAAATACCCTGGACAATAGCGCAATAAGAGAATTAAACAGAAACAGATAATCTCACTTACTCACATTTATGTAGAAGCAGAGCTAACTCACTGTCCAGATGGACGAGCTATGGAGGTCAGAAACTCCTCTACCCAGAGGGGCTTCCAGAAAAGATGCCACTGCATGCCCTTCCCAGCGTGGACTAAGGCTGACTGCTGGGAAGCTCAATGCCACGCTCAGCCCGAGTGCATCCGGCTTTCCACAGATTGTCCTCTTCATGGAGAAATGTGGGCACGGAGTCGGTCTCTGAGAGTGGCCTTGCACGTCCTCTACCTTGTCCGTTCTATGTACCCCAGGCACCAGGCACAAAAGATGACTACTTTTGCAGTCAAGCATCTTGTACCTCAGCTTCCCCCTGACGAGGAGACTCTCTGTGGAGATGTGGATTAGAGAAATGGCATCTCAGGGTGGAAAGGGCTTGGAAATAGTGGTGGGAAGACAAGACAGGCAGCCCTGCTCCTGTTGCTCTCTTGACACGGCAACAGCCTCACCTCTAATGAGTCGGTTAAGTGGTCAGGAAGAAACCATGCATATGTGAACTCTAGGACTGCCTGTTGGGAAATGGTATGTGCAAGAAAAGCCAGGGCTCTAAACAATAAAGAGTAATGTCAATACACAGCATGCCATGGTGAGAACAAAGGGGAAGCCTGCAGGGCACCAGGAGAAGCACAGGCCTATCCTTATCTCTCTCTCTCTCCTTTTTTTTTTTTTTATGTAAAGGAGTTTAATTGAACAATGAACAATTCACGAATCAGGCAGCCTCTTAAGCCAGAATAGGCTCTGATACTCCTGTGCAGCTACATGGTGGAAGAAGATTCATTTTGTTCCATTCTTTGCTTCAAAGAGATTTATCCATTAGAGGCCGGGTGCAGTGGCTCACACTGTTATCCTAGCATTTTGGGAGGCTGAGGCAGGTGGATCATGAGGTCCAGGAGATTGAGACCATCCTGGTTAATGCAGTGAAACTCAGTCTCTACTAAAAATACAAAAAATTAGCCGGGCATGGTGGGGGGGGCGGTGCCTGTAATCCCAGCTACTCAGGAGGCTGAGGCAGGAGAATGGCATGAACCCAGGAGGCAGAACTTGCAATGAGCCGAGATCACACCACTGCACTCCAGCCTGGGCAACAGAGCGAGACTCCATCTCAATAAATAAATAAATAAATAAATAAATAAATAAATAAATAATCCATTAGAGAAATTCCAAAGACAGCAATGCTATTCTGCTGCATTTGAATAAACAATTTTACCCCTGAGTAAGGCAATGAGTGGTGATATGGTTTGGCTCTGTGTTCCCACCCAGATCTCACCTTGAATTGTAATCCCCATAATCTACACATGTCAAGGTAGGACCAGGTGGAGGCGACTGGGCCATGGGGTAAGAGTCCCCCATGCTGTTCTCCAGATAGCAAGTGAGTCTGGATGAGATCTGTTGGTTTTATAAACATCTGACACTTCCCCTTCTCTCTCCTGCTGCCATCTGAAGAAGGACATCTGGCACATCCCTTTTTCTCTCCTGCCACCATGTGAAGAAGGACATCTGGCAGTTCCCCTTCTCTCTCCTGTAGTCATGTGAAGAGGGACATCTGGCACTTCCCCTTCTCTCTCCTGTGGTCATGTGAAGAGGGACATCTGGCACTTCCCCTTCTCTCTCCTGTGGTCATGTGAAGAGGGACATCTGGCACTTCCCCTTCTCTCTCCTGCCGTCATGTGAAGGACATCTGGCACTTCCCCTTCTCTCTCCTGCCGTCATGTGAAGGAGGACATGTTTGCTTTCCCTTCTGCCATGATTGTAAGTTTCCTGAGGCCTCCCCAGCCATGTGGAACTGTGAGTCAATTAAGCCTCTTACCTTTATAAATTACCCTGTCTCGGTTATTTCTTCATAGTAGTATGAAAACAAACTAATACAAGTGGGTTACTATTTAACAGAGCAAAATTGTAAATAAAACATGAACTTCAACTATATTTTTAAAGAGCATATCAAAGAATGCTCCAAAAAGTAGCGTTTCATGGCAGATAATGTGTGTTCCTTAGGAGACGCTTTTAACATCAGAAATCTGACACTGGGATCTAATACTATTCTCCTCCGGAAATAAGGGGATTATACATTTTGAGTAACTTGATTACATCAGGAAAAGCACAGAGAAAAGATGCATTAAATAGGACAGAAACTCAAAACACTAAAGTGTGTCTGCTGAAATTCACACTTGAACAATGTATCTCAGGAATTTCCGAAAGCTAATTAACAACTAACAGGCAGTCCACTTATCCTTCTCTGTCAGAGAGGGAAACCTCTGACGTTTCTGAAAGATTGACCTTAATTTGACAAGTTAGAAGAGAACTAAGAAAAAAAGTAAATCATGCTATCTGAGAAAACATCATAGGGGTTTCCATAGCCTGCGGTTATTCATCACAAGCAGGGTTTTGAGAGGTTTTCTACCTTGGTTGGTTATCCAGGTGTCCAAGTAGTTTGACATGCAGCTGATGCATCAGGGCACTGCAGCCTTCATCTGTCCAATTGAATTCTTAAGGAATTATCAGGAAGAACATAACTCAATTGCTCCTATCAGCTGGGCCACTTCCATTAGTCTTGCCTTTATTCTGGAAGTAATAACTGCAGTGCTCTGGCCAATATCCAACCTGGATAATTGGATTTTCCCTGTCTTGATCCCCCTTGGAATTAATTATCCTGCAGAAGCGATTTTTCACATTCACTCCTTCACTCTGCACAGTGTCCATGCTGCCCACACTGTCCAGGGTTCCCTGACTCCAAGGGCACTATCTGGGATGAGGGTGAAATGTTCTTGACATTGGCACAAGTCTGGAAAAGAGTTTACAAGAATTCTACCATAATCTTTTTAGACATAGGGAAAATTTTCGTATATATCAGTCTCCATTTTCCCAATATTTCAAACTGAAATAAGGTTGCTTTCTTGTTCAAGAGCATTCATTCCAGGGTCATAAACCTGCAATCCTCACAGCCAGGTCTCCTCTCCAGAGTACAGGAGCTGGATCTCTATTGACTTGCATCTCCCAGCACATTGGCAGGTGCCGCCTATGTAACAAGCATGTAATAAATATTTGCTCTCAAAATCAGAAAAGAAAGGGATTTGTAATTCTCATGAGAAGGTAAAGCAGAGAAGGCACTATGCAGTCTTAGTATTCTGCCAGCTTTGGGTTTAAAGACATAGGGGAATCAGGAAGATAAGCGCTTCCAAGTGAAAACAAAAAACATGACTCAGTGAAGAGATGAAATACAGATAGCTAAAGAACGCTCAAGGCATCTGACTTGCTTGGTTTGGTGGAGGGGAGAGACCACAGGCAAATATTACATGCAGGTAGAGCTGTGTGTTTCATGCCTTCTGAGCAACCTGGTGCAGGGGATCTGAAGACCTGAAGGTGGTGACCACCAACCTCAGGGAGCACAGAGCCCGTATGGGCAGGAACCTTGAGAGCGAGCTGGACAACAGCCTGCAGGAGCACAGTGACCATGACTGGTACGTAGAGTAAAAGGGCCGCAAGACACAGCGCATGTAAACTGAAGCTGTAGGCTTTCTAACCATGGCAGGCACCAGCTACACAAGGGACAGCTGGCTGTGGAGACCTTCTGATTCCAGGCAGAGGCCCCGCTGTCCGGACTGGCCTCACTGTGGTCTCATCTGAAGCGCACAGTCTCAGAGAAAGAAAGGCCCTTTTAGGAATGCCATGGTGGTTTCCTGCCTGAGTCAGTGGCAAACATGAAGTAAGTAAGCCTTGCATTATAGGAGGTTTTAATTAGATTACGGTAGAGCCTCAATCAATTCAGATGAGATAGGAAGGAAGTCTAAACTAATCACTGTAGGCCAGTTAAAAGCATACTTGTTATTCTCAAGTGTATACCGTACTTGGAAGGCTTTTAAAGTAGTTAATCATTTAGGATAAACTGCTTTAATAGAGTTAGGAATTATTTGCAATAGAATAACAATTGTTTAGAAATCAATTTAATATATTTGATAGTGTTGGAGACCAGTTTGTTCTAAAGTTATTTAAGTGTTTCTGAAATATTGCTTACGCTATTAATTTGTCTGGCAGATGCCTTTCTCAGGATGAATGTAAATCTAAACTTTATTCCATCTCTCTTCTGCATAATCATAACTTTCAACGTAACGCAGGCCAAACTGGCCAGAGCTGACTGTCCTGTTGTTGTTCAGAATGCTCCCTGCTGTCTTTGGGAATTTTTTAAATGGCACTTTATCTTTAAAAATCTGGCTCTAAAGGAAACCATATATGAACACCAGCCACATTGCTTCTAAAATAATTCAACAATGTGATGTTGCAGTCACCAGCGCTGCCCAGAACTCAAGTTCCCTGATCCATGCTGATGGTCGTTTTGTGTCAGGTCATCTAACACTTGGTTCTCTGACATTCTAGCAAATTCCTGGGTATTTTAAGATTAAGATATTTATTGTCCTATTATGTTGAAAAAAAAAACAAATAAAATTGAAGCCCATACATTTCAGAAATTGGTTCCTAGTCTAGTGGAGTCTATGGAGTAGTGGTTGAAGGGCACTCCAGCTTTTCTGCCATCGCTATCTCTCCCCGGCCGGATGCCCGTGTGCCTGCTGTGTCGAGAGCCCATAATCCCCGCAGGAGATGACGGCACCTTCCCCGTCGCCTAAGCTGGGCTGCTGACGTCTTGAGAGCACCGTCTTCCTGTCTGCATCTGTGCTCACCCCATGGGGGACATTCCCAGCCCTTCCATCGTCATTCCCTGGCCCTGTCTTAACTCTTACAACCTCTCCTCAACTCTCCTCTTTTTCTTTTTGAGATGGAGACTCGCTCTGTCACCCAGGCTGGAGTGCAGGGGTGCGATCTCTGCTCACTGCCAGCTCCGCCCCCCAGGGTCACACCATTCTCCTGCCTCAGCCTCCCGTGTAGCTGGCACTACAGGTGCCCGCCACCATGCCTGGCTAATTTTTCTTTTTGTAGTTTTAGTAGAGACGGGGTTTCACCGTGTTAGCCAGGATGGTCTCGATCTCCTGACCTCATGATCCGCCGGTCTCAGCCTCCCAAAGTGCTGGGATTACAGGTGTGAGCCACCACACCCGGCCAACTCTCCTCTTAATGCCACTACTCGCCTCTCCTCAACTCGCCTCTTCATGCCACTACACTGGCTCTTTGCCAATGGATGCCCAATGAATTGCAAGCCGTGTGTTGTTACTAATACAGACCAGCTGGTTTGTAGGGCCCAATGCGAAATGGAGCATGGGACCCTCGCATTTAAAAATTAATTAGTTGATGGTGGTGATAGCACAACAATAAAGTGAGGGTCCTGTTGGAGCACTGGGCCCCGGGGCAATGCTCCAGGCCACTCCCACGCAGCCGGCCTTGCGCTAATAATACGCCATAGGATAGATCTGTTTTCTTGGATGGGAAATAAATGGGTGGATTAACAATCTCAGATTATGTTATCCCTGGCAGGCCCCACACACTTGGCAATCCATGTCAGCATGCCTCTCAGGGAAACAACCTGTGTCCTGTGGGCTGAAGGCGTGGCCCCTCAGCGAGGTACTGGACACATCCCCCACCTCTCCAAGCAGGCCATCCAATCAGGCGAGACACAGTCCCATGCATGGCACAGAGAAGAAAACAGAAAGTGCACCGCGGTCAGGCCAGGAGGGGTCCCATCGGTCACAACAAGCAGTTCACATTTAATCTGGAGCAAGGAGACCCTGACAATCGGAAGCAACACAGGCCAGGTCTGGGGTTTCCAGACACCTCTTCTCGCTGCGTGGATGGGGATCAGAATCTACTTACAGTCTATTTGGAAACTCACCTGGAGGAAGCAGCGGGGCAGCCAGAGAGATGAGGGAGAGCTAGGAGCGGCGACAGGACTTGCCCAAGCGGATGTGAGTGTGGGACAAGAGCAGAGGGCCCCTGGCCCATCAGAGTCCTAAACTTTTGCTTGAAAGGTCGTGGGAGAAACCATGGCTCCAGTTTCCTGTCCTGTCTTCAGAGTCCACGAATGTAGTGCCCTGGGCCTGGGAGACCCGTCCTTGTGTGTGAGAAAAGCCCCTGCCCAGCCGCATCGGTGAGAAAGAGCCAGCCCACTCGGTTATTCACACCCAGCCGCCGAAGTGTCAATTAATAAACAGAAAAAGCGCCCAGCACTCTCCCGTACATAATTAGACATTTGTTAATCTTTCCTCTACATGTTGAGGAAAATAAAAAGCCTTTGTTTATTTAATTTCTCTTCTCCTGTTCTTGTTTTTTTGAGAATGATGAATTCCCACGTTCCCCCAAGCCTTCTCCAATGTCTCCTCACTCTTAAACATGGAGACAAAATATCAGCTAAAGGAAATATTGTAATAAAACCCCACTGAGAATTCTGCTGGCCTTGCTGCAAGAGTAGCCATATCGCTCCTTCGTAGTTCTCATCTTTCATGTGCCCTCTGCAGGGTGCATCCTGTCCCCTTTTTTTCCCAGGAGAAAAGGCAAGCGCTGAGTGAAAGGCTTGCTTCACCTGTGTCCCCTGCACCTGCTCAGGCTCCCTCAGCTGCTGGGGAGGAGCTCCCTGCGTCACCCCCGCATGCAGCAGCATCTCAGGATGTTCCCACAGACACCGATTCTTGAAAACCACCTTTTCCCAACCGCTTGAGTCCTCAGCACCCCTCGTCCCTGCTGTTCCTGTCCCATGAAGCCTCTGGGATGGCAATTATATGTGTGATTCTTCTGAGTTTTTATTTGCAGCAGTCTTTCCTCAATAAAACTGATTTAATGGTCCATTTCACTGTTATGCTTCCTAAAAACTGCGATTTTCTTCAGAAGTGTTACTAATATTATTCATCTGCAAATTTAATTTCATATTTAGACCTCAAATATAGTGGTCAAAAAATAAAATAATGTAGATTCAGCTCTCTCTTCCAAGTGGTGCCGTGTGGAATGGTCTCTTGCCGTATCTGGGACTCCCCATCCATACCCAAGAGGCTGAGTTGATATTCTTTAGGGATCATGCCACCAGACAGCTCTCAAAAGCAGAATGCCAGGTTAAAAATCCTCTGTCACGGACAGCCTCGCATCCCAGCCTCCTCAACACCTAGTCCTCGTCCCAGCCTCACAGGGCATCTGAGCCTGTGCCCTGAGCAGCTGGTTCTGGCATGAGCCTGTATGGACACAGAGTGCAGACAGCTCACCAAGCTACCCGCATTCCCAGGATTCCAGTATTATGTTTTGTTCCTAGCTCAGCTAAAATTTAGAAGACTCATGTCTGTAAATTCAGTTTTGATCTGACAGCAGAGATCACAGAAGTTGACATTTTCAGTGGGCAGAATATTGACACCTCATGTCACCTTTGCGAGGCTCTCAAAGGCCACCAAGCGAGGTCCTGGACAGCTCTGTCTGCTTTGTAGAAAAGGTAAACACCGAGGTCCTTACATGTCACATGATACCTGGCAGGAACGTGTTGCTCCTGGTCTAATTACCTTTTGGAAAATGTCCTAAGCTCCACTTAGGGTGAGGTAAGGATCATTATATGCTCTCTCAGAAAACCATAATTAATCTTGAAAAAAATTAGAATAGTGCTAAAATCTGTTTGAAAAATCCAGTGGCTGCCTCTAAGGTTTCTACACGAGTCAAAGACTATAATTACGCCGGCAATTGCTCGTGGCCCCAAGAAAAGAGACGCTCCTGGCTGTAGATGTGAAGCGGCCCCTGTGCCGTGCCCTTTAGGGAGAGGGCTTGACCATTCATGAAGGCTGCTGGGTCCACAGAGCTTCCAGAGACACTTGGGTGAGAGGCTGTTTGACCAAAATAAAGACCATTTCCTAGACTGCGTGCCAGGTGGAGAAGCTCTGGGGACCCAGGAGAGGACCCTGGCTTGGGCGACAGGGCAGTAACAGAGGGGCCATGCCCAGGGTGCCCAGGCTCCCTGAGGGGCTCCTCATGCCACCCCCTCTGTCCTCACTCTGGTGCCATTGCTGAACCACCAACACCAGGACACCCACAGAAAGACAGTGCAGTTTTCCCCTGAGCTGGTGGAGGAAGGAATGGCTCCCAGAAGACGTCAGACTTCCCCTGCACCTTCCTGACCCCCAGGGCCCAGCTCCTGTGCTGCCTTCGGGGAAGCCTAGACCACAGTGCCTGAGAGTGAGATCAGACTGCACGCAGCGCAGTTCGTCATGATCAGGAAAACGGGGGTGTTCCCCGCCAGTGTAGACCGAAACAAAGCAACACCCACAGGAAAGCCAGTCTGCTCATTCGACTAAGACTGCTCCTGAGAATGAGAGTCAGCCGGAAAAACCACATCCGAGGGTGAAAGACACAATTGCATGATCAGGAAACGTGAGAGGAAGGCCATGAAATCACTTATTTTGACTTCACTTTAGATCAAAGTCTCCATTGTAAGTTTTTGAGCCAACTCCCCTCGGCAGATGCTCCTGCCCTGAACCCACCGGCGACTCGGCCCGCTCTGCTCCGGACAGGTGCATCTCCCTGCGCCTCTGTCTTTCGCCTGCATCTCCTCTCTGCGAAGGTCATGCCAATGGCCTTTTGCCTTGCCACACCGAGGGCCTACGAGCCTGAATCACAAATGCAGCTGGCGCCGCAGCTAAAGCAAGCAAGGGGCTGTGCTGGCTCTTTCCCCTCTCACTCAGCAAGAGGGGCCCTGAGGACTGACGGAGATCACGAACCCAGCGCCGCTGTTTGAGTAAAGGCTGGGGTCACCCTCTCCCCAGATGGAGATCACAAACCCAGCGCTGCTGTTTGAGTAAAGACTGGGGTCACCCTCTCCCCGGATGAGATCACGAACCCAGCACTGCTGTCTGAGTAAAGGCTGGGGTCACCCTCTCCCCGGATGAGATCACGAACCCAGTGACACTCTTCAAGTAAAGGCTCAGGTCATCCTCTCCCCACACTGGGAAGCCCATTCAAGACCAGTGCTGCAGGGCCCTAGATAAGCAAAACCACATGGCTAGTAAGTCAAAGCTTACCAATATCACTCAGTACAGATTAGCCAAAAAGGTCTTCTCGTAGGAAAAGAAAACCACCTACATCCTTCGTTCCCACCTCGCAGATGCCGGGAACACAGAGATGCAGTCTCTACCTCCCCAGGGACCCTGAGAGGCACGGGGCAGAGCGTGCAAGTCCACCCCCACACCACACAATGTGCCCCACCAGGTGGGAACACGCTGGACAGGTGCATGTGAGTGGCCGGCCACCTGGGCATCCCAAGGAAGTCATCCTGAAGGATGCATGGGAGCCATAGGGGCTAAGAGAGATGCAGCTCAAGCAGAGGGAAGAATTCCTGCAAGGCTCAGACACGGGAGCCACGGTGGGGCCCAGACACGGGAGCCACAGCAGGACCTGACAAGAGAGCCACAGCTGGGCCTGACACGGGAGCCACCGTGGGTCTTGGACACAGGAACTACAGCACGGCCGGACGCGGGAGCCACAGTGGGTCCTGGACACAGGAGCCATGGTGGGGCATGGACAAGGGAGCCATGGCAGGGCCCAAGAGACACACCACGGCCCCAACACAGGAACCACAGCTCAATGCAAGTGTGTGGTTCTCCAGCCTCACAAGAGGACCTGGGAGGATGTCAGGGGGCTGTGGAGGCTGGAGAAACAGAGTAACCTTATTATTTAAAACACCAACCGGAGTGTGATCAGAGATGCCAGGGCTAGATAAAGGTCGGTGAACTTGTCCAAGAAGAAGGTGTGGTTTTTAAAAAGGTCTGGTTTAAGAAGATCTGGTGTAGGAAGGTGTGGTTTAAGAAGGTGCAGTTTAAGGTGTGGTTAGGAAGGTGTGGTTTTGTGTCTCTTTTTGGAATTTCTGCTACAGAGGACACAATAGTCCCAGGAGGAAACCTACCAATGAAAGAATCTTCAAAAGCCAAAACGGTGACCCAGTCCTCACTATGTAGCCTCTTAAGCCAGACCTTGATCTCCTGTGCCACATAATAAAATGATGCCCTCCAAAGATTCAGTGGTCATTTGCTGCCAAACACCTGCTAAGTGTCCTACATAAGATGTGAATAAGTATTTGGTGACACATACACGGCTCACCCCACATAAGTGAATTTTGTGTGAAAATATTATCAGCTTTACATGGAAAATAAAGGACCTCCATTGGCAAAACCTTAGAAAAGCAACTTCAAAAGAAAACAGTACCTTTTAAGAAGAAAATATGTTAGCCTACATGGGACTTGAAGGATCTTTCTACTCAGATGTTGTCATGTTATTTTGGAAATTGGTTTCTCCTCTCTACCAGGAACAGCCT
Organism: Macaca fascicularis; assembly: GCF_037993035.2. Classification (NCBI taxonomy): domain Eukaryota; kingdom Metazoa; phylum Chordata; class Mammalia; order Primates; family Cercopithecidae; genus Macaca; species Macaca fascicularis. The sequence goes on from NC_088378.1 coordinate 2,430,879, forward strand.
CTATCCTGGAGCTATTTTAAGACCTACTTGTTTTTTCCTAATAAGGATAATTATCTCCAAATAATCAAAATAATTAAGTGGTCATGAACAGCGCACTCCCAAACATCACAGCAACAGCACAAGCTGACCTTTGCACAGTCTGCGTCACGCGGCTTCGGTGCCTCAGCAACCTGGTTTTCATTTGAGGTGCAGGCAAGGAAACGCCGTCTTCGTCGTGAGCATCTAACCATCCTTCTCCTCCCGTCTTAGCAGAGAGGAGCATGGTTTCTGTAGCCCTAATGTGCCCATCCTCACAGTGTGGGATGCTCTCTCTCCGAACGGCACGTGTGACACTCAGAGAAGACAATGACATCATTCCATGTTTCTCAATATCAGGAACCAGTTGTTCTCACTGGACAAACGACTGTGTCATCTTTACATCAGTAGTCTGGGTCTGGAGTGTAACAGATGCGATTCCACCGTGAAAAGGTCTTCCTACCACGTGCACTCCTGAGGGGCAGCAGAAGCCATCCCCTGTCGTGGTCCCTTTTACCAATGAGAAGCACAACGTGACTTCCATAAATTGCACTCGTACCGCATGTGTGAAGACCACAGTGCAGCTTGGCTTAGAAGCCATGCAACTTTGTGTTATAGAAAAAAAACATAAGTTAAGAGTCTTGGACCATTCAAGAAGTACCCTAGGGGCAAGAGACAGACTGAAGTTTATGTGACAAGGTCAAGACCAACCAAAACCAGCAAATGTTTGTTGAGGGCTTTCCATGCAGCAAGCACGTGAGAAGTTCATTACGTCTTTTAAGGAAACATCTTGCCCACCAATATTAAACTCGGACTTCAGAGACAAGAGATTACACCAGATAAGGGAGGAGGAGAACTCCCTCCTGACAGAGCCATCAGGGGGATGGAATTCAGCCAGCAGCTGAGCATAGCCTGCAGACACGGTGTCAAAGGCAAACCACCCTTCACTAGGCGTGTGCATGGACGGGTGTCGTGTTCACACGTCATGCTCTCTTCCCCCACCCTCACCTGCAAGATCCAGAAAGAAGCTGATTGGTTCAACAGAAAGCAAGTTGATTGCTCACACAAGGACCATACTCTGATTTAAAAAAAAAAAAAAATAGTAGAACCAACAGATTCCTCAAACCTGCCTCACAAGGAAGACACTGGGGAGGTACACGGCTGGGAAACCATGAAGAACTAAGACAAAGACAGCTCCAAACAAGCCAAGTCAGTCAACAGCGCGGTGTTTACCAAGAGCTGGCAGAACAGCCGCGCTGCGTGTCCCCGGGACCACGTTCCGCCCTCTGCTTCCCCGTGTCAAGCATTTTCGTTACTAATGTTGTGGAATCGCTACGAACACGTAGCAATGAAAAATGTATACACTGTGGATATTCTGCTCTCCTCTGTCCTCATTTACAAACCGAACATCTTTACTTTTTACAATTTAAAACCCTTTCTATCAATGACAGTACAAACAATACAGGAACCACAAAAATTTACTAATCAGGAATTCATCCAGTTTCTGCAAGAGACCAAGATCAAGCACGCACTCTAAACAAAGTACACGGTAGTGTGATTTTCATGTCTCTGAGACGTTGGTTAAACATACACGATCTGGAGATATTCAGAGAAAAGAAGGTCAAAATGAAACAAACGGCAAGTAGCTCTGAAGCTTCTCAATGATATCAAATTCACCCCATGATGACTTTTTTTGACCGCATTTTTCAATTATTGTAAATTTTAATTCACCTCTGTTTCATTCCAATATTTCTTTGTAATTAAACTCAATACATACATTCAACTCATGTTTTCTTAAAACCTAAACTTTAGCTTCATGAACTATTGATTCAATGCAAAAGGAATGTCAGAAAATGACAGTGAAACGTAGGTAGAATCAATAAAGGGTTCTTTGGGCTGTGGGGTTCGGGAACATCTGGAGATGTTGGGGTGCTGTGTGATCTGATTTGTGAGGGGTCCTTTCTTTCTCTTCCATGTCTGACCTTCCATACACAGCAGCAGGGAGGAGCCCCTCAGGTGCTCCCAGTGTGGCTCCTGGACCCCTGTCTCCCTGCCTCCCTGCATGGACTCAGCGCCCTCTGCAAGGAGGCAAGAGGCCCCAGAGTCAGACAGGCCGCCTGGGAAATGGTCAGGTAAACTCTTTTTCATTCTACATTTGCAAGAAACTTCATGATGGAGCCTGTGGATTCGGGCCACACTTGTGGGTGCTACTCACCTTGTAGCTGGCGGCCCTTGTACAGGTCCCGGGCTTTGGCTGGGTGGGCCCTGGCCGTGTTGTCACATTTCGGCTGCTCATACCTATGGGCAGGGGGAAGGCAGGGGAAGAAGAGAGAAAACAATGGGCTTGAGACGGGCTGTGGTTTGTCTTCCATTTCTGCAGTGTCCTACCCCAGCATACAGCGTGACCTGCGGCTCTCATGCTGCCACACCCATGACCTCACTCCTTTCTGTCACCTTTGTGGACATTTGGCAGATAAAACTATTCTTGCAGTCAGTAGGAAGAAGCACACTGTGACTTCAATCACACTGCAGGGCCGTCTCTCCATCGGTCTCTGAAACGAATCTCATCTAGCAGCTGCCAAGTGCCCACACCTCTGCTCCTCCTACTGCAGCGCCCACGCCTCCGCTCCTCCTACTGCAGCGCCCACGCCTCCGCTCCTCCTACTGCAGCGCCCACGCCTCCGCTCCTCCTACTGCAGCGCCCACGCCCCCGCTCCTCCTGCTGCAGCGCCCACGCCTCTGCTCCTCCTACTGCAGGGCTGTATGGAGCAGCGTCCACACCTCCCCTCCTCCTACTGCAGGGCTGTATGGAGCAGCGTCCACACCTCCCCTCCTCCTACTGCAGGGCTGTATGGAGCAGTGTCCGCACCTCCCCTCCTACTGCAGCGTCCACACCTCCCCTCCTCCTACTGCAGGGCTGTATGGAGCAGCGTCCACACCTCCGCTCCTCCTACTGCAGCGTCCACACCTCCGCTCCTCCTACTGCAGTGTCCACACCTCCCCTCCTCCTACTGCAGGACTGTATGGAGCAGCGTCCACACCTCCCCTCCTCCTACTGTAAGGCTGTATGGAGCAGCGTCCACACCTCCCCTCCTCCTACTGCAAGGCTGTATGGAGCAGCGTCCACACCTCCCCTCCTCCTACTGCAAGGCTGTATGGAGCAGCGTCCACACCTCCCCTCCTCCTACTGCAAGGCTGTATGGAGCAGCGTCCACACCTCCCCTCCTCCTACTGCAAGGCTGTATGGAGCAAGCACTTGAGTTGTTTCATCAGAGCAGGAGCGTGTGCACGAGGACAGAGGGTGTGACCACTACCCCCACCCTGCCCAAGGAAAGGACACAAAGGACTTCAGGATTTAGATTCCTGTAGCACCAAAGGCCAACTCATCTCCAATCCACCTCATGAAGCTACAAGTTTCCCTCAGTGTTAAAAAAAAAAAAAAAAAAAAAAAAAAAAAAAAAAAAAAAGACTCTCTGGTCCCACTTAGCATCAATGGCAAACTGCAGGTGAAGTCCTGAACAGGTGGGGCTGACATCCAAGAGGGCAGGTGCCCTGGCTGCTGCGGCTGCAGGGCTCGTGGGAGCAGGTGTCTCCGTGGTTCTATTGAATTTGCAGTGGGAACCAGGGCGCCTGTCCCTAAGGGTGTCAGATCCAAATCCGGATAAACAGCTCATAAACACTGACATATGTGTGCCGTTCAGCAGCGCTTGACCAAGGCCTGCTTTGCTCAGGTTTTATCCTTGTCCTGGGTGTAAGGCAAGGGGACCCGTCTCACGCAGACCACCAGCCTCATCCAGCGGAGGAGGTGGACATTTAAATAGAGCGCGGGCCACCATGAGAACCTGCCTCCCGGAGCCCCCACCCCAAAGGAGGACGACCTTCTGCACAGAAGTCCTTCACCGCGGCTTTCACCAAGAAGTGGAGCTTCTCACCGGCACGAAGGAGAAGCCGGGGAGGTGCGTTACTGGGAGATGGGAGATTCCTGGGTCAGCGCACCCACTGCCCCTTCCTGTGGACTCGCAGGACCCCAGACGGCCCACACCAACCTTCCTCCCTTCCCCTCCACTCAGCTGACCTCACGCTGGATGGCGGCTCCCCAGCCCGCGCCCCTCCCGTCCATGCGTGTCAGGCACGTGGAATCCTTCGTGGAGGCCTCCTCAGGCCCTGGCAAGTGACACACTGGGAGACACAGAGTCCGCCGGCACCGTCATGGGGCACAGGCGCAGTCTTGGGGCTCCGGAAAGACTCCTTGGAAAATGAGGAAGATAAGCAGGAGGCCGGCAGGAGGGGTGTGGGAGGAAGGTGCCGGTCCGCAGCCCTGAGGTGGTCAGGAGGCCAGAGTTCTGCCGGTTCTCATCCTCTCCCTCTGCCCTAGTTTCCTTTTTCATTCTTAAAGAAAGGGCTACAAGATCCTATTTACCTCACAGAGATCATTTTAGGTTCTATTTTTTTCATTGCTTACATGCTTTTTAGTCATAGAAAATAAAACGAAATTTCTCTCTAAAGGGACATATGTGAAGTGTTCTAACAGAGGCCCCAGAGAGTCCAGCAGTCCCAGATAAAGGACCCCACCCAGCTGTCATAAGAGTCAGGAACCTCACACTCCTGCCGCCTTTGGCCCCCAGTAGCCTCTTTGATACCAGAAAACGTGCCGCCCCAGTCACACGAACTTAATTTATCTTTTTAAAATGTTGTTTTTGAAATGAAAGTCTCTGACACATTCTGGCAAACAATTAAGTTATCACATTCTAAGCAAAAGCCATCCTGGCTAACACGTGAAACCCCATCTCTACTAAAAATACAAAAAAAAAAAAATTAGCCAGGCATGGTGGCAGGAGCCTGTAGTCCCAGCAACTCAGGAGGCTGAGGCAGGAGAATGGCGTGAACCCGGGAGGCGGAGCTTGCAGTGAGCAGAGATGGCGCCACTGCACTCCAGCCTGGGCGACAGAGCGAGACTCCGTCTCAAAAAAAAAAAAAAAAAAAAAGATGTGGGGATGGGGGTCAGCCCCAAGAGGTTACAACAAAGGTGAACTCAGTAAAGAACCTGTTACCTAGCCAGGAATCTCCTAATGCAGCTGCTGCTGCGGCCGGCAGGTGAAAAGTAAAACATTCACGCAGAGATGATGTGTACAAGAAGCTGGCTTCCTGAGGGATTAGTAAGCTCTTATTTTTACCCATGCATGTTAAATCTGTAGAACTAGGGCGCTCTCAGGGCTGAAAGATCCTCACTTCAAGCTCTGGGGCAGCGTCTTGGGGGCTGAACTGAGACCTACATTAGAATGGACACCTTCCTACCCGAGGGCTTGTGAAGGGTGAGCTGCAAAAAGCCAGGCAAATGTCCTAGCTCGGAATGGATGACGTAGACTCTGAGGATAGAGTCCCAGCCCTCAGGGGCCATCTTGCTTCTCAGAGTATCGGAGGGTACACCTGGTTGGAGCCCTGGACTGCTCTGTAGCGTTAGAAAAAGGAAGTGTTAACATGAACTCTGAGTTGTGCTCCTGAAGCCCTTCAGGATCAGTACTTTTATCCTTCACACGGGCAGCATGAGACTAGATCATTTCTTACCCTCATTCCGAATCTCCTAGCTCCAAAGCAATCTGGAAGCCCGCCACCCTGGATGGGCATTTCGGTTTTGTTCCAAATTTGGGCTAGAGGTAGGTTGCAAATCTCATCACTGATGTTAATATAAAAAAATATATTTAAGTGACAGTATTCTGCTTCTTTTAATGAGTAGCGTGAAATGCCCATGACTTGAAGAATTGGCATTCTCAAGACAGGAGAAAGAGGAGAAATAAGTCCGTTAATTTCAGCTTTGACCTACATCACCATTCTTTTTCAATAGGTTTAGTTTAACTTATTTGTATAAGAAAAAACACAAATGTCTCTTCTGTCATTGCCCATCAGATACCAGGCTCTCTGCCAGGGAGAAATGCAGTCCTATGCCCACACGACCCTCTGCTCACCCCACTGAGAGACACGTGCTGGGGTTGGAGAACAGAGGCTACATACCTCACTGAGACACATGCTCTGGGGTCAGGGAACAGAGGCTGCCCAGATGTGAGGTAGGAACAGCCAGCGGATGGATGGCAGACAGACGAAGCCTTCATCAGCCTCTCTGTTCTGGGCACAAATGCAGAATCTGGCCATCGGCCTGACTCAGCTCAGTCCGACAGCCCCTTCCCACTCTCTCCCCACTACTGTTAGTGGCCCAGGGGAAACTTGCCCCTTGGCTCCCACCTGGACTCTACCATTCATGGGGACCTGCACTCATGACAGGTGCCTGGACCCCTCCTTCTGGGATCTGCAAACAATGACCAAGATGCCAATTTTGACACAAAAGTCAGGAGCACTAGGAAGGGCTGAAGCCTCTGCCCCTCCTCATGTCTCCTTCAAAGTGATGGCTCCAACTAGAAACTGCACCAGAGCAAGCTGCCCCTGCCCCCGGCTCGTCTAGACAGAGTGGCATGTGTCTGTGGTCCTTGGGATGAGTCCACCACAAAGCTAATGCCTTTTAATTCTCATGCACGGTGACATGAGGAAAAGAGAGGTCACATATAAAGGACGATGCATTTTGTGTTTATAGCTTCTTATTGTTATTGGATTATTAAATGTTTCTTCCCCGTCAGGAAATTTAGAGGATGATTAAAGAAAACAAACACTTTAACTGCCAACCCAGGTATAAATCAAAACTATAAAGTATCTCCCTGGGACTGTTATTTCAGAAAATTAATAAGAAAATTGCACTGATGGAACAGAGGGTGTTTAAATAGAAATGGGACCTGGCTACTCAGTAATGGCAGAATCACTGGGAGATGAGGACTAGTGAAGCTGGCTGTGGCTTATCAGATACTGCCTAATATTGACTATTTTGCCTGGTGCCCAGTACCCATGTCTCCCTAGGTGATCAACTTAAACCAGTTTAAACCAACTCAATTTTTCTTGCCAGCAGTGGGTTTAGCCATGGGCATATGATCTAATTCTGACCAATGATCCATTAATTAAATTTGCTAGCAGAATTCTAGGGAAGGTATTTTTGGCTCCAAAGAAACAAAGAGATGGGTTCCTGTGTCCTCTGAGCACCGTGGCATCTGGATGAGATGTCCGGATCTGTTGCAGCCATCCTGTGACCAAGAGGGGAACCTGCCTCATGGCCAAGAAAACAGAATGAGGGTGTCAGGGCAGATTTGGGAGAGGGAATGTCCTCGGCAACATTGCCAGGTGACAGCCTCAACCGAAGCTGAGGCCGCTCCACTGCTATGCCTCTCAGCGAGATCACGCCGTCTCTGCTCATTTATATTTATTTGTCAGTTTCTCATCTCACTACATGAAACCAAAAGCTTTCTAACCGATACACTACACCTTTTGATAAAAACTGCACTGGGTTCTGGGGCTGGGCCCTCAGTGGCATTCACTATCTCTGACTGGGCTGGCCTTCTGCAGGCTTCCTTGCTCCCCTACCAACTTCTTGAGGTCTCGACTCTGATGTCAGCATTTCAGGGAGTCGCCCCTGCCATTTCCTTCAAGCTGTGCCCCATCCCAAGTCCCTCTTGTGGATTATTGGGTTTTTTTCCTCCAGAGCATTTGACATGATACCACATGTTTACTCATGTCTGTTAAGTGTGATGTGTTTGTTTGGCTTATTATCTGCGTCCTCCCATTAGCATGCAGGCTCCGTGGAAGCAGGGACTGTGCCTGTTTTGTTCACTGGTATATCCCCAGCTCCCAGAACGATGCCTGGAACATTGAGGGCATTCACATGTTTATTGAATAAAAGGTGAATGGATAAATGTGAGTGCTTTTCAGGATTGTTGAGAGATTGTATCACTCCTCTGCTAAACTGTCCCAGCAGCTTCCCAGGGGAGCTGGGATGTGACAGGTGTTCCAGCCCCATGGTGAGTGGGCCCACTCTGTTCTCTGGCTTCCACCAGCTCTCTAGCTGCTCCCCATCGCCCCTCCCCTATGAGACCCCCAGTATTAATCTGTTCTCATGCTGCTGTGAAGAAATACCTGAGACTGGGTAATTTCTAAAGAAAAGAGGTTTAGTTGACTCACAGTTCAGCATGGCTGGGAGGCCTCAGGAAACTTACAGTCATGGAGGAAAGCAAAGGAGAAGCAGGTACCTCTTCACAGGGTGGCAGGATGGAATGAGTGCAAGTAGGGGAAATGTCATACACTTATAAAACCATCGGATCCATGAGAACAGCAAGGGGGAAACCACCCGCATGATCCAATCATTTCCCACAGCATAGGTCCCTTCCTCGACACGTGGGGATTATGGAAATTACAATTCAAGATGAGATTTGGGTGGGGACACAGCCAAACCTTGTCACTCCCCATTCAAACACACCAGACTCATCTCTCCCAGGACTCTCTACTCCCTGCCCTCTGCCTGAAACAACCCTCTCCACCCACTGTGGCTACAACTACCTCCAGCATCTCAGCCTCAGAGAGGCCTGTGCCGGCACCCTGACCTGCCCTCACTGGGCCCAGCCCTGGTCTTGCCCCACCACCTCTACCATCTTTGTGTCTACCACCTGTCTAACTGTTTGCACAAGGAACCAGACCCTGCAGGCTGCCTCCCCCTTCCACATTTGTAACAAAAAAAAGCAAGACTTTCTTAGCCACAGACCCTGCTCCATGTGGCCATGGGCGCCAAGAGGGTAATCCTAGTCCAGCCCTGGGTGCTGAAACAAGAACCACAACAGGTCCCTTCCCCTTTTCTCCCCAGCCCAAGGCAGGTCTGGGTCTGGGCGTTCAGTGATATTCTGGCCAATTAGGGTGAGGCGAAACCACCGCAGGCGGGCGGGGAAGGGTTTTCTCTGCTGACAAACAGAAAAACAGTCTTTCTTTCTCCACAATACATTATCGCTGCTACATATGATGCCCCAACAGCAATGACACGAACAAGCCGCAAAGCACCCCAGGAAGAGGAAGACGGCAGAACAGACCAAAACAACTACCGCCCCCTCACCCACGACGACGTCTGACAATTACGTCTTCGAACTGCTGAAACCGTCCAGAACCTTCCTGTCTCTACAGAGTTGAGTAAGAAGTACATTTGGAGACTGGGTAAATTTGGGGGCTTTCTGTTGGCAGCCAGGTACAACAGTTCTGGGCCTGATGCCCCCCTGGCAGAGTGTAAACCGCAGGAGACGTGGGGCTTCTCCTCTCTTATTCAACGCTATTTCCTCAGTCCCTGGAAGAGGGTTTGAATGTTGTCGACAATCAGTATTTGTGGTGAATGAATGAATGGAAAATAATAAAGGTAAAATCACATGCCGAATCTAAGGAGTTGTCTCCATTTGTTTAATTTCAAGTTTTTTCTGAAACTCCAAGAAGACGGAGCTGCCCCCTTCTGTAGGCAGAAATAGGGAATGGGACAGCCAGAGACTTTTCTTTCTACCGTGAAAGCAGGATGAAGTCCAGGCGGAATGAAACCAGCATCGATGGACGGGAAGAGAGGGGTTATTGTGTTCCTAGCCTATCACAATATTGGACGTTGGCAGGTTCTTCAGGGACAATGTTATAAATGCTGATCTCATAATTTCAGAGCCAGTTTGAGGAGCTCTGGGTTTGACAGCTTAAAGATTTTCGTTGGCGTGTGTAAAACAGCATCTGCCAACGGTCTCCACCTCTGTTAGAGGGGCCTCACTGGGGGCTGGGGCTGCCCCAACTTATATGCACAGTAAACCAGCCAGAGCTCTAAGAGACGCAGAAACATTGCTTCCCAGAAAGGTTTCTCAAACAACAGTACTCCTGTACACCCAGGCACAGAAACTAAAAAAATCTTGGTGAAACAGGCATTAGTCAGCATGAGCCCCTGGAAACCAGTTTCCCCTACAAATGTCTACTGGTGACACTTGATGACAAATTTGGAAAATAATATAGGAATTATTATATAATTCTCATACCAAAACCTTGAAAAGGTTTATGTTCTCTTCAAGCCCCATAGAGCACACGGGTTTACGTTCTCTTCAGGTCCTGCAGAGCACGTGGGTTTGAACCAATCCCTCATATCAGCCCCGCAGAAGCCAAGCCTCAGCCGCTGGCCTCAGCACCCCTGTGCAGTGTCAGCTGAGTGGGGTGTCAAGAGCAGACGGTCAGCCGGGGCGACCGGACAGTGGAGTGCTGGCTAGGAAGGGGTGGCACTCACACCCCGGCGTCATCACACTCCCCAAAGCAGGACTCCCACCGGGCCAGACGGTGATAGGTGAACCCAATCTTGGTGAAACAGGCATTAGTCCCCTTGAGCCCCTGGAAATTACACAGTTTCCCCCACAAACGTCTACTGGTGACACTTGAGGACAAATTTGGAAAATAGTTTAGGAAGCATCCAAATGCTCATGCCTAAGCATTAGACGTGACATCAGTGGCTACATTTGATAACATTTAAGAGATAGTATTTTCATAGATTTTAAAACTATTTTTATACAAATCTAGGAAAAATCAAAGTCAAATTCATGTTACAAAGAGCTGCAAAACCATTTCTACTCACGGTTATACAATTTCCATGAACACACAGCTCTTGTTCTTGGGTGCTACAGTGAAATCCCTCACGTTGCTCCAACTCACACAAAACTCGAGTGAACAAGTTATTTTTGTATTGCAGACCCTCGAATAACTTTCATTGCCCTTGTCTTTAGCACAGTCTCACTTTTTCTAAAAGTGATAAATTCCAGGCACCATAAAAACCCATCTTCGACAATCGGTTCTTTCAGCTTATGAAATGCTGAGCTCCCTTTGCCAAAACCAGGAGCAGAAGGAAGTTGCCACTGGTATTTGATGCTGTCCACGTTTCCACCCTGGCACTGGGCCCCAGAGCCACTTTTCAGATTCTGAGTGGGGCAGAGGAGTGGGGCTGCCTGTGAAGGCGAAGGCCCTGCTGCTCTCCAGCTGCCACTCGGGCGGTTTTGGAGGCCATGAAAGAAACGGTTTCCTCCAACAGCTGAAGCGGAATTTCGCTCTGTCGCCCAGGCTGGAGTGCAATGGCGGATCTCAGCTCACTGCAAGCTCCGCCTCCCGGGTTCAAGCAATTCTCCTGCCTCAGCCTCCCGAGTAGCTGGGACTACAGGCATTTGCCACCACGCCCGGCTAATGTTTTGTATTTTTACTAGTGATGGGAGTTTCACTATGTTGTCCAGGCTGGTCTCGAACTCTTGACCTCAGGCAATCCACCTGCCCCGGCCTCCCACGGTTCTGGGATTACAGGCGTGAGCCACCGTGCCAGGCCCAGCCACTGGTTTTTATAGGCACCTCATGCCGCAAGAGCAGAGGATCGCCCTGTGATGGGTGAACGAGACTTGGAGCCCCAGACCACCCAGGTGAGGAGATGCAACACCCACAGCTGATGGAGAGACTGTGCGAGTGTGTGGGGAGAGTGTGTGTGTGAGTGTGGGTGTGTGGGGGAAGTGTGTGAGTGTGGGTGAGTGTGCATGACAGTGTGTGTGGGAGAAGTGTGCAAATGGGCATATGTGTGAGTGTGGGGGTGTGTTGGGGGAGTTAGTGTGGGTGTGAGTGTGTATGAGTGTGTGAGTATGGGTGTGGGGGAGTATGTGTGTGGGTATGAGTGTGTGTATGAGTGTGGGGGGAGTGTGCGTGTGAGTGTGGGGGGAAGTGTGTGAGTGTGGGGGGAAGTGTGTGAGTGTGGGTATGAGTGTGTGTGAGTGTGTGAGTGTGCATGTTTGGGGGATTATGAGTGTGGGTGTGTGCGTGTGGGTGTTTGGGGGATTGAGTGTATGGGGGGGAGTGTATGTGAGTGTGTGTGAGTGTGGGTGTTTGGGAGATTGTATGAGTGTGGGTATTAGTGTGTGAGTGTGGGTGTTTGGGGGATTGTATGAGTGGGTGTGAGTTTGTGAGACAGTGTGTGTGTGTGTGTGAGTGTGGGGAGTATGTGAGTGTGGGTATGAGTGTGTGTGTATGAGTGTGGGGGGAGTGTGTGTGTGGGGGCGAAGTGTGTGAGTGTGGGTATGAGTGTGTGTGTGAGAGAGTGTGGGTGTTTGGGGGATTGTATGTGTGGGGGGAGTGTATGTGTGTGTGTGTGAGTGTTGGTGTTTGGGGGATTGTATGAGTGTGGGTGTATGTGTGAGTGTGTGTATGAGTGTGGGTGTTTGAGCAATTGTATGAGTGTGGGTGTGTGTGTAAGATTGTGTGTGTGAGTGTGTGTGGGTGTGGGAGGAGTATGTGAGTGTGGGTATGAGTGTGTGGGGGGCGAGTGTATGGAGGGAAGCTGTGTGTGGGTATGAATGTGTGAGTGTGGGTGTTTGGGGGATTGTACGAGTGTGTGGGGGGAGTGTGTGTGAGTGTGTGTGGGGGTGGGGGAGTGTGTGTGTGCATGTGTGAGTGTGGGTGTTTGGGGATTGTATGAGTGTGGACGTGAGTGTGTGTGTGTGTGAGTGTGTGTGTGGGGTATGAGTGTGTGTGGGGGGAAGTGTGTGTGTGGGCATGAGTGTGTGTGTGAGTGTGGGTGTTTGGGGGATGGTATGAGTGTGTGTGTGGGGGAGTGTGTGTGGGGGAAGTGTGTGTGTGTGGGCATGAGTGTGTGTGAGTGTGGGTGTTTGGGGGATTGTATGAGTGTGGACGTGAGTGTGTGTGTGTGAGAGTGTGTGTGTGGGGAGTATGTGAGTGTGGGTATGAGTGTGTGTGGGGGGAAGTGTGTGTGTGGGCATGAGTGTGTGTGTGAGTGTGGGTGTTTGGGGGATTGTATGAGTGTGTGGGGGGAGTGTGTGTGAGAGTGTGTGTGGGGGTGGGGGGAGTGTGTGTGAGAGTGTGTGTGTGAGAGTGTGCGTGTTTGGGGTTGTATGAGTGTGTGGGTGTGTGTGTGTGTGGGTGTGGGGGCAGTGTGCATGCACGTGTGCATGTGTGTGGGTGTTTGGGGGATTGTATGAGTGTGTGTGTGAGTGTTGGTGTGTGTGTGGGGAGTGTGTGAGTGTGCATGTGCGTGTTTGGGTGGGGGATTGTATGAGTGTGGGTGTGAGTGTGTGTGTGTGTGGGGGACTGTGTGAGTGTGCATGTGAGTGTGGGTGTTTGGGGGATTGTATGAGTGTGGGTGTGAGTGTGAGTGTGTGTGTGTGGGGGGAGTGTGTGAGTGTGCGTGTGCATGTGTGGGTGGGGGGATTGTATGAGTGGGTGTGAGTGTGTGTGTTTGAGTGTGTATGGGGGGAGTGTGTGAGTGTGGGGGTGTGTGGGGGGGGGAGTGTGTGTGTCCGTGTGAGTGTGCGTGTGTGAGTGTGCATGTGTGAGTGTGGGTGTGTGTGAGTGTGTGTATGGGGGTAGTGTGTGAGTGTGCGTGAGTGTGAGTGTGTGTGTGTGAGTGTGTGTGTGAGTGAGTGTGTGTGTATGGGGGAGTGTGTGAGTGTGCGTGTGTGAGTGTGAGTGTGTGTGAGTGTGTGTGTGTGTGAGTGTGTATGCACGTCGGGGATGTGAGGGTTCTGTTTTCCTGGCTTCCACGCCCCAAAGCCTCCCATGGTCATGGAGATGGGTGCGGCCTATTTACCTTGTGGATGTGCCGGGAATGGGGCGCCCGGTGTCCACCAGGACGCACCAGCAGTACCCCGTGGAGGGGTGGCACTGCACTGGCTTGTAGAGGCCGCCGTGCGCACACTCAGGGATCACCACGTTGTCGTTCTTGGGCTGCTTGGCTTCCTCCAGGGCAGACTGGTGCTCTTGGTCACAGGATGACACTGCGGGGAAGAAGGAGGCAAAAGGTGAGCAGGATCCAGGGACGTCGTCCCACATGCAGAGCTCCTGGGAGGCCACAGAGAACTGCCAAGAACGGTGTGGTCCTCCTTCACCCCGGGGGCAGGAGGGCCTGCCAGCGTGGGGTGCACAGCGGGAGAGGCAGAAGCTCATGGGGAAGCTCAAGCAGCTCCAATTCCCGCAGCCTGGCGTGCTGCTGTGATCCCGGAACTGTCAACAGCATCCCCACAGCGATGGACTCATTCCTGCTCAACAGGCAGCACAGCTCACAAGTCAGCATGGGCAGTCGCCTGGGAGAGGGGATCCACGAGCAGTTCTGACGCCCGCAGGACTCCTGAATGTGACCAGGCAGAACCAGCCCTGTGGCTGGAACTCTTCTCTGCTCCCTGCTCTGAGCCACCTGTCATTGAGGCTGGAGACTCCTCAAAGCGGGCCCCAGGGCGAGGTCGTGTTTAGACTCCGAGGCTCCCTGTGTGATCCCTCTGCCCTCATTCTCAACATGCGGTTCATCGCCCCCCCCCCCAAGCCCCAAACGAGAGGATGACTTGGAAGAAAATCCACTCTCTCACCTGGGGCCTCCCCAAGGTCTGACTTAGGACTAAGCAGAGCAGGTGCAGGCTATCTAAAAGTTGTTCAGCCCCAGATCGTGGAAATTTCCACTGCACTATTTCCAAACCAAGCTTTGTTACTGAAAACTGGTAAAGAATAATAATGAGAGGTATTCATACTCAGCCTGTGAACCAGGCATTGTGCTACATGAATACTGAACTCACTCACATGCAAATAAAACAATGACAAAAATTCTAGGACCTCACATTGCCATGTGCAAAGGGTGGTCTCTCTTGGTTAATAAACTCAGTTTCTCCTTGTGTTTAGGTATGTATGTCTGACATCCATCTTCTGCCCGAAATAGTTAAGCCAGGAATACCTGAGAATGAGTGCGTGCTGGCAACCCCTTCCTGACTGGCCCTCACTAGGGTGAGAGCAGTAGCATCTAGGAATGAAAGCCCATGTGACCTATTGGTGGCTGCAGCAGGAACACGCAGGTGGAGTGGCAGGGGCAGCCCCTCTGCTCAGCCTGAAGGGAACTCGGGCTGGGACGTCACGAATCTCTCCTACTGGAAGTGATTTTCCACAAATGGTGCTTTAAGACTGCTTTGAAGCTGATTAGCTACAGTGTACAGTTTATAGGGCTTTTATGACCCTAAAGGGGATATCAGACAGGTGGGACACATTAGGAAGCTGATAAGAGCTGCTCAGCACCGCCAAAGCTGGTGTGGTGAGTCCATATCACAGCCCAGCATGAAGGATTGTTCTGGGGATTAAAAGCGATTATAGGTGCATTGTGCCATATTGACACAGTTCCACAAATGTTAGCTATTGCTTTATTTTTCCAATGCTAAAAGGATGCCTGGCTTATAACAGGCACTCAATACATTTCTTTTGAGATAATAAATAATTGTGATGGTATTAATGGAAACCACCCTGATTTTAGCATATCTAGCAACTCTGTTTAACATCTGAGGATAATCAGATACATAATTTTATGATTAGTCCATTACTGACTATATTACCAAATGTTACTATTAGATTTTGTAAAAGCATATACGTTTTGTGTCTTCACTGCAAGAACGTAAAAACAAATGTTACCTTTTGGACTCCCCCCTATAGTTCTATTCCAAAGTGACTAACAATCACTCTCCCCTGGCGATCTCATACGCTGTATTCAGACACTTGAAAGAGAGGATGATAAACATTAAAGTGAAGTCATCGTGTCTGCTCAGATCAACATTTTTTTGAATAAGCTCAGAACTCACGGGTCATTCAAATCTCACAATAGGTGCTCAAAATCCGTTTAATGAACAAGAGAAGAAGCAGAAAGAAATCTGTCAATGACTGAAGTTTCATGATTCTGTCTTATAAGTTCTGTACTTTTTTGTGGGCTCCAGGTTTTGCTCAGCAAATGCACAGGTGAATCAATAACACCCACCTCTGGGTTATAGTAAAGAGGCTTTTGCCCCAACGATAACAAGGAAACTGGTAAGGAAAAAAAAGGACAATGATTTGCATTTCTCTCTGAATTGCTCAGTAAGTTATTTTAGGTCATGGAAGAAACTGAGAACAGCAGGGGTTGCGCTAAATGTTTCTGGAGGTTGTTGCTTTGCAGAAATCCTCAGAGCACATGGTGCATCACTCAATGGAACTGCATCTCCAGAGAGCAGCCGCTGAGGATGGCGGGAACCGCCTCTCCAGCAGCACCCTGGAAACTCAGCACCACCGTGTTCACGTGACGCCTGTTCGTGCCTCTCCAGCAGCACCCTGGAAACTCAGCACCGCGGTGTTCACATGACGCCTGTTCATGCCCCTCCAGCAGCACCCTGGAAACTCAGCACTGCCGTGGCGCTTCTTCAGAAATTTTATTAGTGCACAGAATTTATGGTGTGATGATCCAGACAGGAGACAACTTTCTGCGCTCTATCCAGGGACATGCTGCAGCTATAGAAATCATTCTCGAAAATTCCTGAAACATCTCTCTTGAGGATTTTATGTGATATTTGAAAGCTTATCATAAGCAAAATAAGATGGATTAAGTCAACCTCTTAAAATTTGATGAGCATGATATAAAATATCAAAGCTATTAGAGCAGAGTCAGAAGAAACCTCGTGTTTGTTTATATAAACATCGTGGTTGATGAAGGCTGTTAACCCATGCAGTTTTATCTGATAAACCTGGCTCCATGAGGGAACTTCAAACTCATTGGAGAAATGCAATTCCATTTTCTTTTAGTAAGGGCCACAACGGAGGCAGAAGATCTTTAAACAAACCGATGACGGCCCTTGGGAAGAGAAGGCCACAGAACGTAATTTCCACGTGTGACTGTCACCTCCCCCCGGGACATCCCAGAATGCAGCGTTCTGCAGGCAGAGCTGACTGGGGTGGTTCTCTCTGGCAGGAAACAAGTCCTTATTCTACAAAGGACTTAATCGCGCCGGTAGAGGGAGGCAGGAGGGGTGAATGCGCACATGACAGGTCCTGTGTCAGGACAGCACAGGAGATTTCCGTCCTGGGAGGCGCACGGGGCAGTGACTGTAGGAAGGAGCCCAAGGAGGAGGAGCTCAGCGATCCTCTAGAAAAATGCCCTTGAGGCCTTGGGAAGCATTAACGGTGCAGGAAAAAGGGAACTGAGTGAATCTGAAGACTGAGAGAAGCAGGATGGCAAGGGTAGAGACAGGGAAATAGGGAAGGAGAGGCTGTTTCCAGGATCGTGGTGGAGTCACCGGCGGGACCACACAGGACCACGGGGTGCATTACACCGAGGTGGGAATGTGGAGACACTTGGCTCTGTTAAGTGGGGACAGGGAACCAAAGTTAAAGTTTTCAACTAATCATATTACTATTAAGTTATGGTTGATTCTAGATGGAGTAGGCTAAGCTTCCAAAAATGACCATGGATAGAGAAAAATAAAGCTAGAAATTCTGGAAATAATTCAGAAAAAAAAGTAATAATGATTACAAAGTCCCTATTGCAATATTCCATTTTAATATATTAGAAGAAAATATGTCACTTTTTTTTCCTATTCAGAAGGCCCTTAACTACATCATTTTCTCACATAATAAATTTTGAGGAGTTAATGTATAAAGAAAAAATAATCTGAAAGAAAAAAACACAAATAGAAGCAATTCCGACATGAAGGCATTCAAGAGGCTGACTTTTAACGCACACACACATACATATATATAATATATATTACTTATAGTATTATTATATTAATTATATATTATATGAACAACATAGAATACGTATAATTTATTATTCTCCCAAATTACAACATTTTTAAATTTAGTGTATTAAGTTCATTCTCACTCAAAGCTTTGACTTTGCCTCAATCTGAAGGTTTCTGCTGTTGCCACAGTCAGTGACACCCCGTTGGTACTCAGAACCCATAAGGAAATGTATTAATTCTGCAGTATAAGTTCTGTAATAATTCTGTAGTATAAATGTGATTGCATGGTGCTCTCTTTCATAGCTAGTTCTATTGCGTGGTTTGTGCTTTTCTAGTTCCACCAGCATTGCCTGTGTGCTCCCTGCCCTGACTGCTGTCTGAGGCTCAGATCCCTGGCCTGCAGACCTGTGGGCCTCATCCTGAACACACTCCCGAAAAGTAATTAGCACATTGGAGACAGTCTTCCTCCATATTGTCTCATTAAATATTAGGCTAGAAACATGATTCCAATTCCAATTTACTTCTATAAATGTTGTTTTAGAGAAACACAATTTCAATTCCAATTTACTTCTATAAACTCTAACTTTTATAGAAATATGATTTCAATTTCACTTCTATAAATTTTAGGTTTTATAGAAACATGATTCCCATTCCAAATTACTTCTATAAATTTTAAGTTTTATAACCATGTAACAACTTTTTTTTTAATTTGTAGAAAGCTACCTTTGTAAAGTTGGTAGAAGGTCTATTAAAAAAATATGAGTTCATTTCCCAAACTAGCATTAGATGCTTGTGACTTATAATGTGTCTGACAGTTTGTTCAAATAATCTGACAACCAAGCAGAGTTTTTAGATGATAATAAGCGGCTGCCAGACATTTATGAACATTAAAAAAAACTCTTACATAATTACCTCATTAAATGAAGTCTACTTGATTCAATATGACGATGTCTGAAACATTTTTATAGGAAGCAAGAACAAATCACATCCATTCTAAAAATGAAATCTCCATATTTGGCCATATTTCAAGAAATCGCATGCTGCAGATGTACGTTTTTTGGCAAGCTCACACCCTTAAGAGTTTTGCATTAACATTTGGAGAGTTATTGCTCAACTTCCAGCAAGCACAGGATCCCGTGAAGCTCTTGAAAACCAGAAGTACTTGAAAGTGTCAATTTGACCACCACCAGGCCGGCTGCCCCTGAACTAATGCCACACCTGACCACCACCAGGCCGGCTGCCCCTGAACTAATGCCATACCTGACCACCACCAGGCCAGCTGCCCCTAAACTAATGCCACATCTGATCACCACCAGGCCGGCTGCCCCTAAACTAATGCCACACCTGACCACCACCAGGCCGGCTGCCCCTAAACTAATGCCACACCTGACCATAACCAGGCCGGCTGCCCCTAAACTAATGCCACAGAGACAGAACCCGCAGGCTGCCTCTGCCCAGTTCCAGCTTTTCCATGTCCCCCTGAGCTATCCGTGCACTGGCCTGGATGCCTCCCCTGGCCCTGAGTGTGCCACACAGCTCTGCTGCTGTTTTGTTTTGGGCTGTTGAGCCCATTGCTGGCGGCTGCGTGGTTGACTGGATGTCACTGCTGTTATTGTCAAGGGACTCTGAATCCCTTTTCTCCACATCCAGTCTGCTCTGGGAATATGATGCTGTCCCAGACATACCTTGTTTTTAAAGAAAAGCATATAACATTGTTATTTAGTAGCAGCCAACACCTTAAGAGTTCTTCAGGAATTATTACAAGTATTGAAATTGTGCCTACACATTACCCCAATGGGCCTTAACTATTAAAGAAATGAACATCATAGTGACATTAATTCACTTCTAGTTTAGATTGGTGGGTGTTGTTTTCTGTTACTCCCATCTTCTTATTTACTCCTTTTTTTTTTTTTTTTTTGAGACGAAGTCCACAGGCTGGAGTGCAGTGGCATGATCTCGGCTCACTGCAACTTCCACCTCCCGGGTTCAAGTGATCCTCCTGCTTCAGTCTTCAGAGTAGCTGAGATTGCAGGGACACACCACCACGCCCAGCTAATTTTTTGTATTTTTTAGTAGAGAAGAGGTTTCACCATGTTGCTCAGGCTGGTCTGGAACTCCTGGCCTCAAGTGATCCACCCTTGACCTCCCAAAGTTCTGAGATTACAGGCATGAGCCACCACACCCAGCCAGTATTTACTTCTATGTTAAGCAAATTTAATGTTCAAAGTCAAAGAGTTTGTATTTAAAAGTCTGTAGTAGTCATTCCAAAAATATGGCAGGTTGCACAGTGCGAAATGGAGAAAATAAAACAAGAGGAGAAGAAATAGGTTGTCTCAGTTCAGCCCCAGCCTGGCCACTCAGCTCCAATCCTGTAATGTAAATGCTGGGAGTCACTTGTTACACAGAATCTGCACTGGTCAAATGTTTGTGACCCCTCAAAATTCCTGTGTTGAAATCTTTTCTCCCAAGCTGATGGCATTTGGAGGTGCGGCCTTGGAGCCCTCAGGAATGAGATGAGCCTTTAGAAAAGAGGCTCCAGCTGGGATGAGATGAGCCTTTAGAAAAGGGGCTCCCGCTGGGTGCAGTGGCTCACGCCTGAAGTCCTAGCACTTTGGAGGCCAAGGCGGGTGGATCACCTGAGGTCAGGAGTTCGAGATAAGCCTGACAAATATGGTGAAACCCTGTCTCTAGTAAAAATACAAAAATTAGCCAGGTGTGGTGGCGTGCACCTGTAGTCCCAGCTACTCGGGAGGCCAAGACAGGAGAATTGCTTGAACCCGGGAGGCAGAGGTTGCAGTAAGCCGCGATCACGCCACTGCATTCCAGCCTGGGTGACAGAGCGAGACTTTGTCTCAAAAAAATAAATAAATAAATAAATAATAAGGTTGGGGGGCTCCAGGGATCTCGTTTGTTCCTTTCACCATATGAGGAAACAAGAGGACACCGTTTACGAACCAGAACATGAATCACCCCCAGCCCTCACCCCACCACCAAATCTGCCAGTGCCTGGATCTTGGACTTCCAGCCTCCAGAGCTGTGAGGAATGAATTTCTGTTGTTTATAAGCCACCCAGTGGAAGGGATTTTGTCATGGCAGTCCAAACAGACTAAGACGGTGTGAAAGGAAAGGAAATCTCAGGACCCCAAAGTCATGAAAGCAAAGGGAAGTCAAGCCAGGAACTGTGTTCGGCAAACCTGCCTCTCAGTTTATTCCTGAATAAGAGGGCTACAAAGGTAAAACAGCTACAGACCTCCCTCACCGTTTGCCTGCAGGAAATTCCCGTGAACCAAGGACAGACAGAACTCAGTCATCCCTCTGCAGCCCACCTGAGACAGGTGCAGATCTGACGGCTTCCTCCACCCTATTGCTTCACTGAGCCAGACTAAGGCAGAAGTGACTGTTTCTCTATCCTCCTCTCAGATGTACGTTGTATATTCAGTGGAAGGCTCATCAGAGACTCAAAAGAATGCAACCATTTGTCTCATATCTACTTAAGAAGTTGTCCTGCCTTTCTGGACTGAACCAATGTACCTCTTACACATACCAATTTGATGTCTCATGTATGAAACCAACTGTGCCCGACTACCTTGGGCACGTGTCATTAGGGCCTCCCGAGGCCATGTCATGGGCACATCCACACCCTTGGCAAAATAAACTTTCTTTCTTTTATTTTATTATTTTTTTTTATTTTGAGACAGAGTCTCGCTCTGTCGCCCAGGCTGGAGTGCAGTGGTGCGATCTCAACTCACTGCAAGCTCCTCCTCCTGGGTTCACGCCATTCTCCTGCCTCAGCCTCCTGAGTAGCTGGGACTAGAGGCGCCCGCTACCACGCCTGGCTAATTTTTTGTACTTTTAGTAGAGATGGGGTTTCACTGTGTTAGCCAGATGGTCTCCATCTCCTGACCTCATGATCCACCCACCTCGGCCTCCCAAAGTGCTGGGATTACAGGCGTGAGCCACTGCGCCTGGCCAAAATAAACTTTCTAAATTGACTGAGGCCTGTCTCAGATACTTTGGGTTCACAACAGTATCAAACCTGTCTAATTGCCTCACAAGCTGGGCAGGAGGAGCTAGTGGAAGAATATATGAGTGTATTTAGAAAGAAAGATAAAGCATTTTGCAAAATTGAAGGGACTATTTAAAATACTACAAATCATAACCAACAATTCTTTTAGACATTGCAATAGCATTATACCCTAAATGCAAATGTTTTCAGCTGTAGCAAAACTATCAGTGTTTAGACAAGTAAATTTAGCTGCTCATTTTTATTAAGTACTTCATTAATCAAATAGCAAAACTCTCGGTAGACTAGGTGTAGAGAAAAGCCTTCTCTGTCTGATAAAGAGCATACTTTAAAGAGTCTACAGCTAACATCATATTTAATGACAAAAGACTGACCACTTTCACTTTTAGATTAGTAATAATCTCACTACTTTTTTATATTTACAAAGAAAAAGCTGCTAAAATTAACAAGTGAAGATGACAAAGTCCCAAGATACAAGGTCAATCTACAAAAACTACTTCTATTTTTATATACTGCTAATGAATAATTGGAAAATTTTTTAAAAAGTCATCTGCTATAATATCAAAAACATAAAAGTGCATAGAAATAATTTTATCAAAGATGTACAATACATGGAAAACTAAAAGCATTGCTGAAAAAATCAGAACACCTCAATAAATAAAGAGATGTACCATGTTAATGGATGAGCAGACTCAGAAATACTTTAATTCCCCCCAGTTTGATTAGTGGATCCCACATAATTCCTATCAAAATCCTAGGAAGTTCTATAATAGAAACTGACGTTATGGTTCTAAAATGTATAGGAAAATGCGAAAAAAACATATTCAAAGCTTTCTTCTGAAAGAACAGTGTTGGGGGACTAATATTACTATACTTGAAAAATCATTATAAAGCCAGTAATCTAGACCAGATGTTAGTGGGAAAAGGATAGCTAAGTAGATGAGTGGAAAATAATAAAAAGTTTATAAGTTTATAAAGTTTATAATTAAATAAAAAAGTATATACTTTTGAAATGTATGTAAATATATGTATATGTTCAATTGATATTTGATGAGGCACTAAAACAATTCAGTAAGAAGGGAAAGCCTTCTCAACAAATAGTTCTAGAACAATGAGATAGCTACATGACAATTAAAGATGGAAAAGCCTAACTCACCACCCACACACAAATTTATTTGAGATAAATTAGAGATCTAAACATAAAACCTAAAAACATAAAGACCCTAAAAGAAAATATGGAGACTATTATTGAGATACTGGGTTAGACAAAGATCTCTAAGGCAAATGCAGAAAGCACGAAGCACAAAAGAAAAAAAAAGTGGACTTCATTAAAATTTAGAACGGACACTGATCAAAAGAGACCATGAAGAAAACAAAAATGTAAGCCACAGAGTGTGAAATGCTGGGGCTACTCTGGAAACCTACTCGTAGGTATTTACCCCCAGCGTAATGAAAACACGCACTCACGAATGACTAGTACAATGACGAGTACCTGGTATGTTTATTTGTAGCAGCCCCAACCTAAAGAGAAAAACACAAAATATCCATTGATTGGGAAATGCAGAACAGGCTGTGGTGTCCGTACACAGTCTACAATCATGCATGTAAATTGCAGAGAATGAATGGGCAACGCATGCAGTGAGAATGAAGCTCAAAACCATCACCGGATCGAAAAAAGACAGGAACAAAGGGGTACTTATGCTGGATTCCATTTACATGAAACTCTAGAACAGACAAAAGTAATGTAGGCTGGGCGCAGCAGCTCACACCTCTAATCCCAGCACTTTGGGAGGCTGAGGCAGGAGGATCATTTGAGTCCATAAGTTCAAGACCAGCCCCGGCAACATGGCAAAATCCCATGACCCAAAAAATAGAAAAATTAGGCGTGCATGGTGGCATCTGGTAGATGTAGTTCCAGCTACTCTGGAGGCTGAGACAGGAGGATCACTGGAGCCGTCAAGGCTGCAGTGAGCCGTGATCACACCACTGCACTCCAGCCTGGGCAACGGAGGGATACCTTTTTGTTTTTGTTTGTTTTTGTTTTGTTTTGTTTGTTTTTAAGTAATGTATGGAGATTGGAATCAAAAGAGCAGTTGCTTTCAAGAGTGAGGGGGCATCGACTGGGAAGTGGCTCTGGGGGGCTGTCCCGAGACAGAAGTGCTGTCTAACTTGACAGGTGCACAGGTTTCCTGGGTACCAGAACTGGGTAAAGCTCCTCCCCTGTGCACCGCCATCTGTGCATCTCACTCTCCATAGATGCTCTCCATAAACAACATCCATGCCTAAATAAGCCTTAAAATGTGCTCCTAGTAAGCATAAAAGAGGAATTCTAAGAGATGAGAAAATACTGCTCACATTTTAATTGGCAACATATTTTTTGCCTGTTTGGTATGTCTTAAAAATGAATAGTATCTCAGACTCAATGATAGGCAAAAGTACATAGTCCACTTCCCAGAAAATTGCATTTAATGAACGCTTTTTCTTTTCTTTTCTTAAGAGGACCTGGTGTTCCACTAGTGTACACTCAATTAAACAGGGACCTCTTACCACTAATGTGATTTATTTATTTATTTATTTATTTATTTTGAGACGGAGTCTTGCTCTGTCGCCCAGGCTGGAGTGCAGTGGCACAATCTCGGCTCACTGCAAGCTCCGCTCCGCCTCCCGGGTTCACACCATTCTCCTGCCTCAGCTTCCCAAGTAGCTGGGACTACAGGCGCACGCCACCATGCCCGGCTAATTTTTTGTAATTTTAGTAGAGACGGGGTTTCACTATGTTAGCCAGGATGGTCTCGAACTCCTGACCTCATGATCCACCCGCCTCGGCCTCCCAAAGTGCTGGGATTACAGACGTGAGCCACCGCACCCGGCCTCACTAATGTGATTTAAACCACAGGAGTTGAGCATTCCCAACTCTGGCCAAGTTTGGCTTTATCTATGCAAGTTTCGTTTTGTTTATAAGAACACTTGTGGGCCTTGAAGTGCTGACTTTATTGGCAAGAGGAGGTTTTCATTAGAAAGTGTGAATAAACCCACCAGAACGTCTCAATTCAGTTTAGGTCCCATGTCGGAAGAACTCGGATTCCTACCGGTGTGAGTCCAGTCCACAGGAGCAACTGTCTCACAGGAGGTCTTCACGTCCAGCCGACTGTAACACCTGCAACCCTGCACAGCCATCTGTGGTTCTCTCTCTCGTCTCAGCTTCCTTGGTGAGCTTCTTAATCACCTGCTTCCATTTCCTCGGCCCGCCCCAAGTCTTGTTACTATTGGCCGGCCCGGCTCCCTACTTTTTGCCGGCCTGCTGCTGCGCTGCTCTGACGTGCAGGCACTAGAGTTTGTTTACCTCTGATGGCCTCTGCCAAGTCCTGATGACTGTGGCACCCACAGCCTGGAAGTATTGGAAATGCTTGGTTTCCTCGTCTGTGTACGCCTCACCCCTGACGGAGTGGCTGCAGGGCCCCTGCCCTCCTCCGCCCTCCCCCGCCCTCCTCTGCCTTCCTCCCTTCTTCAGCTTGTCCCACTCAGGACAATGACGTCCTTATTCCAGGAAGAACAGACAGCAGTACTGGCCACTCTCTCTGTATGGCCAGGGTCTCTGCAGTGCTCCCATAGAGGGGCTGGGTGCTCCTCCCTCCCTGGGACTTTGCGCGGAGCCTGTGAACTTAACATGGCCAGCAGGAGATTGGGGAGCAACAGGCGAGGGGGCTCCAAATTTACTTGTGTGTGAGGCCTGGCTTTTGTGTCCCATTTGTTTGTGTGTGAGGCCTGGCTTTTGTGTGCCTCCACTGCTGCCATGAGAAGAACACCTCCAGTTTACTGATAAGTGCAAGGAAGATGAGAGACGGGGGCAGACCCAGACCCCTGCAGGCTGGAATCCCCAGCAAAGCCTGCAGGCCAGCAGATGCCTGAGAAGTAAACACCCAATACACAGACATTGTGTATTTATCTGCTGTGAAGGAACAGCTTCCGATACAACAGCCATTGGAGGGGTGAGGTAGGGCAGGGCTGAGCACAGTGGAGCGGGGAAGGGGTGGGGCGGAACAGGGCAGGACTGAGCCCAGTGGAGCCAAGAAGGAGTGAGGCAGGGCAGGGCTGAGCCCAGGGGAGTGGGGAAGGGGTGAGGCAGGGCAGGGCTGAGCCCAGGGGAGTGGGGAAGGGGTGAGGCAGGGCAGGGCTGAGCCCAGGGGAGTGGGGAAGGGGTGAGGCGAGGCAGGGCAGGGCTAGCCCAGTGGAGCCGGGAAGGGGTGAGGCAGGGCAGGGCTGAGCCCAGTGGAGCGGGGAAGGGGTGAGGCAGGGCAGGGCTGAGCCAGGCACGGACTCCTCAGTCCACACTGGCAGTGACTCCACCTCAGCTGCTCCGCCTGGATGCAGATTCTTTAGGTTTCTTCCTTCCACCTGTATTTTTCGAATTTTCTATGGCTAGCATGAATTACTTTTGAATTGAGAAAAAGCAACCAACGGTAACTTTTCTTAAGTAAGTAGCATGGCTCCTCCTGTTCAAAACGGTTCAGAATCACTGACTTCAGCTGCAACTGGGCAGCCTCTGCAAAGGTGATGGAGGCTGGAGCCCGGACGGGGCTGGCGAGAGTCCTGAAGGAGGTGGAGATTGTGGGGGGCAGGGGTGAGAGGACGCCACAGTGTCTATGTGAAAAAAGTAGGTTCAAGAAAGATAAAAACCAGGAGGGGCAAGGCCACTGTCAGGGAAGACCCACGGTCCCTGGGTCTTCCCTGTGTGTGTCGGTTCGTTTGAGCCGAGTCTTCTGAATGTTACTAAGCTCTGGGTTCCCAGCAGGTCGGGTGTGCTCCAAACCGGTGGAAACACTGCGTGACACACTCCTCCTAGGTGGTGGGAGCCTGCGCCTCTCGGTGGCGGAGGTGGCTGTGTTCCAGTCACATGTCTGGTTTCCTGCTCACTCTCTCCAGCTCTGCCCCCTCCCACCCTGCATTTCGGGCACTGCCACTCCCTCGGCCTCCTTTGCTACCTTTAATCCTCTCCTGCCCAGCGGTGCCCCCAAGAGTCCGTGAGCTGTCCTGGGACCCTCGGGACTGAGGAAGGCTCAGTGTTCACACACCCACTCACCCATTCACAACAAAGTGGGGAGAGCTAGTAACAGTCTCACACATCTCCGGCTATCCTTGCTGTTAGCAGGATCGCCTGAGACTCCAGGGCTGTGACATAAAGAAGTTACCCCCACAACCAATCCATGGGATCCCTACAACAATAACCACAGATTCAGCCTGAGACTCCAGGGCTGTGATATAAAGAAGTTACCCCCAAAACCAATCCACGGGATCCCTTCAACAATAACCACAGATTCAGCCTGAGACTGCAGAGCTGTGACATAGAGAAGTTACCCCCAAAACCAATCCATGGGATCCCTACAACAATAACCATGGGTTTAGCTCCTGCTCTGTGCCTGGAACCTGGTGCTGTGTTGACAGAGAAAGTCTCCAGCCTGGAGCTTGAGATGGAATGAAGAAACCAGGAAACGGGCAGATGACCCAGATAATCTCGGAAGAACTCCACGAAGCAAGCAGACAAGCTAATGCTGATGATTTGGGGGACAGCGGGGCAGGACACCTCGGAAAGGGGGGTCAGAGAAGGCCTCTGCACAGAGGAGACTTCAGAGCTGAGGCTGAAGGAGACGCTGAAGCCAGCGGTGAAGGCGGCTGAGTGCAGGCCCCATGTGTGGGACAGACACCTGCACACAGCCCCGGTCAATGAGGAAGGGAGGGGAGGGGCTGCAGGGAGGCAGTGGGGTCCCAAGCAGGTCTGCGGCTTTTCAGTGGAATCATTCACATCACCCATCCTGTCTAAGTATTAGCTTGAGCTTGTGTGTCCACAGGTACATCCGACATCAGTAATTGTTCTCCCTTTCTTATCAAAAGTGAATTTCAGACTCCTGGTAACTATTAATAGGTAATGATTGATATTCATCTGTAAATAACTGTGCAATGATTGCATTGCCCAAAACTCAGTGACAGCAAGAAATGTGC
Organism: Macaca fascicularis; assembly: GCF_037993035.2. Lineage (NCBI taxonomy): Eukaryota > Metazoa > Chordata > Mammalia > Primates > Cercopithecidae > Macaca > Macaca fascicularis. Next base: position 2,458,335 of record NC_088378.1, read on the forward strand.
CCACCAGGAACGTGACTAGGGCAGCGACTCTCATACGTCAGTGTCAGACCCGTCCGGGGGCTTCTGAAGCTGCAGGTGCAGGCGCTTGGCTGCAGGTCCCTGGCCAGTGGGTCTGGGCAAAGCTCCTGCGTCCTCTTGTCTAACAAGTTTCCAGATAATATCCACACCAGGCACACATTTCCACCTGTCACAGATGTCCCCATGGGGGTTTTCTTTTCTTTTTTTTTTTAGAATTGATTTTACTTCATTTTTACATGTGTTATCTTCACCAGTCATGGAAATTTTGTGGTTCTCTTTTTAATTATACAACATTTAAATAAGATGATCAAAGAAAGTAAAATATAAAATTTAAAAAGTGCCCCTTTAGTATTTGATTTGCTAGACAGGGCAGACTAGGTGTGGGGGCGGGGCTGGGGGGGGGGAAGGAGACCTTGAAACTTATACTTCTGTTGGAATAAAATTCCTCATATGTTTACTTTTGGTATAAAAACGAAGGGGGATTCAGATGCTAAGGCTGTGCCTATGACAGGCATTCACTGATGACTAGAACAATAAGATATCTACATGACAGTAAAAGATGGAAAAGCCTAACTCACCAACACACATACTGCATACTTTAATTCCCAAGGAATGCTTGAAAACTCACTTTTACTTATTAAATACAAGATGCTTGCCATCACATTTACATGCACTGTAGGTGCTCTGCGTGCTCTCCTTTAATCCTCATAACAACAGAGCATTAACATTGTGTTTTAAAATTATGCATTAAAATGGTGTTTTAAGCCAGGCATCGTGGCTTGCCCACACTTTGGGAGGCTGAGGTAGGAGGATCACTTAAGCCCAGGAATTTGAGACCAGCCTGGGCAACATACTAAGACCTCATCACTATGACAAATTAAAAAAAAATGTGGTGATTTGTGCCTGCAGTCCCAGCTACTCAGGAGGCTGAGGTGGGAGGATCACTTGAGCCTGGGTTGTCGAGGCTGCAGTGAGTCGTGATTGCGCCACTGCACTCCAGCCTGGGTGACAGAGTGAGAACCTGTCTCAAAAGAAAACAAAGAAACAAACCAACGCCTGTGTTTTATCGGTGAGAAAGCTGAGGCTCAGAAAAAGTTGCTATCTTCCTCAAGATCACAGAGCCAGGAAAGGCTGCACGGGAGTTCACACTCACACTAGTGACAGACGCCCTCCGTCCCAAATACGGCACCCCTGCCTCTCCCAGCCTCGGCGTCTGAGGACCAGGCCCTCTCCAGGAACACTCGTGAAAAGGAAAATTAGATACTATAGGAAGCTTATACTCAAATGTATGTTCTGAAAAACAGGGTTTGGATAAAATGCACAGATCCAGTATCTTTGGAGAGAAAGTAATGACCACAAGTGTCTGTTCTGATTTCTTTCTTTTCACATGTATTTGCCATAGCAACAAACTCAGATATAAAGTAACCATAGACCTGCAAGTTAATTTTCATTCTGAAACATGAATCCTAGGCCCTGGTGGAGGAGGGAAAACTGCGTCTTAAGCCGTGACAAAGACCATCTCAGAACGCATCTCAGGGCCCCTGATGGGAATGCCTGCCAAGTCCCATTTGCCTCCCACCCGAACCTCCTACCTCTCTCTGTATCCTCCCCGGTGTCCTCAGCATTTGCGGGGGGATTACCTGTGTTGAAAGGCCAACTTTCCACATTTTTCTATCAGTGACAACCACATCAACATAAGCTTTGAAAACCGGAGTCCAAGTTGGCCCTGATTCCATTCTCTCCTTGGCCTCGTTTAGCCTAAGTTTCTATGGTATCTCCTTAATCGCCTCCCTCCCCTCATCCCTGGGTCCCCAACCCTGACCCACAGGGCTGCAAAGGCCACCCCCACCTACCACAATCAAGGCCACAGCAAGTCCCTCCAAGTGATGTCCCCAAGGACTGGAACTTGGTTGCTACTCATGAAGTTTCTTGATGCTTTGTTACCAGTGATGATAACAGCCTCACCAGCTCCCCTCAGGACAGGTGGAAACACAGCTATGCCAGGAAAGCGCTACAGAAATGCGACTTTATTCTCCTGTAAGATTCTGTAGAATTCGGACACAGATTCTCTTTAAAGGAAGTTAATAAAAGTCACCTGATTTTGTATTTGGAAGCCTTACAAAAACAATCAGAATAGTTTCCATTTTCCAAAAGTGCTGCCTTAGGGCCAGTGGTTTCATCTAACACAGCTGATTACAAATAAAACCAGCGCTGACAATCCTACTTTAAAATAGACTGTGATAGGCCGCATAAGTCAATAGTCAGAGGGGGACACTTTTTCCCACTTCACTTTTCATGTAGACAGAAGAAAAAATAGTGGCTCTGAAAAAAATTGAGACAAGAAAAAGGAAACATCAAAATAGCATTTTGATAAAAACGACAGATGCTTGGGAACCCAATGCCACTGCCTGCCCCGAGGGGAAAGAGAGACACATGTGACTTGGGGATAAGGGTCACCCGGTTCGAATTCTCACTAGCTGTGTGTTCTTAGGTTGGCCTTTTTAAAGCCTGTTTCCCCATCTGTAGAAGGAGAATAACAGCTTCTACGTGTTGCATTACTGTAAGAATTGAAGCCTGTCCGTGGTGGGCACTCAGGGCCGTTAGTCCCATTCTCCAGGGTGCAGATAAATGACTTGAGGGCCCAGGACGCCAGTCAGGAGAGATGCATGCATCAGAGGCAGGAATGCCGCATTTCATTCCACCACGCAGTGATCCCTACTTGAAAATCCTTAACCTTCATCCCAAGGAAGAAAAGATGCCACAAGCCCCGGATGTGCCCCAGACTCCACCGCCCTCATCCAATTCTTCATAGTAGGCACTTTTGCTGAGCCAGAACTCGGCAAATTCATGACATGAGGTTAGAAAGCAGCTGTGTTAGGTCTTTGCCATTTGGTATTTTAGATAATCCCAAGAGACAACTCAACCCTTGGGGAGAATTCTTCTCTCTTCTCGGAAAACCCCAGAATGAAGCCATGCTTGTTCTTAGGAGAAACTGTTGCTCTACATGAAGCCCTGGGGACCTTCAGCCCTGAACAAGGGCTGGTCCCTTTTGCACCAAGGGCAAGGAAGGTCAGGGCATGTGCTAGACTTGCAAAGAAATTATTCAGAGATGAACAAACTCAAATTCAAAGACAGCAGACAGGACAGAGACTGTCTGCCCCTGTCTCCCATTTCAATGGAATTTAAAGGAAAAAATAACATTGTGACAGCACTTTCAAGCTCCAAACACTTCCCATTCACTAACTCATTCAAGTATAATTGCTAAGGCTTCCTGAGGCTTAGGATGTGCCAGCCACGATGCCAGTCACTTTCCATGAGCTACCTACTTAGACTCTCAGCTCGCAAAGGACTCTCATCGCCCCCGCTTCACAGACGAGGGGAGAAGACACAGAAGATGGCAGGGCGTGGCCAAGCTTCCAGCCGTCTGGAGCTGCTACACACAGCAGACGGGCAGCTATGTGCAAGCGCACGGTGACTGTTCTCACAGAATCCCAGGGCCTGTGAAGCAGGTGTCAGTGTACCCGAGTTTTAACTCTGCGGACACAGATGCAGGAGAGTGAGGTGACTTCCCCAAGGTTTTGCAACAAGTTATGGTAGAAGCAGAATGCAATCCAAGGGTTCAAACTCCAGAGTCAAACAAAGCTCCTTCCATTTTCTTCAGGAGCCCAAAACTTAGAAAAAGATGGATTCAGTGGGGTCCGTTGTGATCAAGGCAAGTCTCTTCCAAAGCCAAACTCTCAGTTCTGGACTCAGCTCAGGGAACATCCAAGTGGCCACCTCCAGGTGCCACGCATTGCTGTCTCGTCACCTCCAGGGTCTCAACAGGGCTCTGTCGATGTGCTGCCCTCAGCGCTGCAGGGTCCTGTCCCTAAACCAGATCCAAAAGTGCGTGACTCTCATGCAGATGAAACAGGAGTGAATGAATCGCTGCTGGGAGAGGCTGCAGGACCAGATTAGAGCCAGTCCAGGATGAGGGTGCGTGTCACCCAGAAGCAGCCACTGGCGATCTTAGCAAGGCTGGGACATGTGTATAAAGCATTTCCCACACAGACCGGCCACGTGGAGAGATTCTGCTATTTTCCAGTTACCTTCAGCCTGATCGCTGGATGCAACATAACCATCACAATGGAAACCAGAACCCTCATCTGCAACTGAGTCAAAGAAAAAGAACCAAACATCTCAGAGTTCAAGCGCCAGCAGTGTCTTAACAGAGACAAGAAGAGAGACAGCGCATGTTTAGATGGAACAAGGCATCCTGGTCCAGCAAAGTCTTACGGACACGAGATGAGACAGAGCTGTTTAGATGGAACAAGGCATCCTGGTCCAGCAAAGTCTTACAGAGATGATAAGAGAGCATGTTTAGATGGAACCGGCATCCTGGTCCAGCAGAGTCTTACAGAGATGATAAGAGAGCATGTTTAGATGGAACCGGCATCCTGGTCCAGCAAAGTCTTACAGAGATGATAAGAGAGCATGTTTAGATGGAACAAGGCATCCTGGTCCAGCAAAGTCTTACAGAGATGATAAGAGAGCATGTTTAGATGGAATAAGGCATCCTGGTCCAGCAGAGTCTTACAGAGATGAGAAGAGAGCATGTTTAGATGGAACAAGGCATCCTGGTCCAGCAAAGTCTTACAGAGATGAGACAAGAGAGAGCATGTTTAGATGGAATAAGGCATCCTGGTCCAGCAAAGTCTTACAGAGATGATAAGAGAGCATGTTTAGATGGAATAAGGTGTCCTGGTCCAGCAGAGTCTTACAGAGATGATAAGAGAGCATGTTTAGATGGAATAAGGTGTCCTGGTCCAGCAGAGTCTTACAGAGATGAGAAGAGAGACAGTGCATGGTTAGATGGAACAAGGCATCCTGGTCCAGCAAAGTCTTACGGAGACGAGATGAGACAGAGCTGTTTAGATGGAACAAGGCATCCTGGTCCAGCAAAGTCTTACAGAGATGAGAAGAGAGCATGTTTAGATGGAACCGGCATCCCGGTCCAGCAAAGTCTTACAGAGATGATAAGAGAGCATGTTTAGATGGAATAAGGTGTCCTGGTCCAGCAGAGTCTTACAGAGATGAGAAGAGAGCATGTTTAGATGGAACTGGCATCCTGGTCCAGCAAAGTCTTACAGAGATAAGAGAGCATGTGTTTAGATGGAATAAGGCATCCTGGTCCAGCAGAGTCTTACAGAGATGAGAAGAGAGCATGTTTAGATGGAATAAGGTGTCCTGGTCCAGCAGAGTCTTACAGAGATGAGAAGACAGCAGGTGTTTAGATGGAATAAGGCATCCTGGTCCAGCAAAGCCTTACAGAGATGAGACGAGAGAGAGCGTGTTTAGATGGAATAAGGCATCCTGGTCCAGCAGGGTCTTTTAGAAATAAGAAGAGAGAGCATGTTTAGACAGAAGAAGTCATCCTGGTGGAACTTTGGTTTTAAGATGTTTTTGAAACGTGCATAGTTTTCAACAGGCAAAGGGCCATTTCAAAACAGCAAGTGTCACCCAAGAGTCGGTGACTGGAATTCACCTTCCAGGGATTCCTTCTTCTGGGAAAATCTCCAAGACGGGCCCTTCTTTCTCCAGGTATAAAGGAAATCTCATGCATGCTTGAGGGGAAATATCTAAATGCCTGAGTGTAGATGTTTGAGACTGAGGAGCAAAGTGCTTGATTTAAGCATGTAAACTAGATTTAGGGATCTGTGTTCATATCAAGGATGAGTCTCTCGTGGGTGATCCCTGAACAAGATCATGGCATTGCCAGAAAACCTTTCTTCTACTTTACTTCTGCCTTGCTTCCTCGAGGAAACCTTCCCTCATTCCTTCCACCCCAAGGACTTGGATCGCCTGAGAATCCCGCTGCACTTAGTGGTTGGGGGTCCATGGAGTAAGGCCTGCCGGTTTGCCTGTGATGCATCCATTTGGTGTCCCTACTGTTAGACCAGCCATTCTCAGAGCGAGGTCTGAAGGGACCCCAGGGCTCCCTAAGGTCCTCACAGGAGATCCATGAGGTCAGAACCACTTTTATAAACTGCTAAGGTGTTCTCTGGCCTTGCACTCTGGAAGCGTGTGAGCCTAGGTGATCTGCAATGTCAACCATCTGCTGCCCAACTGGACGTGCCTTGGGTAGCGATGTGCTTAGTGCAAACATGTTCACTGATGCCAGTAGATGTAGCCCAGGATTAGAAGAGCTTTTTGGGGTCCTCGATGAGGTGTAACAACACAAAATAATTTTTATATCAAAAAAGTGTGGGAGCTGCTGAATTAGACCATAAACTTGAGCTATTTGAGAATAAGGGTTGTGTGTTATGTATTTACCTGTTTGAATGAGCAGAGTTGAGGCAACCTACACAGGGCTGACTGTGTGCACCTGCCCAGCACGGCCTCACCCAGTCTTCACCATTCGGCACAACTAAATCTGAGCAACCGCAACCTGACCAAGGCTAGGGCAGGGAGGGGACATCCCGGTTTCAGACCCAGGCCACGAGGCTCCAGGGTCCTGCCGCTAACCCCGGCCGCCCTGCCTCTGTCCCATGGCCGACTGCCTCCTGTCAGCATGTGGCTGACAGGCAGGGGTGCACTGGCCTTCAGCTGGGTGCTTGGGCGGGCACCCAAGTCAGTAAAGTCACAATGACGGAGGACGATCCTGAGAGAAGAACTGAGTGATGATCAAGGAAGTCAGGCATCTTCACCGCAGAGCTGAACAAATCTGGAGCAGCCACTGGAATTGGCTGGTGTCCTGTCATGTCCCTGAACAAGACGGAGCCAGGGGCACAGCTGGGGCCGGGAGCCTGGGGCGAGTCCTTTAGCTGCAGCAGTGTGGGTGCCGTTTAGCGTGGTTTATTTTCCGGATGTTTTTGGCTGGTTCACAGGCTCTGCCTGTGCTCTGCTTTCCACAGTAAAGACAGACCCTTGGCGCGGCTCCACCTTCAAACCTCATAGAAACACCCACACCCCTGCGAGGAGATCCCCGTCTTCTCCACCGGGGAACCGAAGGGAGGCTCTGCTGTATCCACGCTCCTTATTCTGGCTGTTTGCAGGGTCCCCACACCCTGCTCACAGGGGCTCCCCACCCACTACAGTAAAGCGCTGTCCATGCATTTATCTTCCCAACGATATTTTACTAGATATGCTAGAAGAGTAAGAGATTTATCCTTATAGGGCTTATAAGGAAGGGGCGTGGGGAATCTCAGGAGGGAAAAATATTCTGAAGGAAACATCAGAAATGCATATTTAGTGCTCATTTTATAACCTACTGTCATTTTAAGCCACAGAAAAACAGCCTTAAATGTTCAGCAGCAAAAGTGAGCCACTCGGTGCAGAGCTCTTCCCTGTGAAAATTAACCCTGGGAGGGGTGCAGCCCCCAAAGGCAGACCCAGCCCACGCCCGCCCAGCGCTTCGCACAAACCCTTCCCCACAGACACACTTCCTCCTGCCTCCCAGACCCCAGGGTGCTGCGAAGCTGGAAGCCCTTCCTGACAAAGAGAGAAAATACCTCAGGAGACTTCTTGGCAGGAGCGTTCAAGTGGAGCAGAGTCTAAATGTTTAGCTCTCACAGATCAGCAGTACCACGGGAAGCGGCCCCCCCACCCCAGCACGAAGTCACCTAATAAGGCAACATTTTGTTCTGGTTCATGCAAAGGGCGGCGGCCCCCATGTCAGCCTCTGTGCCTACGTGGTGCTTGGGCTTTGTTTTGACTTGGAGAAAGGAGGGCCCTCCTGGCTGTCTGAAGTGAGACCAGCATGGGCTGTGCCAGTCTTCAGGGAGGTTGGGAAGGACAGGGCGCCAAGTCCGGCAGTTCGGGATGGGCCTGCACCCCGTCCTGTGGTGTCACCCACCAGACCCCCCGCACACGTGGCACGGGATGACCTCCTGACTCCGGCAGAATTGCTCAGGCCCCTCAGGAGAAATCCGAGCTCTAAATACATCTGCAGACGTTGCAGGCAAACCTCCCTCCTCACCTTTCTCCAGAGCTGCTCTTGCGTTCTTTACCTCTGTGATGTGACTTGTATCAGAATATTCTCCGACTGCCCAAGGCCCAGTGGGAATCTCCTGGGGATTGCCAGGGTTTCAGGTGACCTCTCCCCCGTGCTGTCCACAGGATCCACGCCGCGTTCTCCAAGCTCATTCCTAAGGACGGGGGCTTCCTCCCAGCCTGCTGCCTTAATCCTGTTCCAGGATGGCTGCTGACCTGCCCCATGGGGAGGCCAGGCCTGCAGGGCCCTGGAGCAGCCTTCGACCTACCTGTCCTGCTCATGAGCACGCTCGGGGCCTGGCCTCCCCGACCAGCGCTGCCACACCACTCCAGCCTTCTTGGTGCTGGACGACAGTTGCCCGTGCGCTGCTCAGTCCCTGAAGGAGGGTCTCCAGCCACAGACATCACATGTGCAGGGAAAATGTGGCTGCAGGAAACATTGAGTGCGCTTGTTTCCAGCCTCCTTTCCTCGTCTGCTAGGGTGGGCCAGACGTTCCTCCCCACAGTCAGCCCCTGTGGTGGGTGTGAGGCCCGGGTCCACCCATCCCTCCCCCTCCAGAGAAGGGCACATGCCCCTCAGGGCCAGAGAGTATATCCTATCCCGCTGGCCACAGCAATTGGCTCAGGGGTGGATGTGTGACCCAAGACAGTCACTGGAGATAAGATCTGGGACTTTCATTTTAAAACAAAAACCAAAAACCTCCACTGGGTCGCTGGTGGGATGGGCAATGAAACCTGAGGGACACCACATCGGGGGCACCTGCCTGAGAAGGACGCTGGTGAGATGAGCCTGCAGGGTGGGGAGACGGGGTCCTGCTGGGGAGACAGAGTCCTGAGGTGGTGTGGAGCTGACACCAGCACACGCAGGGGCTGCGGAGTTCCCGGGAAGATTGCCTGCCCCGTGCATGCTGCTCTCCGCCCTGTCACAGGCACTCACTGCCCACACGTGTGTGTGGGCGGAGACTACTCCAGCCCCTGTGCCTCCTCCCAGGCTGGACACACAAGTACAGCGGGACGAGCAGCAGCAGGAGCAGCCTCGTCTGGGAGTCCAAGCAGAGCTGTCTTTCAGCCAAGTCCCCAAGAGAGCACACAGCCTGGTCCCAGCACCCGGGGATGCAGGGAAGACATGAACATCGCCTTCAGCGAACAAACGTGGGAAACGTCAGTCTCCCTCGGCAGGGCGCTTCCGTGAGTCCCCAGGAAATCCACACAATCACAGAAGCACAGAACATCATACCCAGAGAGAAGTATTCCTTATGGAAGTGTCCATACCAAAATACCAAACACGGTGCAAGAATCTATTACTCAGAACTCGGTTTGGTCAACTATGTTCCATCATGCAATCATCTAAACAGAACCATACACGCCATGCTGTGGAAAAACGTCTGACAAACACGGCCACACCGAAGAATCACCGGGAGAGCTGACCACACGTTCAGGATCCCTGTGTCCCATCAGCATGTCAGGCTCGGAGGCTGCATTTTCCCAATAACCTGAGATGGTTATGTATGGAGCACATGGAGTAACATGTGCTGACGGCACAGGCGTGGCAGCACAGGTGCAGCACTGCATAACGGAATACGGTATTCACATACCCACAGGTGTTTCCACTGGCAGTCATCCCTGGATTATGCATTGACAAGATATTTTAGTTTATTTTCCTTGCTTGTTAATATCTCCTACAATAAACTTTTTTTACTAAGCAAAAAGATGTATTCAACTGCCATTCTGAACATAGCCAAGCTTGCACCTTGGCAGAGCCAATTCTCAGGTAATACACACAGCAGTTGGTGCTTGGGGGCTGAGAACAAAAATGCATTGTTACGAAGGCCAGGCCATGTGCCACTGTCACTGCAAAGAGGGTCGTGGGAACCCTGAACGCCACTCCTTCCGATAATCCTGCACCACTCAGACAGCTACACTCCATTGGTTGCTAAAAACTTCACTGTGAGTAATGTGCTCTTGGAAAAGATGAAGGGATTAGGATAGAAAAGAAAACAAGCTGTTTAAAAAATACACGGCCCCCCAAACAAATAAATAAAACAGAAATAAGTACAGGAAAGGATTAGAGATGTTCCTGAAAATAATTAGACATCTACATTTTCCATCCACCACAGAATGATTAAAATACGCTTCTTAGTTATTAGTTACGTTACCTTCAGTTCTTCCCTTTCCTCCAGTTTTCTTTTTAAATTCTTTGCAAAAGTATTTAGAGTCCCTCTCCTAAGTGTGAAAAATGTCCCAAACATCTTGTTGGAAACAAGGCCCATGGTAGATGCTTCCAACTCTCCTTTCTTAGAACTTTCCCCAGTGCCTCCAATTTGCTTTCGAAGAGGACACTTTTCAAAAGACGTGAACTATATCCCACACACAACACAGAGCCCTGTGCAAACCTGGCTCCCTCCTAGCTGAGCACCAAGAATTAACAGGAGCGTGCCCTGGGCCATCGGGTGCATTTATTTCCACCATTCTCTCCTAGTCTTCTAGGGTGGGCAAGACCTTCCTCCCACAGTCGGCCCCCGTGGTGGGCGTGAGCCTGATGATTCTGGCAAGGCTCCTCTGGTTGCTCTTGAAGAAACTCCCAAGGAGAAGTTACATCTTCTCACTGTCTTCTGTACGACATCGCACCTCTCATTTCCTAACTTCTTTGATGTTTTTTCTAGTCACCTTTAATTCTATTCCTGTTCAGTTGCCCAGCCCACCGCCAATTGCTGAATATTTTAAAGCCTTAACCCAGTTCCAGAGCTGAGTAGGATCCCTGCCCCGCACCCCCACAGGGGCAGCCTATGGTTCCCAAAGGAGCGAAGCAAGGTGGCATGGTGCCAGGACGATGGGACGTCCGCACTCAAAGAAAATGCCGTCTAGACACAGACCTTACGCCCTTAATAAATTAACTCTGATATATCACGGAGCTACGTGTAAAACACAGAACTATACAACTCCTAGAAGGTAACGCAGGAGAAAATGTAGGCGACCTTGGATTCAGCGATGACTCTTTAAAGACAACCTCAAAGGCACAATCTGTGAAAGAAATCACTGATAAGCGGGACTTCCTCGAAGTGGAAAACGTCCTCTCTGCAAAGACACCGTGAAGAGAATGAGAAGACAAGCTGCAGACGGGAAGAAAATCTCTACAGAACACACATCTGATAAATCACTTAGGTCCAGGCCAGGCACGGTGCCTCGCACCTGTAATCCCAGCACCCTGGAAGGCCGAGACAGGCAGATAGCTTGAGCTAAGGAGTTGGGGACTACCCTGGGCAACATGGCCAAACCCTCTACAAAAAAAAAATATATAAAAACTAGCCGGGAGCGGTGGTGTGCGCCCATCTACCCAGGAGGCTGAGGCAGGAGGATGGCTTGAGCCCAGGAAGTGGAGGTTGCAGTGAACCATGATTGCACTACTGCACTCCAGCCTGGGTGAGAGAGACCCTGTCTCAAAAAAACAGACGAACAAAAAAGTTATGTCCAAAATATATCTACAAAGAACACTTACAATTCAACAATTAAAAAAAATTAATTAAAAATCAGGCATCATATCTGAACTGACACTTTATCGAAGAAGATATACAGCAGATGTCAAATAGGCATATGAAAGGCATTTAATACCCTGTGTCATTAGCTGATTGCAATTAAAGCAATAATGAGACACCACTGCAAACCTAGTAGAATTCCTAAAATCAAAAACAGTGACACCACCAGCTGCTGGGGAGGCGGCAAAGCAGCAGGAGCTCTCACGCCTTCCTGCTGAGACTGCAGAACGGTGCGGCCGCCACAGAAGCCAGCTTGGCAGTTTCTTATGAAGACACACAGAGTTTTACCGTACCATCCACCAATCATGTTCTCAGGTATTTAGCCAAGTGTGCTGAACCCTGATGTCTACAAAAACCTATATATGAGTGTTCCTAGCAGCTTTATTCATAATTGTCAAACATTGGAAGCAACTAAGATGCCTTTCAGAGGTAAACAGATGAACTACGGTGCATCCAAACAATGGAATACGATTCAGCACTGAAAGGAAATGAGTGATCAAGCCATGAAAAGACACAGAGGAACCTTAAATGAATATTAGTAAGCAAAGGAAGCCAGTCTTTAAGGGCTGCATACTGTATGAGTCAGACTCTCTGACATTCTGGAAAAGGCAACATTATGGAGATAGTAAAAAGATCAGTGGTTTCCAAGGGTGAGGGGGAAGGAGGGCTGGGTAGGTGGGGCTCAGAGGGTTTTCAGGGCAGCGGATCAACTCTGTATGACGCTATGATGGTGGGTACCTGTCATTACACATTTGTGATGACTCATAGAATGTCCAACATCAGGAGTGAACTCTATTGTAAACTATGGAAGCTGGTTAATAATGATCTATCAGTATTTGTTCATCGATTATAAAAATGCACCACACTAATGCATGATGTTCATTCCAGGAAAAGCGGTGGAGGTGTGGGTGCTTAGGAGATACCTGGAAACTCTGTGCTTTCTGCATAATTTTTTTCTCAAAAAGTAAAACTGCTCTAAAAATAAAGTCTGTGAAAAAGAAATACTGTTCCACCCTAAGAGTAGATGCGAGAAGACGTGCTAAATGCTCACATGAGACACCGACTCACACTATCTGGTGTTCGCCTGTGGCTCCTCATTGAGCTTCAGATAATGTTTCTCGACCTAATCAAGACCTCTAGTCTCGGAAATGGTTCTGGTTCCTCCCTCTCCTTTTATTTGCTCAAAACTCCAAATCTTTGCTTTGCCACCTCTGAAAATGACTAAAAATGTTACCAGATGCCATTGGAAACTCAGAGGTGTTCCGTATTTTATTGAGCATATACTAGATATTCAACGTGGCTTTACAAATTATAAAAAGACACACACACACACACACACACGCACAAATAAAAGGCAGTATTTTTAAACACAAAGGTAAAGCATTACACAAAGAGAAATATCTTCAGTAATTTATTAACTAACATCTGCTTCAACCTAAAATTTCGTATATACCCATAATTTAACTTCCTACGCATTTTGCTTGTAACACATTACTATTTCAAAAATTTGAAGTAATGGTTTTAAAGTATTTTAGCACTCATGAGAAAACATAATGATTGAAAATGCTTAACATTTAAAAAAATTATTGAGCCAATAAAATCTCTCTTCCCAAAGAAATATTTTTAAGAAAGTTTTCTCATTTTTTTGTTTTAAATATTGACTTATAAAATTAAAGTATCCTTCTTTTTTTCTGATGCAAAGTCATACCAAAACAGAAAAACAAACTTATTTCCAAGTTTCCAAACAAAAGAGAAAAAATGCCTTTTAGTTGAGACTAATCTTGGAAAATTTATTTCCCAAGTTAACTTCAAAGAGTTATGAGCTGTAAAAACACGAGGTTAGAGAGAACACTTCATGGTCAGGATTTAATTATAAATAAAGATAGTGGGCCTGTCTCCTATTTTCCGTATATCGTCCTGTCTTTTTTTATAGTGTCTTCCAAACAGTTTGCCAAATACTGCTGTGCATTTCGAGGATGACGGAATGTGCCACCCACTCTACACTTTGCAAAGTCTAACTCTGTATTAGAAGTGCTATAGTAGGCCGGGCACAGTGGCTCACGCCTGTAATCCCAGCACTTTGGGAGGCTGAGATGGGCGGATTATGAGGTCAAGAGATCAAGACAATCCTGGCTAACACAAAAATACAAAATACTCTACTCTCTACTAAATGCTACTAAAAATGCAAAAGATTAGCCGGGTGTGGTGGCAGGTGCCTGTAGTCCCAGCTACTCGGGAGGCTGAGGCAGGAGAATTGCTTGAACCCAGGAGGCAGAGGTTGCGGTGAGCTGAGATCACACCAGCACACTCCAGCCTGGGCAACAGAGCAAGACTCCATCTCAAAAAAGAAAAAAAGAAGAAGAAGAAAAAAGAAGTGCTACAATATCCATAACAAAGCCTGAAAATTCATCTGAGGCTTTTTTGCTCAGCTAAAAATTTTAGTTCTGAAAGTACATTAAATCTGCATACATACAAGTTAAAGATAAATAACCTATTGTAAGAACTTGTCATAAAGTCTGAACTATTATATTTCACATGCAGTGTCCATGATTAGACAGTGCCCTAGAATCATGTACTGTACGGAGACTTGTGCAGTGGTATATAAACACACACAGGCATGCAGAGGGGGCACAAAAATAGGATAGAATTATTTTTTCTAGGATAAATAATAATTATTCTTTCAAGAGAAACCTCCCTGCCGGCCAAGGGGGTAGACGCGTTGCTGTAGCTTCATAAAAGACTTGGATTTTTTCTTAGTTCACTTCAACTGTACTTGGATGGTTCCCATAAAAATAGTAAGAAAGAATCACCAATTAAAAATAACTATTTTATATCAAATATATGTGGCCATGAAAACAAAAGATAAATTTGGGGGAAATTTTCACTTCGTCTTCAGCCTATATTTGACACACCGGGAGAAATTTCACTCCAGTTCACAATGGAAACTTGTATCAGGGACAGGCGAGAATCCCCCGGACCTCTTTCACTAGTATCCGTTTTCTTCACTAGACGTCACAAGCATTCCTATTGTAAAGTGACTCTTCACTGGGAAGACAGTTGGGACATTAGGTGATTGCAGAAAGAAGGGTGATGGCGTTGGTGGTGCCGTCGATAGACCTGAGGACAGAGCAGGGGGCAATTTCAGCTCCATGCTGAGCCTTTTATTGATAGGCTTTGTTTTCAATGCGAGAAATTCAAATCCAAGCCACACTGACAGAAATAATTCTATCCTGCTTGTTATGGATTCAAAATTCATGGACGGAAGGCTTAACTCTGAATGTGACCATATTTGGAGATAAAGCCTTCAGGAAGTTAATTAAGGATAAATGAGGTCATCATAAGAGTGGGGCCCTGATCTAGCACAACTGCTGTCCCTGCAGGAAGATGGAGAGATCTAAGGAGCACACTGAGAGAAGACTACAGAGGGAAGACCGCAGAGGGAAGACCACATGGAGGCCGGTCAGAGAAAGAGCCCTCACGAGGCCAGCCCTGCCAGCACCTCGAGCCTGGACTTCCAGCCCCCAGAACAGTGATAGGATCCATTTCTGCTGCTCAAACCACCAGACTGTGCTACTTGTTACAGCAGCCCTAGCTGATTAATACACTCTATTCACATTTGATTTTTAAAGAAAGCCCAAGGAAATTTCCTTAACTGAAGATTCGCTTAAGGAACTGCATTTATTTATAGGCAGAGTTGTCAGATAAAATGCAAATGCCACATTCAATCTGAATTTCAGATAGATAAGGAATAATTTTCAGTAATGAATATCTGCTGCAAACTTTATACCTTTTAAAATAGCATTGCCTTTTATTCTTCTCCATTCAGAGATGCTGCTGATGTTACTTTTATCAGCTTTACTAGCTTAAAAAAAATATGTTCAAGGTCGAAGGAGAAAATTATCCAGTGGGATTAACTTCAAACCCTACCCTCCAGGTCTGGGTTAACCTTATGTCAGCGGAATGCATCAGAGTGCATTTCTTGCACAGCAGTGAGACCCGCTGCCTTAGGGGTAGTGAGCCCTGTGTCACTCTGGGTGGCAGCAGCTGCCTGTCATCATCCTCCCGTCATGAGCTTGAGTCTGGCTCACAAAGGGGTACTCAGGTGAGGCATTAGTTCCTTAGACATGGCACCAAAAGCATAGCCACAAAAGAAAAGATAGGTAAACTGGGCTTTACCAAAATTAAAAACACTGTTTGTTTTGAGTATGACAGAACGTGTCATCCACTACACTTTACAAAGTCTAACTCTGCATTAGAAGTGCTACAATATCCATAATAAAGCCTGAACTTCCTTTGAGGTTTTCTAGCTTAGCTAAACATTTTACCTCTGAAAATACATTAAATCCACATACATACAAGTTAAAGACAAATAACCTGTTGCAAGGATTTGTCATAAAGTCTGAACTGTTATATTTCATAGGCGTATACATGATTAGACAGTGCCCTAGAATCACATACTATATGGAGACTTGGGCAGTGGTGTATAAACACACACAGACATGCAGAGGGGGTGCAAAGAATAGGCACTGTTCTTCGAAGAACCCCACCAAGAGAGTGAAAGGACAGCTCAGAGTGGAAGAAAATATGTGTGAATCATAAATCCGGTAAGGACGTGCATCTAGAATACATAATGGAGTCTAATACTCAAATGCCTTCAAGAAACTTTGTGTTTTGTCTTATACATGATTATGGGAAAAATTAAAGTACGTGCAAAACCTTATTGATAATAGTTACCATGTGTCACAGTGATCTGTACATTTTAAGATAAAACAGTTGACCTAGAAGCTGCTTAAATTGCGTCTCCAAGGCCCCACCCACCCCAGAGGTTCTACTCTAGGGTGTGCTTTAACCATGACTAGAGGTGAGATGAGGCAGGTGAGCAGCTGCCCCTGCCCCTTGCAGGCCTATGAAGCCCCTGAGATGCAGAGCTCTGACTGCTCCACAGACCGTGCCTCCGGTTGGGAGGAGTCTTACCTGGTGCTGGCGTGTGCCGCTGTAACAAAAGTGCCGTGGGCTCGATGGCTTATCAACAGGCATTCATTTTTCACAGTTCTAGAGGTTAGAAGCTCAAGATCAAGGTTCTGGCAGATTTGGGGTCTGCTGGGGACCCATTTCCTCATTCACAGATGGCGCCTTCTCGGTTGAGCTCATGTGGCAGGAGGGGCAAGGGTCTCCCAGGCTTCTTTTCATAAAGCACTAATTCCATTGCCCTCACGACCTCATCACCTTCCAAAGGCCCCACCCCCTAACACCATCACCCTGGGGGTGAGGATTTCAACACAGGAATTTGGGGACACACATACATGTAGACCATAGCAGGGAGACAGGAAACAAACACATGATATTTTAGCAAAAAGAAAGTTTATGTGTGTGTGTGTGTGTGTGTATGACTGTGTATCTATGTACCTGCATGTATATATAAATATACACAAATACATATAAACTTTATATACATACACAGGTATATATATACACACATATATACACACACATATACATATATAAACTTTATATACATACACACATATACACACACACATAAAACTTAAACACACACATAGATAAATCGATATTGCGTATGAATGCACATGTGTGTTTACGCTCAGGAATGTTGTAAAATGAAAAGTGAACAAGTGATCAGTGTGAGTTAAACACAGGATCCACCCCACGTAGAGAGATCGCGATTAACAATTGCTTTTTCCTAAAATGACAGCACAGGCTGAGTCTGTGGCGGATGTGGCAGAGGTGCCCAGTTGCTTCCCGAGCCGCCCCCTGCCTTGGCGCAGACGGAATTATGGCAGGCACATAGCGAGTCTCCACTCCCAGCCCCCTTTCTGGGGAGCGTGCCTACGTGACTGTGTTTGTTCCAGTGAGATGGAGATGAACAGTGAGATGGAGGGAACAGGGTTGGTTCGATTCTGGGCTGGAGCTTTCAGGAGAAAGATTCTGCTTCCTCCTGATGATCTATCCCCTCCTGAAACTGTCATCCATGAAAACACAGCCAGGAGGGAACCAGATCCCTGAGTGATCACATGGAAAACAGCTCCACTGGCAACACTTTCCCAGGGCAGGACCATCACGTGATGAAACACTGCACTTCTGACTTGCTGAGCCTCTGAAATGTGGGTGCATTTCTTTCCACAGTTTAAGTTGCTCTATCTGACAACCCCAGATGCGTAATTCAGAAACACACCCTCTAATGATAAACAAGGCAAACTGAAGCGTCAGGCGGGTCATCTGGACCCTCGCCTACTGTTTGGGTGAACATTTGCAGTTTTTCATATGTAAACAGGGAAAACAATATCATCTCCTCATCCCCAAAGTGAGGATAGCATGAAAATGACACCTCCTCCGAGAATGCAGTGACAGCCTCATGTCTCAGGGCCAGATAACACCTCCTCCGAGAATGCAGTGAGAGCCTCGTGTCTCAAGGCCAGATAACACCTCCTCCAAGAATGCAGTGAGAGCCTCGTGTCTCAGGGCCAGATAACACCTCCTCTGAGAATGCAGTGAGAGCCTCGTGTCTTGGGGCCAGAAAATGACACCTCCTCCGAGAATGCAGTGAGAGCCTCCTGTCTCAAGGCCAGATAACACCTCCTCCGAGAATGCAGTGAGAGCCTCGTGTCTCAGGGCCAGAAAGGTGGGCACAGAGGACACATTCGTCTTCAGTTATTGAAAGAATTTTAAAAAATAAATATTACTTTCAAGACTGTTTGTCAGTGAACATAACTCTTACATCACTGAAACATTCTGTGTTTTGATGCAGATGCAACATATAACTGAAGAACATGTTTTCCGGCGCTTTTGAAACGACTTCTTTGTTTGCCCTTTCATCTGAAACACAATAGCCCGACGTATTCTGGCATTGGTTACTAACGCGACTTTCAGGCGGAAGCAGAGAGATACATGTCTGTACCAGATTTTATCTGAGACACGAATGTAGGATGCAGGTACATAAAAGGGGAAAGATGATAAATATGAAGCAACAGAAGTAAGGAAAAGGGTTGCCTCTATTAAAAACATAAAGCTGTCTTTTTAGAGAAAAATAATGATGAAGTACATGTGTGGTTAGACACATATACATGTGCACACTCATGCGCCACGTCATTCCTGGGGAATGAATAAAATTCCTTAGCAAATGCATTAACATTTTTTAAATTCTCAGTGCAATCATTGCCTTGATTGTAACTATAGTAATGCCTCATGCTTGGCAAACAAGTCCTCATCAATCAGCACTTGATAAGGGTGACTACAGAGAAAGATTAGTTCATTAATTGTACGAACTTTGTCCTTTCTCAAAGGAGGATGGACTGGTAAAAATATTTGGGGGGCTGGTAAAATTCTTTACTAGTCACCCAACATAAATCGTTAATCGCTCACAGCTAGGGAGAGGGCTGCTGTTGATAGAACAAGATGCAGTTGGAGAAGATGCCATTGGTGGGTGCTCCTTGGCTGGTAGGCGAGAGCTGGCAGGAATTCTCGTCTTAGTGTGACCTGACCACATGAGTCTTTTCCCAAAGGGTCATATTATTCATGGGGCATATTAATTATCTGTGGGTCTTTAAGTTAACTGATGGGAAGACCATGAAAACGGAATCACAGTGAAATCTCTTCTACTACGTTACTATTTTCTTTTTTTTTTTGAGACAGAGTCTCACTCTGTCGCACAGACTAGAGTGCAATGGCGCAATCTCAGCTCACTGCAATCTCTGCCTACGAGGTTCAAGTGATTCTCCCGTCTCAGCCTCTTGAGTATCTGGAATTATAGGCACCCGCCACCATGCCCAGCTAATTTTTGTATTTTCAGTAGAGACGGGGTTTCACCATGTTGACGAGGCTGGTCTCGAACTCCTGACCTCAGGTGATCTACCCACCTTGGCCTCCCAAAGTTCTGGGATTACAGGCATGAGACACCACACACCTGGCCCTAAGTTACTATTCTTAAGTGTGAACAGCAAAAAGAGATATTTCACTCAGTTTATGCTTCAAGCCAAATCTGTAATCACAAGACACAAATTTCTTAGCAACAGGTAAATCTTGGTGCTATTAATCCTGTCATTACCATTTCTAGTACCTGATTTCTCAAAAACCTAGTTACTATTACAATAAACATGCATGTATGCATGCACACACATGCACACGCACACACACGCACATGCACACACATGCACACACACACGCACACAGAGGCGCACACATGCACACACATATGCACACACACGCACATGTGCACAGGCACACGTGCACGCACACATGCACACACACATGCACATGCACACACACATGCACACACATACATGCACACACACGTACATGCACACACGCACATGCACACAGGCACACGCACATGCACACGCACATGCACATACACATGCACAAACGCACACACATTCAGGGAACAGCCTCAAGAGATGCCCTGAATCCCTCCTATTTGCCGAGTCCAATACCAAGCTCAATGTGCACACCTGGAAGTTAATTCCATTCCTAGACACCAAGTGGACACTGGTGCATCCAACCAGACTGAGTTCTGGGGCTTTTCTGGGAAGTCGGTCTTACCATTACCATTTTAAAGATGAGATGCTGAAACCCAGATGGGTAAAATGCATTGATCAGGATCACACAGTGGGGGCCGAGAACTGGCCCAGGCCCCCTTTCTGTCCTTCCCAGGGACCAGGGAGGCTCCGAGCAGCAGCAACAATAACTTCGATGGGAAGAAAGCTTCCGGGGGACTGACGGCGTGCAGGAGGAGGAGTGAGCACACCTAATATCCCTCCAGCCACTGTGTTCCCTTGTGCAGAAAAGATGGTTTCTGGGGCAGGCAGTGTCCTAATGCACCTTCACGGTACACAACGCCGACCACTCTCCCGTCTCCTCCCCATGCCTGACGTGGTCCCTCCTAAATAAGACAATGAGAAGGTTGCAGCTCTGCCTGCAGGGTCCGGGGTGGAGACATGGCCGATCTCCTGGTTCTCACTTTGGAGGCCCCATGTGTGTGCCTGAGAGAGCTTCTGCCTGGTGCTGTTTGCCATGAGATGGCTTCTGAAGCCACGCCCCCTGCCTGGTGGAGGATCACTGGGAGCGGGAGCATTCACAGGTGTGTGCCACTGGGCCCCTCCCACACTGTCAGCCTCAAAGATGCCCCGGAGGCCAGCAGCTCTGGAACTCAGTGTGCCTGTCAATCTGCGGGCCGTGGGAGGAGGCTGGAAATCACAGCTCTGGGCTAAACCCCGGCCTCGGCCACTTAGAGATTTTGAAAAATGAACTTACCTATGAGACAAGCACCTCCAAGTTCGCAGGGCTAGTCTAAGAATCAGTTTCTGTGATGCATTAGAACACACAGTGCTTTGCCGGGTGCCCCCTGAGCATCGTATGAGGCCAGTATCAGACCTCCTTAGTTTAAGGAGGAGTTGAATGTCATTTAGATTTAGAAAACGAAGTCAGGCAAATACCCCTCCTTCCAAGGCGAGAGCTCAAGGCCTGTGTGTACACGTGTTGGTGTGTGTTTCCAAACCACTGAGATAGGGTTTGCTTTTATTACTATTTTCTGTACTTATGTTGAAAAGCTTCATTCTGATTACTTAACCACAGTGTGATTGAATATTGAAATCTGAAAATCGAATATGATTGAAATTAAAACCTTCTTTTATAATTATGAAAATTGGATACATTCAGTTATGCATATTTTGGTAAGTTAATTAATGTTTTTAAACAATACACTTTTACAGTCTATACTTATGAGGTGGTATTTGCTTTCATTTAGTATTTTAATCTCTTCAAATGACCAAAAATTAATAACTTATGAATCTAATTGGTATCTTGATGTTTGTGTAATGTCATATTTGAAAAACAGAATAAACAGGAAAAACTTAGAAATAAAAAAAGAAAACATAATTTGTATCATTTTCCCTTAGGGAACGCATTTTAGCATGATTTAAAGCAGAATCAAAAGATAATTATCTTTTGGCACTAATTTTAATATGTGCGCTAAAACAAAAATTATCATCCCTAAATAAAGCAGGAGTCTTTTCACTGAGGGGCTCCGAGAACTGCAGGGCGTCCTGGACATCAAGGACTCTTCCTGGACATTGAACAGAACTGCTTTTAATGGTTTAGGGAGGAAGGCATTTTTCTCCCAAGCAGGAGGAGGAATTTCACAGATGACAAAACTGGGGGCCTCTCTGTTCTCTCCAGCTCACAAGCAAAACCTAACACAACAGATGAAAAGGCCGCAGGGTCCTGGGGGCTCGGCCTGGAGCAAGCTCCTGGGAACCCAAGGCGCATTCTGGGGGCCTCAAACAGCCCTGGGCTTTTGGGAGAGCGTTGGAGGAGGCAGCAAACAGTCGCCTCCAGCGCCCGCGTGGGATGTGAAATAAAGGCGATGAAGCATCAGTGCCCGGGGCCCGCACCGTCTGAGAGGCCACGAGGAACAGCTTCCCGCGTGGGGAGGCGCAGGGGCCGCAGGGTGGGCTGCTGGGGCCGGAGGGTGCAGAGCCGGACTCGCCTTAAAAACTAATCATCCCGAGGCCGCTCCCGCACCCCACGTCGGGCTTCAAGGACGCTGGAGGAAAGGAGTCCGCAGCTTCAAGTGGTTCCCGAGCGTGGGCGGGGAGAGAGTCCTGTGGGCAGCCCCACCCCAGCCTGGAGAGGCCGCGGACACCCTCAGAGCTGGGACCCGCACCCGAGTCCCTCCTTCCCTCCCGCGCAGCCGCGGACCCCCGGCAACACTTCAGCATCCCCGTGCAGGGAGGGGAAGGCCTGGACTTGGAGGGTGGTCCCCAGCAACAGTGGAGAAGACGCCTCGGGCTGAGACCCGCATGGCCCGAGGACTCAGTCCTGCCTGGGCCCCATCACAGCGAGGAGGGTGTTGCTCTGAGGCCCTGAACTTCAGAGTCCACCTCGTCCGCACCATGCCCCCAGCGGTGTCTGGACCCGACCCAGCCAGCAGCCGCCCACCCTGCTGGTATGGGGCTGCCGGGTGCTGCCTCGGCCTTAGGAGGACCGCGCAGGACACAGGGGCTCAGGGCGGTGAGGGGTCAACAGAGATAGGTGCTCAGGGCGGAGAGGGTCAAGCTCCAGGGACCTCTGCCCTTCCTTTAAAGCGAAGGTGTGTCCGGAGCGGCCACTCCCCGCTGCAGGCTGCTGGGGGGTCTTTGCCCATAGGAATCCAATCTGGCCTGGGTCTGAAGGAATTCGGCCTGAGCTACAGATCCCAATTTGGTTCAAACCCCACAAGAGGCATGATTTAGGTTCCACAGTGCATGCTATGAGTGGGACCTCGTAACGGGCGGCCCTGCACTCCGTGCATCCATCCCAAATCCCACGGGGAGCAGGGTGCTGGCAGAGGGAGAAGGAGCTCCCTGGGCTGGCTGAGCCAGCACCCAGCCTCTCTCTACCCAGCCACCTGTGTAGGTGACGGGACGGTAAGGGCTTCCCTGCTTGGCCCTTGGTGGGAAGCTTGGTGGGGTGGGAGCTGCATGCTGACACAGCTCTTCCGTCTTCCTCGTCACCCTGCTTCGCAACCAGCCAACCCCAGAACCCCAGGTCACAGGACCCCAGGTATTTGACGGGTGGAGACCAGAGTGGGTGAATTTCTCTGCGCGTTGAACCGCTTTTGCAATATGTGTTTTTTTAAATCTCCAACATGAAGTAGCCTTTAACCAGTTGGTCTCATCCCGGCTAATGATTGCAGGCCCGGTGCAGGCGTGTTTCCAAAGAAGCAAAGTCCGACCTGAAGGAGAGGCCGAGAGGAGCCGGGAGCTGGGCCCAGGGAAGCCTGAGCTGCGCTTGCAGGCGAGCGCTGTGCAGACGCCGGTAGGGGCCAGGCCCGCTTGGCGAAATCCATTTCCCCTCTATATCAGGCACTGCTTCAGCTTTCGTTTTCAGTGATATAAAGGCCCTTTCAAAAATGCCAGAGAGAACTCGTGCCCGAGGGAGCACACGCCCCATGGTGAGAGGGACCCCAGCAGCAGATGCTCCCGGCAACTTGGGCAAAGTGAATCCCATTTCAGAACCAAATGAGGTCCCCAAAACACAGAATGTAGATGGGCAGCCGACCTGACCGTCTCCCCGCGTGACAAAGCCCTTTGGCAGCATGGCTCTGTCAGGATTTGAGCACACGATGTTAAAAGGAAAGCAACCAAATCCACCTTGCCAGCGGGCCACGAACACCGAATTGCCTTTAACTGCCAGCTCCGAGGACTGTGTGTGGTCCCACGTCTGGCCTTGTGTCCTGATAATCAGGAACGGTCTTCCAGGACATGCAGTCCCAGAACGGCCTGTGCAGGCCTGAGATGGGGGGGCCTCCATGCCCCTCCTCTGCACCCCCACCCCTTCCAGGGGCAGGCTGCCCAGGAGCCCAGGAGCCCAGCAGAATGCTTCTAACTTCCTAAGTACAGAAAAGTTTCTACAGAAGCTTAACAGAAGCTTCTTGAGCTCCTGCACCTATTTCTTACTTCTTTCATGTTCTCTTTAGGGCTCTGCATAATAGTAGGATACCTTAAGGTGTTGATTAATTGGTGGAAATCGAGACAAGTTTTTCAGCATGACTTTAAGAAATCTACAGAGAGTAAGTATAACATGATGGGGCTTATCTGGTCCCCTGTCTTGTGGGAGACTACGGCACCTGAAAACAACGTGATGGCAGCTCACTGTGCGTGAAAGACACGGATACCTGGTGGGGAAGGGGCGCTGCACACAGCACACACAGTTCAAACGCGAGTTTTAACCGACTCGTCCCATGGAATGATCTTCCTACCAAAATGTGAAAAACGCTGATTCCTCGTGGGGAACGGGCATTGCACACAGTTCAAATGCGAGTTTTAATCCACTCGTCCCATTGAATAATTCCTACCAAAATGTGAAAAACGCTGATTCCTCGTGGGGAACGGGTGCCACACACAGTTCAAACATGAGTTTTAACTGACTCATCCCATTGAATAATCATCCTACCAAAATGTGAGAAACACTGATACGTGGTGGGGAACGGGCGATGCACACAGCACACGCAGTTCAAACATGAGTTTTCACCGACTCATCCCACTGAATAATCATCCTACCAAAATGTGGGACAGCTGGCCTTCCACACGTTCTCTGTCTTCCCATTATTTCTGAACGCTCCTTCCCTTGGGTCCTGTCACTACGGCAAATGGTGGCCAATGGCACCCATGATACAGAAACCGTCCTGTGAGCCTGGATGCCTCCTCACCCCAGAGACAGAGCCCTTCCTGGCTTTGACGTGCCACGATCATATGCTTTTTTTGTCTAGAGGAGATATGTTTTATTACAAATGGGTTATGTAACCCTAAGCACCTCGGTGTTTGTAATTCATGAAGAGTGTTATTTTGTGAAGATGTTAGTAGCTGGCTCAAGTAAGAAAAGAAGTTGCAGTCTCCTCTTCAATATTTTAGATCGGTTTTAAAAGAAATCAGGCAGAAATCTAGAGAGTACTTAATATGCCAGTAGGGAAGAGTACTAATTCGATTTACATTTGTTTAAATCTTACATAATTAAAAGACTGTATCTTACAAAATGTCTTATCTGATAAAATCTTGTAACCAGTTTATGTATCTTCTATGAAAAGAGTAATAAAACAAAGATTATTTGAGACAGTAAAGGAATTAACACAATTTTATATTGATGGGAAAAATGGAGTAATGCACTTTTAAGTAACAGGCAACTTCAGATTTTACTCATGTATTTAATGTATATTGATTCACATGATGAAAGTGATGATTTTCTTACTAAATGAGCCAAGAGAATGTTTCACTTATATATTTATTAAATTTAAATCAATATAAGTCTAATAGGCAACCTCTAGGGGTGCCTAGATTCTCTTTTCCAGTTATTTATCAATTTGGTTATTTTGTTTGTTTCATTCAGCTTGTTTTAAAAAGAGTAATGATGCTACAATAGGGCCCGTGGAACATATGCTGGTACAACTCTTTATTAATTTAATACATATTTATTGTGTGGCTACTATGTGCGAATTTTCAAGTGCCGTCACTCAACACCTGCAGAGCACCTCGGAGGGCAGTGAGGGGCCACCCTCGGTGGGCTCTCTGCTGGGGCCTAGGGTGAGCAACAGGCTGGTGGTGAGGGGGGCGGTCTTTGCCAATCTAAATCCAATCTGGCCTGGGTATGAAGGAATTCTGCCTGAGCTACAGATCCCAATTTGATTCAAATCCCACAGGAGGCATGATTTTATTGTGTAGCTACCATGTACAAATTTTCAGAGTAGAAGTATTTTATTTTCCTTTGTAAGAATAGTCCCTTTTAAGAAAACTACTATCATTATATGCTCCAAAGCATATGGACCGCATCTTCCTAGTGTACACATAGGCATTTAGATGCATGGCAACCATATTCTATGTCTGCGGTAACAAAAGTCACATTACATTATTTTCATACAAATTCATGGGGAAAAATACTACTTTTAACTCTTATAAAGAAACAAGAGAGAAACAAAAAGCAATGCATTTTCAGTTTGGCCCTTTTTTATAAAAGAACATGAAAAAGTACTGACAAGCTAGGTAAATTTTTTTAAATACCCAAATAATTGTCAAAAATTATTTACATTTTCTCAAATGAATGTGTCTACATGTACCAAAGATGATTATAAGTAAAAGTATATTTTAAAAGTAAAAATTAAGTATAAATGACACTCTTCTGATATTTGAAATGTCAAAAACAGTGGTCACTATATATATCCTATGATTGCTTGTCATTTCATTGTTAAAACTTAATAAATTAAATACTATTTTTAATGTCCTAAAATACCAACTAGGTGTTTCTTCAGCCCCTCAGAAAGAACTTGTAGCTGGAAAACTGTTATTAAACACAGAGTCCAGTAGCTTCATGCCCTGTGCCTGTAAGTCAACTCAATGCCATCTTTCGTGCTCCACTCATCTCGGCTGACTTAAATCAAATTATAGTGTGGGGTAACTTCTGTAAACTGGAATTTCCTAAAACATTATTTTCAGTCCCACTAAATACCAAAAGCCTGCTCAGTTTTTACTGGTTAATTATAATTGGCAGGTCACTTGAAGTCTTGGAAATCTGCAAGTGGCAAGTGAGAGGTGAGACACAGAAATGTTCTTCCTCCACAAGCTTACATGGAGCTTAATCTGCCAAAGCCTGAAATGGTTACATTGGCTTAAAAAAAAATGTGTATTTCCTAGCCTGGCACAGTGGCTCACGCCTATAATCTCAGCACTTTAGGAGACTGAGGCAGGCAGATCACTTGAGGCCAGGAGTTCGAGACCAGCCTGGCCAACATGGTTAAACCCCATCTCTACTAGAACTACAAAAATTAGCCAGGCTTGGTGGTGGGTGCCTGTAGTCCCAGCTACTCAGGAGGCTGAGAGAGGAGAATTGCTTGAACCCAGGAGGCGGAGGTTGCAGTGAGCCAAGATTGCACTGCTGTACTCCAGCCTGGGTGACAGAACAAGACTTCCTCTCAAAATAAATAAATTAAAATAAAATAAAATAAAATAATGTATATTTCCAGTAAAATCATTTACAAGAATTTTACATTTGTTTTTCAAATTAAGTTTAGGTGCTAACATATTTATTCTCCAATGGTTTTCAAGATCTACCAGTGTATTAGTCCATTCTCATCCTGCTATAAAGAACTCCTCAAGACTGGGCAATTTATAAAGGAAAGAGGTTTAATGGACTCACAGTTCAGCATGACTGGGGAGGTCTCAGGAAACTTACCATCACGCAGAAGGTGAAGGGGAAGCAAGGCACCTTCATCACAAGCCAGCAGGAAGGAGAAGTGCCCAGCGAAGGGGTTACAGCCCCTTATAAAACCATCAGATCTTGTGAGAACTCACTCACTATCATGAGAACAGCATGGGGGAAACCGCCCTCATGACTCAATTATCTTCACCTGGTCTCTCCATTGGCAGGTGCAGAGTATGGGGATTACAATTCAAAATAAGATTTGGGAGGGGACAAAATGCCCAACCACATCAACCAGTAAACCTGAAACATATAGTGTTTTAGTTAATCTCTCATATACAAATTGGTATGAAACAGAAATAAATCAAATAAAATAGCTTTTTAAAGTGGGGTGACAAAATTGAACAAAACCCAGTGTCAAAAGTGCATGAGACATGTAAAGGGATTAATATCTCCATACAATAGGAAAAACTCATCTATAACAAGCATTTCTGAGAAAAATGTTATAAATAGGTGTTAAATGTTTCTGCCATGTGTGCCTGTAGACGGTGGGGGGCCTTTGGGGTGTGCCCTTCCTCATCTCAGCCCAGAAGGGTAAAGTAACAAGAAGATAACAGCTAAGACTCTGGGGCTGGAGGCAGTGATTTAAGAGTATCATGGGGCAGAAATCACACACTGAACCTGTGCCAGCTCATTTGGCATTGCGCCAAGTGAGCTTTTCAGGTGAAAATCAGTGGACAGGCCCACCATAGACTTGCCATGGGGTTCTGAGGTGGCTGCTGGCTTAAGGGGACTCAGGCACTTCCCTCAAGTGTCCTTTTTAGGTTGGGTCTATAAGAGGCATAGGTGGGTGAAGAGAGAATTGAACCACTCTTAGTATCCTGAACTTTAATAAACCTTTTGATTTCTTTTGTAAGCAGAAGAATATATGGATGCATAACCACAGATAAAGTTTTAATGCATAAGCAGCCTCTGTGAATGTTTGCAATTTTTTTCACCCAAAGCTGATCGTAGAAAATCCAAGCTGTTACTAACGCCATATTTCCTCAGCAGCTGAACTACTTTAAACCTACACAGCTGCTTCCCTTCAGTAAGAATCTGTGAAATCCTCATTTGAAAAGGAAATGAGAAACACACATGCAATCAACTGAGCGCCTAAATGAAAATTACAGAACAGACCCTTTTCCATGAAAACAGTCAAAATCATTAACCAAAGATGAAGCAACCGGTTACTGGTCTTGCAAATGTCAAAATAGTCGGCTTTAAAAGGTGAACGTTCTCTCAAACACTGTTTTAGAGCACACCATTTGGAAGATTTTAAACTAAATTAGCAAAGTCTTTTAACATCTCTGAAATCAGGCCGGAAGCAAATTTATAATTATTTACTTATTAACAAACATCTCCAATTTATACCTAAAGCTATAGTTTGTTTGCCACCTACAGAGAAATCTGTTAAAGACTTTAGAAAATTTAATTTTCAAATGCCAAATGTTAAAATATATGCTGGTGATCAAATAATAGGAATTATTTTCATGACTGAGTAACCAGGTGAAAATATTTACAGCTGACCCTTGAACCACAGGTTTCTGACGTCATGGGTCCACAGTTACAAGGATGTTTCCTTCGCCTCGGCCACTCTGAGACAGCAAGGCCAGCCCCTCCTCTTCTTCCTCCTCCTCACCCCACTCATCATGAAGACGATGAAGAGGACAAAGACCTTTATGATGATCCACTTCCACGTAACCAATAGTAAATATATTTTCTGTTCCTTATGATTTTTAATAACATTTTCTCTATTTTTGTAAGAATACAATATATAATACATATAACATACGAAATATGCGTTAACTAACTGTATTATTGGTAAGGCTGCCAGTCTACAATAGGCTATTATTTTGGGGGGAGCTGAAAGTTATCCTCAGATGTTTGTGCCAGGTCTGCACCCCTCACCCCCGTGTTGTTCAAGGGTCAACTGTACAAAACACTTAACTCCAAAAAAACCATCATTTTCTACATCTATTAAATCCCTCCTTACAAAGTGACATCAGGCAGCGTCTTACCTGAATTCTTATTGGTTTTGTTCTGCCGACTTTTAACCTGTTCAGTCCAAAGGGTAGGGTAACGTGATGCAATATCTATGAACCAAAATGAAATGATAAGCATTTTTAATTCATCATGAACCCACAATGTTCCTTAAGTTACATAGTGCAGCAAGCAGTCCAAAAGCCAAAATAAATCAATATAACACACATTGTACATTTGTCAAGAAATAGTTACAATGATTATATGCATGAGACAAAAGGAAATCACAACATACGTTTAAAATATTTTTGGCATTCTTCTCTTTATCCAAAAGTATAGTTAAAATCTCTTTGGGTCTAGACAGAATTCACTTGAAAAGAATCAGATTTTAGAAAAATACCCAAATGTACAAAAAGATATCCTTGTGTAGTTAAAGTGGCTATTCACACAACATACAGCGTTTTCACTCAGTTGAAAGACTCAACACAAAATGCAATATGTGAAATATAACTTTTGCTTGGAACTTTTCAGGAACACCCCTTTTGTAGTAATCTTGTTTAACAAATAAAATTGAATGGGCCGGGCGTGGTGGCTCACACCTGTAATCCCAGCACTTTGGGAGGCTGAGGCGGGTGGATCACCTGAGGTCAGGTGTTCAAGACCAGCCTGGTCAACATGGTGAAACCCCATTTCTACTAATAATACAAAAAAAAACAATTAGCCAGGCGTGGTGGCAGGTGCCTGTAGTCCCAGCTGCTCCTGAGGCTGAGGCAGGAGAACTGCTTGAGCCCGGGAGATGGAGGTTGCAACGAGCTAAGATCGCATCATTGCACTCCAGCAGCCTGGGCAACAAGAGCGAAACTCTGTCTCAAAAAAAAAAAAAAAAAAAAAAGAAAGGAATATAGTGCAGGTCACTGTTAGTGCGTGAGAGCACAGACCCTGAAGAAGACGTCTGGGTCTGAATGCCATTTGCCATTTACACCCAGATGGACTTGGGTCAATTGCCACAGGGTTCTCATCTGCGGAAGGGCATTCAGAAGGCCCAGGGACTCACAGCAGCAGAGCCCACATTGTGTAGCACGTAGGGCCATGCAGCATTAGTCACCATTATTATTATTTGCAAAGCATAATGCAGTTCTACACTTTAATGTTTTGTTAATTTATACTGTGTATTCCTTACACTTTGCCTTTTAACCCTGGTCCCCTTTGACCTGGTAATTTTTTATACGTTAGTAAATACCTAAGACAATGTATTAAAGGTAAAAACAGGAAATCTATCCTTGTTACGACCACTTGTAAAGATGTGAAATGTAAACAGGGAAAATGGCCATACATTTTATATTATCCAAACTGTAGAATTTCAACTTAGAAATGTGTATTTAACGAAACCCTCATGAGAATGCGACATGGCGATATCGGAAAACCCCTCGCTCCAAAGACATCAGGAAAAACAGTGGGTGCCCTCATAAGGCTGGACACGGCCACACGCAGTCCATTTCTGCTTGTGAGTTTGCTCTCTTATCCCTGTCTAACATCATGATGTTTAGATACACATTTACCCAGTGAAATTATTTCTACAGCCAAGCAATTCACATTCCCAACATCTCACAGTTATTTCACGGGTGTGTGGTTAGGAAATGTTTACTATGCCATCCATTGCCGTTTCGTCATTAAGTATATTCCTCGTGCTATGGGCTGGATGTGTGGGATGCCATCCATTGTCATTTCATCATTAACTAGATTCCTTGTGCTGTACGCTGGATGTGTGGACTTGTCCATCCCACATAACTGCAGCTTTGCAGCCTCTGACCTCATCTCTCTATCTTCTCCATGCTACCCTACCCTTGGTGACAACCTTTCGGCTTGCTGTTTCCTTCTTCTCACTCTTGGGGTTTTGTTTGTTTGTTTTTGTGTGTTTTGTGTGTTTTGTGTGTGTGTGTGTGTCTGTGTCTTTGAGTCGGAGTCTCGCTCTGTAGCCCAGGCTGGAGTGCAGTGGCCGGATCTCAGCTCACTGCAAGCTCTGCCTCCCGGGTTTACGCCATTCTCCTGCCTCAGCCTCCCGAGGAGCTGGGACCACAGGCGCCGCCACCTCGCCCGGCTAGTTTTTTGTATTTTTTTTTTAGTAGAGACGGGGTTTCACCGGGTTCGCCAGGATGGTCTGGATCTCCTGACCTCGTGATCCGCCCGTCTCGGCCTCCCAAAGTGCTGGGATTACAGGCTTGAGCCACCACGCCCGGCCTGTTTGTTGTTTAATAGATTCCACATATAAGAGAGATCATGTAGTCATTTCTGTGTCTGGCATGTTACACTCCTTACTGAATGGAGCTCTAACAGGATGACTCGCCCCACTTCCCAGCTCCGCGCCATCCCTCGCGCTCCTCCCCAACCCAAACTGTACAATCCCCGCCCCCGGCTCACCTTCTTCATCTCCTTGAGGCTGAGTCTCCAACGCCGGAGCCACGGCATCATCTGAATTCAGAACGGAAAAGATTTGCAAGGAGACTACAATTATGAGAGTAAGTTAAGTAAGTGTGCATGCGGGTGGATGCTGAGGACTTCCACTCAGTCCCCACAGATCAACCATAACGCAACCCCACACAGACCCCACCGGATGCTGCTGCGGCATCCAGGCCCACTCTCCAGTCAGCTGCTATTTAAAATGCTCCAGGCTAGACACTGACCTAACTTCCACGTGGAAAACATCCGATCAGTTCTAAACTCTCAGAGCCAATCACAGGCCATAGGGCAGATGAGGAAGGAATCAAAATAATTAAGAGTAAAGAAAGTCTAGCCCTGGGAAAGAGAAGTCATAAATTCAGGCCACCGGAGGTTACAGAAGAGGGCTTGGCAGGGACTGGGGTGGGGTTGAGCAGAGCCATGTCCCCTTAACATGCCCTCTGTTTTCCCCAAGAGAAAGGCAAGGGCTGGAGAATTCTGGACCCCCTTCTACACCTCTGGCCCTCCCTCTCTCCACTGCTGCCGTGGAATAATCTAAGCGAGGATCTGAGGGGCGCATGGGGTGGAGGGGACAGGGCGAAAGTTATCAGCGAATGGAGGAAAGGGCGGGCTGGGGTGTCACAGGCCCCTGCACCACTCATGGACTCGCATTTTCCAAGTGGAGAATCTGTATTTGATTAATTGACACACACATGTTGGGTTCCCTGGTAAAGTAAGAGGTTTTAAATGGCTCAGAGACCTGGCAGGATGGCAGGCCCATGAGCCAGGAGTCCTCCAGACACTCAGGGCCCCACCCGGGAAGCAATCACAGGGCACTGTGGTGCTCTCAGGATCATCCTTTTTTTTTTTTTTTTTTTTCAGTGAAGCTTGCTTATATCATTTTGTTAAATAGTAACTTTTGGACTGAAATACAGGAAAAAGTGGCAAAGATGAGGTCCAGCCATAAGACTTATGTAGATAACTAAGTAACGAACTTCCCAGTGGTCTAAAGAATAAAGTTTGTCATAAGACTTTATTTTAGAGGGAAAATCAAAACAGATTTTCAAAAAATTTTAACATTGAGCAATCTCTCGAAAACAGTTTGCTAGCTATCAAAATACTGACAAAAATGTAACATCAGTTATTTGAAATATCCAAGTCTAACACTGATAATAACAATAAACTAGGAATATTTTTGTGGTTGAATATTTTACAATCTTCTTCCAAGAAAATAAAACAAAATGGGAAACATATTTTAAACACAAGAACATACAAAAAGTCTTAAAATAACATATTTGAAATTTTTTGGAATGAGGACAATCAAATACATTATTACTGTTGTGTGTTTTTGCTGAGGCCTCACCAAGTCACCACTCTGAGGCCACCAGCCCATTCCCCAGTCACTGGGGCCAGGCCAGTCTGAAAGCTCAGTCTGAATGGCAAGCAGGGAGGGCAGGTGTGGTCTGGGTACAGGGTGACTAACAGGCCCACTGTCCATTCCTCCTCTCAGCCCTGATTCTGGGCACCAGAGGCTGTTCCCCTTCCTGCCCTGTCCACACTTCCCCCTCAGCACGGTCATCATAGGCCCTACTCCATGCCCCCGTCCCACACAGACGGGGTGGCTCTGTCCCAACAGAACAAGGCCATTGGTGGCTGCTGAAGTCAGCCTTACAGAAATAAAACAAAAATCTCGAAGAGCTGTGCAGTTTTTATTTTCCCTCTATCAGAGTCTGTGAAGTGTCTCGTCTTATTTGTGTCTGGAAACCAGCTCTGTTGCTTAACCCAGGTATCCCCTCTGCGTATTCAGGCCTAAAGTGGGGGGCCTGTTCTTTCCTTAACTTACTTTCATGCCCATGTCCTAATTCCTCTAGATTTTTTTTACAGTGGGTACAATAAATATCATAATAAACAGGATTAGGAAATGGCCTCTGAAAGACGATGATCCTTCCGTCTCCTCCTCCCTTTCCACATTTGATTAATTTTTCTAGTCATGAGATCGTCCCTTCCTTTCTCTACAAATGTCGACACGCCCACCCCATTTTCTTCTTGACTCAATTCACGCAGCTCACTATTGCTCTATGCAACTTTACCCCTTCCTTTCCAAACATAAACCCTCTCCCAACCCAGTGTCCCCATTATGCCTGTCATCAGTTTTCAGCTGGAAAATGAGCTATCTTCCTTGACTCTGAGGCTTCTTCTGTCCCAGCTCACACCTGTTACATATTTCCCCTTCCAGGAAGCTGCTCCTGCCTCATTCTTGGCAGGCGCCCTCTGGACAGCCTGACATTTACTCTCATGCCAGCTTGTCCCTCCAACATGTCTGTGTCTTAGTAATACAGAACTCTTTTTGCAAAGGATCTTTCAGGGCAGGGACAGGCCTCACCACAGTTTCCACACATGCAGAAGGGACTGGTTGAATAAAACTCTGAATTTTTTTTTTTTTTTTTTTGAGACAGTCTCACTCTGTCGCCCAGGCTAGAGTGCAGTGGCGTGATCTCGGCTCACTGCAACTTCCATCTTCTGGGCTCAAGCAATTCTCCTGCCTCAGCCTCCTGAGTACCTGGGATTACAAGCATGTGCCACCATGCCTGGCTAACTTTTGTATTTTTAGTAGAGATGGTGTTTCACCATGTTGGCCAGGCTGGTCTCGAACTCCTGACCTCAGGTGATCTGCCTGCCTTGGCTTGGTCTGTCTTTATATTACTTTTGTTTGTTACTGGTTCACTACACTGTCATCTTGAAAACAACCTCTGACTTTAAAGGCTGATGTAGGAGAAAAGCAGAAATGTGTCCTGGTACTGAAGGGTGTTGGCCGAGGCAAGGGCGGAGAAGAGGATGGAGACTTTCCCAGGGGAGTGGTGGTGGGCACATGACAGACCCTGAAACAGGACCCGCAGGCTGTGATATGATGCTTAAGTTTAAGGGTTTTGTTCAGCTCTTGTTTGCGCCAGTCTCAGAGGCAGTGATTGCTGTAGGTAGAAAAACAGTTCCTCCTCCTCCTTGTAGGGAGGAGTTGAGGCTTCTTGATCAGGGTCCTCAATAACTGCAATGGTTTAGAATCCCACAGGGAGCCAAAACACTGAGCCTCAGCCCTCTCCACAGTCACAGACTGGGAGGCTCCAAGGGGTCCTAACAGTGTCTGCTGATGGTCCCGAAACAAGCCACAGAGCACAGGCCCAACACCAGCGATCCCAGCAGAGCACAGACCCAATGGAGCTGGTGATCATAAGAGTGAATGGCACTTGCTGAATGAATAAAGAAGTAACAAACTGGCTCGGCTCTCATCATTGTCACTAGTGGATGTTTAAACTTTAACTTGAGAAGTTATTTCACAGGATAAGTTAAAGTAGATGTTGTATATCATCACAGACATTTATTCTAAGATAGTTACCTGTTTTTCCTGTGCCTTCGCGTTGCGGTAACTTTTCATTTATGGAACCTAGAGGAGGAAATTAAGGAGTGGAGTGAAATGAAATTATTTTGGACTCTTAAATGGTCATCACAAATTAAGTTACGCACATGTTTTTGCTCCATTTTGATTAATTTGCAGTACTCTGGCATTTTCTACTTAAATTCTGCAAGCTGTCTAGTACCCTGAGGGGACACTATCACCTAAACTTGCAGACCCAGGACTCAGCAACAAAAGATTAGTTTCTATTTCCAGTGCTAAGGGGTTGCACATGGATAGAAGACCTTAAAACCCAATATATTACAGTCTCTTCATCTGAAAAATGTCATCATAACCATAACATACATACCCATGTTGGGGTACTGAAGTGAATTAGGTAAAAAAGGAAATGTTTTTAAAATCCTAAGACATTAGACAACCAAAGATAACTAAAAACCCTGATTTCAGCTTGATTCTGATTTATAGAGGAGAATGGTGAGGAACTACCTTTTGGTAGACTATTGAAAATCTACTAAGTAATGTGCGACCAAGTTTGAATGTTTATATATTGCTGAAAGATGTATATTACAAACAGAAAGTGTAGTTCTTTCTCTTCCCACAGATTGACGCCGCTATACGGATCCACTTCCCCCTCATTAGTATACCTACTTGAGAAATAAAAACGGTTATTCTCAGAGTTTGTTGGCAGTTGAATATTCTGTTCAGAATTGAGCTGGAATTCCCATAGCCATAGACACGCCCAGTAAAACTCCTCAGCAGAAACATTTTGGAACTTGAAATTATTTGTTTCTGTTTTCTTTTTTTCAATCTTGAATATGACAGAAATACAGACCAACATTCATATTAAAAATATAGCTTATGACATTTTGGGGATGCTTATCTTATTTTTGGGAAATGCAATAGTAATGTGGCAGGAAATTTACAAGCAATTCATTGGATGGCAGAGAAAACGGAGGAACTTGGAGGCGCCATCCATCCTCCAGCACTCTTGGTGGACGCTGCCTCGGGGTCGCATTGCCCAGACACCCCTGAACACACATCAGCGGTTCCCATGAAGGAACACAGTGCAGCCATCCCAAACCCTCCTCTGTGACAGGTACTCATCAGACAATGCTGACTTCAGGAAAGCTGAATGAGGATTTACACGGGAAAGTTCTCAGCGGTTTCCCTGCTGGCTGCATATCTAAAAATAACTAAATAATATGCGTTTGGGAATTTGCTGTCCCCAGGGAATAAAAAGGAACACAATTCTCCTGGTTCATCTACCAAAGCCAGCCCTTCTCTCTTTCCCAGCTGTTACTGTTACCATTTGGTTACATATTATGTTGTTTCCAGGCCTTGCAACACAAGGTTTTTCTTGGTAAGAATCCCTCAGGATACAAAGCTAACCTCACTGTGTGGCCACCTCCTGAAGTTCTCAAAATCCTCCTTCCCTTGTTTCTGCCTTTTGGACCATCTCTTTACAAATCCAGATTTCTTAAAGAGCTTAAGCTTCTTAGTCATCAGTTTATTTTTATCATGTGTTCCCGAAAGAGGCAAAAAGTATTTTCTACTTTTGACGGGAAATGATCATATTTTGGTAATATTTCTGAATATTTCTGTGCAGGTTTTAATATCATAAGGAAAATGTAAATATGCTCAGAATTATAATATCCTTCATGACAGAGTTTCTCAATTGAAATAAGAAAATATTTTATACTATACAGACAGAACGGTGCAGACTGCAGATTCAAAATTTCATGAGGGCTGAGGTCAGAATCCAACATTTAAACATTCTCTACCCTCAGGCAGCCTCTGTCTCTGAGCCAACCAGGACTGTGGCTTTCTCATCAGGCCCTTGCATTCAATCAGTGTTTACTTAAATAAATCCACACAAAAATAATTTGATCTTGTTCTTCATATGTAAGAGATAATTTTAAGACAGAACCAAGTGTCCCTGGATCACCTGCTCTGTGATTCATGACTCAAATATTTTACAAGACAGAAATTGGAGGAGATCCTGATAGTGCATTGATTTCACCTTTTAACTACCTTGGGATGAAAAGATGACGCCCAACCTTGCTGCCCCTGCCTTCCTGCAAGATCCTGGCCTCCAGGATGGGAAAATAGCTCCACATATTTCCAGAGGCCAGCAGAGCCATGCAAACACACAAATCCAGACCCCGAGGCTGTCATTGCATTTTTCTGGAGATAAGGATTTGCTGAACTTCCAAGTGTTTATAACAAGTAAGATTGCAGGCTGTACTTGCAGAAAGGGGGCTGAGAAAGAAGGGTTGACTGATACGCACATGTCTGCAGTCAGTGAACACCTTTGTGAACCCTGGGCTGGAGGCTGGACCTTAAGGATCTGCTTGCTGTTCATAGACACAAAGAGGTTGCTAGGTGATCCACCTCAGCCTTGGATTCCAAAGGACACATCTGAATTGCTCCCATTTGTGAGATCCCATCCCACCTAAATGCTATTCTAAAGGGGTGGGCTTTGTCGTGATGGGGACATGAATTTCTGGTGGAAGAAACCACAAAGTACAACGTGAGGAAACGTCTCTGCTTTAAGGGAGGAATAATAGCTATTAAGTCTTGTAGCTTAAGCGCTTGGTTCAAATCCAGCTGCTCTCAGCCTTAACAACGTGTTGCCAGAACAGCCCAGTGGAGGGAAGGGTGTTTTGCTGATGGAGCCAGTGGTTTACACAAGCTCCTTCCGGACGCCCTTCACACGTGAGTGAGGAGAGGGAGGTCTGTGGCACAGACGTGAGAGGGGTGAGGGGGCGGCTCCCTGCGGGGAGTCGTCCTTCAGAGCGGTTAAACAAGCCTACGGCTCACCCCTTCCGAGAACTTCGCATCCCGGGGGCAGGTTTACAGCATCAGATGAGGGAGGCAAGAGAAAAAGAAAAGGGAACAGCAAGGGCTGCATCCTCTGGTCTAGATGGCGTCTCTGTGCTACCTGGCTTTTCTCAAGGTTCCTGTCCTCCCATCCTCCCATCGGGACAACAGGAGGGTGACAGGAAAGAGGGTGCCAATTTCTGAGGATGTGGCATTGCAGGGAGAAGACAGGGCGTGGGCAGCAGAACAAACGTCCCTCCCTCCTAGCTCCATGCCCCTGGCCAGGCACCTTCACCACGCGAAACCTCTGTTTCCTCATCTGTGGAGTGGGCAGTGTGGTGAAAACCCACCAAGCACAGCTGAATGGACCTAGGAGAGCAACCCACACATAGGAGTGCACAATGAACGTTCACCAAAGATGTGCTGTGTGTGCCAGCGGAAGCTGCCTCTCCACGTGCTCTGCTGGACATGCGGCTGGGGGAAAGTGCCCTCCAGAAGAGCGATGCTGCCCACTCAGACCAAGCCATGCAAAACACAGCAGCCTCTAGGAGGGCACCAACTGGCCTGCAGACCTCAGGCCCTCGCCGCCATCACCTTACGTGCATTCGTTCATTCCTGGGCTCACCCCTCATACACACCCGTCACGTGTCCACAGGCAAACAATGGCAGGGACGCAGCACTACACACTTTAGTCCAATTTGGGGAGGTGGGCATTAAACAGAATTTACTCAAGCAATGTCTATTGCAACTGTGTACACAGCTGATGTCTATGTAGCTCTTACTGTGCGCCAGTCCCTGCTATGTCCTTCACAGACTTGAAGTCATTTAATGTAGATGCCAGCCCTGCGAGGTGGGACTGCCATTGTGCCTGTTACACAGATGAGGAAAGTGAGACCAAAGGGGTAAGTAACTGGCCCAGGGCCACTTAGGAAGCGGCAGAGCCAGCATCCAGGCCTGCTTTTGTAGCCTTCAGGAGAGCTGGCTTTGAGCAGAAAGGCCTCTCTGAGAAACAGTGAAGGGGTGAGTAGGCACAGGCCAGAAAAGAAGGGAGAGTCCAGGAGACTACACACAGGCTGGCAGAGAGCAACACACAGCCCGTCCACCACCACAGGGACATGCAGCTGCTCCAGACGCTGGAAGTGCCCCCTGCAAGCCCCACCTGTTAGGAGCGTTCTGTCCCCACTGGACGTGCCCGCCTGGCAGGGCTCTCTCAGGCTGGAGCCTGTTGGAGATGGTATAGAGGGCCTGAGTCCGCTGTCCTGGGACCCGGACACCATGGACAGTGTCCACCTCTGTGGACTGTGAAGCTTGTGGGCTCTGGTTGGCATCAGATCCCTGATTTGGTCTCAGGACCCTTCCCAGTTATGAACAGGCCAGGGGGTGGTGAGAAGGGTGGAACAGAGTGGTGTGTGAAACGGTGCAGTGGGACAGAGCCGTCTGGGCACTGGCATGGAGATACCCTTGGAGTTGGAGTTCATGAAAGCCAGCCAGCCCCGTGGGGATTCTCTGTCAGAGACAGCTCAAGCCGGTGCCTCTCTGGCTAGACAAGAAATGGTTTTCTACACACAGTGACTTTCATGTTTATAAATAAGTTTTAAGTTTTTTGATCTAAGGATATATAAAATCCAGGGAGGAAAGAGAGAAGCCATCTATGTTTTTTGCAATCTCATGCTTCAGTCAGTGTGAAGAGCGAGAGGGGACATGCAGGTATTTTGTGTGACCGTCCAGGTCCCGTCAGTGTCAGGGAGCACCAGCCACGGTTACTGAGCACTGCCCAAAGCGAAGGGAGGAAGCAGCTCCGTCCCCTGGCGGTTCTCCTGGGTTGACTGCCGGCGTCCCTGCACCACCTGGGATGGGACAACAGAAAACCTGACCCTGGTTTTGCTGCTGAGGACATGGTCAGCAGCCCTCTCCTCTAAAGGGCCTTTTATCTGCACCAAAACACCTGCTTCTGCAGGGGTCACCCCACACCCCCACATTTCAGCAGGGGTCACCCCAATCCCCAGATTCCAGCAGCGGTCACCCAACTCCCCAGATTCCAGCAGGAGTCCCCCCACTCCCCAGATTCCAACAGGGGTCACCCCACTCCCCACATTCCAGCGGGGCTCACCCCACTCCCCAGATTCCAGCAGGGGTCACCCCACTCCCCACATTCCAGCGGGGGTCACTCCACTCCCTACATTCCAGCGGGGGTCACCCCACTCCCCCAGATTCCAGCAGCGGTTACCCCACTCCCCAGATTCCAGCAGCAGTTACCCCACTCCCCAGATTCCAGCGGGGGTCACCCCACTCCCCACATTCCAGCGGGGGTCACCCCACTCCCCACATTCCAGCAGCGGTTACCCCACTCCCCAGATTCCAGGGTGAGGAAGTGCCTCTGGGCTTCCCTGCCATGTCGCACAGGTGGGCTGGGGAGGGCTGTCCCCAGGTGCACCTCTGAGGGCAGGGAAGGTGAACTCCAGGCCAGGCCCTTTCCCCTTCATGCTGACAGAACCGCATCCATCCACCCTGTGGGCTCCAGCCGCCTGAGACTCCTATGCACTCCTTAGATTGCAACAGACTGGCCGTGGCAGGGAGGGTGTCCTCCCAGAGGACCCAGGGCACATGGCTCTCGGCCCCAGGGCAGCTGTCCTGTGTTCTTAAGGGCTCTAGGCCTGTGAGACGCCAACCAGCCACTCAGCCTCCTGGGATGAGTCCTAGCGAAGAACAGAACGTGCTTCTCACAGCCTGCAGAGTGCTGTATTAGGATGGACGCTGCTCTCCCTAAATAGGACCAGCTTTCAGGAAAGCAAGTGCTTCTCACAGCCTGCAGAGTGCTGTATTAGGATGGACGCTGCTCTCCCTAAATAGGACCAGCTTTCAGGAAAGCAAGTGCTTCTCACAGCCTGCAGAGTGCTGTATTAGGATGGATGCTGCTCTCCCTAGATAGGACCAGCTTTCAGCTAAGAAATAGACAAAGCCTGTGGACCAGTCGGGGTCTCCTTGGCATGAGCCAGAATCCTAGCACTGGCCGGCTGAGCGAGGTGACCACGGGCTCATCTCCCCTGCACCCTGAGAGCTGCTGCCATCATGTTCACTCTTGTCCTGACACTGGCAGGAACCCCGACCCTGCCAGGGTTTATACCCCAGGATTCAGACACACAGCATCTGTCCTCTGCAGTCCGGCTGCCAGAACTCAGGGAACGCCTCTGCTCTATCTGATTCACCGGGACCTACCCCTAAGCCTCACCGTGGCCACAGACTGGGGCCAAGCAGGACTTGCACGCACTCCCTGGGGGCATTCTGGAGCGGGGACGGCGCAGCCCAGGTCCACAGTACCGCCGGGGACAGTGCAGCCCAGGTCCACACTGCCCTTAGCTCCTCCCACCTCATCTCCCCTCTCTCCACACTGAGCCCAGGGGGAGGCTTAGTGGAGAAGCAATTTGCAGAGGAGGAATATCACCTATTTTCCATTTTCCTGAGTGCCCGTGGTCAAATAATCCTCAAGACAACATGACTGGAAGCGATAGGACCTCCTTCCTGCCTCATTCCAGGGAGGCCCTGGGTCACCTTGAGGCTGAGCTTCACCCCCTGGCCCATGTGGGACATTCAGAGTCACAGACACGGTGCCCTGGGACCCACCCACCTCCTCACCCGCCAGCTCCCATCAGCCTCTGAAGGCACTGCTCCCGAGTACTCTTTCTCCGTCTCAGCCTTGAGCTGCATGGCCAGGCCAGAACCCCAAGCGGTCAAGACATCCTTCACCCAGGGTCAGGAGGGGCGTTGGCAGCCACAGACTCCCCCACTGGCCCTGTGACCGTCCTAGGATCCTGTGATGAGATAGTCATGGATGGCTGCCCTGTGGGCCTGTGTTCCTTTGGAGTGAGGCCCCTTACCTCACCTCAGGACTTGGAGTGTGGGGCCAGCCACGAGCACCAGCGCTGCCTGGAAACTCGGCGGAAAGCAAACTTTGGCCACACGGCAGACCTGCCAGGCCAGAAACTCCAGGAGCCAGCCGAGCCTGGGCTCATCAGGCCTTCTGAGTGAGGCTGGCACATGTGAAAATTCGAGCCAGAATCCAGACAGAACGGCTGGGCCCCTGTGCCTGTGAAGCTGCGTCACTGCTGCATAATTATTCCTCATGTGTCCCCAGGATCATTGTCACTGCTCCTGTGTCTCCCTTCCGTCCCCCCGGCGGCACCGCCTCCCGCCTGCCACCCTCATCTCCAGCTCAACCTCAGTTTTGCCACTTCGGTGTTTCTGTGGGTAAAGAAACCAAACGGAATCCATTTGATTTTGCTCAGTGAACCTTTATGTTATTCACGGACCTGGAGGAGAGTTTCGCTGGACTTTGTGGCACCGGCTTTTACGCTTCGCGGGTCTTTTTCTATCCTAGTGATTCTGCCTTTAAACAGTTGGGATTCCTGATTTGAGGTGCATCTGATAAAAGGAATGTTCTGAATTTACTGATGTCTGAGTTGACAACTTGATTCAAAGGCAGGAGAAAAATGTCTGAGTACAGCTGTATCACTCTTGCTAAAGGGCCACACGACATTTTAACAGCTTCATAAATCTTTCCAATATTTAACTGTTGTGGCTGCATATAGTGAAAAAAGGTGCTGGAAAATAATTAGCATTTGTCCAAAAATAATTAGAAGAAAAAATAATATACTTGTTTTTATATACATAAAATATCTTTGGAAGCTGGGAGCGGTGGCTCACGCCTATAATCCCAGCACTTTGGGAGGCCGAGGTGGGCGGATCACAAGGTCAGGAGATTGAGACCATCCTGGCTAACATGGTGAAACCCCGTCTCTACTAAAAATACAAAAAATTAGCTGGGTGTGGTGGCGGGTGCCTGTAGTCCCAGCTACTCAGGAGGCTGAGGCAGGAGAATCGCTTGAACCCAGGAGGCGGAGGTTGCAG
Organism: Macaca fascicularis; assembly: GCF_037993035.2. Lineage (NCBI taxonomy): Eukaryota > Metazoa > Chordata > Mammalia > Primates > Cercopithecidae > Macaca > Macaca fascicularis. The sequence goes on from NC_088378.1 coordinate 2,501,130, forward strand.
TGAGCTGAGATCGCGCCACTGCACTCCAGCCTGGGTGACACAGCAAGACTCTATCTCAAATAAATAAATAAATAAATTCTCTAGAAGCACACACCCATTATTCTTTAAATAGAGCTATACAGATTGGGGTCATTTGCTTCCAAAGACCTCTTGATTTCTTTGGCAACATTTTATTAAGTATCAGAGAATACAAGACAAAAACCACTTGTAGATGAGGTGCAGTAAAGGGCTGTTTTACAGGATACTCTTCTCAACTCATGTGAGGTTCCAGTACAAATTAGCTGCCAAATTAAACGTACACTAAAGTACAACAGAGGTGCAGATTATAATAAAAACTCAAGTATTAGACACCAGAAAGTACTTTTTCCTGAGGTTAAAAGTAGTAAGTATTTTTCCTGAATAGAAAAAGTTACACCAAAATATTGTCTATCAGATAGAATAGCTGTGAATAACTCAACACTAAGTCCAATTTTAGAAAGAAAATTGAAGCAGAGGAAAGGCTGGGCCCAGATGGGAGCTTCAGGAGTCGTCAGCCAGGGAAGGACCAGGGCGGGATGCAGGGGAACCTGACTTCCCGTCCAGGTCCTGGCAGACGCAGGGACCTCCCACTCTTCATCCGGCCTGAAGCCGCTTGTCAGACTAAACCTACACCCCGTGGTCTTTTTCTTTAACATTTTACTTATTATTATGTTTTTAAATTCAGTATCATTTGAACACTTTCAGAATTTAATCTGAATCTTTCATTGAAAATTTTACAAATCCTGTGTTGGCTTTATCAAATTACTATTTTATCTCATCATGGATGTAAAATAAATGTCCTCGACACTATAAAAGGTGTTATAAATTTACATGTTACAGAGTAAATGTAACATATTTTTCTCTGAAAAAAAAATCACAAGTTTTTAATTGTTTTAAATGTTTTAATTTTTATTTTTTGTAGAGACGGTGGGGGTGTCTCACTTTTGTTGCACAAGCTGGTCTCAAACTCCTGGGCTCAAGTGATCCCCCTGCCTCAGCCTCCCATAATGCTGTGATTACAAGCATGAGCCACCACTCCCTGCCTACAAGTATTTTTAATTGATAAAATTCAAATTTACATCTGATATTGCAGCTTGATTCCTGAAGTGACCACCTCTCATTGTTTTCACGACCACCTAGAAAGAGGCTTCAATTTTCAGTGCATTTCCTACTTCTCCTGAAGGTTGTTTGTTTTTACATTTTCTTTTACATTTCTTTCAATAGTATTGAAATATTTTACTTTAATAACTTTCACTTTTCAAGAAAAGACCTATGAAGGCTAAAGAAAAAGCTGTTTTGAGGTGGAGACAAACAGCAAGCTGGACTCCCTCCGAGGCACAAGCTCTCCAGGTCAAGCAGAGCCACTGCACACTGGCCCTGAACGATTTCTACCAGAAGTGCTTCAGAGATTTGGAGACCAAACGCAGCTGCCTTGCTGATCTCAGGATTTGGAAATTTAATTATTCTGGGTGATCCTTTCAAGTCCCTCAGCTATGTAGGGTCCTTAACTTAATGCCAGGGAAATTCATGTGAAAAATTAAAAATTCAGTTAGCTTCGGCTTATGAAGTGTATTTTTTTCTGAAGTCATTTAGGATACTCCTCCAAATATGGAATTACACCAATTCAGATGGAGGACAAGACTTTAGGCCTTGCAGAAAAATGCAGAAGTCATAGTTAAATCAATGTATATCATGTACTGAAAGTGATTCATGCGAATCCAAGATCATCCGTCGTTTATAACAGGGCCTTCCCCAAAGCCAGATTTAGAAATCTCTGGGATAAGCATCCACAGTGAAGACGAGTGCATAGTCATGTTCAGACCACAGAGAGGAAATTCCTAGAGAAGGGAGGAAATTCAGACCGCACACAGGAAACTCCTAGAGAAGGGAGGAAATTCAGACTGCAGAGAGGAAATGCCTAGAGAAGGGAGGAAATTCAGACCGCAGAGAGGAAACTCCTAGAGAAGGGAGGAAATTCAGACCCAGAGAGGAAATGCCTACAGAAGGGAGGAAATTCAGACCCAGAGAGGAAACGCCTAGAGAAGGGAGGAAATTCAGACCCAGAGAGGAAACGCCTAGAGAAGAGAGGAAATTCAGACCGCAGACAGGAAACGCCTAGAGAAGGGAGGAAATTCAGACCGCAGACAGGAAAATCCTAGAGAAGGACACTGACCTACTCCCGCCTGTCACAGGTATCACACAGACTTTAGTAATTAAAACCAAATTATAAATTTGCATGTTATAGAGTTTGTTAGGAAATAAACAGGAAGAAACAGATGTGTTCTTCCCCATGCTACAGGAAAGGACGCCTACGCCAGACACAGCTGTGTCAGGTGGAACAGGAAGATGTCCACTCTATGGGGACAGGCCTATAGCTGCAGGGTACGAGGTGTGGTCCCTGCTTTAGAAGGCAGGGGTGGGCTGGGGGTCTCGAGATGGGCACCAGCTACTGCACATGGGCTGTGTCTATCCATCTTCTCTAACCTGAAACCTGTGGCCTCCTTCAAACACGTAACTCCAAGTTATATATGAAGATTCTTTGAATATTGTAATACTAAAAATTCTTGCATGTAGGTTCAGCTTACAATATCTTAACCCACTTTGTACTCACGCCGGGAACCAGCTCTTGGTCAGGGTGCACAGTCACAGAGGAGAGATGAGATTAAAAACCTGAAACTATTTCCAAATATTAGAGAATGGGCTGCAAACACCCTTTCTTGGCAAAAAGGCCTTTGTTTTCAACCTCTAATCCTGCCCCCAGCAATGTTAGGCTTCAAATCTTTGCGGGGGCGGTGTGGGTGGGGGCGGATGGGGAAGTAAAGAAAGAAAGAAAAAGAAAATCCCTACAGAAGAAATAAGAATCAACTTTGTCTCTCAGGAGACACGTGGAGCCGGCCCCCGATCCCAGGAAAAGGACATGAGGGACTTGTTAGGTAGTGCGCACCCTGCCCTTTACTATCCCTTCCTTGAACACTGGAGCAGGAAGGCACTCCCTGAGCATAAAGCCATCTACAGACCCCGCAGGTCAACATCAGCAGAGCTCTGAGGACTGCATACATCTCTAAACCACGATCAAGAAACACCTGCTGTAAAGCCATCTACAGACCCTGCAGGTTGACATCAGCAGGGCTCTGAGGACTGCATACATCTCTAAACCACAACCAAGAAACACCTGCCATAAAGCCATATACAGACCCCACAGGTTGACATCAGCAGGGGAGTGCATACTTCTCTAAATGTGAGCAAGAAACACCTGCCCTAAAGCCATCTACAGACCCACAGGTTGACATCAGCAGGGCTCTGAGAAGCACATACATCTCTAAACTGTGAGCAAGAGACAAGTGCTTTCGGCAGCACAGAATGCGAAGTGGACTTGGATACGTCTCGGAGAGCTGGCTTCTTGTCCTTGCCACATCCAAGGCACCACACCATTTGCCATCAACCTCACCCCACTCTCCAGAGCCCTTGACCATCTCTGCCCACCTTCTCCTATGCCCGACTTCCAGCCAAGTGTAAATAGGAATTCAAGGCCCCAAGAATTTTGATACTTTGGTATCTGGGGGAGAAACGTGGGCTATGGAGACAAAGATGGAGATTTACGTCCTGGCTCTGCCACTTCCAAGCACAGAGATCTTGGAAAGTGTTCTTGCCTGTAAAAGAGTCGTTTTAACCCTGTAGCTTAGGCTGCTATGAGGAACCCAGGGTTCAGCCCTGGCGGGTGTGAGCCCATGGCTGGCGCTTCTGCGTGGCCACGTGGGGGGCCGCAATGCCCAGCCCACTCTCTCCAGCTCTCCAGAGCATCCCCAGAGGCAAACCTTAATTTTCCTGTTCCCCAAATCCCCCCTAGGTCTTTCCTTCCCAGCCCTCCCGCAGGCTCAGGGATGTGTCTTCTCCTATCTTCTCCTTCTACCAGCTCCGAAGCATCTGGTCCCATTCCCCCTATAAACATCCTCAGGGAAGGACGCTAGAGAAATGTGTACATGTGGGGAGAATTCAGCCTGCGTTATCTCTTTCAGTGGCATCGCATGTTTTAACATTTTAAATTCCTGAAATATTGACACCCATACAGAAAAGTGCACAAAAGATAAATATACACGTCATGAATTATTATCAACCAAAACCTGTGAAGACATTTTCCAGGGCAGGAAAAGGACTCCCCAGGTCAGCCCTGTCTACAGTCACAAAATTAACCCCCCTGCCCTCCACCGCATGCTAGCGACCATCGCCCTGTGTGTGTGGCCATCGCTCTCTGCTGTTCTTCGTGGTCGGTCACCCCTGGACGCATCCCTCAGAGCTGGAGCTGAGTTTTCTGACTCTCAGTTGTGGGAGGATGTGTGGTTGGGGTGCCTCTGTGTGGGGCTCTGTGGACTCAGGAGGACATTAGCACACAGCACCGTTGAGGAAGGCACTGGACCTTTTCATCAGTGCTCACTGCTCTATAGGACGAACCAAGCAAATCGCAGTGTTCACCTAGTCAGACACCAACGGACATAGATCTGTTTCTAGGCTTTGGTTCTTATGTGAACACTGCTGGGAATGCCCTCCCAGGTCTCCTTCGAGACAGGTGAATGCATTTCTCCTGGGTTCCCTCCCGGAATGGAAGAGCTGGGATCTTAATCACCCACATGCAAAGGGGCAAACTGATGTTGCAAAGGGCAGTACCAGTTCCCACCACACCCACAGCTCTGTCCTCACCAGCAAGTTATAGAATCGTGCTTCTTCATTTCTGCCAGACCAGTGGGTGTGGAGGGGAGTTGCACTGTGACTTTGTGACTTTAATTTGTAGTTCCCTGGGACTGAAGATCCTATGCACCTTTTCCTGCCTTTACTGGTCATTAGGATTTCTTCCTTTATAAATAAAATGCCACCTGCTCAAGACTTTTGGCCATTTTTCTGCTGGGTTGTCTCATTATATTATTTGATTAATAGGAATTTATGGATTAATAGGAATTTAGGTATTTTGCATTCATGGCTTTAAGAATACATAATTATGAAATAAAGGAATCCATTTCCTATTAAAGATCATTCTGAGACAATTGAAGAGCTGGGAGGCTTTGGGGCAAGGGCTTTCTCCACTCTCCAGGAATCATGCCAGTCAGTGGACCTCTGTTTCCCTCCACTGTGGCTGGCCTCAAGGTACGTTTGCATGTATTATTCATGAACACACAAACATGCACTTTCCGAAAAACAGCTCCTATCTACTGCTCATTTTAAATCTCGTTGTCTGATTTTCAAATTTTTATAGAGTCTACTTCTATGGTAACCTCGGTATAAACTTGAGGGCAAAAAACATTTATTAAATACTGAAATTTACCCAATTTTAGTAAACTTGGTGAAAAGTACTCCCGCCACATACAGACAGTGGATGCTGCAGATTAGCCGTTCTGTGTATGTGCTGACTTCTCCGTGAACCCCCGAGGGTGTGCCCAGAGGGTCAGCTCCCTGGTGCCTACAGATCAAGACGCTGCCCAGCTGTGGTCCGCGCTATTGACCACGATCTCACAGGTGATGCCCACTTTTCTGCTTCTCTGCATCATTTGTGAGGGCTGTGTTAACTTCCAGGAAGAAGTTAAATTGCAGTATGCAAACACTGATGATAAATCCTTTGTGTTTGGGGGGTAAGTATACCCAACACCTCTCTCCCCCATAATTCTCCCTTCAATTTCAAAATTCTCTCCATAATTTTCCATGACTCCATAAAGCTTCCAAAGTGACCACCACACGACACTGGCTCCCCCGTGCCCACATGTGTGCGGAGGGGAAGCCTGGAACGCAGCTGAGGATTAAGAGAGTTTTTCCATAACTCTGTAGACCTGTGGAATATACTAGTTGCACCGATCAGGTGAACCAGGGGTAGAACGACGCTGGCTATGCCAGGTCCAAGGGTGCAGCCAGCGGAACCCTGCCCCGACGTGGAAACATTGCCCCCTCCCAGACAGCATCATCTCCCCAGGGAAACTGCCCCTCAGCGTTGAAGCTTTTCATCTCACATGCCTGGCTTCCTGCCCAGCGCATGTGCTACCCAATAAACACCAGACTTCTATATACAAAGGCCCGTCTACTCTCTTCCCCAGTCCATTCCTTGGACCAAACATTCCACATAGGCAGTTAAAACAAAAGGAATATTTCTATACAGTGAAAGGTTACTGAGACCTAGTTGGAAGCAACAACGTGAGTAAACGGTACACTGAAGCCACTATTTGCAGATTGTACAAAATTCAGCCAATTTTGCACATGTTTTCTAAGAAAGTTATTTGGGACCCTCCTTAATTATCAGGTGATATCACTAAAACAACATAAATAGATGCCCCTACCCCCTACTGCTTTCTCCTTTGTAAAACAAGGCTCACCTCAAAATGCTGCTTGTGGATGAAGGAAATAGGACATGCAAGTGTCTCTCAAAGTGAAAGAGGGACACGCACAGACCCAGTTAATCTTGGTGATGTTTTTCTGTTTCATTTCCTCCATGAGTTTGCAACAGAACTGTTAGATATACATGTTAGCTCAACTAAAGATATATTTCCAGCACTATTGAGGCTCTGGAGAAGAAGTTTTTACAAATAAACATATTTTAATTCCACATTGTGCATCCCCATGGCCAGTCACTGGAAACATTAGACCTTATGTCATTGCTGACTGTGGACACCTTCATTCTCATGGAACCCACAGAGGTCATGAGTTCTGGCCAGGGCCACGGCTCAGGAAGCTTGAAAAATATCTGAATAACAAACAGAATTCCAGATTAAAAAATACCTGTCCCTTAAATAGGAAAAAAATCTAAAGGTAAACTCTAAACGTAAATGTTTCAAGATTGTACATGAAAAACAGGGAGAGACATTTTGTAGTTTATTATTGCTATATAATGATGTGTTTTGACTGTCTTAACACATATGATTCAGGAATCTGGATCATATGTGTTAAGACATATGGAGGGCTAGATCACAGCATTTCTTCGTAGATGGTCTGAAAAGTCTGCCCCACAGATTAATCAAACTTGGGCTGCAGATTATTTTCAAATAAAAATGATATAAATCATTTACAGCATGGTTGGCAAAAAAAAAAAAAAAAGAACTAATGGGAAAGAGAATATTTTACAGATTTTTAAACTCCTAATTTTATTACTTTTAGTACATCAAACCCTCTTACGAGTAATAAAATAATACAAACCATTTTGAAATTGACTTATGAAGAAAGAACCATTTTTCTTTGAAAACACGTACATACAAAACTAGCAATTTTCACTTTTTTGGCCAAAGAAAACATTTGGTCATTTCCACTGGTGACTCCAAGTCCTTGTGGTTATTTTAAACAATTAAGGGACCTGAATCATCATAACCCATCATGATCAGATGCAGGGCTGTCTTCCTTTAGCAAGCTGACCTCCAGTCACACGCATACATTCACATAGCTTCGCCCTTCCCCTCTTCAAAACAACGGCTCCCTAAAACGTAGGCTTTGTTAGTGAGGAGATCTATTCCCACTGTGGCTCACGATGTCACCCAAACTGGATTTCCCTTTGAATTATAAGTGAACCCAGGGAAGATGATTAGAAGACACGGCAAACCAATTCCCTTAAAGCCTTCCACTTGGAAAGGCACGTCAGACCTACCCGGGCACCGGGGCGTCTTGTGGGCCACGGCGGTGCCGCTGATGGGCCTCCCGTTGGGCGTGACGCACCAGCAGTATCCCGTGTAGCTGTGACACTGGACCTGCGAGAGAGCACAGGACAGGTGAGCCCTCCCGGGCCCGCAGCACAGCGCCTCACGGCTGCGAGGCCCACTCTGCTTTCTGCGGCACTGGCTCAGGCAGGGGTCGTGGGATACCCAGAGCTACTTCTGTGGCTGCATTTGAGTCCTTGGTAAAGAAAGTGTGCAAGTCTTCACCCCAGGGTTTTAAAGACAAAAGGGGCCCAAATCAGCACTTTACTGACTGCTAGTGTGTGCTGGACACATTACCTGTGAAGTCACTAATCCTCACCACCTTCCAGATGGAGCCCCAGCCCTTATCTTATGAATGGGGAAACTGAGGCCCGGGAAGGTCAGGAGCTCTCCACTGCAGAGCCAGGAGAGCAACCTCGGCCTCTTTAGTGTTCACTCTGCAGCCTGCATCGCCCACTCCCCTTGCAACCACAGTCAGAGCAGCCAGTTCCTTCAGCTCCAGTTCCTCTCTCTCTCTCTCTGTCTCTCTCTTGTTCTCTCCCTCATTGTCTCTCAAAGGCCAAACGATGATGTAAACACACAGAACTCACATCATCACCCAATGGGCCACAGGCATGTCCAAGTGCAGAACCCATGCTGTTTTTCCTGCCCCTGTGTGAGTTAGCATTGCATGTTAGTACTTTGTTTCTCCTTAATAAGGAATAACAGCACTGACACACTCAGAACGGAGAGCTGGGTGACTCTCTCAACAGTGCCTTTGGCTGACAACAGGAATTTGACTTGGCTCAGCTCCATGTCTGTGGGCCCGTCAGGTTGGAATGAATGATCCCGGAGCTCACTCTTGGCACAGACACGACTTTTAGTGTGTGCTCCCCGTAATTAAAATCAAACTAAAATTAAATTGTAAGCTGCAAGCCAGGTTAGCATGGTCTAATTGGCCTCACTAAGGAAGCTTCCTGTGCTAAACTCATAGTAATGAAAGTGTGAATGACAGCAGCAATGATATAAATGCCTGCACCAACTAAGAAATAAACACACACTTCATTTATGTGTCTATTTATGTCAAGTAGGCTCATCATGAATTAACTTCTAAAATGCAGAAGGCTGATTTCCCCAGAGAACAAACCTGCTGCTTCTTCTGTTTGGCTCCCCCTCACCTGCCTTCTCCCCACACCCACTCCATATCTCTCTCCCTAATTGCCCAGGTGCAGAACCTCCCAAGCAAGGCTGGTAACCTGACTGTAGGTGCCGTCGTCATTGCACTCAGGAATGAACACTTGCTGAAACTCCTTCCGGGCTTGCTCCTGGGTATACTTCCTTTCGGCCACACACCTGGACACGTCTGTAGGGAAGAACAGGGCAGAGGAGCGGTTATGCAATGGGAAGAAGATGGAACAGATAGGAACGTTGAAAAATGCGAAGGCATGAGTCAGGCAGGAGTGCTGAGGATCTGGAGGCTGGAAGGGGCTTCGCAGGCAGCTCAGCTCTCAGCAAAGGGAGCCCCAGAAGAAGGGCAGATGCCTGTCACATGCCGTCCTGGTCCTATCTGATGCAAGGCCCAGGGGCGGGAAGGGCAGGACCATTCTCCACACTGAGTGAGTAAGAACACTGAGGCCCAGGAAGGCCTCATAGCTTATCCCTCGGGAACAGGTGGCCCCTGCTTTCTGAAAATGGGGAAATGCCAGCTGTCCGGTGGGACGCAGGCAGGCTGTCCTCAGATTTAAGGACGTCCACCTGAACACACCAGGATCAAGTCCAGATGCAGAGGGTGGGCAGGGCTAGATGTCACCGTTAAAAACAGACCAAAGGGAACTGACTGAGGGGTGGGGGTCTTAGGATGCACGGGGTGGGACTTCCAACCACAGCTGCAGCCCAGGGCACCATCCCACTGAGACCAGCCTGAGAGGAGAACTTGGCTGGTCCCTTTTCTGTTTCCCGTCCTGCCTCTTCCACCTTCACATGGAAATCCAACCGTCACGTGGATAAAAGGGTTGGGTTTTCTGAGAAAGCCTCGTCCTCTGCCCCAGATGCTCCACATCCCACCGTCCCAACAACACTGAGATTTCACAGAAGGCGCAATGTCGCTGCTACTACTTAAGAAGACACCCCAAGGAGAGCAAAACTGGAAAAATCTTTAGACTTCCAGAGACTTGAAAAGCATTAATGCAGGATCCGTGTGTGCCACGAACAGGCCTTGTTTCTCGCTAACCTGCACAATCAGGGCCACGTTAAGACACGTGAGGACCACAAAGTCAGTTGCTTACTGAAGCTACTCTCAGCCTTCCAGCTCAGGGAGTAAAAGCTGTGAGCCCAGCATCAACCAGGCCCGCCTTTTGGTGCCCCCAGGGGGAAAAGGCTTGTCCTAAGAACAGCCTCCCACCACAGGAGAAGACGCCATGATGGCTGCCATGGGCCACCTGCCCCAGAAGCAGATCCTAAGAACAGCCTCCCACCACAGGAGAAGATGCCACGATGGCTGCCATGGGCCACCTGCCCCGGAAGCAGATCCTAAGAACAGCCTCCCACCACAGGAGAAGACACCATGATGGCTGCCATGGGCCACCTGCCCCAGAAGCAGATCCTAAGAACAGCCTCCCACCACAGGAAAAGATGCCATGATGGCTGCCATGGGCCACCTGCCCCGGAAGCAGATCCTAAGAACAGCCTCCCACCACAGGAGAAGACGCCATGATGGCTGCCATGGGCCACCTGCCCCGGAAGCAGATCCTAAGAACAGCCTCCCACCACAGGAGAAGATGCCATGTTGGCTGCCATGGGCTGCCTGCCCCTGAAGCAGAACACACATGCATTCTTTACTTCTTGGAATCATCACACAATATAGCTCATTTGAATTTTAAAACTTGAAAAAATGGCTTTCCTTTTTTTAAAGTATTTCTAGATTTAAATCACAAGTGCCTACATCTTGAGAGAGCACAAAGGCCCTCTCAACTCCGAGGACGCTTCTTCAAATGTTGTTCTTTCCGTCTTCAGATGGTGACTTTTTGACTCCCTAGTGGTTAAAGTTCTGGCTATGGCAAAATGCGATCTGATTACCAGCCCTGGGCTCCACCCATCACAGTGGACTCCTACAGGCTCTGCCTCTAACAAAGCTCCAGGGCCTTTATGTGACTCCTCTCTGGCTTTTGCAGAACCACCAGCCACATGCTGCATGGAGCATTAAGGGCCTACACATCTGAGCAAACGCTCCTCCATCCATCCCAGCTTCGTGCCTTCAGCCTTATTCTAAAGTCTGGCCTGGCCAGCCAGCACTCAGCAACATGTGGTTTTAATGCAGTCTGTGTTTTAGCTGAGGAGAAATCACTGCTTTGCTGGACTTCTGTCCTCGTTTTTTAGTATAACCTGTGGTTTTGACTGTCTAAAAAGGAAAAGTGATATGAGTTCCAGCTTGCGAGGTCTCCATGAGGTACAGATGGAGCTATAAATTAGTTCTAATATTTGAGCCATCATGGAACATGCCAAGAAAGCTAAGTTTTCCAAACTCCTTGTGGGCTCCATTCTTGGCGTGGACTTCTTTTAAAGACTTCACATTTGCCACTGGTCAGAGAGTTCTGAAATCTGCAGCTCTTGGATTTAATAGAATATTAAATGCCAAGTTTATGTCTAGCCTATGGCAGACTATTTAGTCATAGGAAACAATTAAGACTTAGCATGAAATTACAGGGCCCACATAAATCATCACTCAAAATAAACCTGCAGTCATCTTACGAAGTAAAACTGCTACAGGGTTGCGGCTTATTCCACAGATTTGCTATTCCTTATTCTGGATATCTCATGTTAAATCAGGTTCAAGATCTTTACTACCGAGAAGAGCCCGAATAGCATCTGATAAGGTCCATTCTATCGAGAGGCACAAAATCGCCAGGGAATGAGCACTCAGAAATAGTCATGGCCCCCGTGTGTTCTCAATATCACTCTAAGCCAATATATGCTTGATACAGACACATCTTAGACTGAATTAAATGCCCCTCTTTGTAAACATCAAAATATTAAACACACCCTCAACATTATGCTGTTTCCAACTTTCCAAGTTTTTAATCGCTTTGAAAGAATGGAATAGGGTGCTTCAACACTGTCCCCTGGAAACCTTATTTACAGATGATGATAAATGTCTCACCTTAATGTATTTTTACTCTGTATGATTCTTTGCTGAGTTAAAAATTAAGCCGAGCCCTATCTGTGTAATGGCCTTGTTGAGATTCCACTCTGAACACTTTATGTTTAATGGTTTGATTATTAAATCCGTAGAACATAAGCAACATAATTTTTTAAATTATTGTATGACGGCTGGGCACGGTGGCTCACGCCTGTAATCCCAAACCTTTGGGAGGCTGAGGTGGGTGCATCGCGAGGCCAGGAGATCAAGACCATCCTGGCTAATATGGTGAAACTCCGTCTGTACTAAAAATACAAAAAAAAGAAAAAAAAATTAGCCGGGCGTGGTGGCAGGCGCCTGTGTTCCCAGCTACTTGGGAGCCTGAAGAAGGAGAATCGCTTGAACCCAGGAGGCGGAGGTTGCAGTGAGCCGAGATCGTGCCACTGCCCTCCAGCCTGGGTTACAGAGCAAGACTCTGTCTCAAAAAAAAAAAGAATTACTGTACAACTACACATAACATAAAATTTACCATTTTATCCATTTTAAAGTGAACAATTCAGTGGCATTTAGCACATTCACAGTGTTGGGCAACCACCATCTCGGCCTAGTTCCAGAACATTCTCCTCATTCCCAAAAGAAAGCTCTGTGCCTCTTAAGCTGCCATTTCCCATTTCCGCCTCACCGCAACCCCTAGAACTATCCATCTACCTCCTGTCTCTACAAATTTGCCTATTCTGGGCATTTCCTGTCAATGTAACCACACACAAGGTATCCTTCTGTGTCTGGCTTCCTTCACCTGGCATGATGATTTCAAGGTTCAGGTACGTATGTTCATGTATGTCTACACCAGAGATGATGCATCAATGTAGTCACACATGAGGTATCCTTCTGTGTCTGGCTTCCCTGTTGTCAAGGCTTATGTATGTTACAGCATGTTTCAGAGCTATGTTCCTTTTTATGGCTGAACAATATTCTATTGTAGAGATGGACCATATTTTGTTTATTCATTCACTCATGGATGAACACTTAGGATCTTTTGGCTATTGTAAATAATGCTGTTATAAACATTCAGATATAAATTTTTGTTTGAATGCTTGTTTTCAAGTCTTTTGGGTAGAAAGTAGAAATGATGGTTCACATGGCAGTTCTGCATTTAACTTACGGAGGGAGTGCCTGCCGTCTGCCACAGTGCTAAACCGTTGTATGTCCAGCCAACAGAGACAAGTGTTTCCATTCCCCTATCCACCCAGAATTTATTTTGTCTTTTTTAAACTGATGTAACCACCTGACTGGGATGAAATGGTTTCATAGTACTTTGGCTCATAGTATTATATTACTATAATAAATATCTACCTAAAAAAAAAAAACTCAGCTGGAAATTATAATATTAATACTTTAATTAAATAAAATTGTTAATCTAATTGAAGAATGTAGTCTCTTTTTACTAGACCAAAGAAAAACTTTCTGATGTGAATTCTGTCATATATTTTTAGAAAATTTTTCCTCCTACCTGCAGAGCCGGGATGTTATAAATAAAGAATTCATCGTTGCTTAGCAAGGCATCACTAACAACAGGTTTTGTTTTGTTTTAGAGACAGCGTCTCTGCCAGCTAGGCTGGAGTGCAGTGGTGCCATCACAGCTCACTGCAGCCTCAACCTTCTGAGCTCAAGCAATCCTCTCACCTCAGCCTCCCCAGTAGCTGGGAAGAGAGGCACCACCCTGATTGGCTAATTTTTAAATTTTTGTAGAGATGGGGTCTTGATTTGTTGCCCAGGCTTCTTTTGAACTCCTGGTGTCAAGCAATCCTCCCACCTCCCAGAATGCTGGGATTATAGGCATGAGCCCCCACGCCTAGCCCTAACAGAAATATTTTGATGACTTTTTGGTTAATGGTAGTTAATTGTGGGAGCAATTTATTTCTACCTGTTTGATGATATTTTCTCTCTCAGTTACAAAATAAAATTGGCTACAATCAGATCGCAAGCTTGTTTATGTATCAAGATATGTCATGGAGACCGGGCGCAGTGGCTCACGCCTGTAATCTCAACACCTTGGGAGGCCAAGGCGGGTGGATCACCTGAGGTCAGGAGTTCGAGACCAGCCTGGCCATCATGGTGAAACCCCGTCTCTACTAAAAATGCAAAGATTAGCCAGGCTTGGTGGCAAGCACCTGTAATCCCAGCTATTCAGGAAGCTGAGGCAGGAGAATCACTTTAACCTGGGAGGTGGAGGTTGCAGTGAGCTGAGATCACACCCCCATACTCCAGCCTGGGTGACAGAGTGAGGCTCTGTCTCAAAAGAAAAAAAAAAGATATGTTATGGAAACCGTTAAGTGTGATGCTCACTACAAAGTAGAAATGAATAGCAGTGTTTTATAATGGTTACTTATGATGAGTGTTTTCTTTTAAACAGGAAGCAGATGATTCCCTACTTTGCTAGAATCTCTCAAAACAGGATGAGGCAAGAATCAGCAGAGGCTGCTTTGCCGGACGTTTTACAGAGAATTCTGGAGAGCAACAATGAAAAGGAACAGTTAAAAGGGATCTTTGAGGAAACTTCAAAACAGGGCCATGAAACAGCGATCTTCACAGGTGATGCTGAATTTGGTAGTCCTAAGCCCAGAGAGTTCCTCTTTCAGGAACTCCTGTCTCTAACAGAATAGAATAACATAAACACACTAAGCTAGGCAAAAGTGAATCAAAGTAACTCTTTCTGTTAATCTTCCAAGATGCTTTGTCTACACCAGAGATGATGCCTCAAGATTTTGATGCTGCTCAGCTTCCTACTGCAATAGGCAGAGAACTTTGGGACACAGGTTAATTACTGTGGTGTCTCACTCACCGATATAGAAGGAGCAGCTAGCTGGATATGTGGTCAACAGATGCTCTGACTCTGGATCTCACAAGGTCACTGAATGGCTATGATTATGGCCATGGCCATGTAAACACTTCAAGTTCAGGCTCAGCTTCCACTACCATCTCCCCATGACCCAGTGCAGGGCTGGCCGGGACGGGGCTGGTGTAGGAACACCATGGGCTGAACGAGCAAATGGCAGCCAGGCAGAGGACACATATGGTGCCTTTGTAGTGGCCACGGCAATGATAGCCCTCAGAGTGGCATGGCTTTTATTGATTTTGGCATCAAATGAAGGCAGACACTGTGTTTTAAAAGTTGTAGTATTTTACCCACCCGTAATTTTGAAGGCCAGAGTCAGAAAAACTAAGCATGCTGTGCTGCAATGCTGTCCAGCAGAACTGAAGTTTTCTTTTCCATCCTAATATCCTAATATAGATGGAAGTGTTGTGATAAGCACTCCCAATCCCAGTGATCTGCAGCCCTTAGTCAGCAAAAGCAGCACGATGCATCCCCACAGCCACAGACTAGTACATCCATGCGACCGTCCCGACCATAACCAGAACGACACTATTCCAGAGCTAAGGGAGACAGGAACGACATTTTCGTTTTACATAAGTATTCTCTTTTTAAATGCATCAAGGCAGAAACAAAATTACAATAGGAAATCCCTAAATATGTAACTGAGATTGCCAAACTGTAAAGAGAAAGAGAAACTGCAAACCGTTGCAAGACTATATTACAGTATTCAGACAGCCTTTATAATATTTATACAAGAAACCACAGATCATACCCATCTCTATGAAAATTAATAACAGTGATTTTCAACAGATCGAAATGGATGATTGTGTAAATGGTCACCAAATCCTTTGCAGGAAGGCTGACTAGAGCCTTCCAGAGGGCAGAAGCTCCATAGGCTGTGCGGAGAGGCCCCTGCTCCTCTGATGAGCCGGTGCCTTGGGTTTGGTGGTGCCGCTAAAGCAAATCGAGGAAAGGTCCTTTGGATGTGCAACATTCCAGGAACGTCCGGCTGTGTTTCTGATCACGGCTGCACACGAGACTGAAGGCCCTGAACCTCCTGTTATGTCTACTCCAAGCTGTGAGGAGGACGCTCCCAAACATCAGACGTGTTAAAATACCATAAGCGAGTTAAGGTAAACATACTCGGGGTAGAGTTTCTGCAAGGCACAAGCACAGATCCGATTGAAGTTGCTTCTGATAGCTGCCTCTGCAGAAAGGAAATCCAACCTGGAAAGGGTGGAGCCAGGGATAAGCACCTGGCCCAGAAGCCCAGGGCACAGAATCACAGACACTTGTGCTCACTCACACATGCACGCATACACACACTCTCACACACATGCATGCTCAGACACATGAACACACATTCATACTCACACAAGGATGCACACTCACACATGCATGCACACTCATGCACACACATAAACACTCATTCACACACACAAGCATACACAGTCTCATACATGCACACACGCACGTTCACACACATGCACACTGTCACATACATGCACACTCACACAAGCGTACACACACTTTCACACATGCACACTCATGCACATTCACACACACATACATGCACAGTCACATACACGGACACTCATGCATATGAACACACATTCACACACACATACACGCACACTCTCACATACATGCACACTCACACAAGCATACACTCTCACACATGCACACTCACGCACATTCACACACACGTGTGCACTCTCACATACATGCACACTCAAGCATACACATGCTCTCACACATGCACACTCATGCACATTCACACATTAACACACGCACACACACACGCACACTCACAAGCACATGAATACATACATTCACAAAACCATTCACACATAAACTCACACAAGCATGCACTCAAAATCAGACATGCACACACGCACACATTCACACACCACTCACAATCAGACATGCACACACGCACATTCACACACAAGCACACACGCAATCACACATCACACATGCACACTCAATGCACATGAACACGCATTCACACTCATACACAACCTGACGCATACACACACAACAGAAACGTAATCTCACACACTCACACTTTCACACTCATACCCCCGCATAGATTTCCTTTGGGGAAATGCCTGTCTCTCTGAGGAAAACGAGCAGGTTGATGCGCCCGATGGGAGCCAGGTGACACTCCGTCCCTGGGCGCTTGTGCAGGGATGAAGGAGCTTCATGGGGACGTCGCAACTCCCGCTTCCTGGAAGGCGAAGGCGAGCCCGTGGAATTCGAAGGAACGGGCGGGTGCGGAGCTCTCTGGCCTGTTTCTAGGTCGCTGAGTACAAGGAAGAGCTCGATGGAAACACTCACGTGATGGGAAAACCTCCAGAGAGAATGAATTCTTCGGGTTCCTCTGAGCCGACTCCTCATTCTAGACATGCCAGGACAGAGCGCCCTGGCCCGGGCTCGTGCTCCGGTGCCCTCAGCTCGTGGCTCTGAGAGTCCGGAGCTGGGCTGGGCATGGGGACACCTGCAGAGCCCGCCATCCACCGTCCAGGCCTCCTCCACAGCCCAGGACCCTGCATTTCACCCACACAGGGGCTTCCCACGTGGCTGCTGCCAGCGCCTCACCCGGCAGAGCCTGCCCAGGCCCAGGTGAGAAGACAGGTCCTCCCTGCAGGTGCTGAGAAGCAGCTGCGGGCCGCAGGGACTACTGCTGTGCTTTCAGGAAAACTGCAACGGAAGGAGCGGAGCGCGTGGAGGGATCCCCATGGGGAGGCCTGGTTCCTCTGGAGTGTGAGATGCCCATGGCTCCGGCTTCTTAGGCAGCGCCTGGCCTCGGAGCCCGAGAGCTCTCGCTGCTGATTGAAAGGATGGCAAAGCTGCTCCCCAGGCAGGGGCAGCCCCTCAGGTCCACGCTGGGAAGTGGAAGGAGCCGCACCTCGACCCACATCCGGCGGGAGGCCGCCTGGCTTTCCTCCTGGAGACACTCCTGCCCCGCTGTTCCTCGCTGGAAGCATCAGGAGCAGGCCTGAGGCAGCTTGAGAAGGCCTGGGAAGCTGCCACCCCACACGCCTGCGGGGCCTCACAGCCAGGCCACGGCGCCACCGGCCACAGGAGCACAGAGGTGCCCACCCCGCCCCAGCTCTGCAAAAGCTGCAGAGAATGCGGGAGAGACAGCTGCAGACAGGTCTCCAGGCCTCACAGCCGACTGTCTGGGGCGGTCCTGAAGAAAGGAGCTTTTCCCGGGAAGCGCTGACACGAAACGCCTTGTCATGGCGCAGCGAACTTGGATAAGCAACCCCAAAACCGACACTTAGGCTCCTGTTACAACCATCACTTGGCCAAGGGAGTAAACTTCTATGTGTGTATCACTCGGGGGGTGGGGTTCACCAATGGAAAGAACAGTCTCTAAACCTCATCGTAGCAGTAATCTGTTTTTGTTTTTGTTTTTTTTTAGACGGAGTTTCACTGTTGTCGCCAGGCTGGAGTGCAATGGCACGACCTTGGTTCACTGCAACCTCCACCTCCCGGGTTCAAGGGATTCCCCTGCCTCAGCCTCCTGAGTAGCTGGAATTACAGGCACCTGCCACTACGCCCGGCTAATTTTTTTGTTTTCTTTCCTTTTTTTTTTTTTTTTTTTTTTTTTGTATTTTTAGTAGAGACGGGGTTTCACTATGTTGGCCGGGCTGGTCTCCTGACCTCATGATCTGCCGCCTAATAATCTTAATAATAACAGCATGTGTGTTCATCTTGTGGAGATTCGAATCTGACTGTGATACCTGTGGACTTCCCGCGCCGTGGGCCTCCTGTGTGCCAGGTGCTGGCTGAGTCCCACCGGCTCTCCAAGGGCTGCTGAGGTCATTGTGCAGCCTCGGAGATGAGTGCGCAGAGCGATGGGTGGATGTTACAGCCTTTGTCACCATGTTTCTTTCACTCGGACTCGCCCGTTCAGAAGCTCTTGGTCCTCAGATCTCCAAGGAAGCTGCTTTTGTCCAATACGTGTTTCCAGAAATCTCAAAATAGTTCCAAGTTCTGGCATTTGACTTTTTCTCTTTTTTTTTTTTTGGCTTTTCTATGGAATGCCAGAGATTTTGTTGAAAAGAAAGACAGCCCCAAAAGTCTCAGATCAAAAGAAAAATATTAATGTATTTGCAGAGTTCTGAAAACACAAACTCCACAAATTTCTATGAAAATATGAGAAAAATGCATCGGTGTAAACCACTGCAGTTCTATTCAGGGTCAATGGTTAGATCACAGTGTGAAGTGTGCAGAACATTTAAATCGAATTTAATTAAATATGGATTAAACTATTTTAATTGTTATTTCCAAATAGTACATCCAAAAGAGACAGGCCTACAGAACTGTCACCCACCAAAAATGTAAAAGCGCCCCCAAAATGCTAAAGACAGCAGCAGCCTCACATGTGCCAAGACGACACAGTGCTACACTAGCCAAGGCCCACTCCAGGAATCACATGGAGAAAACTTAGAGGTTTATTTGTGTTACACAAATGATCTAAAGGGACAATCCTGGGCTCCCCCTTTTACCTTCAGGGGAAAAAAGTCTCAACCTGAGTTTCGTTGTGAAATGTGCAATATTTATGCTCTTAGAGGGAAACAGAAGCACAATTTGCTCAGTAGACACCAAGCCCTGTGTCTGTTCTCACCCCTCCCAGGCTCAGTGTGTTTTGCTCCTGCCCCCCAGGAGCCGCGACTGCTGCGTTTGCAGCACTGGGACAGGTTGCATGCTGGGATGAGTGTGTAAGTGACTGACAGTATGACAGCCTAGAGGAAGGAGCCGGCCCCTCAGGGCGAGGTCTAGGAAGGAGCCAGCCCCTCAGGGAGAGGCCCTTCTTCCGTCATGAGCCAGGATGCAGGTGCGAGGCTGCTACTTTAGGAAAACTCCACCTGCAGATGGGAAGCAGAGGCCCCTTTTTAAAGGCAGCCTCCAGCAGGGAACAGACTTAACTGGAGGCAACATGTAGATGGAAAGCAGACAGAGCCTCTCCGAGCCCAGCCCCACATGCAAATCTAGACTATCAGAGAAGCGTGACACCCAGTTATTTCAAGATCTATAATGCACGGTGAACAATCTCTCCTCAGACTGATTTTAATGTTTGCTACCTTGGCATCTGCAGCACCACACACATGAGATTTTGAAGACTACAGGTGCCTGTGCATTCTTTCCAATAGAATCCGTTTGATTTAAGTGAGACCGACTTTGGTTAGGTACATTTTATTTTTGCCTACTGCTCCCTTATATTTTTGTGTGTGTCATAAATGTATGGTATAAAACTACTTTGGTAAAATAAATGAGAATTCCCACTGAAATAATCATCCAGAAAAGTTGGCTTAGATGCAGGTGCAAACAAACTAATGAGGATATTACCAAAAAGGACATCTGTGTTTAATTGACATTTGTTCTCCCTATCCAAAAAGAATGTCACTTTGACCCTGCAGCTGGGTATGGCAAAGATCTGAAGTCACATGCTGGGGAGACACCTGAAAAACCCACGAGCCAGAGAGGGTCACAGATGATGAGCTTCCACCCAGAGAGATGGACCGACCATCCTCCCTCCTTTGTCTAAGAAATCCCTCACACTCCTCCTCAAAGGCTACAGATACAGCAGAGGCTTCCTCGCAGCCTTTCAATGGAATATCCAACTGGCGTTATCTAAGGGAACATGGCAAGAAAAGGGGACATGAAATTCCAAGTTTAATGAGGTGCTGTGACCTCCCCACTTCCACAGCACTTGTTTCCACAAGCTGAGACTTTATAGGTAATCACTTCTAAAATCTTCTGTGATGAGTACATCATCTGATATTTAAATTTATTCTTAAATTGTTTCTCTTTTCTCAGCACAGATAACTGAGATTTATAACTACAGCCAAGGCATCAAATCACATCTGAGTCTTTCTCCAGTGTGAATCTTACACACATCGGTCAGACACAAAGGAGAGAAGAATATGCTTCCTTCAAGCCATGTACCTGGCTCCACGCTGACTTTCCATAACCTATGGCCATGTGGTTTCATGGGTGAAGCATGCTGGAAATCATGTTATCCCTGGACAGTTGTCCAAGGTACCACTGTCCTTCCTAGCCAACGAAGCAAGACTTCTAGCAGTAGAGCATTGGTGGTGCAAGGAAGCAAAACGTGGAAGCAGGTGCACTGTTCTTGGTGGGCGTGTGTCCTTGAGTCTGAAAGATGCTTCTTAAAAGAGTAGCTGATCTCCAAAGAAACAGACTGACTTGTTCTTTCTCAGATGCAGGGTAAACAAATTTGCAGTGTTGGGGCAGGCTAGGGAAGCAGCACTTTGGGGTCCTATGCTTATGACCCCACAAAGTAGGCACCACCAGGCTCTGGAGAACGCCCATGAGGGCGCCCTGTGCACACCACTGTGTGCCCCATGGCTGGCCCTTGTGTGGAGAGAGGTGTCCTGCCACCCCATAGGGCCCCAGCTGTCCACCTCATAGGAGGGTCTGAAGACAGCCTGGGTGTTGGGAGCGTCCGGGATCCTATTGAAAATCTCACATGAAACTGTTTCCAGTGCTAGAAGCAGGCCAGCCAGTTCCCATCTGGAGGATGCTGCCAGGGACAAAGATTCTTAGAGTCCCTGAGTTCTGGGGAACCCAGTGCTGGACTGAATCAAATGAAGAGACAAGCTCCCTGAGAGGTTATCTGATGAAGAACAGTGTGGACTCACTCTCAACCCCAGTGCTCTTCGAGGAATCATTCAGTAAGAAGAAAATGCCAATTTACCAAATGTGTCAATATCAAGTAAATGTCAGGACTTATTAAAAGAATCAGGTTGAAGCAAATTGATCATAAAATTTTAGAATCACATAGAACCAAGCTGCTCAGGAAATGTCAGTGGTCCACTTGAATAAACTAAGAGTTTGTGTGTGTGTTTATGTGAGTGTGTATGTGTGTATGTATGTGTGTGTGTATTTGTGTGTGTCTGTGTCTCCCATTAAATGAATCGAAGATATTTCATCCAAGTTTTCACCAAGGGAATTAAAACTAAAATAATGTACAGTTTACTGAAACCTAAATGTCTACTGAGGAAAAAAAAAAGCGTATAAGGACAAAATAGTGATATAGAACTATAGAACTTCAGGTACATTAGATTCAACAAATTATTTTCCTTTTCCTTGAGATAAGAAGGGATGCTTAGGGAAAAAAATAAATCAGTCATTTACAGAACATCATTTACTTTAAATGGTATATTCTATTTTCCCTACACCACAAAGAAAGCTGGAGCAGCTATTGCTGCTGCTATAGTCAAAGTTTCAACGTGTGTTTTAATGTAGATAGTGCATACAAGTATACAATTCAGTGAAAGAATGTCAAATGCTTTCAATTTTAATCATGTTATCTTTATTTTTGTGGACTTTTTCACAGAAAGATATTTCACATCTGTATTTTAAATAACTTTAAACTATTTTTTCTACTACAGTAAAATATATATATGTGTGTGTGTGTGTATATATATATATATAGTTCTTTCTCTTTCACACATTTTCCAAGTGTTGTTATTTTCTATTTGGGCTAAAGTTAGATGGAGTCAGTTCCTCAGTGGGCAGGTACACTGGAGGGTCAATGGGTAGCATCATCACCAGCTATTAGCTGTTTCTAGAAAGGGCTGGCATTACCTCAGGCCATAGAAAGTGGTTTTCCAGAGTCCCCATGAGCTGCTTCCAGAGCCCAGCTTTCTGAAATGGATCCTGAGGCCTGGGGTGGGTTCCATGAGCTGGCCCACGACAAGCCCAGGCCATTTGCTGTGGTGCTTGCTACACCTGTCCCACTAAGTTCACGTCAGCATCTTTAAACTTTGTGTTTGGGATCCGGCTATGATACTGCCACTGCACTTCATTTATTTAAAGTATAAATCAAATACTTTTTTACTGCATTTTGTTCCTTGCAATCTCAGTAGCATATTGAGGTTAATGAGTGAATTAAAGTTCCATTTCCCCTTTGAAAGTAGCTCACCCCTCCATTTGTGGTCCTTTCTAAAGCACGCCAGGGTTTCAGCACAGCAAGACTCACTGCAGTTGTGCTGGTGACACTGGGGCCTGGCACACCTGGACAAAGGCCCAAGGTGGGTGCTGGGATGGGGCAGCTTGGTGAGCTCAGGGAAGCATGCACCATGCAGAATGGCAATTTTCATGCATCCCTGTTCTGTCCACGACTTCTTGTGTCTTTCCATTTTCCATAGTCACGAAAATTCCGGGATCCAGCACTCAGCCCTGCCAGCCTGGCTCCACCTACTTCCCTCTCAGGCCCTCCTGTCGGTCCTCATAGGACTCTCTGAGTGGGCTTTTGCTCCGGGGTCTTCATGACTCCCCCAGCATGAGGGGAGGATAACACCATTATGTGATAAACACTTTAGAAAGAGCATATGACTGCAAAACCAGAATGGGACTTTAAGCTCCACAGCACCATTCTCTCTTGTGCCCTCAGATGTATAATAAAATCATCTTCCCAGGGACTCTTACTGGAGAATCTACCTGCCTACCTACCGTGCCCCATACCTGGCATTTGTGTAGCCTTTAAATGCTGCGTCCTGAACTACTCTGACTTTGAACAAACTGTAATTTCAGAAGAAAAAAAATCCTTGATAATGAATAGCCATTTGTCATGGGCAAAGCCACAGGTGCATGTGGAGAGGAGTCTGACCTTTAAATCAGGAGTCTGTGCACACTGCAGGCGGATAAATGCACAGGGATTGGGTTTGCCACCGGGCAAAGACCGGGGCTCCAGAGGTAGTTCATGCTGTTCCTTGTTTTCAGAGTACTAAATCTGGGTAAAGTCACGTGTTTCTTAATAACAGGGATAAATTCTGAGAAATCACCTTGATATGGTTTGGCTGTGTCCCCACCCAAATCTCACCTTGAATTGTAGTTCCCCACGTGTCATGGGAGGGACCTGGTGGGAGGTAATTTAACCCCCATGGTGGCTTCCCACATGCTGTTCTCATGATAGTGAGTTCTCACGAGATCTGACGGTTTTATACGGGGCTTCCCTCTTTTGCTCGGCACTTCTCCTTCCTACCATCATGTGAAGAAGGACATGTTTGCTTCCCCTTCCACCATGATTGTAAGTTTCCTGAGGCCTCCCCAGCTGTGCAGAACTATGAGTCCATTAAACCCCTTTCCTTATAAACATCCCAGTCTTGGGTATGTCTTTATTAGCAGTGTAAGAACAAACTAATATACACCTTTAGGCAAGTTCATCATTGTGTGAACATCATAGAGTATACTTACACACACTTAGGTGATATATACATCTTCATTGATATACCTATCTTTCCATATGGAAAACAGAATGTCCCGGCATCATTACTGAACATCAGTCATTTCCCCTACTTGATCTCAATGCCAATATCAAGTGCCATCCAACAGGTCTCTACATCTGCTCCATTATAACGTTATGGGACCACTGTTGGACATACGGTCTGGCATTGAGTGAAACATCCTTGTGACTGTGTACAGGAATGTCTTCGTAACATCAGTAGGAAGAACTCTCAGGCCTAAAGAACATGGCAACATTCTGCCTTTGTCGTCTGCAAAAGTAACTGAAATCTGTTTACCTGGTATTATATTGCATTATGAAAGGAAGAACAAGCTTATTCAACACCTGGGTAAGCATGGGTCTAGAAACGGCACTCATAGTGCTGGTTTGCAGTGTGGTTGCTGTCTTGTTTCATTTAAGAGGACTGTTGAAGCTAATTGCCAGATGATGCAGAACATCATCTCAAAGGCACTTTTAGTCTCTGTGGTCTTTTTTCCTAGATAATATGACAAAGAAGGTAAATCTCTTTCTAAAAATAACTCTGAAATATTAACATCTTTTGCTGAGTCAAACCCTTCATTGATGTAGGAAGCATTTCAATCTTTAGCTCTAAGCATTAGACTCTTAACTCTGCATCTAATTCTTAAACTGGCAAAACTGAAAATTGAGAGTACAAAATCAACACCAAAAAATCACTGAAAACTGCACACATGCTATTGTACACATCCCACTTGCTAAAAAGAAAAATGAGAAAGAATCATAAGAAATCTTATTGAGAATAATTTTAGAAGACTTTGGGGAAAAAACTGAAATATTTGGATAAATTTCTTCCTTATTCAATGGAATAAGGCATTCTAAGAAAAGAATATTAGATAAGTAAAAAAAAGACTCTGCTCTTAAAATTCATAGAAATTACTCTTCTTCCTTACATGCTGTGAAAAAAATGCCAACATAAACTCGAGTTTGTAAATGTAAAAAGTTATCAAGTATGAAAATATGTTTGCATTCATTTTGATGACGGATGTCCCCATTTTTGGATGAATGATCAAACAGTAGCTCACCTTTGCAGTTTCCTCGATACGCAATCTCTAGCTGGGGGTCTTTGCACTTGGCACGTTGAAATTCACAGCGGGAAAGGAAGGTCCTTCCGTCAGATGCGCAGAGAGGTTTCTGAGGCGAACCCGCACAGTCCAAGCTACAATCCTTGTCTTTATCTTGATCGACTCTCAAAAACTTAAAGAAGAAAAAAAGAAGCCAGACAAATTTAAAGACACATTCTTCAGAGCAGCAGAAAACAGAAGGCTGCCCCAGGCCACTTCACGGTCAGGGAATAAAAGCTTGAGGGATAATGCACCCCCGGTTCTCACCCCTACCAGAAGCATCACAAGCACGTCTGAACATTTTAGCCATTATCTGTTTCAAAAGCCTAGCTAATTTGGACGTTCTCTGTATCAACATCGGCCATCTGACACAGAACAACATGTGAATCGTTGGTCTTTGAAGGGGATGCACGTGTGCCTGACTCACCCCTAAAAGTCTGAGTAGCAATGTTTTCCTTTTAATTTGTGAATTCACTGACGAATTTGCCTCCACGTTCACCACATTATTACCATTCTTCTGGAAGTGACAAGTATCAGGAATGTCCACTGTCTGGAACTGGGAGGGAATCCTTCCTGATTTAAATGGTGCCACACAGTTTCGTCTACATTCTCCAAATACAGATGAACTCTACATTCAACTGGACTAGGTTGCATTCACTTGGACTATTGTTCTTTGAATAAATGTTTGTTGAATGAATGAGTGACCTCATGGCCCAGAGGAAGCTTGTGTATTTCTCTGAAAATGCCTAAGGCACAGGAACACTCTCTGCAGGGCACAGACATCGCCTAATGGCCATGTGTGCCCTGCAGTTCCCACGGCAGCTCCAGGCCCCTGATCTCCCTCCTGCTCTTTTACAGCCTGACACACGCTTCAGAGCTCGCCGGACCCCAGGGAAGCCTCTGATCTGGGCATGCTGGCCCCGCGTATTTTCCTTGGACAAGTCATCAGTGTCCTGCCACTTCCTGACCGGCCACTAGTCCTGTCCGGGCCTCCATCAGCCAGACGAAACACCAGACACCAAGGGGAAGCTCAAGGTGACCCTGAGGAAGCGTCTGTGTTCCAGGACAAACGGGATTGTCAGAGGCCTTTGGTCCCCAGACTATCACCTGCCCCAGGGGGTGTTTTCCCTGATTCAGAACAGAGACAATACATTAACTAGAAGAAAGAAAGAAGCGTGCAGAGCTGTGGCTGGCAGAACATAGGCTACGGTAGTACATGGCCCTCTGGGTGTGGTGTGCACGTGAGCGGGGCTATGTGGCATTGTTCGTCCAGCGATATTGGTGGGGATAAAGAGAGTGCTGCTCCAATCCCTCTTCCAGTTTGAGCAGCGGGAAGATAGGGTTGAGGTTCAGCAGAAGCTGGGGGGCCCTCATCAGCATGCTCCTTTACCAGTGAGAGAGGAAAAAGAAATTCACCAACTCAGGATGGTGCATTCCTTGAGAAGCTAAGAAACTTTCTGACTTGAAGTCTGCATCTCAGCTGGCTCTGTTTAAAGGTTAGCTTTGCCCAGCTAATCAGCATGGTAACCCTCGGTGCTGTGGATCGCCAGGCGGGCTGTGTCAGTGGAGCTAACTCAGCAAGGCTGGCCGTGGAAATTACACTCACTTGTATATTATTGTCACATAGAGCTGTCAGCACCACTGTGGGTTAAGTCTCAGTTCTTTTAAAACTGTGCTGTGCTATCTTGAAGATAAATCTTGACCCAAACTTTGCAGGAACTACGGTGACCTTGATGGGCAGTGGAAGGAATCATAACCTGTGATTTCCTGAATGAAAATTTATCAACTTTAAATAATTTGCCCAATGTTACACATACAATTTTTTTAAACCTTCACAGTGATTTTAAAAAAACCCTAAAAATAGAGATTAGCCAAAAGCCAAAGCTGGACTCAAAGCCAGGGAGGGCACACAAGATGCTGTAGGGGCCGGATGGCCCGTGGGGAGCCCCAGACCTCACCAGAAATCCAGGCAGGGTCCTCAGAGCTCCCGACCTGAGGACTGTGACAGCGGCAGGTGTGGCTAAGAACAGGTGAGCCTGTGTGTTCTGGAGCTCACAAAGCTACTTGGCAGTGGCCTTGCCCAGATTTGGGGATGAAGGCTGGAGCCAAGGGACAGGTGAGCAGCACCCGGAGGTGGCGGGGCCTTTGCCATCTCAGAGCGAGCTATTTTTCACGTTTGTTCCGTTTCAAACAGCGTGCTCTAATTTTCCTGAGAATAAGCTCACCTGCTGAAACGATTCAGGTTTGTTTTAGCTAAGAGGCGAGTGAAAACAGATCATTGCCTTTCAGGGTATTGCAAAATTGTGTGCTTTACTTAAAGAGGGCAGAGCCGGCACACAAATACATTCAGTTGAATTCTGCCACGGATGAGTCTCAGCCACGTTTTTCACTTCACCAACACGCACTGCCCAAGCTCTTCCAGCGGTGGGGGGCGCCCCGGGGCAGGCGGCTCCTGGGAGACATGGCCTTCGGGTGCTGTGCCTTGGGAAGTTCCTCCACCCGCTGAGATGCTGCCTGGATCTTATAAAATGCTTCGGAGTCATTCCTCGCCCCCCAGCACTTGAGGATCTCGGCAGCCTCGTTCTCGCAGCACACAGCTGGCCGGAGCAGCGCAGCTTTGTACCCAAGAAAGGGGGGAAAACCAGAAAGAAAACGTGAACCTGCCGTGTGTTCGGAGGAGCCCCAGGTGCCTTCGTTTCACACAGGGGCCCGCCCTATTCATAGCTGTCTTCTACTGTAGAGGAAAAGATGGAATAACCTAAATCCTGTTAATTTTTATGTTTAAGGGGTGGTCTCTATGTATTTCCTGAACCCCTAAGTGAGGAGATGCTGAGGACTTAGGAAGATGCTGTAATTATCATTTTCTCTAAAGGAAAAGAGACAGCCTCGACATTTTTTCTCAAATAAAAGTGGCCAGCATCCAGGCATTTGGAATTTGACCATAATTCTTGATAATTTACTGGTGCAGAACAATGGAAGTATGATTTCTCAGGAATAAGAGAACACACAGGTTATGTGTATGTTTCTCCCCTACTTCCTGTTTAATAGCAATTAAATTTCGCAGGAGACAGTGCAGGTAAGAAAATAAGCTTTTAACTAAGTTGTGTTCATTAACAAACAGCCCATTCAAGAAAAATAAATATTCCTATTCCAAAGAATTCACTATGTGTTAAAAGAACTCGGTTGAGAGTCTTAAAACTAATTCGAGATAAAAAGTACTTTGCTAAATTTAGAATGCAATCAATTGGACATCGAGTGACTTTATTTTAAAAAGAAAACTCAGAATTGCAGGGGGTTTTTATTTCTTTTGATTTCCACGAAGCAGTGCTATTTGCACAGGTGCAAGGAGCCCAGGTGTAAGGGTGGGGGGAGGGAAGGGCACACGAAGTGTCTTTGTGGATACCAAGTAGCTCACACATTAGAAAACCAGTCAGACAGATTCAATGGGTTAAAGTCATGGTCTATGCTTCTTCTTAATAAATTACTGGGTTTGGGCCAGAAGAAAAAGATTAAAACAAAAACCATTTACAAAACAGGTAAAAGCACTCTTCAAATATTAACATATTTAAAATTTCTCCTTATAATATTGATTAAATACTTCTCTGACTATATGAGATAATGCATGGCATGAGAAGACATTAAGGAAGTTTTGCCTCTGAAATACATAATTCTGTAGCTGTAAGATTTGCAAGGCCAGGCGCAGTGGCTCACACCTATAATCCCAGAGCTTTGGGAGGCCAAAGCAGGAGGATCTGCTGAGGCCAGGGATTTGAGACCAGCCTGGGCCACACAGTAAGACTCTGTCTGTATCAGGCGTGGGGGGAAATTAGCCAGGTGTGGTGGTGTAATAAAATAAAGTGCACAATAAATGTGCACCTGTGGACCCAGCTACTTAGGAGTCTGAGGTGGGAGGATCACCTGAGCCCGGGGAACTGGAGGTTGCAGTGAGCTATGACTATGCACCAGTGCACTCCAGCCTGGGCAAGTGAGACCTTGTCTCCAAAAAAAAAAAAAAAAAATCTCAAAAGCACACACTTTCTAAATAACAGGCCAAGAGAAAATAAATGGTGTCCACGTGTTTGCTTTCTCTTAATGGGAGGTGCACACAGGAAGAAATGAGATTGAACAGAAGACAGGACAGCGCTGGCAACAAAGCCCAGTGCCTGGAGAGCCTGCACAATTCTGAAAGTCACTGGGGACAGGTGGGAGAGTGGTTACAGACTCAAGCCTGCTTTAAAGAATCATTTCTCCATTTTAAAGCCTGGACTTTCTCAGGTGCAGAAAACAGGGTTCTACTCTTTTAGAACAGAGAACCTAAATCTTCCATGCAAATATGGAAATCCCGTTTCAGAGCCCGCAATGCGAAGCTTAAATATAAAAGGAAAACACAACTCTCCATGGGACATTTTCTCCCAGAGATGGACATTCCATTCACTCATTCATCCAGTATCCGAGAGACGGACATTCCATTCACTCATTCATCCAGTATCCGAGAGACGGACATTCCATTCACTCATTCATCCAGCATCTGAGAGACGGACATTCCATTCACTCATTCATCCAGTATCCGAGAGACGGACATTCCATTCACTCATTCATCCAGCATCCGAGAGACGGACATTCCATTCACTCATTCATCCAGCATCCGAGAGACGGACATTCCATTCACTCATTCATCCAGCATCCGAGAGACGGACATTCCATTCACTCATTCATCCAGCATCCGAGAGACGGACATTCCATTCACTCATTCATCCAGCATCTGAGAGACGGACATTCCATTCACTCATTCATCCAGGATCCAAGAGACGGACATTCCATTCACTCATTCATCCAGCATCCGAGAGACGGACATTTCATTCACTCATTCATCCAGTATCTGAGAGATGGACATTTCATTCACTCATTCATCCAGCATCTGAGAGCCGGACATTTCATTCACTCATTCATCCAGTATCTGAGAGATGGACATTTCATTCACTCATTCATCCAGTATCTGAGCGACAGACATTTCATTCACTCATTCATCTGGCATCTGAGAGATCTGGCATCTGAGAGACGGACATTTCATTCACTCATTCATCCAGTATCTGAAAGATGGACATTTCATTCACTCATTCATCCAGCATCCGAGAGACGGACATTCCATTCACTCATTCATCCAGTATCTGATAGATGGACATTTCATTCACTCATTCATCCAGTATCTGAGCGACAGACATTTCATTCACTCATTCATCTGGCATCTGAGAGATCTGGCATCCGAGAGACGGACATTCCATTCACTCATTCATCCAGCATCCGAGAGACGGACATTCCATTCACTCATTCATCCAGTATCTGAGAGACGGACATTTCATTCACTCATTCATCCAGCATCTGAGCGACAGACATTTCATTCACTCATTCATCTGGCATCTGAGAGATCTGGCATCTGAGAGACGGATATTTCATTCACTCATTCATCTGGCATCTGAGAGATGGACATTCCATTCACTCATTCATCTGGCATCTGTGGAAGTTAGTTGCACCACTTTAAATGTATTTTAGAAACCCTTAACTTCAGTATTTTATTGTCTTCGCCTTCTTGCTCCCAGTCTTTCAGAATAAAGCCTCATGTTTCCAGTTAGCTCAAAAGTCAGACCCAGCTTGAACGGAGCATATTAAATAGTTATTAAGTGACCCCTCTCTGTAAAAGGCATTCTACCGGAGGATGGGATTTTGAAGAAGCACCTGCCCTCATGAAGCTGAAAATCCAGAAGGCAGAAATGTACATCTACAAATGATGACCATGCTGTATAAAGAAGAACACAGGTGCCTGAGTGGCTCAGAGGGAAGATCGGTCAAAGCCGATTTGGGGGGATATCTGCTGCTTCCTAAAAGATGATCTAAGGCAGAGGTCCCCAACCCTGTATTCATCTGTATTTACAGCCACTCCCCATCACTCACATTACCCCCTGAGCTCCGCCTCCTGTCAGATCAGCAGTGCCATTAGATTCTCATAGCAGCGTGAACCGTATTGTGAACTGCGCATGTGAGGGGTCTTAGGTTGCCGGTCCTTATGAGAATCTAATGCCTGATGATTTCTCACTGTCTCCCATCTCCCCCGGATGGGACCATCTAGTTGCTAGAAAACAAGCTCAGGGTTACCACTGATTTTACATTATGATGAGTAGCATCATTATTTCATTATATATTACAATGTAACAATAGGAATAAAGTGCACAATAAATGTAACACGCTTGAATCATCCGGAAACCATTCCCCACCCACCGGTTCATGGAAAAATTGCTGAACGTCCCTCATGCCAGAAAGGTTGGGGCTGCTGATCTAAGGAACCCAGAGAAGCTGGATGAGAAGCCGTGTGAGCTGGCATCCCAGGGCAAATCCATACGCGTGGATTGTCAAGGCCAGCAGTAGGAAGAAATCGGAAAGGACGCCACTGAAAGCAGGCCTCGTGTGTCATCGTGGTGGTCAGTGCCTCTCAAATCAATGCGCTGGCCTCGCCTGAGGACCTGAGGAGACCAAGGTTCAAACAGAAAACGAAGAGGTGCTGGGCTCCTCCCTCCGGCAGAGGATTCTGAGGAGTGTGCTGTCCTCACCACGACACAGATGAGGCCAACGAACAAACTCTGCACAGGATCTCACCAATTTTGTGGTGCGGTTTTTTGATCCTCCCTGATGCACCAGACTGAGTCACAGATGCTCAGTGTGGGGGCATCAACATTGGATTCTGGCCGCTGCAGCCTCTGTGGGACACTGAGAGGGCATCACGTTCCTAGCACAATCTGGTGGTGCCACTGGGCTCTGCACCAACAGGGGAGAGTTAATGCTGGTTCTGCATTTTTCCACCTGTGCAATCTCTGAGACTCGATTTGCTAATCTGAAAATAAGAGTAATAATACCTTGTCACCTTTGAAGTAGCTGTGAGGATAAAATAACAAGCTCTCCCACATGTGGACGAGGACCGTGAAGAAAACCAGCATGTGGGGAGGGCATTTGCTTCCCAGCCTCAGCACAGCCCTGCTGACGGAGGTGCCTTCCAGGAGCACAGAGACTCACCAGGAGGAGCTCACTGTGGAGATGTGACGTAAGTGCTCTCTGCTTGTTTAGAAAACAAGCAAGGTGGGCAGGCATGGTGGCTCACACCTGTAATCCCAGCACTTTGGGAGGCCGAGGCAGGCAAATCACCTGAGGTCAGGAGTTCAAGACC
The DNA here is from genome assembly GCF_037993035.2 of Macaca fascicularis. NCBI lineage: Eukaryota > Metazoa > Chordata > Mammalia > Primates > Cercopithecidae > Macaca > Macaca fascicularis. The sequence goes on from NC_088378.1 coordinate 2,533,373, forward strand.
AGCCTGGCCAACATGGTAAAAGCTCATCTATATTAAAAATACCAAAATTAGTTGGGCATGGTGGTGGGTGCCTGTAATCCAGTCACATGGAAGGCTGAGGCAGGAGAATCACTTGAACCCAGGAGGCAGAGGTTGCAGTGAGCAGAGATTGTACCACTGCATTCCAGCCTGGGCAACAAGAGTGAGATTTTGTCTCAAAAAAAAAAAAAAAATAGACTGGGTGCTGTGGCTCACACCTGTAATCCCAACACTTTGGGAGGCCAAGGCAGGCGGATCACGAGGTCAGGAGATTGAGACCATCCTGGCTAACACAATGAAACCCCATCTCTACTAAAAATACAAAAAATTAGCCAGTCGTGGTGGCACACACTTATAATCCCAGCAACTCAGGAGGCTGAGGCAGAACAATCACTTGAACCCAGGAGGCGGAGGTTGCAGTGAGCCGAGATTGTGTCACTGCACTCCAGCCTGGGCAACAGAGCAAGACTCCCTCTCAAAATTAAATTCATTTTAATTCAATAAATTAAATTAAATTGAAAAGTAAGTGAGGTGTGAATCAGAGACACTGGGCATCAGCTTTTCGAAGGCAGCTTGTCTTAGTAAGTTTAAGAGTCTGAGTGAAATCACTCAGAGAGTAAGGACAGTGGTGATAATGCAGGTCCCATCAGCACTCCTGACCCCCTTTTGCCTTTTCGTTCTATTTATTGGGTACCCACAGGACTTTAAAAACCAAGAGCAAACGATTGAATGGGATGAATTTGTTTTAATCTGCATGACCAGATTACAGCTACAAACCCAATACATATGCAGAAGGTAACTGTGGGCAGATGCAGGGCATGGAGGGCCATCACACTGACAAGGCTCTGTGGTCGAAGGGAACAAGCTGACCTTGGTGAGGGTAGAAGAGCAAAGTGACCAGGGACATGTATGGAGCCATGTGAGCTCTGGTTTCTTCACCTGTCCAGGGGAGGTGATAACGATGACGACTGTTTCATAAAGATGATTGTGAAAACAAAATGTGACAGTGCACGAGAAAGTGTTTGGAAAAGATACGAAGATGTTGTTTGCAAGAAGGCCCTGGAGCAGAGGTCCTGCTTATTTACCATTTAAATGAATATAGGGTATGTTTGCCATTTCAACTCTGGTGTGTGAGCACTAAGGGATCCTCCTGCTGGTGATCATTTTCAAAGAGAAAATGAGAAGTGTGCAGTAAAAAGGGAACTAAATTAGAAGTTCAAGAAGAGAGAGCAGGTTTCTCCAGGCAGCCTGGGAAAGACGGAGGCAGGTGCAGGAAAGAAGGCGAGGGCTTAGCCCTGCAACGGAGCTGCCAGAGCCAGGTATCTGCAGCCAGCGGGAAGACCCGAGGGATGTGCAGGAGGACGTGGCCAGGGTGAGGCAGCCCCTCTCAGGACCAGACACCTGGAGACACTTCCACCTTCTGTGGGGAACCAAGACGGGCCTCTCAGGATGCACACACAACCAAGCGAGGCTGAATCCCAGCCACCCCCGGGTGACATTTTGAGTACGGAGATCCCAGAGGAAAGCAGGAGACCTGAGGCCGTGGTTGTTTCTCTCTCTGTTTACCACGCTGCCTTTGTTTTTTTTTTTTAGTAGACCTGCAACTTTTTATAAGTGTATTTACCAACGGTTTACTGGCTTTTGGTCCCCTGACCCAGGATTTCCTAGAGCTCTTGGTTCCATCTTCCCCCACCTCACGCTCTGCAGGGTGGGCTTCAGGTTCCGGGCCCCACAGTGAGGGACGGACAATGCAGGTTCCTGGCCCCACAGTGAGAGACGGACAATGCAGGTTCCTGGCCCCACAGTGAGAACAGACAATGCAGATTCCTGGCCCCACAGCGAGGGACGGACAATGCAGGTTCCTGGCCCCACAGTGAGAACAGACAATGCAGATTCCTGGCCCCACAGCGAGGGACGGACAATGCAGGTTCCTGGCCCCACAGTGAGAACAGACAATGCAGATTCCTGGCCCCACAGCGAGGGACGGACAATGTAGATTCCTGGCCCCGCAGCGAGGGACGGACAATGCTTTACTGTACTTCTTGCTCTGCAACTCTCTTCTCCTTTTCCAAAACATTTATTTTCTATTTATTGTCTTTCCCTGTCTCCACATCCATGTTAATTTCAATGACGAAAATGGATATTTTTGCCCCTTGAGATAATTTAAGAAATCTCTTAGGTTATTCATTGTTCCAATCTAGGTTTAATTGAGATTCAGTAGGAACTCTGTTATTCTAAAATTCTTCCTAATAAGATATGATAAGGATGGTGTTACCTTAATGCAATAATTATCTCTGGCAACGACAACAAAAGATTACGCTTAGCATCCTACCACAATTCTTACGGGTCAGAGGTGTCTAGAGGCACAAGGTAGATTCTGCAAATCCCCTAGGAAATACTAACACAGCTGAACTTGCCCTGTCGTAAGCAATGTCCGCTCTATCGGAGAGTCTTGTCATGCTTTCGGTCACTTAAAAGTGTTTCCAGGAGGTTCATGCAGCCTCAGGAACCATCCTCATTGCTCTAGCTACAAAAATGCTTCTTATCCAGGGTCTCGGTGAGGATCAAGACGCCCCTGGATGAGTATGAAGCACTCGTGTGCGTCCTCAGCCGCCACTGTGAAGCAGTAACCTTGTAGACGCGGAATGCACGGGCACAGACTCTAAGTCCAGTGCTCCTGAGCCCACGGACGGTACCTCCTCGGGGGCAGAGACGCTTGTGCACCCACATGGCCTCGGAGTCCAGCAGTGTCTGGCCAGCAGAGGCTCACTGAAGAGTGTTGTCTTCAGAGCCACATCTGCGTAGCCACCCAGGGTCCCTACAGAATCACCGGGGCAAGTAGCAGGGCGGAGAGAAGGTGTTCGAGAAAATGAGTGCAAGAACACAGGGCCTGACCATGCGGAGACCCTGGAACACCTCCGTGAGGGACCCTGTCGGGAGCCACGTGTGAACGCCGTCCTTCCACCCGAGTCAACAGGAGGCCCTCAAACGCCAAGTACAAAACACCTCCAGCATTCAGAGTTCCCTCCCTCCTACTTCAGTCTCCCCTTCTCTGGCTCTATCCTCTTTGGATGTCATCTCTCTTTTCTTTTTCTTTCTTTCTTTTTTTTTTTTGAGACAGAATTTCACTCTGTCACCTGGGCTCGAGTGCAGTGGGGCAATCTGGGCTCACTGCAACCTCTGCCTCCTGGGTTCAAGTGATTCTCTTGTCTCAGCCTCCTGAGTTGCTGTTGCACTACAGGTGCCACCACGCTCAGCTAATTTTTGTATTTTTGGATAGAGACAGGGTTTTGCAATGTTGCCCAGGCTGGTCTCGAACTCCTGAGCTCAGGTGATCCACTTGCCTTGGCCTCCCAAAGTGCTGGGATTACAGGCATGAGCCACCGCACCTGACGTGGACTTCATCTCTGTTAGCCTTTTTCCCTGCTCACAGCTTGAACACTGAGCACCTGGGCAAGGCATTGTTCTAAACACTTTACTGCATTAGTACCTTTAACCTAACCATCTTCTGTATTAAATGCTATCATTAGTCCAATTGTGCAGATAACAATGTGGAAACAGAGTGATTAATTAACTCACTCCTTCCTGATTGCACTGCTGGTCAGCGTGGGACCCCAGGGCCCAGTCTGCTCCACAGTCCCCTATTGGTTCTGGTTAAAAAAATGAAATGTGTAGCTCCTCACGGGCTCCCAGTGGAAAACTTACATGATAACTGGATATAAAGGAGTAGTTTCCAATTAACATAAAAACATACACAATGGAAATACATAAACTTACTTCCTTCACACGTAGAAGACAGTTAAAACTTTGGGAGGTGATACACAGTTGGATTTCTCTGCTGTAGACGTACAGGGAAAAAACAGATCTGACTTCTAACCTGAAGGTCTGACTCTCATCACTGCCCCATCTGCGGCACACTTCAGAGCTCATGTATAGCTCATCGGTCTCTGGGCTGCAACTCACAAAAGAGCAGATAAACTCCAACCTTTACCGACAGCAAAAGCAAACATGCTACCTGGAGAGTGATTAGCCAGTGACAAGATTACAGAGGTTAAATGAGAAGTGTCTGAAAATAAAAGTACAAATCAACCATGAAAATAAGTATGAAGCATGAGTTGCACTGCGGTTCCACATGCCCAACAGCACCCGGAATCATAGTGGCTCTCAGTGGCAGCGTGCAGCACCGTCTCCCAGGCAGTGGACTCCCATCTCCACCCCAGAGACTGACTCGTAGGGCTGGGAGAACCCAGGGTTTCCATGTGTGCTAGACAGGCTATGGGCCCTGGCCGTCCCCCGAGAGACTGACTCGTAGGGCTGGGAGAATCCAGGGTTTCTGTGTATAGTAGACAGGCTATGAGCCCTTGCCGTCCCCCCAGACTCTGACTCGTAGGGCTGGGAGAACCCAGGGTTTCCATGTGTAGTAGACAAGCTATGAGACAGGCTATGGGCCCTGGCAGTCCTCACAAAACACGGTCACATGTTGCGGCTCTCTGACCACTCAGCCCGCAGCAGGAAGGGCGATCAGAAAAGAACGGCTCCCCTACCATTCCAATGACACAGACAACCCCAATGACCCGACCTCTTTTATTGAAGAACTAGCTCTGTTTTCATTACAGTATATAATTCACAAATTCCCTGATAGCCTTGACATTTTCTGGAACAGCTAAAGTACCCGACAGACAGCCACTCTTTCCCTCTCTGTCCTTAGGTTTCCCTGGAACAGCGAATGCATTTGCTGATGAAATGACATTTTCAAAGGCATTCAGCCAGAGTTTCTTTTCTGAGGCTCTTGCTCATTTCAAAGCATTTAGAGCAAATTACACTAAAATACATGTTAGAGAATATGAGAGGAACCTGGAAAGCCAGGGAAATGCATCCAAACGCCGAGATACCAGATAATTTGTTTCTTCGCCAAACCTCAGTGGAGACTGTTATTCGGTGAAATCATTTCCACTGAGAGGCATAACTGAAGGATTTAAAATAGGAAACATAAAAGGCAGATCCTTGCTGGAAACAATATGTCTGAGAGGCAGCTCCACAGATCACCTGTCTCCCACTCATCCTGGTGAAGAGAAACGGTTCCCCGTGAAAGGAATGGGCAGCAGCCGTGCAGTCCCACGGGTACAAGCACAACAAAACGGCCCAGCGTGTAAAGGTCAGTGTGACAATGTGATCCAGCATGTAAGTCAGGGGCCTCTGATCTCTGCATAAAGTCCAGGCAGCCTCCAGCCCTGTGTCTCTATCTAAAGGCAGTGAGACCTCATTTTATTCTAAATGTCACCCACAGCCCTTCAGCAGCCCCCATCATCACAGTTCTGTGTCCATTTATTTTGCTTTGTGGGGGGCAAAACATGGATGTAGGGAGATCTCAAAACTAAGAATGCTTAGCTGCCGATGCTGGCCACGACTGAATGACCGGAAGACCGAGTTAGTCTCTTGCTTCATCTGAGCCGGGTTTTCCTGACGAGACCATGGGCTCCTAACAAGCATTTGTCCAGTGCATGTCCAGAGAACGGTATGTTCTTGCTCCCATTGAGGCCTCTTGCTCCCATTCAGGACTCCTGGGAACCTGCTTCCCCTGTCACTGAGGGATCTGCACGCTCATTGCCCAGGCGGACAGGAGGGTCCCTGGAGGAGAGAGGGCACTCAAGAAGGCCCCCACCACCATCCGCATGCACCACCACATGCCACGAAGGCCACAGATATCTGTGAAAGGAAGGGTGAATTCTTTTCTCTGTAATCAAAAGAGCTGGATCCCCTTTGCCCACACCTGGGGGCAGGTGCAGAGGCCATCCCCTTTGGAAGGGATGTTGTCAGGGCTGGAGGCTAAATGGAGCTGCTCACAGGGTCACGCATGAACACACGAAGATGCCAGCCCAGGCGCCTCATTCGACCACGAAGAGCTGAGGCTCCCAGCGGTCACCTGGCTCCTCTGCAAGGGAAGGAGAACCCAGCCACGGGCCTGGGGCCCAGGCCCCTGCCCTCCACTCCAACTAAGACCTTTAACCACAGGGCCAGGGCTGGGCCTTCTTTCCCCAGGACCGCAGCCCCAGGGCTCTTGCATAGCATAGCTTTACATTCACAGGCTTTGAGAGGAAGGGGCCGGGCCTGGGCCACAGAGCCCCCTCTAGCCCTCTGCCCAGCCTTCCCCACGCTTGCTGGGGCCGCATCTTCACCTCGCCTGGAGGAGAGGCAGCGGGGGCTCCGGTCAGGCTCCTGTTCCCCTCTCACCTTGGGTCACGCATTAAAACAGATTCTTTGAATTTTTGACAGCCTTTGTTTACTCTATGCGATAGCCCAGACATGGAATCCTTCCAAGAGAATTCTCCCCACAGTCCTCTGAAATGGAACAGCTGAAACGTCGTCACACCCCACTCAGAAGGGTCCCCATGCTGAGGTGTACAGTGCAATCTCAGAGATGGGCAGGGGAGGGCTCAGGAGGCCCCAGGGTGGGGGCCCTCGCCACTGCCTCCTGCAGTCCTTCACCCGACACCTCTCGGACCGCAGCCCTGTCCAGGTGCCGGCCGAGGAAGAAACCTCTCAGAAAGAAAGGAGCTCTTGGGACAGAACTCGAGGGCTGGGTCGACAGGCGATTGGTCCCATCTGCAACTCCACCGTCACCTCCCAGCACGGGTAGGCTTCCTCCAGGCTTGGACAGTCCAACACACAAGCCATGAGCCTTTATTCACCTTTAAATTAACTAAAATAAAGTAAAATCTGAAGCCAGCCACTCATTTGCTGTGTGTTGAGTCCTCATGGCCTCCTGTGCTAGTGGCTGCTGTCCGAGACAAGGCAGCTCATAAATCATTTCCATCACTGCAGACAGCTCTTCCGGACAGTGTTATCTAGAAACAGGGACGGCAGGGCAAGCACTCCCCACCCTGACTTCCCAAACCCCAGCGTTTTCCACAGAATGCCCAAGAAACAAACAGTTGCAACAAGATGAATACAAAAAAGCTCCCTGGCTCTGTGACCAATCGAACCAATCCTGAATACCAAGCAGAGTAACTTAAGAAAAGTGTCTTGAAAATCACACTTAATTATAGAGAAAATAGAAACACCTTAATTACAGGAGGATGAGAAGCTTGGAGACTTTTGTGAAGGGAGTACCGAAGATTTCCAGGGACTTCAAAGGTATTTTAGACATTAATAGAAAAGAGCAAGGAGGCGGTGAGGGAGAGGAAATGCACGCAGGGCACCCATAGGCTTTGAGGTGTGAGCTCCCAGGTCCGCCTGGCCCTGACCGCTCATCAGTGAGGAGGCCAAGGAGGGCAGGGCGAGCCGCGTGGGTGGGTGAACCGTGCCAATGGGTGAAGCCACCATGGGGAGCTGCACAGGTGGGTGGAGCCCCCAGGGTGAACCCTGTAGGTGGGTGAAGTCACCATGGGGAACCGCGCAGGGGGGTGGAACCCCCACGGTGAACCCTGTCAGTGGGTGAAGCCACCATGGGGAACCGCGCAGGGGGGTGAAGCTGTGAGCCAGCAGAGCCCTGTGACCCGGGTCACACCTGTGTCCTGCAGCCAATGGGCAGGCAGTGTGGGGGTGGCAGGCGCAGGCCTGAGGGGTTTGCGGAGCCCTGCTTCCTAGCAGTGTCACCTGGGCTTTCTTTAAAGTTTCACCAAACGCGTCCCGGGCATTGCGAATTTCAGGGCTGTCGCCACAGTAAACACACACTCATTTATTGTTCAGGAGCTGCTCACAGCATCCCACATCTACGATCTGTATTTTACAAAACAATTAAATGTGACAAAGAGAATTAAAAACTCAGGTTTCCAAGGAAAATGTTGGAGCTCTGGAAGCGACCCCAGCAGTGGGCACTGGGAGCCGCGGACAAGGTCACCCTGGCTGGCATCAGCCAGTGGCCGAGAGAGGAAGTGAGGAAGATCCACCTGCCACGGTGGGCTTTGCCTCGGTTAGAGGGGGCTGGACCCGCAGAGGGACCTACACCTGGGCCACAAGGAGCCTTTCCCTGGGACGCAGGTCCCTCTTTTCTGATTCACTCAGAGCAAGACAAAGCCCGGTCTGCAGGAGCCCACGTAGGGCGCAGGAGCATGGCTTTCCCGGGACCACTCTGAGCCAGGAGGTGTCTGTGTCCTGAGCCCACCCTGCTTTGCTCTTACCTTAGACCCTCTGAGAAGCGTCATGGTGTGAGCAGGCTCCCTGCGGGTTTCAGGAAGGTGCCAGGGCGGGGCCTGGAGGATGCAAGCATGAGGGAAGGGGCAAGGCCGAGTGAGGTGAGCACACCCCGGCCCAAGGGAGGTTCCCCGTTCCCCCGGAACTGCAGGCAGAGGGAGGCCTCCGCCAGGATGGTCCATCCCAGGCCTCCCAGGCCCAGTGCACTTAGACCAGGCTATGATTCCATCCCAGCAGCTGGGAGCAAAGTGGTGCCCGCCCTTCCCAGCCACCTCCCTTGCCCTTCAGCTGCTCCAGCCCAGGGCTCACTCTCACTCCCAGCCCTTTGGGAAAGAATCGCAAAACCCCAGTGTGAGGAGAGCTGCATTTCTCCATTCACATCTCCTCCAAGTCTTAGGCTTCCCAGGAAATCAGTGACGCTCTAAGCAGAGTAAGTCAAGGGGCACTGCCCACTCATTTTCAATGCACTTAGGAAGTGATTCCCTATCTTGATGGCTGCAAAAATGCATAGAAGAAAACATTTTCTGTGTGTGTTCATTTATCCAAAAAGATTCTGATGGGCATTTTAACCCTAGTAAAGTGTTTCAGCTAAAGCCAAGAAAGTCTATCTAGGTGTTAAATTCAGAAAATGAGGAGAAGGAAGAAGAGAGGCCAAGTATCCACTCTTTTCACACATTTGCTGGTTGGGTGTGCATTAGGTGCATGTCTGCTAAAACCTAAAGAGACCAGCTTACCACATGCCTGCCCTACCACTGAGCTACCTGAGCCCAGACCAAATACTTTGCCATGTCATAAAGAATGCTTGCACTCAGAGTGTGTAGAAGGAAAACTGCTCTTAGTAACATCTGGAATAACCATCTAATACACTTGCCAAGATTCGGACCAATATGCCTAGAATAATGTCAAACCAAGAAAACAATGAGGTTTATGATGCAAACAGAGACAAGACTTTAATTTAGGGTCGTTCCAATGGCATCGGAATGATCCCACACTCATAATATTTTAAGGTTACCAAACACACTTATGAAAGGTGGCTACCACATAGAATCTAATTTTGTTTTTTGAAGAGCAACTCCTCTGGAAGTTATTCTTGGCAGACACTGAATAGCAAGAACCAATTAAAATAGAAACAATAAAGACGGTTAGAAACTACATATGTCTGGGGAAATAAATATTCAGATGAAATTGATTTTCTTGGCTTTCTGTCATTTAACTAAGAAAAGAAAAACTAGCATTTATACACTTTTTTGAAAAATAAAATCAGGTCTACAATGTCAACTTGTTTGTCAAAAGCTAATTTTAACTACCTAGGATTTAATATCCCTAAAATGTTGATACTAATATATCAAATTAATATAATTTTAAGTTGCAAGACTCTTAGACAGCCAGATCTTATCACAGTGGTTTCCATTCTGAAGATGCCTTGGCCTTTGTACTTTGAACATCATTTTCCGAACAGTAACAGTTTTCCTTTGCCTCTGGAAACTGGTCACCTACTTTGCCACCTACACATCATTCACAAAACATTTGCTTTCATCGCCAAGCAAAGCTGCAGAAGATCTTGTACAAGGTAAGATTATGAAGGAACAGGAATTAAGTTTTTAACAAATCCATACTTAGGCAGATCAATGTTCAAGTCAGTTCTTTAAATAAATCACTTTGGAGGCCGGGTGCGGTAGCTCACACCTGTAATATCAGCACTTTGGGAGGCCGAGGTGGGTGGATCACCTGAGATCAGGAGTTCGAGACCAACCTGACCAATATGGTGAAACCTCGTCTCTACTAAAAATACAAAAATTAACCAGGCGTGGTGGTGTGCGCCTGTAGTCCCAGCTACTCAGGATGCTAAGACAGGAGAATTGCTTGAACCCAGGAGGCAGAGGTTGCAGTGAACTGAGATCCTGCCACCACACTCCAGCATGGGCGACAGAGTAAGACTCTGTCTCCAAAAAAAAAAAAAAAAAAAAAAAATCACTTTTGAGCATATCTAAACATTCCAACCATTTAGTCTTCATTCAAATTTGTGAACTCTTCCTTTGAGGCTACCTTCAGTGTATGGAGAGCTCAAGGACAGTCAGCCTTATGATGTCATGGGGTGATGCTGAAACCCAGATCCCGTTTGATCCTAACAAACCTACCACACAAGGAAAAGAAGGCACATTTCCTTACTCCGTAGACGGCAATTTGAAAGCCAGAGAAACGCAACATCTTGCCCAGAGTGAAAATTATTCTGTGGTGGTGAGAGGGTGTCAGGACAGGTAAGTGCCTCTGGTCACCGTCCACATTTTGTCCTGTGAGACAAAATGTCAGCAGCCTCATAGGTCACATCATCTTGAGACTGAAAGAAAAGTCAGTTTAGAGAAACCTGCCTTGCACGGCAATGCTGTTTATTTAATCTTGTGGTAATAACTATGGAATTCGTGACAGATGCTCATGTGTATGTTTTCCGCCACACTTTTTCACCCCAGCACTGGACTGTTGTTGGTTTTGAGTGACACCTGTGACTGTCAAGTTGAGATTAGTCAGATTTGATCAACCCATTGTTGTGCGAATTTGTCCCTTGGCCTAGGACTAGCGAGCTGAGAGGTGGCAGAGCTTCCTTCATGTTTGTATAGTTCTTGCTTTGAAAATAGAAGGTGAACTGAAAGCTATGGAAAGGTAGGTGGACGTCTTGTGGATTAAAAATGGCCATCATGCATGTGCGTGTGTGCTTTGTATCTTGGAGAGGATGGGGCCAGCCAACGGTATTCTCATGTGCTTGACAAACTGAAACTTCCATTTTAAATACAACTGACTTTTCTCATTTAGACAGGAAAGTCCTGTATTTTTGCTTTCAACAGAAATATTCCCTTCAGATACAACCTGTAATTTCTCTTCCATGAATAAGAAATCGGGGAGACATTATTTTGTTTAATTAAGCACATTAGTAATGCCAGATGCAGACCAGTAAGACTGAGCCATGTTCAAAGAAATTCAGTATTAGGAGACTTCCTTCTAAAGTGAGAAAATGAGGTTTATCAAAAAGAAGAATGGGGGAGAATGTGTGGGTGGCTTGAAAATGGTTAAAAATAATATTTCAACGTAGTTAGCAATACCTAGACTTACTCCAGAGAGAACTTCAGATGTTGAACAGCACAGTTTACTCTCCATGGGGTTTATAATTTCTGTAGTTAAGGTTCCTGGTTAATTTTAACTTATAATATGGCCAACAAGCAATCTCTTTAAAAATAACAAAATAAAATCACAATTAAGTAAACTCAATGGCTCTTCTGTATCTGTGTCTGACAAGATTAGACACATTCCCACAGCTCATGCAGATATTTTCAATAGAGTAGCAAATTAATGTTTTGGTTTAAATTTTTATTAAATATTTTATTGTTATTATCAAAAATGTTTTTGATGTTTAAGTATGCACAGGAAGCTCTGGCTGACTGGTGGGAGTTACTCACAAGGATCTTACAGCTAAATTGATCCCAAATACTTATTTTAAAAGATGCTCCATGGGTGACATCACCATGAAACCAAGCAGCCTTCACCTGCCAGCCACCAGAAAGTTCTCAGACTGCCATGAGGTCTTGGAGACCTCCTTTCCTAATTCTTCTCTTGACTCTCATCCCACAATTTGGATGTTATGGAAACTAACATCTTCGCATTATCTTAGCATCCAAAATTTCACCCGCGAGAGTTAACTTGTGATTTTAATAAAAACAAAGTTGATGTCTGTTCAGCATCACCTGTCTCTTGCATCCTCACAATTCAAATTCTCCAGCTTCCACAAGACTGAGATCAAAAGCACTGCATTACTCAGGTGCATGAGAGCAAGGCCGGCGTGAGCAGTATGTGCAGTGATTTGCACAAGATGATGCAGAAATATTTCCTGCCATCAGGAATGACCTCTCCAGAGTCCTACAGGGTCACCTTTTAATGAGAGAAACCAGCCGCCCCTGCTCCCCGCAGCTGCCTTGCCGTGTCTGAAGTCATGCCTGGGCATACCTGAGCAGCAACAGAGGGCTCACCTCCACCTGCTGCCCTACTCAGTGCTGAGCGGGAATCCAAATCACAAATGCAGCCTCAGCCCAGACTCAGCCACAGTGAGCATGTGGTCAGGATGGAGGGCGCTGAAGACAGGAGACATCCCAAGAGATGCCAAGGTTCTTCCAGGGAGACCTAAGCCCAGGCATCACGGCGGGTGCACCGACCTGCTGTCTCAAAACACCCAAGGGGTCCACATGACATTTTTAAAACCTCAATTTTACCCCTCAATCCACTGATAAACCTAGGGGTTTGCATGGAGCGATTTCTAAGATCCCACCAAGGCTAAATCCTGCAATCTCACTCGGCACACCACTTTGCTTCCGAGTGGCCGCTGTGAACTTGAAGGTGGGTGGGCGTGCAGGCCATCGGGGGGTGAGTGAGAGTCATCTGCCCAGTGAAAAGTCCCCTCTGGAGCCCACCTGGTGTGACAATGCCTTGTATGTGGCGCGCCTTGACGAGACACAAGAATACCATGGCCTTCAAAGGAAGAATGGTTGCCGGAGGGTCTCTGTCTTCCTCTCTGATATATTTCACTCTAAAACACAGTGTGATCCAAACGGACCCAGATGATTTGATATATTTCACTCTAAAACAGAGTGTGATCCAAGGGGACCCAGGTGATTCAATATATTTCACTCTAAACACAGTGTGATCCAAGGGGACCCAGATGATTCGGTTGAGAACCTGGGTCCTGATCTGCCTCCTGCGAAAACGTCCAGGAGTCTAGGATTTCCACACCTCCTCCCACCCACAGTGCCCTGGCTTTCAGCACATGGATGCACCCCACAGATTGCCAGGAGTGGGGAGAGGCCAGAAACAGGTGCTCTTCACAGCCCCAGGAGGAGCTGCCCTGTGACACCCAATCTCACACCTCCAACCTCCAGAACTGAGTGAGTTTCTGTCTGAGCCACCCAGTTTGGGTATGTTGTTACAGCGGTTTAGCAAACTCATGCAACTGGCACCCTCATAAGAAGAGAAAACAGACACAGACATGCACAGAGGGAAGAGAGGGAAGACAGTGTGAAGACATGGCAGGAAGCGGCCGTGGGAGCAGACAGCTGCGTCTGCAAGCTGGGAATGCCAAGGAGTGCCGGAGACACCAGGAGCCGGAGGAGACCAGTGGGATTTTACCCAGAGTGCAGGTCTGCAATCGCCCAGATTTTGGACTGCTAGCCTCCCGAACTGGGAAAGCATAAATTTCTGTTGTTTTAAGCTACACATTTGCGGTGCTGTGATATGGCAGCCCTAGGAACTATTGCAGATGTATCGCCTTGCTCTATAGTAGGAGAGAAAAGCAGTAAAATCCTGCACACACTGCTGGTCACCCTCCTCAAATATTACTCTGGAAATCACCATTACTAATAAACTATGCTGGCACATAAAATTCCCCAATCAGAATGATTATAGCATTTTACTGCTTTACATATAAAATATGCATGTAAATTGCAAAAAAAAAAAATACTTTAAAGGAGAACTACATCGATGTATAGATTGTGTGCCATGTGTGTTTTTTAATCAAAGGTAATTTTCGGCCAGGCACAGTGGCTCATGCCTATAATCCCAGTACTTTGGGAGGCTGTGGTGGGTGGATGCCCTGAAGTCAGGAGTTTGAGACCACCCTGGCCAACATGGTGAAGCCCTGTCTCTACTAAAAACACAAAAATTAGCCAGGCGGGGTGGGGTGCCTGTAATCCTAGTTACTTGGGAGGCTGAGGCAGAAGAATTGCTTGAATCTGGGAGACGGAGGTTGCAGTGAGTCAAGATTGCACACTGCACTCCAGCACCTGGGCAACAGAGTGAGATCCTTCTCAAAAAAAGAAAAAAGGTAATTTTTTAATTAAGTCAATATTTAATTCTTTCCTACATATGATAATTTTCAGTGCATGAGATAGCTCAATAAATACTAAAATGCACCATACAGTAGCAATTCCCAAATATTGTTGGCATAGCATCTCTTATATTCTGAAATAAAGGAAATAAAGACTGCCTTGCCCATCACCCTGAGGAGTAGTCAATCAAGCTGACTAATTCATAAGCCAAATATCAGCCGCTCCTGTCCACTATAAGTTCATTTAAGTTGGAGCTTTCCTCATCTGCAGCTGAGATCAGAACACTGGGGAAAAGAGAATTTTAAGGGGCCCTGTGGAGGTGTAGCTTTGCCTGGGAAAAAGATTTGTCTGGGACCCAAGGTTTCAGAGCAACCAGCAACAAGAACCAGGGGGATGTTTGAGTGCTGAGGTGGCCGCCGGGCAGAGGAGAGGCTGGGAGAGGAGCCCAGAGGCCAGCGAGGGCCGTGTCACTTAATTCTTGCGTTATCTGCAGTTCCCTGGCCAGACATCGTTACACCAAAAGGTTGCAAAGGACCTTCTAATGAGTGAGGGGATGGAGTATGTCTCTCTGCACGCTGCCCAGCCCTTGGTGTAAGATAACTCATGTGCTGGTTTATGATTTTCTTCCAAGAAGTGGCAACCCTATGGAGGCTAAGGTCTTACCCTGGACTTTTACTTGGTAATGAAAAGTCAGAAGACACGGATTTGGATAGCAGAGAGTTGGAACTAAAAAAAAAAATATATATATATATATAGTAAAATGCCATAGAACCACGAAAGAATATGAACAAACAGAATAAGCCAGATAGGTTTTCATATCATCAGCCTCCAAAAGTTCTGATCCTTTGGTCAATCAGTCGGTTTGGATGTGCTCACAGCCACTGCTGGCTTGGGGAAGGAAGGCCATAGGAGCCAACTCCAAAATTAATGTGATAAAGAGCAGCTCTCTTCTGTGTGAGAAGACGCCAAGTCAAACTTCCCATCTCTGCTGCATGGCTTACTACAAATTTTTGGGAAGAAGTAGCAAAGAGAAGACACGGTGCAGTTCTTTCATAATTTTTATTTCTCTTTTCTCTCTTGTATTCAATTGCACCAGGAAATATGTGGGTCCTTTGCAAATGCTGGAGTGAAAAGCTTCCATTAAGCAGTGCAGAGTGTGCAGAGAAGGAAACGATGTGAGTACTCAATCTACCAGGCTGTTGGATGGACAAAGTGCTGCCTTGAGAATGTAGACATCTAGCATTTTCTTTTCCAGTTCTGCCACTAGATGTTGTATTCAGTGATTTGAGGAACAATGTTATATATCTATGTAACTCCTTTACTCACTCATATTTGTTCCACTGACATTAAGTGAGCCAGAAACCATGCTGAGCCAGGGACACTAAGACAAATGGTCCCCACAGTAAGAAGTAGAGAAGAAAAATTATTATGATACCATACACAGAAGCCGTAGGAACGGTACATACTGGTGCAAAACAGAAGCAGAAGAGGAAGGAGTTGCATAACCCTTGCCCCTATTTCTTGTCATTTTCTGTGACTCAGTTAAATGTTTGGAATTGCTCATAACATTACAAAATAAATCTATTAGACGGAATACTTTTGAATTTGATGAAGTCATAGGAACCTATCAGGGAGACTTTAGAAATGTATTACTAATCCATGCATATTGAGATACAATTCCTCTATCATAGAATTCATCCATTCAAATTGTACAATTCGATGTTTTAAGTTTATTCACAGAGTTCCACAATGCTATTAGCACTATCGATATTAAAATATTTTCATCATCTCCCCCCCCAATAAAACACAGCTATTAGCAGTCACAACCCCTATCTCTGCACAACCTCCTCAGCCCTAGTAAATGACTAATCTGCTTTCTTTCTCTATAGATTTGCCTATTCTGGGCATTTTATATAATGACTCATGATATGAGGTCTTTTGTGACTAACTACTTTCAGTATAATGTTTCTGAGGTTCATCCTTGTTGTGGTGTGTATCAACACTTCATTCCTTTTTATAGTCAAATAACATTCCATTGTGTGAATAGGCCACATTTTACTTATTCATTCACTGGCTGTTGAATAGTCAGGTTGATTCCACCTTTTGGCTGCTATGAATAACGTTGCTATGAACATTTATGTATGTGTTTTTTGAGGACTTTTGCTTTCAATTCTTTTGGTATACACCTAGGAAAGGAATTACTGGTTCATGAGAGAACTCTGATTAAACTTTGGAAAACTGTTTTCCAAAGCAGTTGAACAATTTTACATTTCTCTCCGAACTATATGCGGGTTTTTCCATATCCTTGTCAATACTTGCTATTTTCTGACTTTTTAATTCCAGTGCATAAGAAATGCTGTTTCACTGTTTTTTTTTTTTCAATTATTTGTATTATGGTAAAAGACATATAACATAAAATTTACCATCTTAACTATCTTTAAGTGCATAGTTAAGTGATACTAAATACATTCATCATGTTGTACAACTGTCACCGCCATCTGTCTCCAGAACCACTTCCAACCTGTTAAGCTCAACCCCTGTCCCCATCAAACACTCACTCCACATTTCCCCTTCCCCAGCCCCTGGCTACCAGATTCTACTTTGTCTCTATGATTTTGTTGACTCTTAAGTAGCTTCCATAAGTGGAATCACACAGTGTTTGCCTTTTTGTGACTGGCTTCTATCACTTGGCATCATGTCCTCAAGGTTCATCCACGTTGCTGCCTGTGTCGGGATTATTTTTCTTCATTTTAAGGATGAATAATATTCCCTTTTATGTATATACACCACATTTCATTTATCTATTCATCTGCTGGTGGCCTCTTGGGTTACTTCCATGTTTTAATTATTGTAAATAGTGCTGCTATAAAAATGTGTATACAAATATCTCTTTGAGAACCTGCTTTCAGCTCTATTGGGTACATAATCAGAAGTGGAATTGCTGGATCATGCAGTAATCCTATTTTTATTTCTTTGAGAGACAACCATACTGTTTTCCACAGCAGCTTTACTGTTGCATATTACCACCAAAGATGCACAAATGTTTCGATTTCTCCACATCCTTGCTAACATTTGTTATTTTCTGTTTTTAAAACAGTAGCTATTATAATGAGTGTGGGTTGGCACCTCATTGTAGTTTTTCTGCGCATCTCCATGATGCTGAGCATGTTTTCTGAGCATGTTTTCATGTCGTTAGTGGCTACTTGTATATCTTTTTTTTAAAAAAAAAATGTCCATTCAAATCCTTCGCATAAGTTAAAAATCAGGTATCTTCTTTGATTTGTTAAATTTTAAGAGTTCTCTGTATGTTCCGGGTATTTATCCCTTGTCAGATATATGATTTGCAAATATTTTCTCTCATTCCATGGATGCCTTTGTACTGTGTTGATAGTGTCTTCTGATGCACAAATGTTTTAATTTTTCTTAAAGTCCAAATTGTATCATTTTTCGTTTGTTGCCTGTGCCTTTGACATCATATCCGCAAAGTCGCTGCCAAATCTCATGGTATGAAGCTATTGTCCTCGGCTTTCATCCAGGAGGTTTACAGTTTTAGGTCTACCGTTAGGTCATTAATCCACTTGGAGTTCATTCTTGTATCTGATGTTAGGTAAAGGTCCAAAATCATTCTTTTGCAAGTAGATATCCGGTTTTCTCATACCATTTGTTGAAAAGACTGTCCTCTTTCCAATGAATGGCCTTGGAACTCTTGTCAAAAATCATTTGCCCATAGATGTGATGATTTATTTCTGGGCTCTCTATTCTATTCTGTTGATCTCTACATCTGTCTTTAGGCTAATATCATGCTGTTTGACTACAGTAGCTTTGTAATGAGGTTTCAAATCACAAAGAGAGAGTACTCAGTTTTGTTCTTCTTAAAAATTATTTTGGCTAGTCAGTGTCCCTTGACATTCCACATGAATTTTAGGATGAATTTTGCTATTTATACAGAAAATGTTTTTGGAATTTTGACAGGGATTGAGTTAAATCTGTATGTGTCTTTGAGTAGTATGGACACCTTAACAATACTGTACCAAAACAGAGATACAGACCAGTGGAACAGAACAGAACCCTCAGAAATAATACCACACATCTACAACCATCTGATCTTTGACAAACCTGACAAAAACAAGAAATGGGGAAAGGATTCCCTATTTAATAAATAGTGCTGGGAAAACTGGCTAGCCATATGTAGAAAGCTGAAACTGGATCCCTTCCTTATACCTTATACAAAAATTGATTCAAGATGGATTAAAGACTTAAATGTTAGACCTAAAACCATAAAAATCCTAGAAGAAAACCTAGGCAATACCTTTCAGGACATAGGCATAGGCAAGGACTTCATGTCTAAAACACCAAAAGCAATGGCAACAAAAGCCAAAATTGACAAATGAGATCTAATTAAGCTAAAGAGCTTCTGCACAGCAAAAGAAACTACCATTAGAGTGAACAGGCAACCTACAGAATAGGAGAAAATTTTTGCAATCTACTCATCTGACAAAAGGCTAATATCTAGAATCTACAAAGAACTCAAACAAATTTACAGGAAAAAAATGAACAACCCCATCAAAAAGTGGGCGAAGGATATGAACAGATACTTCTTAAAAGAAGGCATTTATGCAGCCAACAGAAACATGAAAAAATGCTCATCATCACGGGTCATTAGAGAAATGCAAATCAAAACCACAATAAGATACCATCTCACAGCAGTTAGAATGGCGATCATTAAAAAGTCAGGAAACAACAGGTGCTGGAGAGGAAGTGGAAAAATAGGAACACTTTTACACTCTTGGTGGGACTGTAAACTAGTTCAACCATTGTGGAAGACAGTGTGGTGATTCTTCAAGGATCTAGAACTAGAAATACTATTTGACCCAGCCATCCCATTAGTGTATATATACCCAAAGGATTATAAATCATGCTGCTATAAAGACACATGCACACATATGTTTATTGTGGCATTATTCACAATAGCAAAGACTTGGAACCAGCCCAAATGTCCATCAATGATAGACTGGATTAAGAAAATGTGGCACATAAACACCATGGAATACTATGCAGCCATAAAAAAGGATGAGTTCATGTCCTTTGTAGGGACATGAATGAAGCTGGAAACCATTATTCTCAGCAAACTATCACAAGGACAAAAAAACAAACACTGCATATTCTCATTCATAGGTGGGAACTGAACAATGAGAACACTTGGACACAGGAAGGGGAACATCACACACTGGGGCCTGTCGTGGGGTTGGGGGAGGGGGGAGGCATAGCATTAGGAGAGATACCTAATGTAAATGATGAGTTAATGGGTACAGCACACCAACATGGCACATATGTACATATGTAGCAAACCTGCATGTTATGCACATGTACCCTAGAACTTAAAGTATATATATAAAAAAATAAACAGTACTAATACCGATCCATGAATATGGGATGTGTTTCCATTTGTTGATGTCTTTTTCAACTTCTTTTGGCAATGTTTTATAATTTTTATTGTACAAGTCAGTCACATTATTTGTTTATTCCAAAGCATTTTACTTTTTAATATTACTTTGAACAGAATTGTTTTTATGATTTCCTTTTCAGAGTGTCTATTGTTAGTGTACAGAAATGCAATTGATTTTTGTGTTTTAATTCTATATCCTGATACTTTTCTGAATTCATTTATTGGTTCTAACAATAAATATTAAAAAACAAGTTTCTTGGTTTTTTTGTTTGTTTGTTTGTTTGTTTTGTACAGCATTGTTAGGGATTTTTAACACATAAAATCATATCATCTGCAAACAGAGATAATTTTACTTCTTCCTTTCCAATGTGTATGCCTTCCTTTCCAATTTGTATTTACTTTTCTTGCCTAATTGTTTTAGCTAGAACTTTCAGTACTATGTTAAATAGTGTGGTGAAAGCAGGAATCCTTGCCTTACTCCCAATCTTAGGGAAAAAACTTGTGGTCTTTCACCATTTAATATAATGTTTACAATGTTTTTTTTTCCATATATGGTTTTTATTATGTTGAGGTAGTTTCCTTCTAGTCAGAGTTTATTGAGAGTTTTTAGTCATGGAAGTGTGTTTAGTTTTCTCAAAAGCTTTCTTCATCTCTTGAGATCATGTTTTTTACCCTGTTATTCTGTTACTATGATGTATTACTTTGATGGATTTTTACACATTGATTCGTCCTTGCATTCCAGGAATAAATCCCACATGATCACGGTGTATATTCCTTTTAATATGCTGCTGAATTCAGTTTGCTACATTTTATTGAAGATTTTGGCATCGATGTTCATAAGGGATATTGGCCTCTAGTTGTCTTTTCTTAGAGTGTCTTTGTCTGGCATTGGAATCAGAATAATGCGGGCCTCATACAAAGAGTTAGGCAGTGTTCCCTCTTCTTAAATCATTCAAGAAGGATTAGCATTCGTTTTTTAAGGTTTGGTAGAATTCACCAGTGAAGTTATGAGGTCCACAGGTTTTCTCTGTCCAGAGATTTTTGGTCACTGGCTCACTCATGTTATTAGTTATAACTTTACTTAGGTTTTTTCATTATTTAGTCTTGGTATGTTTTATTTTTCTAGGAATTTGTCCGTTTTAACTAGATTATCCTATGTATTAGCATATAATTACTCTTAGTAATCTCTGTTAATCCATTTTCATTTCTGTAGAGTTGGTAGTACTGTTGCCACTTTTCTTCCTTTCTTTTTCTTAGGAAAACCCACTTTCACTTTCTATTTTAGTAATTGGAATCTTCTCTTTTTTTCTTAGTCCATATAGCTAAAATGTCATCAATTTTATTGATCTTTTCAAAGAACCAATTTTTGCTTTCACTATTTTTCCTCTATTATTTTTCTGTTTTCTATTTCATTTATCTCTGCGTTAATCTTTATTATGTAATTCCTTCTGCTGGCTTCAGGTTTAGTTTGTTCTTATTTTTCAGTTCCTCCAGTTGTAAAGGTAGGTTGTTTTTCTTATTTTTTTAAAGGATAGAATTAATAGCTATACATTTCTCCCTTACAACTAGTTTTACTGCATTTCCTAAGTTTTTGGTTACTTTCTTGTGGTTATTTTTGGCATGGAATATCTTTTTCCATTCTTTCCTTTCAAGCTACTTTTGTCTTTAGATACAAGTTACATAAGATCTAAAATAAGTCTCTTATAGACATCATATAGTTAAATTTTTTATCCATTCTGATACTCTGTCTTTTAATTGGAGAGATTAATCTATTTACATTTAAATTAATTTCTGATAAAAGGGATGTACTTTGGTCATTTTTCTATTGATTTCTTACATATCTTATAATGACTTTGCCCCTCATTTCCTGCATGTCCTGTCTTGTTTTGTGATTAGTTAACTATTTGTAGTAAAACATTTAAATTTCTTTCTCACTTCCTTTCATATAGACTCTATAGGTGTTTGTTTTCGGTTACCACGAGGATTACATGTTACATCCTAAAATAAGAACATTTTTATTTAAATTTATACCAGCTTAACTTCAATAACATACAAAAACTCTGTTCTTTTAGCAGCTGTGTTCCTACCTTTCAATTGTTGTTTTACAAAATCACATCTTCATATATTCTGTACATCAAAGCATTAAGTAATAATTCCTTTAAGTGTGTTAGTCTCAAATTTTGTAGGAAACAAAACGTAGAGTTTTAAACCATGTTACAATGATATTATCTTTATAACTGACAAGTATTTACCTTCGTTGAGATCTTTATTTCTTTATGCAGCTTTGAGTTACTATTTAGTGTCTTTTATTTTATCTTACAGGACTTCCTTTGGCATTTCTTACAGGAAAGATTTAGTGGGAAGAAACTTCCTCAGCTTTTATCTGGCAATATCTTAATTTTTGAACTGTTCCTTACTTTTGAGGAACAGCTTTGCTGGAGATAGGGTGCTTGGTTGACAGTTTGATTGTTTTGTTTTTGACTTTCCTTTTAGCATCTTGAATTTATCTGCCCACTGCTTTCTGGCCTCCAAGGTTTCTGAGGAAAAATCTGCTATTAATCGTACTGAGGATCCTTGTATGTGAGAGCTACTTCTCTCTTGCTACTTCAAAAATTCTCTTGGTCGATTGAAAGTTTGGTCATAATGTCTCTGTGTGACTTTCTTTTAGTTTATCTTTCTTAGAGTTCATTGAGCTTCCTGGATGCTTATATTCATGTTTCTTCAAGTATTCTCTGCCTCTTACTCTTTCACTTCTACTTCTGGGACTTCCATAATGTGTATGTTGGTCCACTTGATGCTGTCCCACAGGTACCTTGGTCTCTTTTGCCTTTTTTTCTATTAAAAAAAATGCATTTCTCAGATTCAGTGATTTCCATTTTCCTGTCTTTAAGTTTGCTGATTCTTTCTTCCATCTGCTCAAATATGCCTCTGAATCCCTCTAGCAATTTTTTAAATTTCAGTTATTTTACTTTCTAGCTTCAGAATTTCTTTTTTAAATTCTTTAAGGTTTCCTATATCTTTATTAACATTTTCATTTTGTTCATATATTATTATCTTTACTTTCTCCACATATTTCTTTAGTTCTTCGAGCATCATTAAGATAGCTGTTTTCAAATGTTTGTCAAGTAGATCTGCTATCAGGTCTTTTTCAAGGACAATTTTATGTTGATTCATTTTCTTCCTTTGAACATGCCACATTTTCTCATTTTCTTTATGCCTTGTAACTTCTTGTTAAAAACTGGACAGATGAATTTAATACTGTGATAACTCTCAAATTCAGATTCTTCATTTTTCCCAGGGTTTGCTTGGGGTTTGTTGTTGTTAATTTAAAAAATAAATTTTTTCTTATTGTGGGCTGTCTCTGTTCCAAGGATGAGACTGAGTGTAAA
Organism: Macaca fascicularis; assembly: GCF_037993035.2. Classification (NCBI taxonomy): domain Eukaryota; kingdom Metazoa; phylum Chordata; class Mammalia; order Primates; family Cercopithecidae; genus Macaca; species Macaca fascicularis. The sequence goes on from NC_088378.1 coordinate 2,556,223, forward strand.
CTGAAGGTCCTCTCAGGTCTTTTCTGAGCCTGCACCTTTCCCTGAGCATGTGTGATCGCTTTCTAATTCTCTCCATATATTAAGTTGCTTTCGAATGTCTTAGTCTTTAATGTCTGGCTTCCAAGGAGGAAAAAGTAAAATAAAGGGTTTTGGGTGAAGTGTGCCAGCCCTTTAAATACCTTGGAAGTCACTTCAGCTGGTGGACATGGGAGGCAAGGGTTGGGACAATGGGGAAGATGCAACAACAGTGTCAGCTGCCACCTTTTCATCTGCACCTCTGTTATCAACAGCTGCAATCAACATTCACAACACAACTTCTTCACATTTGAAGGACGGGGTCTTTTTCCCCGCTCTGGTTCTCACAAACTGCATGCAGGCTGTTCCAGGAACATGTGCACAGCTTTCATCACAAGGCTGGGGTGGAGAGTGGGTAGCCGCTACTGTGCTAAAGCCGAAATTAACCCAAATTAACGACACTTTACTGTCCAAGCCTTTATCTAGAAACGGCAAGCTTTCAATGGACTCCAGAGTTACAAAATAGTTACACCAGAAAGATTTTGCCACTGCGACTGTTATCTAGGTGGGAATACAGATTTCTGATGTTTCCTTCTCCACCATTTCCTCCAAACTACTAAAACTTTTAATTTCTTAATTCCCTTTATGCTGTAAAATAGAGATGCCTCATAAATATAGCTTATATATACATTGTAACAGGTTTCCAAAACATCTTCTGTACATAGTCTTCCCAATGCTCACAAGTACAAATCGAACATTGTATCTTAAATTGATGATCAATAGCAGAATCATTCTCTGTAAACCAGGGCTGTTCTAGACCAGATACTCTAAATCATTCAACATTCCTGACTCCTTTCCCCGAGACAGGGTCTGACAACCAGGGCTGTTCTAGACCAGATACCATAAATCATTCAATGTTCCTGACTCCTTTCCCCGAGACAGGGTCTGACAACCAGGGCTGTTCTAGACCAGATACCATAAATCATTCAATGTTCCTGACTCCTTTCCCCGAGACAGGGTCTGACAACCAGGGCTGTTCTAGACCAGATACCATAAATCATTCAATGTTCCTGACTCCTTTCCCCAAGACAGGGCAGACAGAGATTAGGCACATCCAGCACAACCTCTCTGTCTCCCATGGCAGCACACGGGACTCTAAGGAAGCTGGGAAGCTGTGCTGTTTGAGGAAATCACTGAGTTGAAAGTTCTCTACCTCAAATTAACCCCTTACTTGTCAACCTCACCTGCTGTAAGTCTGGGCATAAGGAGATCTTTGTTTCAGGCAGTTCATTTTATTTTGTTTTTTTATGAATACTTACTTTACTACCATTTTCCAACCTCACCTCCTAATGCTGTGCTTACCCACACTGACCTCCTCTTACAGGTGCAGATTCTACACACATTTAAAGACTTCCTTAAAACTCTGCCTCTAGTATATCATCATCTACCACTCTAATAACAATTATCATTTCTCTAGCCAAATTCCTACCACCATCATCTTCTTGGCTACACCAGGAGACATTTTGGACTATTCATTTTGGACTGTCCTCTTGTGGTCCCAATTCTCTATGCTTTACCTTCCCAAGAGGACTTTAGGTCTTCAAGGCCAGCAACTATGGCCCAGGACTCTTGTACATCACTCTAACGTTTGGGAATGAGCTCACAGCTGGCGTCTAAGGTGTCAAGATGAAATGGCCCCACTTCCCTTCATAGGTAAAGGGACGGTCAGAGCATGGCATGCCTTAGGTCCTTACAACAAAGATGAATGAATATCCTACATGCTCAGAGGTTCCTCTGGGGGATAAAAGGGAAGTAGCAGGGCAAGGAGAAGACTTTTACAAGCAGTTTTCTCATGGAGAAGTTGGGGACAATAATCCCACCTTCACTGGGTCATAAGAAGTGAGTGGGTTGCAGAATGTGAAAATGCTTTGTAGAATCCGCAGTGCTGCAGAATCGTCCTTTACTTCTGTTATGTATTTTTGGCTTTTATCCCCAGTAGATCATTAAAAGTCAAGCACAATAGGGGATGGTTCTTTAGAGCACTGCATCCAAATTAGTTTCCCCACCTCCCGTTCTGACTCCCCCCTCCCCCTGCCCCAACACACACACACCAAGGTGTTATATAACAGCAAACAGTGAGGGCACACAGTCAATGAGAAACAACCCTGCTTCATCACACATCTCTCTTGCGCCATTATCATTTTCTGTTCAGGACTTGAGATGTCCACAAAAGAAAGAGAAAGGGCTCTGTTATGTGTCCAGAACTTTCCACTGTACTTGTCAATTCTCTTAGTAGAAAATAGAGGTTATAAAAAATACCAGCTGGTCATACTTTCCAGGAGAAAGAGATAAATAATTAGGAGTCCGTTTAAATACACATGGAATGACTCAGGACCATGTTACAAGCCCAAATATACCTTTTCATGCTCTACAAACTGAAAAGGTAAAGAGCAAGATTTGGAATCTCAGAGACACGCAGCAGGGCCAGCCAGTGTGGGCATGAGGTTGCGGTTGCTGATCTCAAATGTGCAGTCCACACACAGGCTTGAGGTTTGGATATCTATCTGAGCAATTCTCAATTTTGTCTTTGGCGTGGGCTGGAGTGTCCACAGGAAAGGCTGTTCTTTCAGGATCTGAGCCCATCTGTTCCTAGCTGACACCAAGGTTTGAAAAGTGCAGACCCACAAGAAAATGAAACTACATCAACTGCTGCTTTTAAAGCTAACCAACCTTAATTGGGACTTGAAAGTATTCTAATTTTGTCCAACTTTGGTTAAAGGTTTGGAACCATTGGTATTATTGCACGCAAAAGTCTATAATGAATGTAGATTCTTAGATTGAGAACCAAGGAAAATAAAGTTGCTGATGCTGAACTTTAAGAAGTGACGTGCTCCAAGCAGTTCCAAATGTTTCATAAATGCAGAAACTCTGACTAATTCTATAATATGTCTTAAAACCCCTTAAAGTGTTGATAACTCTTGACCCAACAATTTCTAATCCAAAATACATGTGAAGAAAAAATCAGAAATGCACATAAATTATTATGTACAATGTTGTTCTCTGCAATATTATTTTTAGTAGTAAAGTAATATTTAAAATTAAATGTCCAACAATGAGTTTGACTAAATACATTATTATAAATACACATGTATATATATACACACACATCTATATATATAAAAGTACTAGTTCATTTAAAATACATGTAAAAACTATAGAATATATTTGTTATATATTTTCAAACAAAATATTTTAAAATACAAATATAGAATATGACCCCAATTTTATATACACTATGCATAGATAGACACACAGACACACACACACGAGATAAAAGACTGCAAACTGTTTAGTACTGCAAAACTCTAAATGTTTAATCTCTTAGTAATGATATTACAGGAAAACAATAGCAAAAAGTAAACACACCAAACATCCAATGAAAAATAGAAACTGCCATGTTCACTTCAAATAGGTTTAGACATCACTTTCTCGTCTACTAAGTGATTAACTACTGAGTGATTGATTAAATATATATCACAAAAATTGTGGGTCAAAACACTCCCATCATAGTTATTTCCACTATATCTGTTGGTTCCCAAATCTAAAGTGTAGCCAAGACTTTCATATATTTCCCAACTGCCTCTGCACAGTTGGAGATAGTTAAAGTAAAAATAGAGTTTGAATCAGAAATCAATATATCAAATCCTAGTTCTATCTTTTTATGCTTGTGTGTTATTGGGTGACATGCAAAAACTTCTGCAACCTCATCTCTGTATCTATGAGACTGGAATGGTTCTGGGAGACCACAAGTAGGAAGGTCCCAAGTGGACTACGGTTAGCAAACCCCAGCCCTTCCATGCCTCCTGGTCCACCTGCTCCTGCCTGCCCCTCAGTTAAGAGACAGCCCCCCGTGCAGCCCACGCCTGGAGGACCTGACCCCATTCCCCTTGGTGCCCGTGCTCACTGCCCAGCCCTGCGGCTCCCACCCATTGACTTTGGAGCCGTCGTCTCCCTCTCCTGCCTACTTCACCAATACTGCCCTTCGCTACTTCCTCTTCTAATGCCGAGCAGTGTCCTCGTCCCATGCCAGGTCTCACATGTGGCCTCCCCGGGCCACAGATGTGTGGGGAGCAGGTCTCAGTTCTTGTCCTCCATCCCCACTCTGGCCTCACCCTCCTGTCAGTATGCTCAGTCCCGACACCGCCTTCCAGACCCATGTGCCCTCATGCCCTGTCCCCCAGGGCCAGGCTGGCCCTGGCCTCCCCTCCCCAGCCTGCCACAGGTTTACAGAACATCTCACCTGTGTTGCTCAGAGCCCGCATGAGACCGTGCTTCCCTCAGGGATCACGACCTGGTGGGGGAAGGAATTGAGCGATGGAATCCCTCCCCTACAACGTGTTTCCACCTGTGCCTGGGACATTGGCACCTGCTCTCCAAATGCTTCGGGAATAAATGAAAATGAATTTAATCTACATCCACAGAGAAGAGGAAGGAAAGGCACTGAAATGTGACATTCGTCAAACATGCCAGGACTGTTCAAGCTGCCTTTCACACACATCGAAGTTTAGCTTCTCCAAAGCAAGGGGAGGCCAACAAGCCCCAAATCACCCACAGCAGGGCCAGGATTTGAATTAATCTTCCAGATTCCAAACTCTTCACTAGACCGTGGTTTCCTAAAATGAGAAACCAGCTGACGAGAGTGGGAGGCATGAGTGCTGCCCTGCCATAAAGGGATCGCATCTGAAGCTACAGCCACCATGATCTTACATTCTTTTTTCTTCTTTCACTTCAGAAGTGTATGTGAATCCTTAGTTCCAGATGAGAAGCTTTCTAGGTAGTCAGCAGTATGGTATCACTTTCTAGGTAGTCAGCAGTATGGTATCACTCACGAACAGGAAGGAATCACAAATGCATCCCCATAACTACGAAACTGTAGTTTAGTAGTCAAAACCTCTTTATGGCACTACAGCATCTAAATACAGAGGAATATAAATGCCTCAAAAGGTTAAGGAGGTGTCATTTCTTACTCGTTTTCTACATAGAACATCAGCAGCAATAACTGCCGTGTCCTGCCCTGTTCTGCCGGGCTGGTCACTGTGCTTTACCGTGCATATCAACGATGCCCCTGGAGTCGTGCAGTGCACAGCCTGTGCAGCTGTGCCTGATGGTCGTGGCTGTGGCACTATCAAGGAGGCAGTTGTATATGCCTCTGGAGGTTTCACCGGACAGACACGTTTGTAAATTATCGAGTGCAAATAGCATTTAAAGGCAGGGACATAGCGGCATTACTGAAAGAGCTTGTAGAGAGAGGGCAGAGAGGCCAGCACCGAGGGGCCAGACCGCACCAGCAGAGAGAGCTCAGACGCAGGAGCTGGAGCCTGGAAAGGAAGCTGAAATGGACCAATCAGTGGAACAAAATCATGAGAGGGCAGAATCAGCAAAGGGCAGCAGGATATGCTGGAGGGAGGAGCGGGGCACTGTGAAAGGTGCCCCAGGAAGCCCCAGCCCAGCTGGCAGTGCAAGGTCAATGCGGTCCTTATCGTGCTTCCCGCTTATGCACAGGTGCACAGAGCAGATGCTCCGTATTGGCCTCCCCCATAAAACGTGCAGCAGCCTGCGAGCTGTACGAAGCCAGGATCGGGTCTGTGCCCCTTCCCCGGGGGGCTTGCCTCCCGGGCTTGTGCTAAATGCTCACTATTGAACAAAGCAACCAGTCGATCAATGCATGGATGTACAAAGAATAAAATCCCACCATTACACTGAGCCCTCACACAAGCCTGCGTGGAGAGGCGAACGGGTTGTGATGCTAAGTGCTGGATTTAGAAGCGACTGAGATGTGGTAAGGTCAGTGATCTGCCTAACGTCATACAGCCGGGAAGGGACAAGACTGTGTCTCCAGATTCCAGATCCCATTAATTCTCAGCACACGTGCCGTACTGTCCCAACAGGCAGCAGCCCCCTGGCCTCCTTCCTCACACACACGCTAACACCCATGAGACACACAAGATACTAGTGCCGGAGGAGTCTTGTTTGTGAGAAGACAGTTTCCATAGCAGCACTGGCTTTGCATAGACTGTGCCCTCATCAGTTACGGTGACCTGTTCCAGCCCGAACTGTTCCTCACCCAAGTAAGGATGACAAGGACGGCCTGCACCGAATTCTCAAGATTTGGTCTGTTTCTAACAAAGACACAAGAGTCCCCGGTCTTCTCTGTCACCTGGAGCTCAATGCACTTCCAAAAGTCCTGCCCACACAGTCACCTGGAGCCATTTCAGGCAGAATCCAGACCTGCACCATGCTCCTTCAAGAGAAGAAGCAAGAGGCATCAAGGAAGTGAGAGAAGGTAACAGTATTGCTTCACAGGCTCACCGCAGGGCACACAGGTGGCAGAGGTAAGACCGCAGGGCACACAGGAGGCAGGTAAGACCGCAGGGCACACAGGAGGCAGGTAAGACCGCAGGGCACACAGGTGGCAGAGGTAAGACCGCAGGGCACACAGGTGGCAGAGGTAAGACCGCAGGGCACACAGGTGGCAGGTAAGACCGCAGGGCACACAGGTGGCAGAGGTAAGACCGCAGGGCACACAGGAGGCAGGTAAGACCGCAGGGCACACAGGTGGCAGGTAAGACCGCAGGGCACACAGGTGGCAGAGGTAAGACCGCAGGGCACACAGGTGGCAGAGGTAAGACCGCAGGGCACACAGGTGGCAGAGGTAAGACCGCAGGGCACACAGGAGGCAGGTAAGACCGCAGGGCACACAGGTGGCAGGTAAGACCGCAGGGCACACAGGAGGCAGGTAAGACCGCAGGGCACACAGGTGGCAGGTAAGACCGCAGGGCACACAGGTGGCAGAGGTAAGACCGCAGGGCACACAGGAGGCAGAGGTAAGACCGCAGGGCACACAGGAGGCAGGTAAGACCGCAGGGCACACAGGTGGCAGAGGTAAGACCGCAGGGCACACAGGTGGCAGGTAAGACCGCAGGGCACACAGGTGGCAGAGGTAAGACCGCAGGGCACACAGGAGGCAGAGGTAAGACCGCAGGGCACACAGGAGGCAGGTAAGACCGCAGGGCACACAGGAGGCAGAGGTAAGACCGCAGGGCACACAGGAGGCAGGTAAGACCTCAGGGCAGGTAAGACCTCAGGGCAGGTAAGACCGCAGGGCACACAGGAGGCAGGTAAGACCGCAGGGCACACAGGTGGCAGGTAAGACCGCAGGGCACACGGGAGGCAGGTAAGACCGCAGGGCACACAGGTGGCAGGTAAGACCTCAGGGCAGGTAAGACCGCAGGGCACACAGGTAAGACCTCAGGGCACACAGGTGGCAGGTAAGACCTCAGGGCAGGTAAGACCGCAGGGCACACAGGTAAGACCTCAGGGCACACAGGTGGCAGGTAAGACCTCAGGGCAGGTAAGACCGCAGGGCACACAGGTGGCAGAGGTAAGACCGCAGGGCACACAGGTGGCAGGTAAGACCGCAGGGCACACAGGAGGCAGGTAAGACCGCAGGGCACACAGGAGGCAGGTAAGACCGCAGGGCACACGGGAGGCAGGTAAGACCGCAGGGCACACAGGTGGCAGGTAAGACCGCAGGGCACACAGGTGGCAGGTAAGACCTCAGGGCAGGTAAGACCGCAGGGCACACAGGTAAGACCTCAGGGCACACAGGTGGCAGGTAAGACCTCAGGGCAGGTAAGACCGCAGGGCACACAGGTGGCAGGTAAGACCGCAGGGCACACAGAAGGCAGGTAAGACCGCAGGGCACACAGGAGGCAGGTAAGACCGCAGGGCACACAGGTGGCAGGTAAGGGTGGTGCTGCAGGCAAGGGACCTGAGCAATGCCAAATGGGCTGTGACACCTGGCAGTGCCTACAGTCCCGGCTGTGCCTGGAGGGCTTGAACTTTCGAGCCATTCAACACCCTTCAGTAATGCCAGCGTCTTATAAACATGTAGGGGGATCCACATTCTGGCCACCCAGCTCCAGGCATCTGCCTCATCCAGGAAGGCCTCAGTGGTCTCAGCCCTGATCCCACTCCCTGCTCTGTCCACTGGAATTCTGCCCTGGGGCAGCATCCGAATCACACCTTGAGGGGTGGAGGTTGAATTTACAATCATACTCTTCATCTTAACACACCAAAGGGCTGCTCAGCCAAAGGACAAAGGATTTTGCAGTGTTTTGGCAATGGCCAGGCGATGGTGGAGAGGGTTTGTGTGAATCGGAGCCTTCCCCGGTGCTGTAGCACCACAGACGCACCCATCAGCAATGATTCTGACGGAAAGACAAGGCTGGGCACCGAACGGTGTGGGAGGAGGCGAGGACAGAGCTTCAAAACATCACGATGCTCCGGTGCAGTGCTTTTGAATGAGAAATACGATTTCTCCATTTCCCCTACAGTATTAGTAAAATATGAAAAAAAAATTGATTCTACAAAATCTGACTTTCTCCTGCAATGTGTCCTAATTATGCCTTGGAGGGGAAAAAATGTCGTATTCCCATCCATTTGCATGAGGATGAGAATTTTACTAAAGACTCAAGACTCCCAAAAGCACTAGCATTTTAATATTGCAGCAATGTGGAAAGTCTTATCAGAATAAACATGAGACATGGTTACCTTAGGCAGCCACACTCATCATTCAAAGATGGGAGCCTGCTGCCCATCCTACAATCTCCAATACTTTTTAAAAATATCTTTAAAAAACTTGTTTTGTTAAGGGAGCAATTTAAAAATTGTTAATTGCAGTGTTGGGCAATGGCCAGGTGATAGCAGAAGAGGGCATAAAAATAAATATATACACCAAAGGAATAGAGTAGAGGTGCCAGAAATAAGCTCTTACATATATGGGCAAATGATTTCCAGTAATGATGGCAAGACCATTCAATGGGGGAAAGGACAGTCTCTTCCACAGGTGGTATTTGGAAAACTGGGTATCCACATGCAAAAGAATGAAGTTGGACCTTTACCTAACACCACAGACAAAAATTAACTCAAAATGGATCAAAGACCTAAACCTAAGACTCAAAACTATAAAACTCCTAGAAGAAAACATGGAGGAAAAGGTCATGACATTGACTTTGGCAGTGATTTCCTGGCTATGACACCAAAATCACAGGTCACAGCAGGAAAAATGGATACATGGGACGGCATCGAAATGTAAAACTTCTGTGCATCAAACGACTCTGTCGTCAGAGTGGAAACGAAACACATCGAGTGCAAGAAAAGACTTGCAAATCATGTATCTGACAAGGGACTGCAATCCAGAATATGTAAAGAACGTATACAAGTCAACAACAAAAACAACCCAACTGAAAAATGGGCAAAGGACTTGAATATGGAGAGATGCTCAACATCATGATCATTAGGGAAATAAAAAGGAAAACCTACTGGTGAGAGATCACACCCAACCCATCAGGATGGCACTATCCAAAAATCAATAAATACACACACAAAACAAAGAGAAAGAGAGAAACACAGAAATAACAAGTATTGGTAAGAATGTGAAGAAAATGGAGTCCTTGTACATTCTGGTGGGAATATAAAATGATATAGGTACTATGGAAAATAATATGGTGGTTTCTTGAAAAAGCAAAAGTAACCATTTGATCCAGCAATTCAACTTCCATGTACGTATCTATGAGAACTGAAAGAAGGGTGTTGAAGAGATACTCATGTCCATAGCAGCATTAGCCTAAGTATCCATGGACTGATGAAGGCATAAGCTAAAGGTGGGGTATGCATACAATGGAATATTACTCAGCCTTATAAAAGAAGGAAAAGCTGAACTATGTTACTTCATGGATGAACCTTGAGGCCATTATGCCAGGTGAAGTAAGACAGTCACAAAAAGACCACTATTGTATGATTCTACATATATGAGGTACTTAGAACAGAATTCATAAAGACAGATTGATAGAGACAGAATTCTTGGAGCAAATTGATAGAGACAGAAAGTAGAATGGTGGCTACTAGGGGCTGGGCTGAGAGAAATGGGTCAAGTTTCATTTTGCAAACTGAAAAAGTTCTGGATATTGGTTGTATAACAGTTATATATCCTTAAAACAGAACTCAGCCACACACTTAAAATGCTTAAGATTTTTTAAAAAGGTTAAGGTGATAAATTTTATGTGTATTTTACTTCAATTAAAAATATGTAATGAATTACAACAATTTACAAAATTTAGCAGACGTAACAAAATTTATATATAATAAACTCTCAGCATCTCATATTTGATATTCCTTATTTGTTTCATGTTTGGGTAAAAATTATTCTGGAAATGCCTCAAATGACAGTGGAGAGAATCTATACTTCTCTTTAATTATCAATGTTTTGGTATCTGTGGCTTTGGATGTGTCAAATATGACTTCAATAAGAAATAAATTTATATTCCATGGAACCCTGGAATAGAAATCCTTTTCTAAAAACATAATTATCATTGTTACCTAGAACAAAGTAATGTCACAGGAGACCCAGTTTATTTAATTAAATTTTATTTTTATGTATTTAATTTTATTTTTTTGAGATGGAGTCTCACTCTGTCACCCAGACTGGAGTGCAGTGGCACTATCTCAGCTCACTGCAACCTCGGCCTCCTGGGTTCAAGTGATCCTCCCACCTCAGCCTCCTAAGTTGCTAGGACTACAGGCATGAGCCACTAACCCCTGGTTAATTTTTTGTATTTTTGGTAGAGACAGGGTTTCATCATGTTGCCCAGGCTGGCCTCAAACTCTTGAGCTCAAGCAGCCCACCTGACTCAGCCTCTCAAAGTGTTGGGATTACAGGCATGAGCCACTGTGCCTGACCAGGAGACCCAGTTTAAAAACTGGGTTTTTTAAGAAAATGAATTATTACAAATATATACCACAAAATAGCTTAACCAATAGGTCTTTTTTTAATCAAAACATGAAGACACTTTATAACAGAAAGAGTAGGAAACGATGTCCGAAAGGACTCACAGCAGAGACTAATACTGAGAGACTAACACTGAGACTTTGATTCTGAGACTTTGGAGTGCAGGAGGATCGCCACGAAGCCACACTTTAGAACAAAGCACGTTCTGGCTCTGCCCTGTAGATTTTGGAGCAGGGGGTCAAGAGAGGATCCAAATCGCACTGTTATCCAGCCCTGTGGGTGATTCTGATGGAGATTAGCCTTGGCTCACAGCAGAAGAAACTCTGCACTAAAGCACACAGTCACTTACAAAGCCAATTTTGGGAAAATGAATATATTTTAAAGTTCATATGTATTTTCTGTGAGCAGATAAAACTTAGAGAAAATTATTGTTTCTAATTTAGTCTTCCAACCCAAGACAACGAGAAAGACATATGCACAATGTCACTGAAAGGAGTGGAAATTTCCACTGGACATCTTGAAGCGGCGAGGAAGCACTCCTAACAAGGCTGCACGTGGGAACTCTTGGCACTGCTGGCCATGTGGTCAGTCTCTGCAAATGTCATCGGCTCTGACCAGCTCTGCTGGTGGAGAACCAGAGGCTTTGCTTGTTTCACCACAAAGGCTTGTGATTTGGCTTTCCGTAGGCCTGGGTTTGCACAATGATTTGAATTGCTGAAGTTTATTGATTTCAGGACACCATTTACAAACAGAAAGATTTGCAAAATTGCTTCTGTATTCAAACCGTGACCCTCTGAATTCTATTGATCCCTGAAGTTCAACCAACCAAGTCTGCATGTTTATATACACTAGTGAACCCCTATCTGTTTACAAAACACATTAAATTACTCCTAGCAAAGCCTGTCCCACCTTTCAGTTTTGCCAAACTTTCCCGGGGCAAAAGCACTGCTCCGTTCGGAAGTTTCAGAGTAAGAATCTGAGAACCTCCAGGGGTTCCACCATGACTGAAACTGCTCCTTCCCAACAGGTTCCCTTCAGGGAGCAGTGGCAAGGCCCTGGAAGGACTGGCTCTTATCTCTTTTTACCAGTGAGGGGCCCGATGAGAACCAGCCCCTTTCATCAGGGCAAGGACTCTTGGAGTAAGAACAGAAGGGCCACGTTGGCTGGGGCCACAGCTGGGTCTGACTCGTGAGAAACAAGAACAGGAGGAAGTGACTGTGAGAGAAACACCACTGGATCCATCAGCCAAGGTTAGCTAGACCTGCCTTAGATAAGTAATCCCAAAATACCAGCTTGTAGCACCTGATGGCTGTAGGTATACTGCTTCTAGAGTTTCTTCTTGAGACCAAAAGAAACAGAATTATGGAGAAAACTGCTCAACTTATTAAACTACTATTTAAAGACATTACTGAGAGATGCAGAAATGAGCTTTACAAATAAAACCTTCACAGTCCACCGAGTGTGGTAGCTCAGGTCTGTAATCCCAGCATTTTCGGAGGCCAAGGTGGGCGGATCACCTGGGGTCAGGAGTTCGAGACCAGTCTGGCCAACATGGCGAAACCCCGTCTCTACAAAAATACAAGAATTGGCCAGGAGTGGTGGCAAGTGCCTGTAATCCCAGCTACTCAGGAGGCTGAGGCACGAGAATCGCTTAAACCCGGGAGGCTGAGGTTGCTGTGTGCTGAGTTCGTGCCACTACACTCCAGCCTGGCCAGTAAAGTGAGATTCAGTTTCAAAAAACAAAAAACCTTCATTGCCAAGACCAGCATTCAGAAGAATTTCTAAATGGTGCCCACTGCCCATGGCAGGGAGAAGGCAGTGGGGGCATGGGGGGGTGGCGGGAGTGGTTATAGGTTTTCCTTAAGGAGCATCTGCAAATTCTGAATGGGGGGATTCCCTTGGCTCCAAAGTTTTGAAAATCACTGACCTGAAAGGCTTGCCAACACTTTCGAACACGTGCTTCTGGAATTCCAGCAAGGCTGGCAGAGCCCTGACCATACACATTCCTCATCTGCTGCGATCACTGTGGGAAACCAAGCACCCCAGCTCCCCTGTGTCCCTCGATATAAACCCGCGTGTCCATAGCAGGACAGTGTCTCCAGCTCCTCATGGTGCTCATTGTTCACACTGACTCAACAAGAAAGACTTGGTTGAGCCAAGGAGGAGAGAAGAGTACAGACCTCAGAGGCCCCCGAGTTCCTTTTATTACAGGGTAATTGTAAGTGAAATGTATCCATTATTTTTTTTTAAACAAAACAAAACTTGGTACTTTCTGAGAAATGTAGACAGATTTGCAGAAAACTATTTGCTATAGTTTTATAGTATATAAAATTATACAATATGTACATATATTGTAAATCCTTTTGCATAACAAATAATGCATTAGATTTAAAAAACCTATATAACGATAGCATGCTGGGAGTATCAAAAGGAAAATAATCATTGATCAACAGGAAAAGTAGCCAAATAAACTCAATAGGACATCTCATATAAAAATATAATTTGGTATGGCTTTAGTGAAATATATTTCACATACCATAAAATTCACCCTGGTCAAAAATGTAATTTTTAGGGGGAGGATCACTTGAGCCCAGGAGTTTGAGATCCACCTGGACAACACAGTGAGATCCCATCTCTACAAAAACATGTTTAAAAATTTGCAGGGTGGGCCAGGAGTGGTGGCTCACGCCTGTAATCCCAGCACTTTGGGAGGCCAAGAGGGGCGGATCACGAGATCAGGAGATCAAGACCATCTTGGCTAACACGGTGAAACTCCATCTCTACTAAAAATACAAAAAATTAGCCAGGCATGGTGGGGGGTGCCTGTAGTCCCAGCTACTCGGGAGGCTGAGGCAGGAGAATGGCGTGAACCTGGGAGGCGGAGCTTGCAGTGAGCCGAGACCGCGCCACTGCACTCCAGTCTGGGCGACAGAGCGAGACTCCGTCTCCAAAAAAAAAAAAAAAACCTTAGCAGGGTGTGCAGGTGCATGTTCCCTGGGTGGTAAGCCCAGGAGTTCAAGGCTACAGTGAGCTGTGATGCCGCCAGTGCACTCCAGCCTGAGCAACAGAGCAGGACCCTGTCTCAAAATAAACGTGTGTGTGTGTGTGTGTGTGTGCACGCGCGTGTGTGCGTGTAAGTTTTATTTCAGTTTGGTAGCATTGATTTGATTGTTAGTCTCATTCCCACTGCAGTCAGGATGGCAGAAGTGCTGCAACTCCCGAAACGTGGAGTTCCCACCCATGACGTGACTAGCGCGGCGCCGCTCGTGGGGAGACTGTCCCTTCGCCAGGCCGCAGGATGTGGCTGCAATGGCGCAGCCCGCCCAGCATCCTGTGGGCAGAGCTCCGAGTAGACAAGGGAACTGAAGACACAGCTCCCTTTTCCAAAAGGAATGTTGGAGGAGCGGCTTGGGATTTACGGCCCCACCGCGCTATTCACCATTCCTTGGCCCCACTGAAACATCCGGGAGAAACCAAGCGTCCAGGATGACTTTGACTTTTGGCCCTTCTCCCCACCCCGCTTCCTCCCTCCACCGGCCTTGGCTGACATGGAAATAAACATGTTGCAGGTGCGCCCTTCGTGGAGCTGGGGTTTTGAAGAATTCGTCCTCTGGGACGGATGCAGAAAGCCCAGACAAAGTGCATGCACCAATACTATGACAAATATGCTTTTTTCTTGAGACGTTTGGAAACTCGCTACAACTCAGAAGAGCAAAAGGAGAAAGTTGGAGGTGACCTCCTCATCTCCTGATCCCGCAGGCAGTGGCCCGACAGTGAATGCCCCTCCAGCACTGCCCAAGTGTCTCTCAACCCTTCCCCCACCACCAACCCACAGAAGCGGCTGATCTGCCCTAGAGGAACCCCTGGAGCAGGGCACAAGAGGAGGACTCCAGCTGTGGGAGCAGCACCTGGCCTCATCCAGAGCACCCCAGTTCCAGCTTTCAAAGCGGTGCTTCAATTCATTCAGAGCTCCCCAGTGCCAGCTCCCAGAGCAGCACCTCGCTTCATGCAGAGCTCCCCAGTTTCATCTGATTCCCTATCTGGCTTTCACAAAATATATCACTTTCGTAAAATCTCTTAGCAACAACAACAACAAAAAAGCAGCAGCATTTTTAACAACCACAAATACAGTAATTTGTCCACATACACCCAGAATGATTCCTACTCTCTTACATAGCAATTTCTAAAAGTCTTTTTTTTTTTTTTTTCTGGCTGATCTGATGGCTTATTAGCAGAGAACTGCATGTCCCTAAGTTTCATCTAAATCTTGACCATTCGAGAAAAGTCTCTTCATGAAGATCCCGGAAACTTTGCAGGAAACGAAAGTGCCTTAAGTTTGCTCTCTTATCATGTAGAGCTTAAGTGTAAAGGACAATGTTCTATCTATAATCTAGGGTTTAAAAAGAAAGAAAAGACCACAGAAAGCAGCAGCAGGATGGAGGCCTATTCCACTGAGTGAAAAATATATAAACAAAAAACAAAGAGATTCATTTTGTTGTTAAAAAGAGAAAGGAATGTGTGTGTTAAAGCCTTGGCAACGAGTGACGGATTAAACAAGGCAGCAGACAAGCGCTGGGCAGGTTCATTCCTTCCATGAGGCAGGGGCCAACTCTGGCCGAGAAGGTCTGTGTGGGGCAAGTGGGGGCCGCTCCTGGACATAAGTCACTCACTCTCCCAGGCAGGGCTGCCCTGCGGTCTGTGGGGCCACCAGAGCCTCTCAGACACTGGCACTTCCATCCACCTGGAGTCACCCCGGGAAGGCCCAGGCACCGTGTGGCCAGGTGAGTTTGTGCCTCAGGTTTCCAGGGCACTTCTGCACCTGCCATCTGACTTGCAATGCTCCTCCCTGGCACTTTTTCATTCCTCGCCCAAATGCTTCTGTTTAATTTTTCTCTGATGGCAGAATGAAGTTAACTAGTACAATCTGGAGAGAAATCTGGAAACCTTCAAAACACTGCTGTTTACACGTTCAACGATAAAAATGTTTAAAAGGCTGTGGCACATGATGTTCGGAGTTGTCCATTTGTGGCTTCATGGAAATACTACCATAGTAGATTCTGGCATTTTGGTTTCTGGGCCTTAGATGCAGAAAGTATGTTTAAAAAAAAAAAAAAAAGGAAAATCCTGATTGAATATTCATGCAACAGATTATAACTGAACCAATCACTTGATCCCAAAATGTTTTTTTCTTATTGGAGAACTTGTCTACCCTTTCACAGTGGAAATAATACATCCAGGAATGGCACCGGACAGGCTGCCCTCCTGGCAGATAGTGATGGCTAATCGTTATGGAGCATCATCAGAAAGCCAGTCTCCGGAGCTGTTATCCGAGTAGCCAAGTGGAAGGAGATTCCTTCCTTCCTTCCTTCATTCCTTCTTCCTTCCTTCCTTCTTCCTTCCTTTTCTCCTTCCTCCCTTCCTCCCTCCCTTCCTTCCTTCCTTCTCTCCTTCCTCCCTTTTCTCCTTCCTCCCTTCCTCCCTCCCTCCCTTCCTTCCTTCCTTCTCTCCTTCCTCCCTTCCTCCCTCCCTCCCTTCCTTCCTTCTCTCCTTCCTCCCTTCCTCCCTCCCTCCCTTCCTTCCTTCCTTCCTTCTCTCCTTCCTCCCTTCCTCCCTCCCTCCCTTCCTTCCTTCCTTTCTCTCTTTTCATTTTGACAGAGTCTTGCTCTGTTGCCCAGGCTGGAGTGAGGTGGCACGATCTCAGCACACTGCAGCCTCTGCCTCCCAGGTTCGAGTGATTCTTGTACCTCAGCCTCCCAAGTAGCTAGGATTACAGGCATGCGCCATCACACCTGGCTAATTTTTGTATTTTTAGCAGAGATGGGGATTCACCATGTTGACCGGGCTGGTCTAGAACTCCTGGGCTTGAGTGATCCACCTGCCCAGGCCTCCCAAAGTGTTGGGATTACAGGCGTGAGCCACCGCACCCAGCCAGGAGATTTCAAATCCTGGTGATAAAATGTGACATAAGGGAGAAGTCCATCCAAGTTCTCCAGACATCATCTCAGCCAATGTCTCTACAGGGCAATCCTCTTCCCACCTAGGAGTGTGCCCCCGTAGAGATGATGCCCGAGCAACGCGCCTGGGCCTGCACCTTGCCTCCAGAGAGGAGTCCGGAAGTGTTAGGAGAGTCTTCTCTCAGGACGATGCTCTCTGTAAGCACAGGATGTTACTCAGCCGCACCTTAATCTTCCTTCTTCCGTTTCCAGACATCTCACTTCATTTTCTCACACTCCCCTGACTCCTGGGGATACGTCACTCCCCACATCTTCACATTCCTCCCTATTCTGATTATCAAATTCCCTTAAATGTTGACATGCATTACTTGAAAAATGTAAAACTAGCAGATTTTGGTAACCTCTCAAACCCCTCAAAATAACTGCTTCTTCCCAGGCCTCACTGGGGAATGAGCCTCGAGTATTTCAGCACATACACCAGCAACCGGTGCCAGCTCAGCCACCAACACTGTTTCAGGATCGCTTTCTAGAGGCATCATTTCCTAAAGCCTTCATTTCTTCACAGCCAGTGTTTTCTATTTATGAGAATGAGATTCTCCTTGGGGTAAGACAGGAAAAGGGGGTCTATTACTTAATATTAGGAAGACAATTCTGCACTTTAATATCTTCTGTGTTTCGTTTTGTTCAGTGCATTTGAAGTTCAGTGAGCCTGAGCCTCCGGTGGGAGCAGGGCCCCCGTCACACCACGGCTCGCTGAGCACGTGCTCCATGAAAGCCAGGCTCCAACTCCCCTGGGAATGGGACCGCTTTTTGATTCAAAGATTGTCCTCAAATAAATGTGGGAGCCTTCCTATTGGCAGAGTTTTAGTGTATTATTATTAATTTCCAACATTTATAGAGGTCGTTTGAATCTTAGAAACTACAGGAATGTCACCTCCTCTCACCATCTGATCATCCACTTAGCATCTTTCCCAAGGCTCTGTCCTGCCTTCCACCTCTCACTAAATCACACAGCTCTACGTAGAGAGTTGGCAAAGCAAACTCAAAGTGCCTGAGGTTAGTCACTTCCTAAAGAGACGCACCACCTTGACACATGGAGACTCTCAGCCCAAACCCTTTTTCTCCCTGAGTCCTGTAAAGTCACTAACTATTCTTCCTCCTTAAATATCTCTGCAAAGCTTGCAGCCTGAATTTCTGAGGAACGTTCCAGTCACGTGCCCTCATGTCATTCATCATAAGCCACCACTGGAGAGCACCAAATGGAGCTCATGAGACGTCTGGGAATTCCAGCACCACGGAGATGAGGTCTTGGTCATGTGGGACCTGCTGGGAGGACAGGGGACCACCCTCCTGGAGCAGCAGCCAGACCTTCGAGAGCTGGGAAAACTTTAAAGAGGGGGCTGAGCTGGAAGGACCTTGGAAGACAGGGAGGCCAAGCCCCAGCAGGGTGCCGGGAAAGGATAATTCAACAGACAGACAAGGACATATTTACAATCTCATTGCAGCTTCACTGCAAAAGTCAAACTTCCCCCAGGACAATTTGATAGCTTAGCATCAACTTCAGAATATGGACATAGTCTTTGTTACATTTCACAGAACTGGAATCCCTGTGTCCTAAAAGCAAGCTAAATTGATGGGTCCTAGGGATCGAAATCACTCAGCCATGAAAAAGTGTGCCTCGAAGTTAAGGGAAGAAATCAGAGGATGGGCAGGGTCGGGGAAGGGTACAGTTCATTACTCTCAGTGGATCTGGACAAGGAGACCCACCATAAAGAACTCTCCTCAAAAAAAATTAATAAATAAAAAATAAAAAAAATAAAGAGCCCTCCTCCAGTAGAAACTGTGAGAAAGGGAGAGAATGTGTTGGTGACAGTCAGAGGAGCTAAAACACTAAGGCATCGTCCCATTACCAGGTGAGCCTAGTGATGCACATGGCATCCTTGACTGAAAATATCACAGCTTCCCAAATGATAGCAGCCCTGAAAAAAAATTCACAGGACATGAGCACCGCTGTAACAATACGGGTAGGGAAATGCCACTGGGCGTAATCGAGTGATGTTTCTAGCACGGCCACCTCATCTGCAAGGCTATGTCAGCTTACCAAACTTGGGTGACAGCCAGATGTCTCTATTTATGTCAAACAGTGAGGCTTGACCCAATTAAATGTGCTACTAGAGTCAAGATTTTAATTAACATCAAAATGCTTTAAAGTGCACTAAAACTCAGTATCAGACTCTTATGAAATATTAAACGAAAAAGTTAAGAAAATCAACATGGAGTCAGATGAAAGCCACTAAATGATTAAACCTTAGTTTCATTCAATTGAAAGGGTGAAAACCTAAAAAGATGTCATAAAAGTTCATTTTTAGGTATTCTCTAAAAGGTGCCCAACAAAATTTTATGAGTGATTCACTTGCAATTCAGAGTGTACCTAACACCATTGAAAAGTGAAGTAAATTTTTCTTATGCTTTTGATATGGTTTGGCTCTATGTGCCCGCTCAGATCTCAACTTGTAGCCCCCATAATTCCCACGTTGTGGGAGGGACCTGGTAGGAGATGATTGAATCATGGAGGCAGGTCTTTCCATGCTGTTCTGGTGATAGTGAGTATGTCTCATGAGATCTGATGGTTTTAAAAATGGGAGTCCCCCTGTACAAGCTCTCTCTTTGCCAGCTGCCATCCATGTAAGACGTGACTTGCTCCTCCTTGCCTTCCACCATAATTGTGAGGCTTCCCCACCCACGTGGACCTGTAAGTCCATTAAACTTCTCTCTCGGTAAATTGCCCAGTCTTGGATATGTCTTTATCAGCAGTGTAAAAACAGACTAACACACCTTTCAACCAAAATACTGCCTAAAACCTGGGCACTTCTACAGACACAGGCAGGAACCTCTGGGTTCAGAGCTGAGGTCCAAGGATTTCCTTGGCCCTCCCTCACACTGATCCAGTGCATAGATCATTACTCATTATCAAACAAGCATTTTTAATCAAAGAAGATCTACAATATGTTGACATTATTTTGCATCTTTGGTTCTCACAAGCGATGCTTTTGTCTCAACACATTCCCACCAAAATGAGTTCTTCATAGCAGATGTAAGATACTTTGAGGGTTTGGATACAGAGATCACAATCAACCTTCATGTTAAAATGTGGCAGTAATTCACCTTTAAATGTCAAGCTGGCAAAGATTGTGGCAGGAAGTTGGTGAAGCTGAGACAAGACACCTGGCCCCACGCCGGGTTCCTGAAGCTTCCCAGGGCTCAGATGCCCTAATATAAAATGCAGGGTCTGGGTGGGCAGACCTCCAAACCCTTCCTAATGCTCAAGTGAGGGAGGTAAATTGAAAATAGACTGATTCTCTTTACAATATTCTAACCCTAAATATTACTAAGTAAGACAGACATAAAATGTTTATGTCCTCATTATAACAATGTGCTAAGAAAGTCATGTGAGGAAAGTCTTGAAAAGGCCCCAAAATTGTTGGGTAGTACCACTGTGGATGAACATCACTACTTTTCAAAGTGTCTATTATGTTGTTACATTGCTTGTAAAATTCCTTTAATTACCTTAGAAGGATATCCCATAATTTCTTTCTAAGCAACTGCTTGGAGGACTGGGGTCTAGGGGATTTCATTTGAGGAGTTTTGTGGTCATTTAAATACATAGGTCTTAAGTGTGCTTAATTGTGGTGTGAGTGTAGCCATGTAAGTGGGCAAATGCAGTGCACCAAGAATATCTTTTGGGGTATCAGTCAGTCAAAGCAAATTTTATCCTGTTTACAACAAATTAAACGTTATCTTTGAAAGGTTTCCAAAGAGTTCAAAATTCTAGTGAGAGAAACATTGATCAGGGAAGATATTTGAAGCCTATCACTTGAAGGAAACGTGTGATTGAGCCACAAGGAAACCAAAGCAAAGAGAAAATAAATCGGGCCAGTGTCAATCACACTGACTTGGGGGCTCTTCTCAACAAGGTCTCACCCACCCCGGGGCTCACCCAGCCCAGGGCCCACCCACCCCAGTGCTCACCCACCCCAGTGCTCACCCACCCCAGGGCTCACCCACCCCGGGGCTCTAGCTGCAGACCCAAGTTCTGTTTCCTTTTCACACATGAGGGCGCCAGGATCCTGTTTCGTCAACTCACTTGGATCATCCCAGGCATGACCGAAGGAACTCATCTTCCCCACATCAGGAGTATCCCCTTCCTGATGTGGCAGATGCCGCCTTTCCAGGTTGTCCTCAATGTCGCGCTTCCTGCCGATGGACCAGATTCCCCACCATGGACCCAGGTGTGTCTGTGACCTCCATCAAAACATATCTACGAAGCCCTAGACGCTCGCATAGCACGAGGCCCACGCCCCAGCTTTGAGCTTCGGGTTGACACAACTGGCACTGATGACACCGCTCCTGTCAAATCATTTGCTCCAGGAATTTCCTCAGGCTTGTGACCTAACTCTATCACATTACCTCGTCCATCTGTGTCTCAAGTTCCTCATCTGCAAAATGGGAATAATTGGAGAACCCACCACATCGAGGATGTTGCAGGGAATAGAGTTTATTCGAGTAAATTATTTTGAAGAAGGCTCTGGATATAGTAAGCATTATTCGTAATTATGACCACGTTTCCACACTGTTGATTACAACAGAGGGAGTACTTAATGTCCATAAATTAAGCTTCCATGTTACACTATTTTCCGACACACACTTAATACAATGAATTAGCTTTAATTATTATACAATGAGAATTAAAATAAGCAAACATCTTCCTGCTCTCTGCTTCCTTTACACCAAAGAGTGGGCATTTAGACCACTGCAGGGTGCAGAAGGTGTTCCTAGAAGGAGAGCTGGGGGTGTGAGGCACACAGCAACATGGCACAAACACAACTGCGGGGCAGGGGGGCATGACAGAACAAGCACTTCGCATCTCGAGCCTGAAGACAGCCCAGACGGGGGTGCAGGCTGGTCCAGGCCCCTGGGAGCCTTCATTTCTCCCCTGAGGAGCCTGTATCCCATTCCTCAGCAATGAAGGCAAAGGATGTTGTCAAAGACACACCAAGATCACACAGAACTCAAAAGACTGCACTCCAAAGAGGCTGCACTTCCCATTTTACAACATGAAAGACTGAGACTCAGAAGCTGGTCCAAACCCATGGGGAGTGGGAATCCAGGACTCACAACAGAACTGGTGACACCAAAGCCCAGGGCCCCCAGGACAGGCAGCAGGTGCCCCCAGAGGGGCAGGGTGAGACCGTCTCCCTCCCAGGGAGGCTGCTGCATCCCAGTTCTCTCTGATGAGCCAGTAAGTTGGTGGCCCCAGGGGAACTGTCCCCATGCCCTGAAGCCTTACCACAGCACAGACTCTGGATCACACTGCAGGATTATGTTATCATGAGGTCCCCTCAGTCTTCCTAGGAGTTTAATCGTTTGGAGTAAGTCCAAGAGGCCCAGGTTGCGCTGATTCCAACTCAGAGTGTGTTGCGCAGCAGGACCTTCAGGGCCCATCTTCATGGCAGGTGGGAAAGACCGGCCACTCCCTGTGCTGCCCCTCGCCAGAAGATGACAGCACACAGGCTGCAAGGGTCCCCCACTTCAAATTGACCATAAAATACCACCAAGAAAAGAGAAACAGAACTGGAATGTTTCTGTTAGATTCATTAGAAAGAGAAGGGAAAAGAGAGAACAAAATAGGCTTGGAAAAATTCCAGGGCTTCGCCGAGCTGGGCCTGCCATCCCGCTCAGTAGGGTCAGGCTGATTTCCATTAGGACCAGCCCCAGAGAGGAGGTGGCGCCACGTGCACTCGCGGGTGTGGGGAGGGCAGGCCTGGGCTGGGGCTGCAGCGAGCGCGAGGGGAGGCTCCCACCCCGGCAGCGATCACACGCACAGCTGGGAGGGCGACACGCCGGGCTCCTGTTCTGGGAGGATTACTCTGCCGCATACATATGATCAGTGCAGGCTCCTGTGTATTTACAAACGGTGACTCCAGGCCACTTTGTGATTACTGGGCACCCCACGGAAAAACGAGGCGATGAAGTCATTGCAGCTCCAGTGCAGGGTTGGTGGTGCCATTCGTCACTGAGTCCATCACAGTCAGCCAGTCCCTCGGGCACTGCTCGTGCTCGTGTTGAAGAGGGGGTTGGAGGCATGGCATCCCAGTGGTTGGCGTCACATTGGGGTGCTGGGACAGCTTTTCAACTGGGTTCTGACTCCTCTGTTGTAGACATGAATGGCTCTCACTGGAAGCTGCACTTTGTTTTTGTTGAAAGTGTTTAAATGCACGTTCCTCCTGACAGCCCTCGTGGACGGTCCAGAGGAGCTGCCGTCTCCAGGTGACCACGGAAGGGAGAGCTGGAAAGGGGCGTGGTGGCCGCACTGTGCCTGAGCCGGCATGAGGACACAGGCTTTGCCGTCTCTCCCAGGTTGTACACAGTTTGCCAGAAAGAGAAAATGGAGCGTGACGTGGAGCAGTTGCCGTTTCACATGAGCGTGTGCATGCTTGTCCTGAGCAGCTTCTTCAAAACCCTGCAGCCCCAGTCTTGTTGTTGCTTTTCCCCTGAGCTCATGCCTCACGGGCAGAGGGATGAAGACTGAACTCATTCACCTCGATGGACGTGACGACCCGCCCGCCGCCCACACAGGGCAGCCCAGGCTTTTTCCTGCCCTCACACCGACAAGCCTTTTGCTTGCCACCAAAAACGATGCATCCAGAGTCCTCTCCAGGGAATCCCACCTTCTCCTCCTGTTAGCAGTACCTGATGTCCGACAATCCGGAAGCACCCTCCTAAAAATGTAAGGAGGCTTCTCTGGGATCAGCCTGACCTGGGGCGCGTTTTGAAATCCAGCACTAGCCAGAGCGTTCTCGTGGGAATGCCACTTCCCTTCTCAAGCTTCGGTGCTGGGGTTGCCAAAAGAGGAAAGCTCCAAGTGGGAAAGTCGCTGTGGCCGCCAAGTGGTACCGGGGAGTCTCCACAAGAGACCCTGCTGGGGCGCCGTGAGGTTCTCATAGCACCAAAGGCGTCTGGTGTGAACAGAACCCACTACGAGGCTCCCCTCTGTCACCTGCTTGCAGCCCAACCCAGTAGAGGTTAACTCAAGGGCAGACCCATGGCCTGGGAATGGCCGCGGCCACCTGCCAGCCCTGCAGCCCCTCCACGCCCCACCCACCCTGCCTCAGTCTTGCAAAAACCCAGAGCCTTGCTCTTGCCCCTACACAGCTAATCCCAGTCATAAACGGCGACAGCTCGGCTGCGTCATTAGGGAACGACGTATGTGGGACCGTCTTTTAAACTGTCTATCAATTGAACCAGAAGCAGATGAAGTGACTTCACAGAGCTCAAGGAAGACACATCGGCCCACACGCCCAGCTCCGAGCGGTGACTCCTTCTCAGCAGGCCCACGCCCCCACGCCCACTCCGCACTCCCCGGGCTTCGGGGTGGCCCTGGAACGAGGTGTCTGCAGTCAGAGGCTGGGCTGGGGGCACCTCCACCTTGGCCTGAGTGCTGCGCCCTTTCATAGGAACAGACCAGGAACTCGGGAAGTGAGGTGAAGACTCCGCCCAGACGTTTGCATGGATTCATGGACGGGTCACCCTCATCCTCTGATGCTGCTGAGATGTGAGGTACCGGGAACTCGGGAAGTAAAGTGAAGACTCCGCCCAGACGTTTGCATGGATTCATGGACGGGTCACCCTCGTCCTCTGACGCTGCTGAGATATGAGGTATCGGGAACTCGGGAGGTAAAGTGAAGACGCCGCTCAGACATTTGCACGGATTCATGAAGGGGTCACCCTCGTCCTCTGACGCTGCTGAGATGAGAGGTTTTGAATCCATGTCGATTCTGTCACTTACAATTTTCTCCCCAAAGCTGCCCATTTGTATGAAGTGAGGCGAGGCTGTTCGGTTTGTTTTAAACCCCTCAGGTCTTCCTCTAAGTCCAAGGTTTCCGCCCCCCAGGATATAATGGCTCATTCTATGTCCTTTCTGTGATATTCAACCTCAGTAATTCTGAGCGGCACCCCAGAAATAATAATGAAATCTGTACCTTTTTCTTTACATTTTATAAAATCTGTGTAACCTTTATAAGGTGAAGAAGTATCAAATGTTCTTCAGAAAGTTCATTTTAAGGGGGGAACAATAAACAAGTATAAACATGAACATTTTTAAGTAGGAGAGAATGAGGAGAGAAAAGGGCCCAGCCTCTCAAAGCCGAGACCTGAGGGCCACCCACCAAAGCCAACTGCCAGGTCAGCCCGGGCTTGGTGGCCGCCGAGCCAGCGTCCTTCCTGCCCCTCTCTCTAAATCCAACATTTCTGATTCTGCTTAGAGAAAACCACGATTGGGACAAGATGCAACATGGGAAAATGTTGAGTTGATTACAAAGTAGTTCACTATTTAATTCTTTTATATCTTAAAGAAGAAAACTCATAGACCAGACCCCAAGTTGGCTGCCCTCCCCTGGTCCTGTCTGGGGCCAACTGAAGGGTCACAGCCAGGCCCTCCTCAGCACCCCCAGGCTGCACCTCAAGCTGGCCTGGTTCTTGGACAAAGCCCCAGTTCCTCCCAAGGCCCTTCATGGTGGCCCATCCTCACTCTGCCCCAGCACCCTGCAGGGGACCCTAATGAGCCCTCCCCTCCTGACCTGGGCTCCCTGAACCCAATACTCACAGCCCCCATCTGAGACCCCGGCCACCAAGACCCTCCAGAGCCAGCTTGAGAGCCGCCTTTGGGTCAGCGCCAGCCCCTCTGCCCCACACCATTACCCAGTCTCAAACCGGGACCCTGGCCACAGGACGTGCACCTGTGGCATCTGCTGGAACACTGACCACGCACAACCTGTCCCCATCAGCGTCTTCAGCACATGGCTGGTACAGGTGCAGCTTCAGGATGCATCCCATGGAAAAGCCATGAGCTCACCTCCAGCTCGAGACACATGCCAAGTGCTGCGGTACGATTTTTTTTTCACGTATTTTAGTGGGTTTTCTCTTCCCTTTCTTCATCAAAGCCTCCTCTGTTCTCCAGAATGTGCGTTTAGAAAATCCCAAGAACAATCTGATCAAGCACCAGCTGAAGGGCAAACGGTCTACCTGCAGACACCTGGTCTCACCGCCCAGGTGCTTCCCACCTGCAGAACCTGTCAGAGCCACAGTCTGGCCCTACCTGGGACAGGGAGATGAGCTGGGGGCGCGTGTCCTGAGAGCTCTGGGTTTCGTGCTGTGAAGTTACGAGGGGCTATTTTCAGTTCTGAATGAACCTGGAAAACCCAGAAAGCATCTAAAGAAGAAAGGGCCAAGAAAATGTGTGACGAAAATAAAAAGCCCAGTTAGATTTTGACTGAGGTTAGTTCTGGGTTAGTTCAATTCTTCTTCACAAACGCTTCAGCAGTGCCTCAGTTCCCAGAGCCACAGAGCCCTCGGGCCTCCTCATCCTTCCTGGGGGAGCTGGGACACACAGAGCCCAGAGGCAGCCCAGCAGGACAGACGGCCACAGGGCAGAGTCACAGGAGGACATGGAGTGGTCCCCAGCAGGCATCATGGACTGGGTGGAGCCTGGGAGAAACAGAGACAGAGAGATGAATAAAGACAGGGAAATAGAAAGATGAATAGAGTAAGAGAGACACAGATAGTACAGAGATGGACAGAAAGACAGAACCAGACACACAGAGACAAGGACAGAGAGAGAAATGGAGACAGAAATAGAGGGGCAAAGAAAGAGAGATAGAGAAGACAGAGATGGAGAATGGCAGAGACCCAGAGATAGAATCAGAGAGACAGAGAAAGAGGGAGACAGAGACAGAGAGAGAGAGACAGAGATGTAGTATGTAGAATGGCAGAGATCAGTAGATAGAATTAGAGAGAGAGAGACAGAGAGAAAGAGACAGGAAAAGACAGAAAGAGATAGAGAGAAAGAGACAGAGACAGAGAGACAGGAAGAGACAGAGGCAGAGAGACAGAGACAGAAAGAGAATGGCAGAGACTGAGAGATAGAATCAGTGAGACAGAGAGACAGAGAGGTACAGAGAAAGACAGAGAGACAGAGAGAGACAGAGAGACAAAAAAAGAGAGAGAAAGAATGGCAGAAACTGAGAGACAGAACTGAGAGACACAAAGCGAGAGAGAGAAAGAGAGAGCCTTGCCTCTAACTCTCCACTTGGCTTTGCCAGGGAAATTCTTTTCTCCTTTTTGTTGAACTCCAGGATAGACTGAGAAGAGTGAGGAGGAGACCCGGAGACAAAGGCACAGCTGGAAATGACAGGGCCGCAGGTTGACGGAGCCTTGAGGCCACCGCACCCCCTGGCTGTCCCACACCCTCTTGGGGCACAGCCCTGGGTCCGCATTTGTCAGGCCACCCTGAGCACACTCTAGAACAACCTGTACCTGCCTGCGTCCGACAGCAGATTCAAGCCATACTGCCCTGAATTCCTCAGGGCGGGTCACCCTGAGTGTCCGGCCAAGGCCCTGGGGACTCTGGTGCAGAAACAGAGGCTGTGTCCTCCCAAGACCGACTTCCAGGGAACTCTGCCCCCGGCCCTGCCGTCACAGCCACTGGGAGGAGGGCGTCCTGCGTGGAGCCGGGAGGAAGCCCCAGAAATTGACAGAGCATGACCTGGGCGTCAGCCTGGTGTCAGCCTCCGGGGAGCAGAGTGGGGCAAAAGCCTCGGCCTGGCGGGCTGCCCTCCTCCCTGTTGCCTTCTAGAATCAAAGTTGGCCAGACAACCTACAGATATGTTTGGAATTTAACAAAACAAAACGAAAGAGAAGGTAGTCGAAATGAGGGAAGGGGCTAGGAATGGTGTACAAATCTAAATGACAGCTGCTAATGATTTTTCAAAATTTCCTTCAGATTTTGGGGTACAAAAAAATGCAAGTGATTTTTTGAATATCTGAGCACAGAAATTTTGATTTGCTGCACTTATTGTTCTTTTGGGTTAAAATCCCTCATGAAAATCATATGTCTGAGAATCCTATCACTGGAGAACACTGAAATATAATACTTATTTAGCAAATAAAATAAGTTAAGCGATTGCTTTAAATAAAACCCGACTCACAAAGGGGACTGACCTCACAGCAGAAAGAAAATAGCACCCTATTTAGCCAGTCCAGGCCCCAGGCGGGCAGCCCGCCTCACACTCCCCCCACGCACTGTGGTTATTTTAAAACCAAAATTCGGCTTCAATAACATGATACTCTTATCTGATACGTGAGTAGTAATACTGAATGTAACGCGCATATCCCAGACTTCTAAAGAAAGTCAGTAGAACCATCAGGCTAAAATTAAAATGTCCCTGCTTTTTAATTCCCTAATTTAGCATTTTGCACCATGAGCCAATTCTTTAAAGCTGGAGAGCTGAACTCACGTGAGGCAGCAGGCCCGTGGGGTCTTTTTGCTGTCAAGGTGGCAGATGGCAACCCCAGACCCCACCGTGGGACCCTCCCCTAAAAGACAGAGCTCAGCCGTTCTGGGGCTCCCTCCTGTGGTGGATTCTTGGAACCAGGGGACCTGGGAGACAACCTCTTCCAAAAAAGGAGAGGGGCTTCTCCTCAGACAAGCTGGGTGATTGCACCTGGATGTTTCCAGCAGGGTGCAGAAGGTGGAAGAGATGCCAAGAGTACAAAAAAAGAAGTTATGACTCCACCTGGATTTTATCTCTGAATGAAAAGAAAGATCTATCTTTGGCAACTCTCTCCAAAAGAGAAATCTTTTAAGAATGAAGAACTGATGAGCATACTCACAGATCTGTGTATCCCACACAGAAAGAGCTTAACGGACGTGTGTGTTCAGGTCAGAGAGATTGCTCACTTTCCTTAGCCTAAGATGTTTACCAAAACCTAGAATATATACAGAGATAGAGAGGAGAGAGAGAGAGAGAGAGAGAGAGAGAGAGAGAGAGAGCGAGCTGCCTGGCAGGGATTCTGTGAGGACACAGGAGATCATGTCCGTGAAGGCACAGAGGGAGGGCTCTGTCATGTTTTAGGAGAGAAAGGTACAGAGTGTAAGGGCGGTTTATCATTCTTACAGGCGCCTTAATCCCATGTTCCAGGTGCACTCATCCTGTTTCTGGAGAAGGTGTCCATGTTTCCAGAAAACAGCCTTTGCATGTGGTAGAATGAGGCAGAAAGCACGTTGTTACGACTATTCAGAGCTCATGGGACAACGTTCTTCACAAAGTGTCAATTACTGGATTAGTGTAAGTTTTTAGAGTAGCATTTCCAGTTACATGGACTTGTGAGTTCAATTTAGCATTTTATTGATGATTTCTAAGACCTCGGCTGTGGGCAGGTGCCATCCGAGGGAGGGAAACTCAGTATTCCGTGCTCCTGGCCTTTCCCCTGGGGAATAAATCCGTGCAGCAAATGGAAAGGCAGCCTCGGGGAGTGAGCTCCAGCCACGCCCATTGCTTGGGAGAATTAAGACCAACCCATGCACCGGAAGAAACAGGACCATGTAACATATTTGCATCAACTGGTGGCTGTATTTCCAACCTAGGATAATGGAATCAAGATGAAAATCTAGTTTTAATAAAAATATAAAGTATCATGTGGGGGTGCCAAAAAAATTCAAAAAACAATGAATGGTGGAAACTAGTTTAGCAGAATCTTAAATTTAGAGACACTTTTGCACTAGTGAAGCACAAACTAGTGCCATCTCACAAGGTCACATTTGGGTTTAAGTGACAAACTGCTTGTGCAATAGTATATCTGGTTTTGGGACCACATTCTTCAAAGGATATCAATGAACCAAAACTCCAAACGGAACCCAGTGGACAAAAGGAACTGAAAGTGTCAGGGCCTGAGATCATTCCTTTACATCCTGGGAAGCAGCGTCTAGTAAATGCATCTAGCACTTCAACATGAGTATCTCAAATAATCTACACAAAACACTCCAAATACTGGAAGAGAGAACCCAGGGCCTGAGAAGAAAGGGGTAGAGGAACAGGGAAGAGAGGGACCAGCTGGGAAGGGGTCCCATCTGCTGACAAGCTAAGCATCTTCTTTAAATACTTAAATAAGTGGCCCTGGAAAATAGATGATGTCCATTCCTGTTGATTCATTAATAGACAAATGTTTAAAGATTAGGCTCTCAGCCTTCATTCAAACACAAGCCCTTTAGGCATTCCTAGTTGACAGCTTCTTATATAGGGTCCAAGAGGAATTCTCCTTAGAACAAATTTTGCTCTGTGGTGACTGGCATGACAGCAGGCCACCAGAATGCTCACATTATCTTTCTTGCTTGGTGTTCAAAACTGTATGGACATTTGTATTCCAAAGACAGAGGCCTAGACTGTCTTTTAAAGGGCCATAATGTCATATTATCCAGATTGATTCAACAGTAAAAGCTACCTTCATCTTTTCTCTCTCCTTCCTTTTCTTTTTTCTCTTCTGTCTTCTCTTTCTCCTCCTCCTGATAGATCAGCACATGTCAAGGAAGCAGCAATGACAGTATCCTGATTGAAACTCACTGTCCCTCGGGAATGTAGGACCACAGGGCGCAGTCCTGACCAGGGTCGGAATGGGATTTGATGGGCTGCAAACTACTTCTTCTTTTTTTTTTTTTTTTTTTTTTTTGAGACAGAGTCTCGCTCTGTCGCCCAGGCTGGGGTGCAGTGCCCGGATCTCAGCTCACTGCAAGCTCCGCCTCCCGGGTTTATGCCATTCTCCTGCCTCAGCCTCCCGAGCAGCTGGGACTACAGGCGCCCGCCACCTCGCCCGGCTAGTTTTTTGTATTTTTTAGTAGAGACGGGGACTGCTTCTTCTTTGATGCGGCCATTTCACAGTGAAGAATATGACTGTCCCTCTAAAAATATGCATGTTACAAAATTTAACTCAATTGTCCTTTGAAATGAAAGGATGACAGGAAAGCAGGTGTTTATTTTATGCTTCATTAAAGGTAATGAAATCTTCTAGAGGGTCCGGAAGTGCTTGTCAAACACAGGGAGCTAGACTCCCCAGAACCTTAATGCCAAAGAATGGCCATGCACGGTTCATCCGACAGTCCCAAGCCGCCAGCCACCGCAAAACGAAAGGACACTAACTTCTTTTTTCCAAGGTACATTTTAGGTTAGTTTTAATTGTGCTTAAAAAAATTCTTGATTACATCGACCCACATCCCATGTGGCATGAATTAATATACAACCAAAACCAAAAATATACCCTAAAGTTGGCCTGATTCTTTTTCATTCAGATCTCTCAAATTATTTTTAAAATTATAAGCACATATGGAATTTCCTTTGTTATTTGAAATTTCTATCTTCTATTTAAAAGTAATTCTCTTTTTTAAAAGGTGACTATATTTTATGAAGTCATTTTCCTTCCATTTGATTGCTAATGTCAGGAAGAATATTACAGTGACCGCTATAAATGTGACGAAAGTTTGTACACAATGGTTCTGAGATACAACTTTAGATTTACATTTTTTCTCAACGTCATGAGAAACGCCGTGGCAGAGGAATAAGGGGGCAAGCATGTGGGTGGATTCATGTGAAGACAGATCAATCTGCAGACACTGGGAATCAGACAACAGAAGCTGGACACAGGGAGCCACAGGCAGGTCTGCATTCACTTCTGAAGACGGGCCACAAATGTGGTTCCATGTGAGCAAAGAAAGAAAAAACATGGTAATTAGGTGTAAAACAACTGAACATCGGGGTTAGATTTTGAGTTGCATGTTAGACCTACAACACTAAGTGCAATCAGGGCATCATACAATGGTAAAATTGGAAAAGCTTTGGTGATATGTGTCTGCCCAACACAGGGACCCCATTAAGGTAATACCAACCCTACCATTCTAAAACTGAAAACGTGCCCAAAGACATTAGAATTATTAGTCTACTCACTCCAACAACACGTTTCCATCCTTGCTCAAAGTACTATGAATATGTTAATTAGTACTTCACTTTGAAACGTAAATATGTATCACGAGGCTCGTGGTAGGAAGAGGAAGTTTAGCACAAGATGTGCGTAAGCCTCACTGCCTCAGTGGAGAGAGGGTAGCCAGTACCATCCTCCTCTGCATCACCGTCCTCCTCATCACTGTCCTCCTCCCCATCGCCATTTTCCTCCCCATCAACGTCCTCCCCTCGTCGCCCTCCTCCCCATCGCCATCCTCCTCCCCATCACTGTCCTCCCCATTGCTGTCCTCCTCTCCATCACCATCCTCCTCCCCATCACCATCCTCCTCATCGCTGTCCTCCTCCCCATCACCATCGTCCTCCCCATCACCATCCTCCTCCCCATCCCCATCCTCCTCCCCATCCCCATCCTCCTCACCATCGCCGTCCTCCTCCCCATCCCCATCCTTCTTCCCATCCCCGTCCTCCTCCCCATCCCTGTCCTTCTCCCCATCCCATCCTCCTTCCCCCATCTTTCTCCCCATCATCATCCTCCTCCCCAGCGCCACCCCCATCCCCGTCCTCCTTCCCATCACCATCCTCCTCCCCATCCCCATCCTCCTTCCCATCCCCTTCCTCCTTCCCAGCGCCATCCTCCCCATTTCCATCCTTCTCCCCATCCTCGTCCTCCTCCCTATCCCCGTCCTCCTCCCCATTGCTGTCCTTCTCCCCATCTCCATTCTCCTTCCCTTCCCTGTCCTCATCCCCATCACTGTCCTCCTCCCCAGTGCCTTCCTCCTCCCCATCCCTGTCCTTCTCCACATCTCTGTCCTTCTCCCCATCCCCAACCTCCTCCCCATCCCCATCCTCCTCCCCATCACTGTCCTCCTCTCCAGTGCCTTCCTCCTCCCCAGTGCCATCCTCCCCATCCCTGTCCTCCTCCCCATCACTGTCCTTCTCCCCATCCCCATCCTCCTCCCCAGCACCTTCCTCCTCCCCAGCACCATCCTCCCCATCCCTGTCCTTCTCCCCATCATTGTTCTTCTCCCCATCCCCATCCTCCTCATCCCCATCCTCCTCCCCATCCTCGTCCTCCCCAGACCCGTCTTCTTCCCCAGTGCCATCCTCCCCACCCCGTCCTCCTCCCCATCACCATCCTCCTCCCCATCTCTGTCCTCCTACCCACCCCTGTCCTCCTCCCCAGCCTCCTGGGAGTGGCCCCACGCCTTCTGCTCTGCTCCTGAAAGCCCAGGTCACCACCAGGAGAGCTGCTCAGGTCCAGCGCAATGTTGCTTTCATGGCAGAGAATTTGCAAGAGTCTTCCGTGGGAGGATTTTCCTCCCTCATAACTCAGCCCTCAATATCATCAACTCACCACTAATCCTAGTCACAAATCCCAGGTCAGTTTGGGCCTGATCTGGGAGAATGCCTACCATCTTCCTGGCCCACTGTGGCTGACACATGGGACATCCCTGACCCGGGCAGGGAGAGCCTTTGGAAGTCAGACAATGTCCCTAATCCCAAGAAAAAAATCAAATGTCCATGGTGGCACCCGGCTGGTACGCAGGGTGGATTTGTTTGATTCTAGCGCCTTGATTGATCACTGAACAGAATAAGAGATAAACAAAATGCCCTAAGATCAACTTACATACCACAGCATTTTTTTTGCCAACAAGCTGGTGAACTTGTCCTTTAAGAAGTGACTAAAATCCAACAGACTCAGTATCCAAAATGAGATGGGCCTAATGGTGACCTGCACTCAAGGGCTCCAAACCCCTGATCAAACACACCACAGGTCATCGTGTTTACCTACAACTCTTCCGCCTTCAGAAACTTTATTATTGGAAGACTCTTTGCCGAGAACCTCAAATGTTACGAGTTTGCCTACCCCTTCACCCCCAAAAATGTCTGCCCTCGGCTAGGGGCTTGGGCAGGGATGGGAACGGTGAGAGATGCTGCAGCTGGCTCCAGGGCAGGGCCCAGGGCACCCACACTTTAGCAGAAGGAAGGAGTGTGAGGACCAGAAACTAGAAAACCTTCAGGGAGTCTCAGCCAGTGCTAACATAGAAATAGCAGCATCAATGGTCAGTATCTTGGTAAAGAGAAGCAAAGGAAGTTTCTTCTAATTTGGGCAGAAGCATAAAAGAGAAAGAAAATCGATGACCAGCCATGGCGGGTGGATCACTTGAACTCAGGAGTTCGAGACCAGCCTGGACAGCATGGCGAAACCTCATCTCTAAAAAAACATACAAAATATTAGCCAGGCATGGTGGCGTGTGCCTGTAGTCCCAGCTACTAAGGAGGCTGAGGCAGGAGAATCGCTTGAGCCCAGGAGGCAGAAGTTACACTGAGCCAAGAGCACACCGCTGTACTCCGGCCTATGGGACAGAGCAAGACCCTGTCTCAAAAAATAAAACAAATAGATGACCAGGCAAGAGAAGACTGTAAAGTGGGCAGAGATATGTACTGAAGGAGAAAGCAGCGTGGACATGCTATATTGACATTTGCCTTCTTTTAAGTGACAGTTTAATTGGTGGATATGCCACGTTATGTCATACGTAATAAAAATCAAAATAAAATTGTGGTTCATCAAAAAGAAGTCATTCTGAGACTGTCTCTGTGTGGAAAAATCTAGTTAAATTTAGCCAGATATTATAATATAAAATTTTCATTTGTACTTTTTTAAAACCTAAACATATAAATGTGATTTCATATTTTACTTGGTTCTCTTTATTTGTGTTTTATTACAATCTTTGCTGTTTGATGTCTGGCCTGGAACTGGAAAACCATATAAGAATGTCTGTTATTTTCACATTCAGAGCTATTTCTTTTTAGCCCATAGGAAATTAGGAATCAACAAAATATTAATTCATATTATAAAATCTTTCCTCTTGTGAGCTACAGTTAAATGTCCACTATATTAACTGTTATACGTACTTTATAGACATACAATGACTAATGCCAGGATCTTACTCTATTACTCAGTGCCATCAATTGGAGAAACATAAGGGCTGGCAGTTTTAAAGAGTATTTCTTAAATTTTCTCCTCTAACTTCAAAATCCTACTGGAAATTCATCATTCTAAGTTTGTGTGTTATATGTGTAGAACAGTTTATCTTTTGTTTTTGTTTGTTTTTGAGAGAGAGTCTCGCTCTGTCACCCAGGCTGGACTGCAATGGCATGATCTTGGCTCACTGCAACTTCTGCCTCCTGAGTTCAATCAACTCCCCTGTCTCAGCCTCCCAAATAGCTGGGATTATAGGCGCATGTCACCACACCTGGTGAATTTTTGTTTTTTCAGTAGAGACGGGATTTCACCACGTTAGTCAGGCTGGTCTTGAACTCCTGACCTCAGATGATCCGCCCACCTTGGCTTCCCAAAGTGCTGGGATTACAGGCATGAGCCACTGTGTCCAGTTTGGTTTATCTTTTAATTCAAAAATACAGAAATGTTACCCTTGACCTCCAAACCAATGTTCTGCTGACAATCTTAATAACAACTCCCATTCTAAAATCCTAGATTGGCAAGAAGGCTTATTTTGATTTGGAATTACTGAGAAATCTGTTCGGTTCTGAGCCATTGCAACTGACGTTACATCCATGCCCATTGGCGGCATGGTCTTGTTACGGCCTGCAGTTGCTTATAGTGTTATTTACGGTCTTGATTTCACAGCAAAATTAAAGTGACTCTTCCAGATGTTTGGGTTTTTAGACGCCATGTAAATGGGCTTCTAAGTTGGAAAGTTTTGATTATGTTTAGTTCTCTCCTCCTTAACCACCTTCGTGGTCCGTCTTCTACTGGGGAATGCAGTAAAGCCCTCCCAGAGCATGAAATGGACTCAAGGCATTTGCAATGGAAGAAGAAAGGAAAAAAAAAAAAAAAAATCACAGTAATTCCCTTGAAGATCCAAGGCTGAGTGAGAACTACATCAAAACAGGACAAGGTAGGCATTCCAAACCACAATTGCTCAGAAATGGAATAGCACTTGTATTTTTGCTGTTTCAGCAAAATCAATATTAAATCATCTCATGAACTTGCTCGTGAAACTTTTAAAAAATTATATACGGGTGAATATTGTTTTCTTATCACCTTTCTTCTCTTTCAAAGCAAATAAACACAAATAGGAGTGGGAAATAACTGTTTCAGGTCTGTGGTTATGCATTCCGCAAGACCAGTAAGAGGCATTTACCAGGTGCCAGACGCTCAGTGAGAAGATGAGGGTTCAGGATGAAAGTCAACTATAGTCTGAGAGGTGAAGCGGTAGTGTGGAATTGTAAAGTTTCTGAAGACAGTGCAAAAAACAGTGCCGGGAACTCCCCCTGAAGAAAGAAAAATAATGGCAGGTTGACTTGAGAAATATTCGGATCCGCTTAGTGACCAGGGGCCCTTCAGAGTCTCTCAAAACTTCAGTTTCCTCATCTCTTGAATGTGGAGACAACGGTACCTTGAATGAAGTCGTGCGTATGAACTTAGGGGAGCATTAGGTATTGGCAGTAAGACAAGTCTGAGAAGGATGGTCATGTAACTTCAACATTATAAGTATGAGCAAAATACGATTTAGTCAACGTGGAAATGAATGATTTGGCTCTAACCAAAAACTTCTGGGAAAGGGGTCACAGGCAATATTGTTCCTTTCTCTGCCTTTAAAGAAATAATCTAGGCATAGGCTTACTGGTCAGTCCATCAAAATTCATATAATGACAACCATGATAAAGTTGAATAATTGTGATCACACCTGTTTGCTCTTTGAAAACAGAATCATGTGTAATAAAAACCATTTATACTAGAGATCACTCCCTCATCTCAGTCATTCACAGAAATAAAAAGGAAAATGGGCACTGTGTGGCATTCGATGTACCTACTTCTTCAAGGAAGAAATTGACCTGGATCCAAATTAGGGCACATTGGACACACTTAAGAATGCCATTGTTGACTGGAGGTGAGAGGGTCTGAGCGATAGCCAGGAGGTTGTGCAAAGCCATCAGAAAGTCACAATGAGAGACACAGAGGGCCTCACGGTGCCATTTCTAAAGAACGACTTTGGTGAAAAGAATAGAGATCATTACCAAGCAAAGTGGATTCTCTGAGTCTTAAACATAAAGTAGCAGAGGTGAGCACACCAGCAATGCCGGGCCCACCAAGAAAGCGCGCTCACCATAGGTGGGGAAGAAAAATGCATGGTCCTGAGAAGCCAGGTGTGGCAAACTGAAAGCCCCAGAGAGGCTGACACATAGCCCTGCTTCTAGATGAGAAGAAATGAATGGAGTAGAAGGAGGCAGAGAGGCAAGTTATCCTTCTTGGTCTACACAGTCCCACA
The DNA here is from genome assembly GCF_037993035.2 of Macaca fascicularis. Classification (NCBI taxonomy): domain Eukaryota; kingdom Metazoa; phylum Chordata; class Mammalia; order Primates; family Cercopithecidae; genus Macaca; species Macaca fascicularis. The sequence continues at coordinate 2,593,181 of NC_088378.1, forward strand.
TGGCCTACTCCCACAAAGCCCACATATACACCCAGAGCCAAGTGGTGTGCTCTGAGGATCTGCGGCAGGTGAAAATACTGCAAAGCCGAATCCACACACACCTTAATTCCACAACGCTATATGCATTGATAATTATGGCAGGCACCAACTGATAACACTCTCTTATATGGACCCATGGCATGGGCACCACCAAAATAATGTTAGCTGGAGAACTCACATATAGTAGGCGCATTAAAAGCCTTATCTTTAATCCTCATGACATGCTTGAAAGATATCATGTATTCTCATTTTACAGATAAGGGGACTGAAGATTATGAAATTAAGTAACTTACCTAAAGTCACACATCCAGCAAGACCCCAAGCTGTGAGTCCCACCCGCTGCATGGACTGACACTGCCTGTGATTTATTAAAGTAGGTAGGATGCAAGTTGTAGGGAGAGAAGGCCATTCTTTGAATGAGGGCCTCTGGAAACAAAAGAGATTTCCACAAACCAGATGGCAATTTGAAAAGAGATCAGCAGCACTGAAAAATCCTGCACATCTAACATTTCCCAGTGACCAGTCAGATCTCAAGCCTGCCTCAGTTACTGTGTAATTCAACTACTTGATTTTCTAGACTGGGGGTGGGGTGAGAAGAAGTGTGCCAAGATGTGTTATGGCTTTAATCTTTTCTCTGGGATACTGATTTTATTTGCAAATGTAAGTTTCAGGCAAAGTGTTCTTGGGGAATGCAGCCAAAGGGCAAAGCCCGCGTGGGGCATCAGCTCCTGCACAGAGACCCCACATGCAGTGGGTCTCACCGCAATCCAAGACATCTTTGGGGCAACCTCAAGGAGGCAAAGGGTGAGAGGGTTCAAGTAAACAGATGAGAAAGGGGAGAGAAGACAAGAAAACCTGCTGAGTCTTAAACTGTTCTAATTACTAACTACCTTGATTCTGCTCTTCCCGGGGGACCAACAGGCCTGATCCCACCCCCACACACCCAGGGCAGCAGGCAGATGCCAGTCTCTACTTTTTACGCTTTCAGAAAATCTGAAAATCCGTGTCAACTGTAGGTACCTGCTGCTACCGTCCTGGAAGAAAATGCTATGATCTCCTTTGGAGAATTGGCCTTAGTTTCTCTGTCTCCTCTAGTGTGCTTTAAGAGTGTGGGGGGGGGGGGGGTCTGTGAGCGTATACGTGTTTATATTTATGTATAGATGCATGTACAGATGTGCATATACATGAATACCTCCAGTGAGTGTCCTCTGAGGGCCCCCTCTGTGGAGATAAAGGATCTTCAGGGAAAGCCTGAGTGTGTGAAAACCTCCTTGGAGCCCCAGTTAGCAGTTTCTAATCTACAAGTCATTTGTGAGACACAAGGCAGGGACCCCGGGCTGCTGCAGAAGAATTTTAGGTATGAGCAATGAACTCACAAACCATCCTTCACACTGCTAAAACGCAAAAGAAAGAAGACGAAGAAAAAGTAAAAGAGAAAGAAAAGATGCCCACATGACTGTTGTAAATTTGCTGAAAGGCAGAACCGACCACAGCTTATTTCAACCATCTTTATTTTCAATACAATAAACACCTTTAGGACAAGTCCCCCGCCACTTAAAAGACGGCTCTCCACCAGAGGCATTCTCGCTACCTTCGTGTTTTCTCAAGCACTTGTTCAAAAACACATTTAAGTGGAATGTTTTCGTTTCTGGCGATTGCATTAATGATGGGTTTGCAAACCCTGCAAGCCCACGAGGTCGGCTGGAGCTGGGGGCTGCAGACACCCGGCCCTGGCCCAGCGGCCGCCGCGGGTTGGCTTGGCCGGCGGGGGCTTGGCTCGGCCCCCTCTACATAGCTCCTCATTTGGCACCGCGTGCCTCGGCCGGGCCAAGGCTGTCGCATAGAAGTTGCAGCTCAGAAAGAAAAACACACAGCGGTCAACCGCGGTGACCCTCGCGCTCAGAAGCGCAGCATCCCTGCCACGAGGAAGAACCCAGAGGCCCCGCAGAGCGGGGAGCCGCCGCCTCCCTCCAGCTCTGTCCTGAGAAAGGAAGAAAGCGCTTCTTCTTCCTCGGCTCACTTACGAGGGCCTCTGGGAGGGTTAGACCCACTAGTGGGGCCCACGACTGGCAGCCCCTTCACCAGGCGAGAGGCCCGGGATCCGCGCGGCGCACGAGCCCAAAGCGGCCGGGGAAGCGCGCACCAGGCCGGGTCCCCGTGGGCGAGGTGGGCGCCCAGTCCCGGCGGGTCTGCCTTGGCCTTGGGACAGTCCGCGGGGCGGCGCCGGCGCTCCCAAACCTGGTTCCCCGCAGGCTCAGGCCCAGCAGTGAGTGCGGGACACCCGAGCGCACCCGCAGCTCCCACTTGTCCAAGGTCTGCAGGACCCCAGGATCCTCTCACAGCCGGGTCAGAACCCCCGAGGCAGGTGGGGTCCCAGCCAGGTGGAACCCAAGGAGCCCGTCGCAGTCGCGGCAGGATCCCGGCGGACAGGGTCCCCAGAAGCCCATCCCGACCGGGTCCCAGGCGCGCACTCTGCGGTCCTACCTGCTCCAGCCCCGCAGGCGGGCGAAGGCTCCACTGCCCCCGGGGCCACCTGCTCCCCATGCCTGGGCGCCTGGGCCTGGAGGGGGGCGCGGGCACCCGAACCCGGCCGGCGGCAAGAGGCGGCACCAATTAAGCGCCAGGTCCCGCGGGCCCGGGCTTACCGTGAGCGCCGAGAACTTCTGCGCGGGCACCGGCTGGAGCAGCACCGCGAGCAGCAGCAGCCAGCAGAGCTGGGGGAGCAGCATGGTGGCGGAGGTGGCGGGGGCGGGAGATCAGCCGCGCCCTGCGCCCTGGCACTGCTACCAGGAGAGCCCCGAGGGCGATCGCGGCCCGGCAGGCGCGTGGAGGGGCGGCTCCGCGATGCTCTCCCCACAGCTCCCGGAGGCCCTGCTGGAGCAGCTCCCCTGCAGGCACCCAGAGGTCCTCCGCGTCCTTTGCGTCCGCCCTCGGTCCTGTCAAATACCCTGGAGCTTCCCGGATCCTCCCCTCCCGCCCGCCTCCCTCCCTCCCTCTCCCTCTCCTCCCCCAGCCCCACCTCCCAGCGCCCGCTGCCGCGTGCCCGCTCCGGCCCAGAGGCCGCCCTGGCGCGGGTCTGCGGAACGAGAGGTGGAGTGGGGGCCACCAGAGCTGCGTGGTGGCCTGTCGGGGCTGTCTCTGTGCCTCCTTCCCCGCGCGCACACTCACACACACGCATACCCAGACACACGCACGCACTAACTCCCACGCGCGCACCCTCGGGGGCCTTCCAAGCACAACCACGGGACGCACCGCGCCCTCCTCACGCTCCAGGGTCCAGGCCTGGTCCGCGCAGAATCAGCCCAGCGGGCCTTTTCATCCACAAGGGTTAACGCCAAACTTTGGCCAGTCCCCAGACTCCGGGGTTCTCCTTGACCTCTGCCCTCTAAGGCCCCCTGGTCCGGCCCAGAACATCGCCTCTCAGAGGTGCTGAAGGATCAGCTGCGCTCCAGAAAAGGCTGCGCCGGAGGCAGCCCGCCTTTGGCATCTTTACACGGAGTTATCCACGGCAGGGATGGTGGAATTTAGGTCCTAAAGATCCCGGGTCTGACCTGGGGTGTAGCCTTGATCCTCTGCAAGTGGGGGAGCAAGTGGTTGGCCGTCATTCACAGACACATATGGCTGTTTTTAAACAGCTCTGTCAAAGCATTTCAGGTGTTTATGCGGGGAGCACAGGGCTTGTGGAGGTTGTAAACTCGCCCGTGGAGACTACGGTGGAAACCAAGAAAATTTTGCACACCCAGACTCTGGATAATATCCATTGCAGACAACATTGCTGAAATAGTTGAGCCTTGGCTTATAACTTTACAGGAAAAACCCTAATTCTGTCTCACACAGAAAGCCAGAAGAGTGAAGATTTGTTCAAGAACAATGAATCAATTGACTTCTCAGGGGCATTGGGGAAAGCACAAAACATAGAAAATCCAAATCTGAGGTTTCATCCGATGTCTAGCCCACTGCTTTGGCTATGAACTCTGGGGGAGGGGGCTGTATCAGCAAGTTCTGGGACTGGCTGCTAAGGCAAAGGCAATGCTATTGCAACCTTTCCCACACAATTTTACCGGGAAAGTGATGACCATCGGGCCACGGAAAGACGGGAAAGAAATGCACCTTTTCCTGAAGGAGGGCTACTCTCAGAATTCTCCTTCAAATTCCAAAGCCCAGGGAATCTATTAAGTACTTAACACATTCCTCCTGGGTTAAGGACTTAGAAGGAAATTATAATAAAACTCTTCAGGGACTGCTTTTGCGTCGAGAAAAACAGGTGAGCAGAGCAGCTGCAAATGATTAAGTAAATAGGAATCACTGTTAGGAAACTGCAGTGAAAATTAAAGAGAAAATAAACACTACATACCACTAATTCTAAGATTATCCAAAGAATAAAATTTACACTCGAAGCTGACATACTTCCTTTAGGAAGCATTTGCTACTAAAGAACCTGTTTTTCACTTTCCACTTTATTGAGAGTACTGCTCATCAGAACTCCAAAGTTTGAAAGCATGTTCATTTATCCACCGTCATCCACTGCAAGAATGGCAGACAAGAAGTAGACTTAATTATTCCCATTTTACAGACGAGGAACAAAAGTCAAAGGGGCCAGATGCCTTAGCCAGATCTCCTAAGCAACAAAATCAGAAACAGAATGCAGATGTTAAAACCTGCAATACTGACAAATCCACTTCACTTCCTTCGGCAACATGGAGAACAGAAGAAAATCCTCGGCCCTCCGTGCCTTGTATTCAAGAATCTCAACACGTCTTTCATGTAGCAACTCCAGAATCCTCTGGGAACTCTAGGAAGATAAATGAAATGCATTTGTCCAAAACTCTGACAGATAAGGCAGGGTTGGAGCCTTCGAAACCCCTTTCAAATCTGGAGGAGCTCATGTGTCCTGAATGCCAAATTTTAGTTTCTCGAAATTCTAGAAATGGAGTTTGGAGAGATAATCAGTCTCCATTTTTATGAAGAAAAACAATATATTTATTTTAAACACTGGGAAATAGTTATGTCTGTCTTTTATTTGTAAGTCTTCAAGAAAGTTATTACTGGCAGGAATGCCAGAGAGCTGTCATGTTAGAAAGGATAAAAAAGTAATTCACTTCGTTCAAAGTTAAGACAGGAAGTGATCAGCTCTATACTTTCCAAAGAGTTTCTATAGGATGCAGGAAGAAGTTCCCTTCTCTTGGAAATGTAGGGCTGTGTGTGTGTGTGTGTGTGTGTGTGTGTGTGTGTGTTTTAATTAAAAAGTGATGCAGGGCCCATTCTAAAATGTGGCTTATGCATTCAGAATTTAAATGCTTGTCACTGATGAAAGTTACAATGAAGAACAGCAAGAGAAACTAATTACCAAGGACTCCAGCTATTCTCACATTTCTAAACTAACTTTCCCTCTTAGGCCATTAGCAAAATGCTTTATCATGAGTATTGGCTTCCTTTTTATTTATTTTACTATACTAAAACTGCAAAATGATTTTATTTTCATGATAGACATGATATAATTTAGTTATTATTTCTGGCTAATTCATGTTTAGCCAGAAAACCTCTGGTTGGCTATTTTCCCATCTCAATATGCAAAGCATAAATTTAGTCAAGTATCTCTTTGTTGATGCAGTGGCTTCCAGTAATCCCCTCTGCCATCACTGAGTATTGTCTGGGACTGAACTCGGGTCACTGTTCATACTCTGAGAATCACCCCACATCATCAGTCACCTGCCAATCACTTGTTTTATTAATGTTTCCTCCTGGTTTCTACTTAATCATGGGAGCAGGAGTCTTCACTGTTCACTGGACTTTCTTTAGACTACCCCCAGGCTGGACCCGAGAATCTCTAGTTCCCCAGGTTTCCGGAGTCTCTGTCCTCTTGTTGGCTTGTTCATTCTGATGGCTAGCATCTTCCTTTTAATTTGTTCCCTTCGACCCATGGAAAAATAATGCATGATCTCCACATCAATCCCAGGTTTTCAACCTAAGCTCCACAAACCTGTGAGCCATATAGAAAGGAAACCACATCGGCAGAATTGACAAAATCAGAAGAGAGCACCTCCGAGGCTCACTGTCACTGCGGCTGCAGGATGAGGCCAGCATTGACACACCACATTGAAAAGTGGACAGTGGAGTTGTGTGTTTGATCCTTGGGCCTGACTCAATGGCTTTCTTCCTATTTTGATATATTTAAGTAACAGAGAATTTGGACTTTGTGCTCAACAAAATAATGTAAATAAGTTTCTTCTTCCTAAGATGCCTGAAGACAATTTTTATGATAATACTTTTCAGGAACTTTGTGGAACAGTTTTTAAAAATAATTTCAGCTTTTATTTTAGACTCGGGGTATACGTGCAGGTCTGTGACATGGATATACTATGTGACGCTGAGGTTTGGGGTATGAAAGACCCAGGGAGTGAGCATAGTACCCAATAGGCAGCTTTTTCAACCCTTGTTCCCTGCCCCGCCTCTCTAGCAAGCCCTAATGTCTATTGTTCCATCTTTATCTCTATGTGTACCCAGTATCTCGTTCCTTATCTCAATGTGTACCCAGTGTCTAGCTCCCACTTATGAGTGAGAACATCCAGTATTTGCATGTCTGTTCCTGCACTAATTCGCTTAGGATTATGGCCTCCAGTTGCATCTGTGTTGCTGCAAAGGACATGCTTCCATTCTTTTATGGCTGCATAGTATTCCGTGGTGTCTATGTACTACATTTTCCTTGTCCAGTCCACTATTGATGGGCACCTAGATTGATTCCGTGTCTTTGCAATTGTGACTAGTGATGCATTTAACACACAAGAGCATGTGTCTTTTTTGTTGGATGGTTTATTTTCCTTTGGATACATACCCAGTAATGGGATTGCTGGGTCGAATGGGAGTTCTATTTTTAGCTCTTTGAAAATCCCCAAACTTCTTCCCACCGTGGCTGAAATAATTTACATTCCCACCTACAGTGTATAAACATTCCATTTTCTCTGCTGCCTCAGCAGGATCTGTTGCTATTTGACTTTTTAATAGTAGCCATTCTGAGTGGTGGGAGATGGTATCTCATTGTGGTTTTGATTTGCATTTCTCTGATGATCAGTGATGCTGAGCATTTTTTAATATGTTTGTGGGCTTCTCGTATGTCTTCTTTTGAGAAGTGTCTGTTCATGTCCTTTGCCCACTTTTTAGTGAGGTTGTTCTTTAGCTTATTGAGTTGTTTCAGTGCCTTCAGATTCTGGACATCAGACCTTTGTCCGATGCATAGTTTGCAAATATTTTCTCCCATTCTGTGGGTTGTCTGTCCACTCTGTTGCTAGTTTCTTTTGCGTGCAGAAGCTCTTTAGTTTAATTAGGTCCCACCTGTCAATTTTTGTTTTTGTTGCAATTGCTTTTGAGGACTTACAAAAGTAAGTAATACATTCTATGCCAAGACTGATATCCAGGATGGTGTTTTCTATGTTTTCTCCTAGGATTTTTATAGTTTGAGGTCTTTCATTTAAATATTTAATCCATCTAGAGTTAATTTTTGTACATGGTGAAAGGTAGGGGTCCAGTTTTAATCTTCTACACATGGCTAGCCAGCTATTCCATCACGACTTATTGAATAGGGAATCCTTTCTCCATTGCTTATTTTTCTTGACTTTGTTGAAGATCAGATGGTTAAAGGTATGTGGCTGTATTTTTGGGTCCTCTATTTTGTACCTTGGTCTATGTGTCTATTTTTGTGACAGTACCATACTGTTTGGGTTACTGTAGCCTTATAGTATACTTAGAAGTCAGGTAATATGATGTCTCCACTTTATGGAAATTTTTAATAAATGGTTGGAATGTGATGGGTGTTTTACATACATTATCTAATTAACTTTCATGGAAACTCTACAAAATGGTTATTTTACAGATGAAAAATAAGATCCTGGGAGACTACAGAAATTACCTGGATTTACACAGCTAGGAAGTGGTAGGAGCAGAATTCAACTCAATTTTCAGTTTGGTGTACAGGATCTCTACCGTCCAATATTCTCCATCTCAGAAACTACTGAAGAATATGTGAACTAGAGTGAGAAAAAGCTTGGGGTCCAGAATCTCCTGCCTGATGTCAAGATAATCAGTTCTTAAACTTTTTGAAACCATAAACCCTTTCGATGTATGATGAAAACCATGGGCCGTTTCACTAAGAAATGTGTGTGTGCACATATACACAAACACACACTCATTCAGTGACTCAGCCTTCTGCATAGTGTTTAAGATCCACCACCAGACCAAAGGAGAAAGCCCTTCACAGTTGGTTCTGACTTACTGGTAATGCTTCAATCCCAAGATAATGTTTCCAAAGAAAGCTCTTTTTCACAAAGCCCAACACAAGACTGCTGCATTTACAGTGAAAACTGTCCCTGTAAAGTTGATGGGAGATGCTTGTGCCATTCTGAAAGGATGTAGTTCTGGTGTTGGAGATATGATCTATCTAAATAATCAACCTTACCTCAAGTTGAAACACGTTGCCACTGCTATTATACATAGCCCAAGTTTATTGAAGTCTATTTGTAATAATATCCAGAGGCCATGTTAGCCTTTCCACTCAGGAAACAACTTTCATTAGTATATGGAACTTGCAGACTCTATCAGCTGCAGAGCTAATAAAGGCTGACCACTACCAAGGCTCATTAAGGCACAAGATGCGCTCATGGAAAGAGAAAGAGATCTGGTGAACTTTCTAGGAGGCATCTTATTCTAAACTTACATGATCTAAACTACTTTCGAATTTTTGCTCCTTGTTAAGTCAGTCTAGAGATCCCTTCCTCCTTTCTTCATGTGAGACCCACCTTTAAAGAAAAAAAGTTTTAAAATGGCAACAGAAAGCTTGCCAAGAATACTCTGGGGCAGTATGGACCACACAGGTACAATTTATACCGGCAGAAAGCAACGTAAGAAGATACTAGATAAAGAAAGCTTTGATCACCTTCAGCAGTTTTCCCTCCTCTTTCCTCTCTTCCCTAGCACAACACACAGGCCAGGACGGCGTGCCATTAACCCTCCACTTCTGCCCTCCTCCCTCAGCCCTAAGCTGAGTATTAAAATGAATCATACAAAGAGAAAAATCCTTAGGTATTTCAGACAAATAGCATAGTGCCTGGGCTACATAGTAATGGAAACAGCAACAAAAAAGACATTTGTCCCTTGACCTTACAGTGCCAACGGGATTTTACATCCTTCCTGGAACCATCATCCATCATCAACTGACTTTGCTTCCTCTTAATCCCAGCAGCCTCCTCTGGCTTTCACACAGGAAGCCATCATCTCCTTGGTCTTGGCTAGTTTTGCCCCCATCCTGGGCAAATTCCTTAGCTCCTTTCCTCTCTATAAAACAGTGCCCTAAGGTGGAGATTCAGTTACATTATTTTGGACATTTTATTACTATTTCTATATGTCCAGATGCTTGCCCAAATAAAACCGGATTTATTCTTTGATGCCTGTACAGTAATTTAGCCACAAGAGCACTGACGCTAATGGCATTTCTGCCGAGGCCAGCTCCAGGGACGCCATGCACACAGGCTCCTCTCCTATAGCTGACAGAGGGGCACCCTTGGCTATGCCAGATGCCCACAATGTGTCCACGGCTCACAGGGGTGCACAGAGGATGTGCAAGGCTGGGGAATGAGCAGCATGTCTGTGCCCCAGGGTCCCTGGACAGGAAGGTGCAGGCATGCCAGGCCCTGCATGGCTGGAGGCGCTGGCAGAAGGGAAGGTGGAAAATTACACAGCACCTGTCTGCTGCTTTCCTGGCTTATCTGCCCTCAGTAAGCCTCTTTGAACACTTAGAACCTCTTTCCTCTATCTCCTAAGTAATTATTCATTCTTGTACGTGCTTGAGCGTCTCCAAATGCTTTTTTGAACGATAGAACCAAGTTTAATAACCACACCACTGTACCACAGGCAATACAGCAAGACACGCGCCACGTACTTCCACATGACACACGGACAGGCAATTAAAAAGCCAGGAAGCACTTCTGTGTAAGCGTGCCTCGATCCACTAGGAGCAAAGGAAATCATGACTGTTTCGATTCTGTTACCTGGAAGGAGGCAGCTTAGTTCAAGGATAGCAAAGAAATTGGTGCTTACATTAGACAATGCAATAAGCTTTGCAGTCTGTTCCTCAGCCTCATGTTAAATTCAGGGACTCAGGTTGTGTGAAGGCTTGGCACTTCTGACGCATATAATTTGCAATGCTGGTCTACAGGAAAGTGTGGTTGGAACTATGTAGCCAAAATAATGGGAACATTTTGTTTTTTGTGTATTACTCAGTATTCGTAATTTGGATCATCGGAGGCAATTTTCAGCCCTTTATTCAATTTTAGAATTTGTTATTATTTTAAGAATTTGCCAGGTCATTTTGTGATCCTTTTTTTCTAATTCATTTTCCACCCGTAAAATATTGGATTATATATGAAATATCCATAGGAAGCATGCCATTATTTTATCTATCAGTACAAGAAGAAAAAAATACCTCCAATTAAATTATGACTCAATACTTTCTTGCAAGTCTCTTTAAGTCACCATCACCTCAGAGGTGCTAAAATATCAGGAGAAATGAGCATGTTTTAATTCAGAAAATTGGAAATGTCTGCGCTCTGCAGTTGGAACAATGGTAAGAGCTAGTAATGGGCTTGTTTTATATCTTACTTTACTATTTTTGTTCCAAATAAGAAAAATGTATATCCACTAAACCCCCACAAAGCCAAACAAAACAATCAAAACCAAACAATCAAAAAATTAAAGAGAAACAGAAGAAGCTAAACCACATTGAGATTTCTCCCAGCAAAGAGGAGAGGTGGGTGCAAACCTTCCTGCCCTCCGCGACATGCCTGCAAAGCAAGCATGAGGAGGCTTTAAAGGTGTAAAGGGATAAGGAAAAAGGAAAAAGACGAGGAGACAACATGCAAGAAAATTCCAGAAGCTGGAAAGCAGACAGACAGTAGGAAGCAACTTAGCAGAGGGAAAATCCAAGATGCAGTCGAGTCCAGCTGGCACAAAAAGATCAGGGTAAAGATGGTGACAACGGGATTCCCCCAAGGACGTGGCAGCCAAGCTCCTCGACGGCAAGAACTCGGTCCCCAGACCTCACCACACACTTAGAGCCACCAAGCAGCGACGTCTTGTCACCCTTACATAGGAGCAGACACCAGCAGTCACCAGACATTTGAGGACAGCCTCTCCTGTGAGAGGCAAAGACTCAAGCGGACCCAGTAAGCCAGAGACTGGGAAGAGAGTCCGAGTGTGCACAGGAGCAAGCCTGCTGGAAGGAGGACACGAGAGACAGCCTCCCTCCTCCCTCCTCCCTCCTCCCTCCTGCTCCTCCTCCAGCTCTGCCCGTCCCCCCTCACCAGACAGGCCCAAAGGGGAGTGGGGACCTGAAGAGAGGAGAGGGAAGCCGAGGCTTCCCCAGAGTGGATGGGGCAGATAGCAAATTGAAGAGATGGGGACAGTTAGGGGTTCCGAAGACTTCCTGGAAATGGCGGGTCCTTGGATGGTGCTGCTCAAGAGAAAAAACAATGAAGCCATCACAGACTTTGAAAGAAATATGAAAAGTCAAAACCCTGAGCCAGATCGAGAGTGGCACTCCCCTTTCCACTCAGCGCCCTTCCTGCGGAGCAGCCAGTTCCATCCAACATGCCTTCCCCAAGAAAAGAGAGAGACACATGAGAAAGAAACCTCACCCTCCAGCCAAGCCAGTTAACAAGGCAGGCACACTCCACACTCCCAGCGGCCTCCTTAGCTGCAGCCCTATTGTCAGTTGTCAGCACTCTGCCTGTTTTCTTTTTTGTTTTTTGGGGTTTTTTGTTTTTTGTTTTTTTGTTTTTTGAGATGGAGTCTCGCTCTGTTGCCCAGGCTGGAGTGCAATGGTGTGATCTGGGCTCACTGCAACCGCTGCCTGCCAGGCTCAGGTGATTCTCCTGCCGGAGCCTCCCAAGTAGCTGGGATTATAGGCACCAGCCACCACATCCAGCTAATTTTTGTACTTTTAGTAGACACGAGGTTTTACCACGTTGGCCAGGTTGGTCTGGAACGCCTGACCTCAGTGATCTACCCGCCTCGGCATCCCAAAGTGACTCTGCCTGTTTTCTAATTCCATGCAGCAACAGGCAGCCGTGTCGCTGAACTGTTGCCACTTGTTAACCAGGCCCCACTTCCTCCAGAAAAATAAGATTTTCCTGACCTTCCTGAAAGCTTCCTCCTGCTGCCTCCTGGAAGTCCAGAATTCCATGAAGAGTGTCTGCAGGGGTCTAAGCTCTCACCAGTACACTCCCCAGAATTCCTCCAATTCCTCACCTTCCACCTACTCCCCAGTTTCAAAGGTTCTTTTATATTGCAGGGGTCGTCTTGGCAGCACCTCACTTCCAGGTACTGATCTCTGCATCAGTTACATTTTGCTGCATCACAAATTACCCCAAACCTTAGCAGCTGGGAAAAACAGGCATTTATTACCTGAGTTTCTGTGGGTGGGGAACAGGTGTAGCTCCTGTGGGTCCTCTGGCTCCAGGCAGCTCACACAGTGACTGGGGCTGGGCTCTTGTCCCCAGAGCATGACAGGGTGCACACTCCTGAGGCCCAGTTCTTCACCATGTGGTCTTGCCATAGCATTGCCTCCCAAATGGCCACTGGCTTCCCCCAGGCCAAGAGGCCCAACAGCAAACAAGAAAAGCACCCAAGACAGAAGCCACAGTCTTTCTATGACCTAAACTCAACCGTGTCACCTGCCAGTTTGCTGTATTCTACTCATCAGGAGTGAGTCACTAAAGCTCAGCCCACACCCAGGGGAGGGACCACCCAAGGTCACCACAGGGGCAGGAGTGACCTCGGAAAATCTCCCAGGCATAGAAAGCTTGTTTCTAGATTGAAAGGGCACCCCGCGTGCTCAGAGAAGTGAAGGAGCCTGGTCTAAAACCAGGCACTTCATCAGGAGCCTGCAGCACAGCCAAGAGAGAACACCGTCCAGGTGTCCCTAAGGAAACAGGACATGTTTCACACACAGACATACACAGAAACATAAATACACATACACACATATGTGTATGCAGAAACCACACACACACACAGACTCACACTACACACAGACACACACAGAAACAAATACACATAAACACAGTCACACAAACACACATACACACATGCATTACACATAAACACATAGAAACACACTACCCACAGACAGACATAGAAGCAAATGTGCATAAACACATTCACACACACACACATGTACACAGAAACACATGCATACACACAAACACTACACACAGACCCACATAGAAACAAACAGTCACACAAACATGCATACACACATGCATTACACATAAACACACATACACATAGTCATACATAGAAACAAATACACATAAACACATCACACAAACACACATATACACAAATGCATGTACACACACATACACACTACACATGTAGAAGCAAATATGCATTAACACAGTCATACCAACACACATACACACAAACACACATGTACACACAACCACATATACGCATAAACTCACTACACACAGACATTGAAACCAATACACATAAACACATTCACACACACATATACACACAAATATACACATATAAACACATACTACACATAGATACATGGAAACAGTAATACACACACCTACAGACACATAAATCCATACACACACACGCACACACACAGGAAACACACACAAATACACCCATCTCCACCAAGTTGTCCTCAGCCCAGTCATCTGGAGAGAGCCATGTGCTCAGCATGCCGACTGGACCCAGGTGCCGTCCCCTGAGCCCACCCCCTCCTCAGGTTCCCTGCCAAGGCGGCTCCACAGGAGACTGAAGGAAACACATGGGCAGATCTTGCTAGTCCTGGAGTTTCAGAAAAAAGTTTAAATAACTGTTGACAGAGTTGGGGGGCACAATAAAAAGCACCTGTGTAGAAGTGGGCGTGGACTGAGACACTGTGGGGAGGCAGGAATTGCATTGTTGGTTCTCTGCAGGTAGCAGAGAGGAGGGGAACTAGGCATTGCAGGACTCCTGATTATCCAGCAGGGATTAGAAATATTTACAGTGATTGAAGTTATATGTGCTGTGCTGAGTCGAATGCCAACGAGCCTACCAAACACCAACCAAAGAGTTTTGCCTTAACCCGCTGTGGGGCATGTGTACCACTGAGCTTGTCTTTGCTCAAGCTGCACGAGTCGGTGCCTGGAGATCTGGCAGGTCTGCAGTATCAGCCCTGCACCCCAGAAGGCCAGCTCAGGAGCCCCTGCTCCAAAGTGGCCGCCAGCTCAGCCAGCTCTTCTTCTTAAAATCATATTGTTTTTGTGCTCGTATTTTCTCCTGTCCTAAAATGTCGAGCACCTTCACTCCTTGAGCGAAAGGATGGTAGCAGAAGACACAGTGGACCCCATAAGTCTGCACTCTGTGAGGCACATAACCCTGCACTGTTGGGCGTTGGCCATGAGGACGGTGCTATTTGGGGCTTTTTTGCTTCCCTTAGCCCAAAAAACCCAGCCTGTGCCCTGCTCACTCCGGCACAGCCCATGGGTGTTTGGAATGTGTAACGAACATCTTCTCCGGCATTTGAGGGCACAAATGGCTTCAAGCTGAGATAAATCACAGAGAGAGGCTCCCTGGCACAGTTTGGCACATGTCTAGAATTTCATTTCCCTCCAGGCGCTGGGTTTCTGGCCCTCAACTCCTTGTCTTTGTCCCAATGGAAAGGGACAGTTCTTGTTATCTGTGTTATTTTCACATTTGCCTAGACTCAACCCTTCCAGCATGGCTGTCCCTAGAGGAAGGGTCTTTTGCCTACCAGGTCCGTGGGTCACACTTTTGTTTTCAGGTTGTCTAGGACTCATTAAACTTGAGAATGGGCTGGCTCTTCCCTGAATTTGGCTCTCAGAAAATCTCTGACTAACATTTCTGCTATTCCCCTTCCTTCGACCGATCACAGTGCTTCCGCCGCTGCCAGGCTGCTAGGATCAACACCTCTTTCTTCCTGTCTCCTCCTACCCGCTGCTCCATCACACTGTGTTCCAACTAGTCAGGCAGCTGCCTCGGCCCCCAAGCTGTGAGATCCTGCAAGAGATACCACATCTCGGTTTCCCCAGCGTCTGGCATGTTCCCCAGCACAGACTAGGCTTGTCTGTAACTTCTGATGGAGGTCTAAATGGGGGACCGAAGAGGACTAGAAAGCTAGATGTCACTGTGGATGACCGTGTTAGATATAATCACAGAGGATATGGAATTGAACTAACTTTTGAAAGATGGGTAGGAGTTTGCTCAAAGCAAGAGAAAGGGAGGTATTCCATCCACAGAATAATGGCCCATCGAGGTAGGAACTGAATGCTGGTCCATGAAAAGCTAGGCATGACCAGAATAGAACTGAGTAGAGTGCAGAGGTTCATACAGCTACATGCATGAGGTCAGACCCAACTGTGGTGAGTCTCAGACTCCAGGAAACAAAGTCAGGTTTTATGAGCAGCAATAGGGAGTCACTATATTATTTGCAGTCATCCAGAGAAATAAAACCAATAGTATGTATATATATAGATGAGTGAATTACATATATGTGTATGCGCATGCATGCGTGTTTGTGTGATATACATGGGGGGAGGGAGACAAGAGGGAGAATGCTATCAAGGAACTTGCTCATGCAGTATTGGAGGCTGGCAAGTCTAAGATCTGCAGGGCAAGCCAGCAGGCCACAGACTTAGGGAAAAGTTGATGTTGCAGTCCTGAGTTCAAAGCCCCTCTGGAGGCAGAATCCTCTCTCCTCTCAAGGCCTTCCGCTGACTGGATGAGGCTCAACCACTATAGAAGCCCAACTGCTTTACTCAAAGTCTACTGACTTAAGTGTTTATCTCATCTAAAAATTGCCTTCACAGCAACATCAAAACAGATTGGTCAAACGCGGAGTACCATGGCCCAGCCAATTGGACACATAAGTTAAACCATCACAGTCACTATACATTTCTGAGCCAGGGAGTAACAGCAACAATAAAACTTTAGAACTGGAGTATACTGAACGTGGCTCTTTAGGAAGAGTTCTCTAACAGTACAGAGTTTTATCAACAGCATCATAAAAATACTTATTAAATCACCACTATGTTTCTGGCACCACCCTAGGTCTTTTAGCAAGGGAGATTCTCTCTTCAAAGAAAAGAATAAGCAGATAAGAAATTATAGTCAATATAAGTTGGAATGGACAGCTCAGTTCATAAATTATCTGCAGGCTTTTCTTTTTCCTCCTTTTGATATGTCCTCCCCTTTAATAGCTTCAAGAAGGGGAGGACAGAGAAATTTAAAAGATTTTATCAAGATGCCATCACTACTGGTGACCTTGGCATGTCCACTTCAATGAAAGATTGACCAGATCAGAATTTAAGATTGAAGAAGTTTGTTGTTCATGATAGCGCCTGCTTTCAGTTAATTACTCCTGTCTTATTTTATAACTCATAGGTAAGATTGGTGATAGTAACAAAAGAACAATAAATCTATGTACCATAATATCTTGCCCTAAGTGTATAAAAATTAAGGTCATGAAACTAAGCTGCACTGTATAAGGACATATATGAAGAAAAACAAGGCAATACTACCCAGCGACATCTGAATAATGTCTATCTCTACAGGAGAAGAAAAAAGCAGGAACAGAAAGGTGGCTTTCTAGGGTGCTGAAATGTTCTTCCTCTGGTTGTTGGTTACATACATGTTCATTTTATTATAGTTTTAAGTGTACATATATTCTTATACTTTAATGTTTGCTTATAATTTAAATTTCCTTCCAGGCTTTGGAGTTTCTGGCTCCAATTTCTTATCTACATTCTAACTTGAAAGGATATTTTTCATGTCCTTTCAGTTGTTAAATTCAGTATTTTGTAATTTTAAAAGTGGAATATTAAAATAAAAATAGTGCTGTTTTGTCTAGTACACATGCCTAAAGTGGACTTGCTTTACTCTTATCAGCCACCTCTTAACAAACTAACAGGCGATAAAAGTGGCTTAAAAACAGTAATAAAAAAGATATCCATCCATGGTAAACATTCTCAGAAAACTACTAATAGACGGAAACTTTTTCAACTTGATTAGAAATAAAGTAAAATAATTTCTCCCATCACTCTTATTCAACATAACACTAGGAGTTTGAGCCACAATAATAAGACAAAAAAAAAAAAAGGTATACAGAATAAAAAGAAAGATGTGAAATTGCATCATTTTGCAGGTAATATGATTATTGACACAGAAAATCCCAAGAGATCTAAAAATCAAAACAAATCCTGTGGGACTAATAAGTGAGTTTAGCAAGGATGCAGCATACAAGATAAATATGCAAAAATCAATCATATTTCTAAATATTAGTGACAGATGTGGAAACTAAAATTTAAAACACAATACAATTTATAATGACCTCAAATAAATAAAATGTAACAAAACCTAACAAAACATGTACAGAATAAGTATTCTTAAAATATAAAATGCTGATGAAATAAATCAAGGAAGACCTAAGTAAGATCTGTGAAGATGCATACCATGTTCATGGATCAGAAGCCCTAACGTAGTAAAGACGTCAGTTCTTCTCAATTTGGGTCATAGATGTAACGCAATTCCTATCAAACTTTCAGCAATAATTTTTGTAGACATAGATAAACTTATTCTAAAACTATATGGAAAAAATATAGGCAACTGAAACTATATGGAAAGGCAAGAGACCAAGAATTACTAAAACAATTTCAAGAATAAATATAAAGTGAAACTTCATATGATGTTAGGCCTTACTCTATAGTTATACAGCAGTACGGTATTGCTGGAGAAATAAATACACAGATCAATGGAACAGAATAGAGAACACAGAATTAGATCCATAAAAATATGTCCAACTGATTTTTGATCAAGATGAAAAAACATTTCAATGGAGGAGGAATAGTCTTTTAACAATAGTTGCTAGAGAAATTGGACAAATATAGGTAAAAATTAAATTGAAAGTAGAACCTCAACCTAATTTCACAATTTCACACCTTTTTCAAAAAAATTAACTCATCTTTTTAAGAATCATGAACTTAGCCCATTTATGCCCAGTGTTCCATTATCAGAACAGTAAGCACGTGGGAGTTATTTATATCCTACTGCTCAAGGTCATCACCAAGGTCTGATTGCAAAAATTCAAATAATTGCAACCTTGGGTATAAATGGGTTAAATGTAAAACCTAAAACTATAGAACTTTTAGACAAAACATAGAATAATATATTTTAGAATTAGGATATTATGAACTGAATTGTGCTCCCTGCCTTTAAATTCATGTGTTGAAGACCTAACCTCCAATGTAATTGTATTTGGAGATAGGAGATAGAATAAAGTTAAATGTGATTATAAGGGTGGGGCCCTGATCTGATAGGACTGGTGTCTTTATAAGAATAGGAAGAGACACCAGAGCACTCTCTCCTCCCATAACACACACACACACAGAGGAAAGGCCATGTGAGGACACTGATAATGCAGTCATCCATGAGCCTGAAAGAGACACCTCACCAGAAATCAACCCTGCCGGCACTTTGGTCTTGGACTTCCAGCCTCCAGAACTGTGGGAAATTAATTTCTATTGTTTAAGCTGCCCAGGCTGTGGTATGTTGTTATGGCAGCCCTTGTAGATGAAAACATAAGGATAAGCAAAGAGTCTTAGACTTAAAACCAAAGCATGGTCCACAGAATGAGAGGCTTTCACTACTTACCCATTGTGTCTCTTTAATGTTTATACTATGTACATATACTACTTATTTAAAATAAAAATAAACTGATTTTATCTTAACTATAATTATTAATTATATTAATTACAATTATTAGCTATAATAATTATTAATTTTATATCAAATTCTGATGTAGAAATTAGTCATCTGCTCAAATGTTTTATTGCGGACTAAAGACTTTTTTATTCAACTTGGCTGCATAATAAGTTCTTTTCTTTTTTGTTGGGTGTCTCTCAACCCTTTTGTATGACATAGTCATTTGCCTTTCTTAAAAGGTTCATGGGCTGGGCGTGGTGGCTCACACCTGTAATCCCAGCATGTTGGGTGTCCAAGGCGGGCAGATTGCTTGAGCTCAGGGTTTCGAGACCAACCTGGGCAACATGGCAAGACCCCATGTCTACTAAAAATACAAAAAATTAGCTGGACATGGTGGTGCATGCCTGTAGTCCCGGCTACTCAGGAGGCTAGGGTGGGAGGATTGCTTGAGCCTGGGGTTGGGGGAAGGGCAGAGATTGTGGTGAGCCAAGAATGCACCACTGCACTCCAGCCTGGGTGACAGAGTGAGACCTGTCTCAGAAAAAAAAGAAAAGCTCCATGATTCTCAAATACAGTCATGATACCATCACCACTTCTCAAAAGAATTATTTTAAGAAAAAATGTATCTTTCTCTGTACACTGGAAACTATAAAATATTCATAAAAGAAACTGAAGATAATAAATGGAAAGATATTCAATTTTTATGCATTGGAATAAATATTGTTAAAATGCCAATACTATCTAGAGTAATCTATAGATTCAAGACAACCTTTATCAAAATTCCAATGACATTTTTCACAGAAATAGAAAAAAAATCCTAAAACTCATATGGAACCATAAAAGACTTCAAATAGCCAAAGCAATCTTGGAAAAAAAGAATAAAGCTAGAAGTATCACGTTTCCTGATTTTAAAATATACCACAAATCTTTCATAATCAAAACAGTATGATATTGGCATAAAACCAGACACAAACTAGTGGAATATAATAGAGAGGAAAGTAATAAACTGAACTTCAACAAAGGTGCCAAGAACACATCTTGGGGAAAGGAGAGTCTCTTCAAATAAATGGTGTTGGAAATCCACATGCAGAATAAAAAAATTGGACTCATATCATACCATATACAAAAATCAACTCAAAATAGATTGAAGACTTAAATATTAAGTCCTGAAACTGTAAAACTACTAGCAGAAAACATAAGGAAAAGCTTCTTGATGTAGGTCTTGGCAATTAATTTTTGGATATGACTCCAAAAGCACAGTCAACTAAAGCAAGGATATACAAATGTGACCAAACTGAAAAGCTTCTTCACAGCAAAGGAAACAATCAACAGAGTGAAGAGGTAGTCCATGGAGTGGGAGAGAATATTTGTAAACGATACCTAATTAACCTAATAAGGGGCTAATGTCTAAAATAGGTAGGGAACTTAAACTATAGGAAGAAAACAAATAATTTAAAAGTGGGCTACGGACCTAAATAGATTATTTCACAAAAGAAGACATACAAATAGCCAACAGGTATTTGAAAATAATGCTCAGCATCATTAATCATCAGGGAAATACATATCAAAACCACACCAATCTATTGCCCCCACACCTGTTAGGATGGCTATGATGAAAAAGCTATGCGTTGGGGAGGATGTGGAGAAAAGAGAGCTCAGCACAGTACTGGCGGGAATGTAAACTAGTACAGCCATCACAGAAAAGAGTATAGAGGTACCTCAACAAATTTAAAACAGAATTACTATATGATCCAGCAATCCCACTTAGGAGGATGTATTCAAAGGAGAATAAATCAGTGTCTTGAAGAAATACCTGCACTCTCATATTTATTGCAGCATTATTCACAATAGCCAAGATACAGAAGCGACCTAAGTGTCCAAAGATAAATGGGTAAAGGAAATGTTGTGTACAAACACAATAGAATATCATCCAGCTTTTAAAAAGAATGAAATCCTGTCATTTGTGACAACGTGGATGGAAGTAGAGGATATAGTGCTAAGGGAAATAAGCCAGTTACAGAAGGACAAACACTGCACGATCTCGTGTATATGTGGAATCTGAAAAAGCCAAACTCACTGAAGAAGAGAATAGAATGGTGACTACAGGGGCTGGCACTGGGGGGACTGGGGAGGAGTTAGTCAATGGAAACAAACTTTCATTTATGCAGGCTGAATAATTCTGGAAATCTTATGTACAGTGTGATTACTATAGTTAATAGCAGTGTATTATATAGTTGAAATTTGCTAACAGAGTAGATCTCAGATACGCTCAACACACACAGAAAAAGATAATTACATGATATGATAGATGTTTTAATTAGCTTGATTGCAGCAATCATTTCACAATTTATACACGTATCAAAACATCATGTTGTATGCCTTAAATATATATAATTTCTACTTGTCAATTATACTTCCATAAAACTGGAAAAAAAGAAAAAAAAAGTATCTTTTCACTGGTATTTTTCCTGTTTCTCTGAATCCTTAGATAGGTGGCCCTTAACTCCTGGTCTGTATGTGGCCCATGTGGATACTGATGAAAAGCCTCAGCCCCTCAGAGGCATCCTGCAGGCGGCTGTGACTCCGCGCACCTGGGCCGAGCGAGGTATCTTCATTCAGGACGTAAGGTAGACTCTGCAAGAGACACCGAGCAACTCTGTGTGTGTTTTGGGGGGTGGGGCACATAAGTAAACAGCAGGTGAACCACAACGTCAACCCCATGTGCAAGGGGAGTCCCTTGGTGTGACCCGCTCTGTGTCCCCAGCAGATGGGGCAATGTTGTGGACACTCAAAATCTACTTGGAGAATTAATGAAGTAGGAATGAATCACTAGGGGAGGTATAAAATCTCAGCCTCCAAGGGTTGGAGAATTCCCGGATGGAGTGTCTCCAGCAGGAGCACTGCAGTGACTTTGGGAGGCTGAGCTGGGAGGATTGCTTGAGCTCAGGAGTTGGAGACTAGCCTGGGCAACATAGAGAGACCTCATCTCTACTAAAAATCACAACTTCTGTAATCATACTCCCCTCATGACTGATTTCAAGCTAACCACTGGCTCACGACATTCCTGCAAATGTCACTGTCAGCTCTTGGAAGCCGGCATGGCTGCTGTGGCCATCCTGACTGTGCTTCACAACTTGTCACTGATGGAGCTTTCCTTAGAGGAGGGTGCAGGAGATCATCAACAGAGTCGGTGCAAAGGAGCTCACGAGGCCAGTGCTGCAAAGTCAGATTTGGGGCCTTTGTCTCCACGTGTATGCAACGTCAGTGTGCATGTCTGCTCATGTGTCCTCTCACGCAGCCTTTGGGAAAGGGACCCCTAGAATGGCGTACTTTCTGACGAGTTCCAGACAGACACTGGGACTGGGTTACAGTGTAGGCTGATGGGGCCCTGCATCCTCTCTTAAGAGTATAGGGCTGGAAAGTAGGTAAACTAGGGATCTGAGTGCACTGCAGAGAGGAGGGTACTGGATACCCCTCAGGGGCCAGGGTAGAGGGAGACCCCTCCAGCTGACATTGGAGCTGAGGATTAAAGATGCGCAGAAGTTTCCAGGTGGACAAGGGAGGAAGGATATTCCAGGCAGAGAAGCAATATGTGGGCTGATTGTGAATAGATTTGACTATTGTGATAGAGTCGCAAACACATGCTATTATATGCCACTGGCCTCATAATGCAGAAGGCACTCTGCCCCCACTAGGAGCAGCAACCCCGCCTCCCACCCCTCATTCCTTGTTTTGTACAGACAGGGGTGGATGGATGCCCACGAGGCCACACGG
This sequence comes from Macaca fascicularis, assembly GCF_037993035.2. Lineage (NCBI taxonomy): Eukaryota > Metazoa > Chordata > Mammalia > Primates > Cercopithecidae > Macaca > Macaca fascicularis. The sequence continues at coordinate 2,615,762 of NC_088378.1, forward strand.
AGAGGGGCCAGCCCCCACAGTGCTTCCTGGAACAGGGGCAACCGAGGGCTCAGCAGTCCCTTACAAGCAAGGCGAAGTGGTCCCAAAGCCTGGCAGAGCCGGGGAGGAGTAGAGACTGGGTGCTGGAGCCCTAGTGTAGCACGGGAAGGGGGTGACTCAGGCCTTGGTCCTCAGGCCTGTCTCATCGGACCCCTTGATTTGTCAGCCTTCCCCTCTCTCTCCCTTCCCCAGCCCTATAGTCTTAACACTGAGGACGCAGGGCCCTACCAACCTACACAATAACCACATCCCGGTGTCGACGGGGGACATGTTAGAAAGTATGCTGTTCCAAGGGTTCATTTCCCAAAGGCCACACAAGACACACGTGTCCTGCTGTGAATAAGATGATGGCCCTCATCTGATGGTGGAGGGACACGTCCCCCACCCCTGTTCTGCCCCTTTGTCTGTCCCTCTGAGTTGGGAGTTTGCTCTAAGGGAGAGAAAATGCAGCTAAAAATGGGGCAAAATTCACTTCTTTCTGGTATGCCATATGATTTTTACCCAGGCAAATCTTTTTGTTCAATTTCTTCTCTTTCAATCATCAATGTTGCATACACGTTAAGAGGCAAAGGCCCTGAATCTGACTTTGCAGCACTGGCCTGGTGAGCTCCTTTGCACCCACCCCGTTGATGATCTCCTCCACCATCCTCTAAGGAAAGCACAGTCAGTGACAAGATGCCAAAGCTGCCATCCCGGCTTCCAAGAGCTGACAGTTACATTTGCAAGAATTTCGTCAGCCAGTGGTTAGCTTGAAATTAGTCCGGAGGGGAGTATGAGTACAGGAATTTGTGAATGATACAAACCTCAGGCTTTTTTTTTCCCCCAGAAAGCCATTGCTAAAGATTTATGCTCACCCACTGCCAGCACAGCTGAGCGTCACAGGCCTGGAGGAGGGCAGTGGGACGGGGGAGTGGAGGGAGAACGGCCAGGCCAGGCCCTGGGGAGCCTGGGCAGGGAGGGTGCACGCGAGCTCTGTGCAGTGTGGCCACCCTCAGCTCTGCTCTGAGTTACAGGCTCACTCTGGGTGCTGGATCCTTGGGGGTCCATGCAGCCTTCAGCTCTGCTCTGAGTTACAGGCTCACCCTGGGTGCTGGGTCCTTGGATGTCCAGGCAGGAGTCAACCAAGGAGGTGCATTTATTTGTCTTCCAGGCACGATCTGGTGATTGCATGGGTGAAGACCCAGGAGGGAAGAAAGAAAGGCAAGTGGACTCATCTGAGAGAGTCTCCAAGGTGTCATTGGCAAGGCTCGCTGAGGATTTAATTAAGCAGACAAGTGAGAAGGAGAACTGGTGCATGGTACATGGGGTTCTGGCTTAGGTGGCTGAGTGGGTGGGGCTGTCCTTTACTGCGACAAAATGGAGATGAAACAAATCTGGAAGGAGAAGCTGGAATTACGTTTTAGGCAACTGTCAGTTTTTTCTCTTTCGCTCATCAATGTTGCATACACGTTAAGAGGCAAAGGCCCCGAATCTGACTTTGCATCACTGGCCTGGTGAGCTCCTCTGCACCCACCCTGTTGATGATCTCCTCCACCATCCTCTAAGGAAAGCACAGTCAGTGACAAGATGCCAGGTGAGCAATAGCGTATGAGACTGGAGTACAAGGGCAGGGCTGGACATCAGGCTGAGGAGGGAGCAGCAGAGAGATGAGATCTGCGAGTGCATTCATCCACACAGGCCGGAGAGCCTCGGCCATGACCCTGAGCTCCATCAAACCCTCCTCCTCTAACTAGGGTAGAAGTGGAGCTCACAGGAAGCCAGGAGCAGTGCCTCTTTTGAAAATAAATGTGCCACTTTCCCCTTTGCAACGGGCCTCTGGTGGAGATCTTCATCTCACCCAGAGGAGCCTGGCGTCCCCCACCTTCCCTCCTCCGCGTGAATCTGCTGTCCGTCTCGGCTCCCTTGTCCCCTCTCCCCCTCTCTCTTCCTCTTCGCCCTCTCAGGAGGCGCAAGTGCATTCTTTGGCTTTAGAAAACAAAAAACTTCAGAAGATGTTTACTCCTCCCAAAATATTGGCAATCTCCTTGGAATCAGGCTTGGGCTCCCTGGGGACTTGATCTACTTCAGCCCGCGCTTCGGAGCATGTCCAGAGAGTGGAAATAAGGTCTGGTCCACCAGATGTGAATAGCATTTCTGTTTCAGCCTAGCATAGCAAATGCATTTAGAAAAAAGGCCAGAAAAAAACATTTCACTCTTGGTCAGCCAGGCAGCACGTGCCAGGTGTGTAATTTTACCTTTCATCAACAAATGAGAATTCTTGGCTCCTTTTACACCAATGTTGCCTCTTCTTCAGCCCACCTGGGATGTGCACAGCTTTTGACATGTCTTCAAGTAAGTTTGCTTTGCAAAATTGATGGGCATTTAGGATGAGAAAGACAGGATTCATGACAGCCGATTGTACACCGAGAGCTTGCTGTGTCCACGTCGCTGAGCTGGGTGGCTGGAGCAAGCCACAGGCCTGGCCACAGGCCAGCACAGGCCGGCTGTCTACACTGCGGCAGCCAGTGTGTTTCCACTAGGGTTTCAGAGTGATCTGATGCTCTCCTTTGCTTCTGCACGGGGAAGACTATGCCACAAGGCCCCTGGCTGCCCCGGGGCGCCCCCTGCCTGTGTCCTTTCAACACCCAGCGAAGCTAGCAACAGCCAGAGGTTATGACGTGAGGCTTTCTTCAGTGAATCCAAGATGATGCCAATAAACAGCTTCCTTCCCAGCGGCCTCCACAGTTCCCCAGAATACCAGAGTGCCCGAGGCCCACGCTCAGCCAGGCCAGGAGCTGAGAAGCTGAGTCTTTGGGCCCCAGTCTTTGGCAACACTCGGCATCTCTTTGTTTCATGGCACCCTTCAAAACTAAATGCTACATTACTCCTGGGCATTGAGTAACACCTCTCTGTGTCTACAGATAGATGGATGGGGTGATGGAGGCATTGGAGAAACCAGCTTAAATAGAAAAACTACATTTTAATATGCTCGAGTCACTTCAGCCCCTAATGTTTACCTCTGTTGGGTTGTTCGCTCCATGAATTCCTCTTACACGTGCAGGAAGGCACCATCCGCCCGTTCTTCTGAATCTCAGGTGCAGCCGTGTCTGTGTTGATCCGCTGCGGACCCACCGAGGGCTGTGTGACTTCCGGGCAGCCACAGAGGTTCTGCGCAAACACTGCAGGTGGCGCTATGTTTGGGTTCACAGGTGAGCCCAGGCGAGTCGCCCGTCTGCAAGATGAGGGCTTGGATGGAGGCATCCCAGGCTCCACCTCGACGGCCTTGCTTTCCTCCAGCTATGAAGGAACCTCATGGTAAAGCATGTGTGGTTCTGGGCCAACTTTTTAAACATTTGAGAAATATCTAATGAAGAGTTTGTGTGCCAACAAAGGGTGGTATTTTTATTATAAAGGTGTACTTGGTCTTCACTGGGAGCTCATAATGGAATTCCAGAGCAGGATGCGTGTGGCATCGCTGCCTGGGGATCTGCCAGAAACGTCCAGGGGGTCCAGGAATGGGTCCAAGGTATGAGCAGGGCATCTGGGGGTGCTCTGTCAGTGCGGGGGCCGTGGCTGGGCAGGCAGGCAGGCATGTGGGCTGTGTGTTCTGAGAGGCCTGCCCAGCACGTGCGAGCCCCAGCATCTCAATGCTGGGTCTGCAGGCTCCACTCCCCATCCTCTGTCCTCCTGCGTCTGTGGCGAGAGTGCCCACAGGCATGGTGTGCAGGTGCCAAGCTGGAACAGGAAGTCCGTGTGGCATCCCAGCCTCCAGTCGTGGGTCCTCTCTCTCTGAGGCCACTTGGCGGGGCAGCATGAAGCCAGACACACTTCATGCAGGCATGAATGCTTGCATGTGACTGGGTTAGGACCAGGCCCACAGAGACTCAGTTTCCTTTTCTATAAAACAGAGAGCATCGCACCTGTCTTGAAACGGTGACCTGGAGCTGAGATGTGATCCCTGCCCCTGGGCCGGGCGCATGGTCACTGCCCAGTAAAGGTCAATTCCTTTCCATCCCTAGTGACCACACACCATCCCTCTAGGGAGTCTGTGACCATCTCTCTTGGGACACCAGGCTCTGGCCTGCTCCAAGGTAGTGGTCTCCCCGCAGGAAGCCTCATCGCCAATGCTGACAGATCCCAGGGCTGCGGGTGAGACTTAACCCTTTCTGAGCACAGACCACACAGTGCCTCACCCCATCTAAAGGGACAGGCAAGACCATCGAGGCAGGAAGTGCAAGCTGTAGCTCCCACCTTGGATCTAAGTTCTCCTTTGGGCTTTTAAAATCCCACACTCTGAAGAGGCAGCACCCTGCCCCAGGATTCCCTGACCTTGAGACCTTTCTTTGGGTGGTCACCTGACACCTCCCAGCCCTCCACCCTTGACCCCCCTTCCCCCCAACAGAGAGAAGCGAGCCTGGCTTCCACCACACCGTTCCCCTTGGCTCAGGAGGGGAATGTTCTGGAAAAGGCTGATCCCCTCTCCAGCTGCAGATGTTGTGCTGCTGTGACTTGTCCTAGCATTGCGGGAAGCATTGGGCACTGCTTCCCGTTTCTGATATTCAGAGCACAGTGGTGTGGACCAGATGCAAATTTTACCTCTTAATGGAAAGACCACAGCTGCTCCAACGGTTGTGGGGTGACCCCAGTCTCCATGCTGCCGTGTGTCTCCGTTAAGTACTTGCTGTAGGCAGAGCAGTCAGGTCACGGTGGGAAAGGCATGGAAGAAATTAAAGAGGAGACTGAGAATGATTAAAGTTCCAACTTCTTGTGAATGCACAAAATGTTTACATGACAATATGTCAGCAACTGTGAGTGATATAGTAAAGAAACAAAAGGAAACATATCACTTAGGGTGTGTAGAGGGATGAATAGATTTGGGCGAGGTTGATTAATCAGGGGAGGCTTTTGAAGGAGCTGAATTTTGAGCCTGGTCTTTAAGGAACAGACGTGAATTGGCAACGCCGGGACTACAATGCGGACATGCCAAGATAAACATAGCCCTACACAGTGGGTCCATAATATTTCTATTCTCTGTTTGTGTGATTTCCCACATACAAAATAGAATCTGTGCTTTAGTTAAGTTTACTCACAGACTCTCATTATAATCCTATATTCAGTGACTCATAACTTTCTGAAAACTTTTTTGGCTGAAACTATTTAGTCTTGTGTTTTGTTTTGGTGTTTTTTGTCCCAGAAAGGTGATTTTGTGTGACTGTTTAAGACTGAACAAAATTGTGTGTTTTATTTTTGAGTCATGGGAGAGGGTATTTAAAAAACAGTCTCCGCTCTTCAACATAATTTTTAAGTGGTACGGCCAAATTATTTAGATTTCATACGCTTCTGAAGAATGTCTGGGTTATTCCTAAGGCTGGCCTGGTTTATTTGTGGACATGATCTTTTTCTATCACACCAAAGGGCTACAGATTCATCATTTTCCCCCAAACACTGATGATGCATCTTCAAGACCGTAAATCCAGTTGACTTTACAAGGGTGAAAATGCCTCACAGGTTGTATTCAGCGCCGGTAAAAATGAGCGGGGGACATTTTAAAGGACCTGGTTTAGAGAGCCAAGTAAGGCAGACTTTCCCCAGAAGCGGCTTCGGTGACCCTTGAGGCACACAGACTGGAGCTGGGGCATTTCTCACCCCAGGAAGTCAGTTCTCAGAAAACTTCTGCAGGGTAGTCAAGAATTCATCCATCTCTTTCCTTCCCCCAACCTGCACATAAAGACGCCTGGAAGGAGCCCGCTGTAGATGAGGGAGGAAGAGCCCACCTTAAGAAGGGAGGGAGTTTTGCACCCTGGGCTCCCTGACGTCTGTCGGACAGACCCGAGGTGTTTCTGAAAGAGGAGGGGTGTGTGGAACCCCGCGGACGGGAGCGGAGACAGACGGAGCAATTTCACTTGCCCTGCACAGCCCATCCCTGCCAGACCGGGGCCACTACCCAGGCCTGGGATTTCTCAGTCTAGGACCATGATTAGCAACGTTTTTAAAAAGAAAAAGCTGCCGTAGCAGCTCCTCTCTACAAACCTCTTGTGCTAAGAAAAGGAAAATATTCACAATGATGTAAACAGACTTAACACTCCTGACCTGGACGCTTACAAATGGTTAAGGTGGGAAATGACTATTCTTTTCTATGATGTGATTTTTACCACAATTAAAGACGTTACAAAGGAAAATTCCCAGGCTGAAAACCTGGCAGCTTGCCTCTCTTTATCTGCCTGAGGAGAACGGCCTCCCTCCGCCTGGACAGGCAGAGCGCAGTTCTCCTCCAGACCTGGCTCAGGCCTCCGCAGCCGGAAGGGCGTCTCTCTGGAGAGCGGGTCCATCGCAAGCAGTTCCTCTCCCCACCGCACCCATCTGCGCGCATGGCCGAGCTGTTACGCCATGTTCTTCCTATTGCTTCTCGCATGTCCAGTCTATTTTCCTGGCTACAGTGATCATCTCCCTCAGTCACAGACCTGGCAGCATCTACTCCGGGGCTTCTCCCGCAAAGCCTCCCAACCCCACGCCTGCGTACTCGCTCCCGAAGAGCCCGCCACGCTCACGTGCACGCTCCCGCAGGGCCCGCCACCCCCGCGTACGCGCTCCCGCAGAGCCCGCCACACTCACGTACGCGCTCCCGCAGGGCCCGCCACCCCCGCGTACGCGCTCCCGCAGGGCCCACCACCCCCGTGTACACGCTCCCTCAGGGCCTGCCACACTCATGTACACGCTACCGCAGGGCCTGCCACCCCCACGTCTACGTCCACGCTCCCGCAGGGCCCGCCACACTCGCGTACACGCTCAAGCAGGGCCTGCCACACTCATGTACACGCTCCCCCAGAGCCTCCCACCCCCAGGTCCACGTACACGCTCCCGCAGAGCCCCCCCCACTCGACGTACATTCTCCCGCAGGGCCCTCCGCGCCCGCGCACACACTCCGGTAGAAACCATCACGTTAGCATACACTCTCTGGCAGAACCCGCCGCCCTCACGTAAACCCCAAGAAACTGGAGGGCCAAGGTTGTGGATTAAACCTAACTCTACATTTCCTCTCTGAAAACGGCCTATTCAAGTCAAGGGAATGTTTTAAGGTATGTGCCTACCAGGATGGGGGTGACAGAAGAGAAAATGACACCCACAAACTTTTTGGAAAGCAGACGGGGTTTCTGAGCCTGCGGCGGGGGAAGCTGAGCCCCGATGTGACTTGAGGTAGAAAATTCTTCCAGGCTCAAGACCTGGAGGCCCAGCCGCCTCCGGCATGTGTGAAGAGCTGGCTATGCCCGGGAGTGCTGGTGAGCTCTGCCTGGATGCCCCCCTCGCCTAGGCCTCAGCGGCTTCTGGAGGGGGGGCGATGGGAATGGTCAGAGCGAGGTTGGGCAGGGAGGTCCTGTGAGACCGGGAGGGATGTGAGCCAAAGCCCGGCCTCTTCCCCGGCTCGGCTTCCAGAGCCTGGCGGTGAATTATTCACTTTCCAGGCAGAGGATTCGGAGCTCTACCCTGGCACAGAGCTCAGGCAGGACGGACGACCCGGCCCAGGTCAAAGCAGGGACATTTCTCTTCACCCGCCTGGCTAAATATCAGAACCACACTGTCGCTATGAGCACATTTTTATAAATATTTGAGTTAAATCGTTATTAAATTGCATATGATTCATTCCATAATTATGGTTCAGTACTTCTCAGTGAATCATTCAGTGATTAATAGTTTCTGGATTTAAAAGAAAACTTTCAGGTACAATCAGGAGAGATGCTTAAAATAGAGACCCAGAAAACGCTAGGAAATCAAGACCCTCGTGGCAGGGAGGACAGACAGGTCCCCTGGCCTGCCCTGTAGGCGTGCCCAGAACAAACCCTTTTCTTGTGGGCATGTGTCACAGGTCATGTGCACGGACGCCATGGTGCCCCTCGCTTTCCCAATTTACCTGCACAGACGCCACGGTGCCACTCACTGTGCCTGGTCACCTGCACGGATGGCACAGTGCCCCTCGCTGTCCCAGGTCATCTGCACAGATGCCACAGTGCCCTTTGCTGTCCTGGGTCACCTGTATAGATGCTGCAGTGCCCCCTCGCTGTCCCAGGTCACCATGGCACCAGTAAGGGGCCATGGTGCCCCTTACTGTCCTAATTCACCTGTATGGATGCCGTGGTCCTCAGCTGGGTGCCAAGAATGTCCCTCCACTACAGCTTCTCCAGTTTCTTCTCTACACAAAGATTATGATCTCACACTTCACATGTGAGAATAGAGGAATGTAGTTTTCTACAGAAATTGGGAAAAACAGTAACTATATTTTACAACAATAACTGGAAAGGACGGTCTGGTGGATAACGTGTTTCACACCAGCTTCAAGGTTGGATCTACAGAGATGGCATTTTGGGGGAGCAAGCCGGGCCCTGCTCACAGCCCTGAGCTATCTGGGGCTACAATCACTTTCCACAAGCAGGCATGAGTTCTCCAGCCTGAAGCAGGCCGCTGCCTGGTGACCTGGAGCGATGCAGTGGTGCTCCTTGTCCACATTTCGCCCCAAGACCGGCCGCTGCTCCCCATCTCTGACCTTGTCCTCTGTCCACAGTCATGTTGCCTGCCTTTCCCTGGAGCCGACTGCCTTGGCCACCCATGGCTTTGTGATGTGCATGTTCTGTGAGGAGGATGTCACCTTCCTGCCCTTGTCTTGACCCCCTCGTCTGTGAAAGGAGACCTGTCACAGGCCGGCGGAAGCTGGTGAACGCTCGTCCAGTCCCGAAGCAGGGCCACGTGCTCAGACCTGTCATAAGAGAATCTGTTGCCGTGGCTGTTTACGGCAGCTCGCTGTGTGTGCCTGCAGCTGCTTTGAGCATTTTCCTTACATCAAAACCTACTTCATCGAAAAATAAAATAATAATCACTGTGAGGTCGATAACATCGTTACTGCTTTGGGGGTGAGAAAATGCATGCCCAGCTCACATGGAGAGGCCAGACTCAGCCATCTGACTCCAGCAGCCACAGGCCTAACTGCCTCCCAGCAGCAGGCAGGGAACCTACTGGTGGAACTTACTGGCTCTGGCCACTCCAGGAAAGGAGGTGGGGGTGGGGTGGTGGGGAGCTCGCCCAGGGCCTTGGGTTCAGCACAATGGAAGGTCTTCTAGAACCAGGTCCCCTCCTGTCCACAGTGCAGAGCTGCCAGGCCGGGTATGCAGGGTGGTGAGGGGCCCATGAAGGAACGTCTAGAGAGAGACCCAGCCATGAAGGGCCGGCGGCCAAGAGCTCCCCACTGCGCCCGCCCTGGCAGGCCGTGCACCGCAGGCCTGAGAACAGCCTTCCTTTCACGCAGAGTCCAAGGCCCGCCAGGCTCCATGCACGTCTGGTGTTTGGATCCCATGCCTAAGGAAACGTGTGGGTGACCATCTGGCTGCGCGGATGCCTGCAGGGCCAGGGACGGGCCACCCCTCCTTCCCAAGGGCAAACAGCCTCGCGACGACGACGGGACAAGCTCTGCTAAGTAGTCAGCCACAAATTTGTTTTCTTTGAAGGAAATAAGGAACAATTTTTCTATTGTATAAAACCAAAAATGTAGCACTTAATTCCAGTGTGATTCACTCTGTGAGCAAACTTAGTTCCCACACTGACCTCAGTCTCAGGGAGTACAGTGAGGACTCCCTCCACCTCCCGAAGAACCTCAGAGAAGCTGTGGACCTTCCCTCCACTCCTGGGCCATTCGCCCATGGAGGCCTAGGTTCCCATAACTGATCCCCCACCTGAGCCCTGGGGAAGCCTGGGGCACCCCAAGACTCTCTGCCTCCTGCTGGGAGTCCCCCAGCTTCACCTCTGAGTCTGACACCAGCTCTGCGCGGCTGCCATTGGCTGTCCCTCATCCTGCAGCTGTACTGGTACCTTCTTGATCTCTCTGACAGCCACAGAGGTGAGGCGTTTGTGCACAGCGAATCCTTCAGGGAAGTAGTGTGGGTCACAGGGAACATCGCAGAAAACATCACGTAGCAGATACCCCTGTTTTTTAGCAAATCTAATGTTTTAAACTTATTAAAGTAATCACGAACATGGGTGCAGAAAAATCTCAGCCAGTGAAAAGGGTCATGCAACAGAAAGCGAAGGTTTTCCGTCTTTCAAGTTCCTCCCACGGCCCCAGTGTCTGGTTCCAGCGCCTTTGGTTTCTGGCTTTCAGCTCTTCTTCTGAGCACTTCCGTAATTCAGAATAGTGCATAGATACCACTAATATGCAGGCCCACTGATTCTAATTGTTTTCATAGATAATACATCAACACAGTTTAAAAACCAAAGATTATTCAGAGCTACGCAGTGACTCCCTTCTCCCCTGTGCACCTGTCTGCCCCTTTCCCACCCCCAGAGGCAGTCATGTCTCATGGTCCTCCATGTGTCCTTTGGGAGTTTATGCGCACGAAAGAAAATAGAAATAGACCTTCCTATTTTCAGCCCTTTTTTTTTTTTTTTTTTTTTGAGACAGAGTCTCGCTCTTGTTACCCAGGCTGGAGTGCAATGGCACAGTCTCGGCTCACCACAACCTCCGCCTCCCAGGTTCAAGCGATTCTCCTGCCTCAGCCTCCCAAGTAGCTGAAATTATAGGCGCATGCCTCCAAGCCCAGCTAATTTTGTATTTTTAGTAGAGATGGGGTTTCTCCATGTTGGACAGGCTGGCCTCAAACTCTCGACCACAGGTGATCCACCGGCCTCGGCCTCCCAAAGTGTTGGGATTGCAGGCATGAGCCACTGCGCCCGGCCCTTTCAGCCTTTTTTTTTTTTTTTTTTTAACACTAAAGATAGCACAATGTAGACACTGTTTAGGACCTTGCTTTTTCACTTAGCAGCTGATTTTAGAAAACTTTCCATCTGGGCACCTGGAGACGCTGCTCCTTCTTTTGTAAACTCCGTAGCATTCCATGGCCCTGTGGGCTACAGGTTTTCCCACCAGCCCCTCATCGTTGGAATCTGAGCTGCTCCAGGTGCCGTTTGCACATCAATGCATGTGTTTGCAAGGACATAGGATAGGGCAAGGGCATTGCAGGGCAGGGGTTCACAGGCGAAGGGTGCACCTGTGCACCTGTGCACGTGTTCCTTCGACACACAGTGCTAAATTGCCCTCTACAGGGGATGAATCCTTCTGCCTTTGGATATATGACTTTTATGCAGTTATACACTGACACGTGGAAGTTCTGGAATTTAACATTTACGTTGCCTGTCACTGCCCCCGTCTTAGCACTTCTCAAATCTGATCATGGCTCTGTTCGAGGCCTCACCTGTAGACTATGCCTATTGCTTCCCCGCATTATACCAAAAGGAAATGTGCCAACCTGCATTCCCGGCTCTCCTCCCTTCCTTCCCACCTCACAGCTCTGTCAGAGCCTTCCTTCTAGATGATTAAAGCATGTAGCTGTCACTTTCCTTCCTATGCAATGACTGAAATGTTCCTTATGCTGATTTTAAACACTAAAATGTCATTTATATTTTATCCTTTTATAAAATTATTTCCCTGCATAATTAAGTGGCTTGAGACTGTGTTCAAACTAGACTGCTTAAAGGGAAGCATTTCTGCTGTTAAGTGGATATTCTTTCCTTATACTTTTTCTGATGCTCAAAACCATGTCGAATTTTACTTTGCTTTATGTGCTGTTTTATTCACTCAACAGATATTAATTGAGTCAGGAATGGCTGTGTCATGGTCAACAAGCAGACAGAACACCCCATCCCTGGAGCTTATGTTCTAGGGACACAGAGCACGTGGAACCGTTGGGTGGGGGGGAAAGCCAGAGGCAAGGCCATTGTCACCCAAACAAGGAAGAGGAGAAGGCTTCACTTGGAAGGTGACAGCTGTGCGGAGACTTCAGGAAGACAGAGAAGGAACAAGCCATTTGGATATCGGGGGAAAGTGCCTTCAGGCTCAGGAGCAGCCTGGGCAACAGCTCTGAGGCTGCCTGCTGTGTGGTCAGGGTGGTCAGGCAACTCCTGAGGCTGAAATGGGCCCCAAGGGGGTGGTGATAGGAGAAGTGAGATCAAGTGATCAGGGTGCAGTGCCTCGAAGGCCATGCTGAGAAATTTGGATTTCAGTCGAATATTACTGGAAATCACTGAACTGTTTAACAAGGCGGTCTTATTGTCTGACTTGTGTTTTTAAATCAGAGCACTCCCTCTGCTATGAAGATAATAAATTGGGAGGGGGATGTGGAACATGAGCAAGGGTGGAAGAAGGAGGATGGTAGAGCATTCCAGACAAGAAGTGATGGTGGCCTGGGCCAGTGTGTGGCAACAGTGGTGGAAGATCTGGGTTCAGTTCTCCTGGGCCCCCAGCTTGCCCACTGCAGATCTTGGAACTTCTCAGCCTTCAGAATTTTATGAGCCAATTCCATATATATATGAAAGAGAATTTTAAGACTGAGTTTTCTGAATTGGTTCTGGTATTTCTAGAATTGGCTCTCTAATCTTATTAGAGTTAGAGATGCTAATGATTCTATTCTGTTTTCCAGTGGTAAATAGAGCACTGGCGGTCCATGGCATGATTTGGAAATAAAGACATGCAAAATATCTCCACTGGATCCTCCTAGTCAAGCGCTGATAAGAAGCAACGATCTGGATAACAGTGAATATGATACTTTCAAGCATGTTTGGAAAATGAACAAATAGAGTGAGATTGGCTGGTTGCTTCTAATCTCACTGGACAAAATGAGGAAAGAAAAGAATGAGCTCAAGGATTCAAATTCCCAACTCACGCCCCAGATAAATGATCTGAAGCTTCTATATGCGCCCTAAAGGAGACCTTCATCTCCTGTAGCTACAGGGTTCAGATGACTGAAAATCAAACCCAGAATCTCATCCTGTACCTGGATGAATTACAGCCCAAGTTGAACTCTCAGCCTCTTAGGATGTCTACTGTTAAAATGAGGTCATTGAATGGGAAGGAATGGAATCCCGTAAGCTAGGACAAGGATGTGTGGGAAGACCCTGGTGAAGCTGGGGACATTGATCTCCTAAATTCTGAGTCTTTTTGCCAACAAACATGGCCTTCCCACCCACAGTGGAAATGGCCTCTCCACCCTCGGTGGCATCAGCCATTCTACCTCTGTCTGAGGGGCTTAACCTTTCTTTGTCCAAGGACGTGGTGATGACTTTTCCTGAGGCAGTTGCCATGCAAGACAATTCTGACTTCTTAGGGGCCACCACTATCACCACCCATCTTTTGTTTTGCTTCTGGACCAATCACCAGACTCAAGTCCCTGCAGACCCCCAAAGGTGAGATTCAAAGCGTGCCTCATGAAGCAGCACACTACTGTCCAAGAGAACTACATAGGTTTTCTAATTTGCACAGACTGAAATCCAGGGAGCACTGTGGAAATGGATATTAAGGGTGTGGAATAATTGTGGAGGAACCTAAAGTTGGACCAACCACAATTTATTGATATGGACTCAGTAAGCAGAGGTTCTGCATTTAATGCTGGAGATTGGGAAGTGACAAAGGGCTCTCTCAGTATGTGGGGCTAGATGTCAGTGAGTGAAGTGAAAATCTCAGGCCTGCCTGGGTCTAACATAGAGGAAGAGATTCAAAAGGCTTAGAGATATTGGTATATTAGAGTGGATTTGTCATTTAAGATCTACTCACCCACACATGGAGGGTTCAGAAAACATTCCTCACAAATTTATTTCTCAAAGTATCGGTGACCGCAGTGACATCTAAGTTCTGGAATTAATGTCTGTTCAGAGCCATGTCTAGTAGTCCCTGAAAGGTTTAATTATTTCCTTTTCACCAATGCACAGTTACTTTGGAAGATAAACGATAGGTCTCTTTAAGGGAAGACTGGGAGAAAGATTAGCAGTATAAATTTTCGGCATGTTACTGGGGTACTTCTTTAAGGGGATGTGGCTTCCTCTTCATTCGGAGTTTCTAGGTCTGTAAATTGGCTCAAGTCTGAGAGTTAATTGAGGAGCCGTGATTCTCCATTTTTGATTCAAGTTAGACCTTTGTTCATTTGACCTAAAGCTTTTCTGCATATACAGATCAAGTAAGAATTCAATAGATTTCCTATTTCATTTCCAGAAATGCCGTAATTAACTCAACAATGCCATAGGTCTGTTTCATTCAGACAGTTCTGGTTGCTTCTTTGACTCTGCTATTCATCATGCGAACTCTGCCCACCATGCCTCTAGCAGTGGGTTCCTCCCCTTGTCTCCTGCCACCCTGGGATCCAATTACTCCTGCTGCATTTAGGTTTTCTAATTGAGTAGCTGCAGTTTTCACTGTAAGGTCTGGTCTATAGAGAAGAGATCACAGAAGTGATTATCAGAAGGGATCGTCCTTCAAAAATTCCCCTTACTATCTTACTTCTCAAAGTATTGGTGAAAGGAAAAAAGTAAGTCAAAAGCAACACCACATCCCTGAAGGGACTGCAGAGATTAGCGCCACCATCAAAGGCCTGAAGCATGCAGGCGTGGTGATTCCCACCACATCTCCATTCAGCTCTTCTATTTGGCTTGTGCAGAGACAGACTCTTGGAAAATGACAGTGGATTCTTATAAACTTAACCAGGTGGTGGCTGTAGTTGCATCTGCTGTAGCAGATATGGTTTCTCTGTTTAAGCAAACTAACACATTCCCTGGCATGTAGCTACTGATCTACCAAGAGCCTCTTTCTCCACCTCTGTTCATAGGCAGTCTGCTTTCGGCTGGTAAGGCCAGCAGTGACCTTCACTGTCCCACTGAAAGGGTCTGTCCCCTCTCCTGCCCTGTGTCATGGTTTGTTTCCAGGGATCTTGTTCATCTTTTTCTTCCACACGATGTCACACTGGCCCATTACATTGACATTGTGCTGGTTGTTCCTAGTGAGTTAGAAGAAGCAACCACCTTACAATTATTGGTGAGACATTTATGTTTCAATGGTGGAAAATAAATCTGACAAAAATTCTGGGGCCTTCAACGTCAGTGAAATTTCTAGGGGTCCAGTGTTGTGGGGCCTGTCAACAGAGCCCTTGTAAGGTGGAGAAAGGCTTGTTGCATCTGGCCCCTCTTACATCCAAGAAAGAGGTACCATGCTTAGCAGGCCTACTTGGATTTTGAAGGCAACACATTCCTCCCTTGAGTGTGCTGTTCCAGCCCGTTTACTGAGTGACCTAGAAAGCTGATGGTTTTAAGTGGAGCCCAGAGCAGGAGAAGGCACTGCAACAGGTGCAGGCTGCTGTGTCAGCTGCTCTGCCACTTGGGCCACTTGGGCCACTTGACCCAGCAGTGCTTCAGGTGTCAGTGGCAGACAGGGATACCCTGGGGAGCCTTGGACAGGGCCCTGTAGGCAAATCTTAGTGCAAAGCCTTAGGATTGTAGAGCAAAGCCTTGTCATCCTCTGTGAATAATTATTCCCCTTTCGAGTACCAGCTCTTGGCCTGCTAATGGGCCCTAGCAGACAGAATGCTAAGCTTTTTTTTTTTTGGATATGAAGTCTCACTTTGTTGCCCAGGCTGGAATGCAGTGGCATGATCTCAGCTCACTGGAACCTCCACCTTCTGGGTTCAAACAATTCTCCTGCCTCAGCCTTTTGAGTAACTGGGATTACATGTGTGTGCCACATCTGGCTAATTTTTGTATTTCTAGTAGAGACGGGGCCATGTTGACCAGGCTGGTCTTGAACTCCTGACCTCAAGTGATTCACGCGCCTTGGCCTCCCAAAGTGCTGGGATTACAGGTATGAGCCACTGCCCCCGGCCTGAATGCTAAGCTATTGACTCACCAAGTTGCTATGTGATCTGAGCTGCCCTTCATGAACTGGAGGGATAGCAGAGATTAGCACCACCATCGAAGGCTTGAAGGCAAGGATGGCGATTCCCGCCACATCTCCATTCAACTCTTCTGTTTGGCTTGTGCAGAAGACAGGCTCTTGCAAAATGACAGTGGATTATTAGAAGCTTATGATACCTTTTGTTGTGAAATGAGTCCCTTGATGAGAAGCAATGCTGCGTGAATACACGATGGCAGATAAGGCATTCTGTAAGAACATGGATGGTAGTTTTGGCAGAAGCATTGCATTCAGGGACAGAACATTCATACTAGAGTATCTGACCCACCAAGCTGTAAAGTTGAGCATGCACAGTGACACTCTGTCCTCAAATGGAAGGGGCGTGCCTGGGATCCGGCGCAGTAGGCCCTGAGGGCACAAGTAAGTTATGTAAAGAAGTGACCCAAATGCCCACAGTCCCCACCCCTGCTCCACTGCCTTCTGTCTCGGCCTGCACCTGTGTCCCCACCGAGAGTTCCCTGTGATCATTTGAGAGAGGAAAGCAAGGCTAGAGTCTGGCTTCCAGATGGTTCTTCACCACATGCAGGCATCACCCGCGAGTCAACAGCAGCACTGCAGCCCCTTTCGGGGACGTCCCTAAAGCACACGGTGAAGGGAAACTTGCCTGGTCAGCAGAACTCCAGGCAGTGCATGTGGTTGTGCACTTTGCTTAGAAGGAGAAATTCTAGATGTATGCGTTCATATCCGTGTATGGGCTGCAGCCAGTGGTGTGGCTGGATGGTCAGGAACTTGGAAGGAACATGATTAGAAAATTGGGAACAAGAAAATGTAGGGAAAAGATACATGCATAAACCTCTCTTAGTGGGTAAAAAAAATAACAAAATAACCATAAAGACATTTGCATCCCATGTGAACGCTCACCAAAGGGTGCCTCAGCAGAGTGGGTGCTTAGTAATCAAGTGGATAGGATGACCCGTTGTGTGGATGCCACTCAGCCTCTTTCCCCAGCCACCACTGTCATTATTTAGTGGGCTCAGGAACCAAGTGGCCTTGGTGGCAGGGGTGGAGGATATGCATGGGCTCAGTGACATGGACTTTCACTCACTGCAACAGCCATTGCGTGGGCAGTCTGCTAGCAGCAGAGACCAACCCTGAGCCCCCAGTGTGGTACCACTCCCAGGGTGATCAGTCAGCTGCATGGGGTGGGATTACATTGGATCGAGTCCATCATGGAAGGGGCAGTATTTTGTGTTTATTAGAATAGATACTCTAGGTATGCATTTTCCTTCCCTGAATGCTACACTTCTGCCACACCTACCATCCATGAGCTTACAGAATACAGCATTGCTTCTGATCAAGGAACTCACTTCGCAACAAAAGAAGTGTTAACAATGGGCCCATGCTCCTGGAATTCAGGATCTTACTGTGTTCTCTGCCATCCTGAGGCAGCTGGCTTGATGGAACCATGAAATGGCTTTAGAAGATGCAGTTACAGCACCAGCTAGGTGGCAGTACCCTGTGGGCTGGGGCAGGGTTCTCCAGAACGTTGTGTGTGTTCTGAATCTGTGTCCGATAATGGCACCCTTTCTCCTAGAGCCAGAATCATGCTCCAGGAATCAAGAGGTGGAAATAGGAGTGGCACTCCCTATCACCCCTAGTGACCCATTGACAACATTATTGCTTCCAACTTTACGCTCTGCTAACCTAGAGTCTTTAGTTACAAAGAAAGGCATGCTTCCACCAGGAGACACAGCACTGATTCCGTTGACCCGGAAGTGAAGACCAATGCTCTGCCACTTCAGGCTCCTTCTGCTTCTGAATCCGTATGCAAAAAAGCGAGTCCCTGTGCAGCTGGGGTGATGGATCCTGGCTTCTAAGAGGAAATTGGCCTATACTATTCCACAGTGGAGGTAAGGAAGACTGTGTCTGGAATACAGGAGATTTCTGAGGCTGTCTCTTAGTATTACCCTGCCCTGTGATTAAGGTCAGTGGAAAACTCAGCCTAATCCAGGTAGGACTACAAATGGCCCAGAACCTTCAAGAATGAAGGTTTGAGTCACTCCATAGGTAAAGAACCATGAGCAGCCAAGGTGCTTGCTAACAGCAAAGGGAACACAGAGTGGGTAGTAGAAGAAAGTCGTTGTAAATACCAGCTATAATCGTGGGACCACTTACCAGTCATGTGTTGTAAATAACAGCTATGACCATGGGACCAGTTATAGGAATGAGGGCTGTATTCTTCATGAGGATTTTCTCCTTATTTTGTTATGAGTGTGAGAGTGTGTGTGTGTATGTGTGTGTGTGTGAGAGTGTGTGTGTGGTGTGTGTGTATGAATGGCCCAGTCAAGTTGATGCATAAAGTTATCTACGAGTCCACCTCTTGTCAACTTGGCACCCATACACATCTCCTAAAGCCATACTTAATCTCAAAATAAAGACAATAATAAGGTCGTAATTTTTCCTTACGACCTTAATAAGATTAATTTATATATGTGTATATATAAATACCTATGTTTTCTCTTCTCTCATTACCTTATGTAACATATGATGTGTTGACTTTATATCATAGTATTAAGTCTTGTTAATTTTACATTATACTATTTAAATCATGGGATATCAAATAGAAGCCAAAACATCACCCAAGGACTTTGCTTTCTTTTGCGGGAAGGAGCTAGTGCATTTTTGGTTGTACTCAGGACAGTTACATCATGATAGGCAGAATTATGACCTTACAATTATCTTCATTTTGAGATTAAGTATGCTTTGAGGAGATGTGTACGGGTTCCACATTGACAAGAACTGAATTGTTGTGGCTAATTTTGTGTTGACTGGGCCATGGGCTGCCCAGACATTTTCATTGAGTGTTATTTCCAGATGTGTCTCTGAGGGTGTTTTGGATGAGATGAACATTTGAATGGTGGACTGAACTCACCCATTGCCCTTCCCAATATGAGTGGGCCTCGCTCAAGCAGTTGGTGATCTGAGTGTAACAAAAAAGCCAAGGAAGAGGGACTTCCTCCTGCCTCTCTGTGGAGCTGGGACGTTGGTCTTTTCCTGCCCTTGGTCTGAAATGGAAGCACCAGCTCTTCTGAGGCCTCACGCCTGCTACCTTCAGACTGGAACTGAACCCTGGGCTCTCCTGGGACTCCAGCTTAACAGCTTCAGATCGTGGGACTCCTCAGCCTCTATAATCACACGAGCTAATTTTTTATAACAGATATCTTTCCATCTATCTCAATCTATTTATCATCTATCTACACATCCATCCTATTGGTTTTATTTCTCTGGAGAACTCTGCCTAATTGAATCAGCAGGGAAGTGAAAGAAGACAGGACAACAAGAAAGTCCAAGCCCGGGGCCACGTGCTATTCCCATGTTACGGGTCGGGTGATGTCAGGGCAGAATGAGACTAAGGAAGAAGAAACACGAGGCAGGATGAATGCCAGGAAGTGGGGGCCTCAGGTGTTACAGGAAGGAAGGATTTCAAAGATGAGGGCAAGGTTGTGCTACATGCCACTGGTAGACCTGGGAAGAGGAACATGAAGAACGCACAGTTGGATTTCGTAATGGAGAGGTCCCCGGGAACTTGTCATTACCAGCATAGGCGAGGGGGCAGAAGAGTGGATTCAAGAGGAGCCAGGAGGAAAAGCACACAGCAAGTGAGGGCAGCGTGTTGGGGGGTTCTGATATAAACACCAACAGAGAAACAGGGCACTAAATGAGGGAGAAAGTGAAGTAAAGTGGGAGGATTTATTTGGAGATAGGAGGAAAACAGCATATTTTTATAGCCGTGAAAAAAATCCAGCAGAGAGGAAGCAATGAGGGGCAGGGGCTGGAGCAGGGCCAGAGGGAATGGGAGCCAATGCATGTGGATGGTGAGTATTTTGTAGTTATTTGTTTTCTCAGGGTTTCCAACTAGTTATTTGTTTTCTCAGGGTTTCTTGCAGACAACGCATGCTTTCCTGACATAGCCCCGTTCCTCTGGGTCTTCCATCATGAAGCTTTTTGGACGGAATGTGCTTCCTCTTTGAAGAGTGTCTTCCAGGGGCTCTGACTGCCTCTTCCAGACTGATTTCTAGGATCCCTGCCCAGCTGTCCTCCTGGTCTCTTCACCACTGAATTCCTGGATTAATTCCATTTCTTCTTAAATCAATCCCACGTCATCCTTGTTTTCTACATTCCTTGTATGATTTACTGAAGAAAATTGGTCTTTTAAAATCAATGTCAATGTGTAAGGTAAATTTTATTATTCTCAGTTGGTCTGAAAATGCCTTCATTTTCCCCTTCTCACACTTACTAATAGTTTGCGAATTTGGGGTTCAAAATCACTCTTCCTCATCACTTCCAAGTTGTTTCTCTTTTTCTCCCTTCAGGGTATGGTAGTTTGTATAGTGAGATGTTTGCAGATCTGGTTCCTGTTTTTGTACGTAATACTTTTTGGTTCTTTCTGGACACTTTTTATTTTTTGTTTGAAATGTAATTTCACTCTTGTTGCCCAGGGTGGAGTGCAGTGGCTCAATCTCAGCTCACTGCAACCTCTGCCTCCCGGGTTCAAGTGATTCTTCTGCTTCAGCCTCCTGAGTAGCTGGGATTACAGGCATGAGCCACCACACCTGGCTAATTTTTGTATTTTTAGTAGAGACAGGGTTTCACCATGTTGGCCAGGCTGGTCTCAAACTCCTGACCTCAGGTGATCTGCCCGCCTTGGCCTCCCAAAGTGCTGCGATTATAGATGTGAGCCACTGAGCCTGGCCTCTTTCTGGACACTTTTGGTATCTTCTAGTTGATTATTCTTGTAAGTCTGAATTTAAACAGAATATGATCTTGTGCACTTCATTTTCCATTGATCCTGCTCCACACCTAATGAGTGCTCTCAGCTTAAGGATTTCTGCCTTTCTTCAGCTTGACATTTTTCTTGTGTCATGTCTTTGATTGTTTTTCTATCCCGTTTTCTGTTCTCTCCTAATGTCCTTGTGAGAAGGAGATCAGGTTCCAAGCTTGACTGATTGCATTCCTTCAACTTCCCTTCATGTTTTTCACCCCTTTGTCTTAATCCTTGTTCTGAGAAAGAATCTGGCTTTTATCTTCAAGTTTCCAAATTCAATATTTAATTACCCTTACTCTATTATTTAACTCCTTTATCTAAAACATTCCTTCCATCACATATATAATATTCAGAAATATTTTCTTATTCTTTTATTATTCAGTTTTCATAGAAGCTTTTTAAAATTATTTTTTAGTAACCCAGGAGCATTGATTTTGTGTCATTCAGATGTTTCCGGAGTTCTGTTCTCATGTTTCATGGATCATTTGTCTTCCATGCTGAATCACTTGTTGGTTCTGTTCACATCGGTTGTCTCTGTTGATGGCACAGAAAGCCCCGTTGGTTGTTAATTTGTATTTGGGAGCAAAAGGCCAGGTCAATGAGGCATCTGCCTTTCTCAGGCACTGGCACGCACAGAGAAGCTGTACTCTCCTAAGACAGTGCCTCAGTTTCTCATGGAATTCTCCTCTTCTGGCCTGGAGGACCTGCCCTTCCTTAGTCCTCCAGAGAGCCAGCTGTGCGCATCCCATTGCCCTTCCCTGACCCCTGGTGTTTTCTGAGATGTGTGTCCTCTGTTTGACTTACTCATCCACCTGACACTCTCTTATCTTTTCATCTCCTCAGCTTCAGTCAAGCTCCCTGATCTGCCGTTGTTTCTCCCTCCTGTCCTTATTGCTTTTATTATTTTATTCCCTTCCTTACAACTGAACTACAATGGAATGGGCCCTGGACACAGCGTGTGCTGAGTGGATGCGTTTTGTCCACCATCTTGAATCCCAAGTTCCTAGAAGCCTAACCCCAGGGATTTCTCACCTTCTCCAAGTCTCTATGCAGAACATCCAGGCTTTGCCCATCCATCTCCCTATCTTTCTCTCTCCCTCACCTCCTGACATCCCCTTCTCTAACACTAGGCAGGAATTCCCAATGCTTCTGACTCCCTTGCACATAACAACTCAAGTCTGTCCAGCCGACACTTCAGACCAGGCTCCCTATCTGCATTCATTTATCAACAGGGTTTATGAGGGGGTCCACCTAACAAAACCACCATCCACTCTCTGCAGAGATCCTGGAGACCATCTTCATAGAAGACAATTATAACTATAAATAACAAGTATCTCCCTCTTGTACCTGGTTAAAAACTTGTCAGATACCAAGAAGCCACATTCTTTGACTTTGCTAAATCCCTCCACAAAAGATGGGAGAGCAAGCTTTCTTTGCCCCTCAAGATTAACCCAATGCGGCACTATTTCCTGACATCGTTACCAGGGAAAGTCGCTGCCAGGGGAAGCCTGTTGGGTGCAGAACAGGATGGTGGCAGAACGTGCCTGTGACTGTAGCCCATAGGCAGGTCCAGGGTTCAAGCGCGTCACTCCTCTCTCTGGAAATACAAGCCCCAGAGGGGCTTCCCACTCTGGAGGAAGTTCATAGTCTATTCCTGGGTTAGAGTATAAAGTTGAATATTCATTGTTTTGAGTAAGTGAATCAGCATTTATTCATTTCCTGTAACATCTTGAATGCATTGTAAGGCAAATATATTCCCTCTGTTCCCCAGCTGACATTTCTGACCCCAGTCAGTTGCCTGGAAAATAAACTTTACTGATCACAGGACATCAGATAGGAGAATAAAATGGATGAACATCTGAATTTCTGATGTTGGAAAAGACTCCCAAAGCTCCTGCCCATTTGAAGATGAATCTGTATGAGCATAACTGAAAACAAAAATGGGTTTGCAACTTGCAGTGTGGTAGCATGTACTGATGGGGGTGGTATAAATATCTTCGTGTTACCAGGGCTACGGGCATCCGATAACCTCATGGGTTCCATGCTTTGCTGGAAGGGTCCCTGGAGGAGGGCACCGTCCAGGATGTTGTGATGTGCTCGCCTCTGGCCGTGGGCGGCGGAGCCCTGAGGCTTCCGGTGTGAGCTGGAC
This sequence comes from Macaca fascicularis, assembly GCF_037993035.2. Taxonomy (NCBI): domain Eukaryota; kingdom Metazoa; phylum Chordata; class Mammalia; order Primates; family Cercopithecidae; genus Macaca; species Macaca fascicularis. Next base: position 2,638,460 of record NC_088378.1, read on the forward strand.
CGCACTCTGTCTGGAAAGCTCTGTCTGCTCGACTGCCCTCAGAGCGCCCGTCGTTCGGCTTCCGTAACTCACTTTATTTGCTCTGACTCAATCAGTGGTGCACATCAGGGGTTTTTATTGACCAGGAAGTATCCAGGGCTGGATCTGGACAGGACTGTGTCCACTCTTGGTGAGACATTTCCATTTCAGCAGGAAGCATTCCCACGTGGGCGTTCTGGAGCTCTGGCTGAAGCACCTTTAACCATGTTGTTTAGGAAAGGTGTCTGTTCACCTTTCCCTGGCTCGTTGTCAGCCTGTCTTCTCGCTGTGTCCATTTCGGTGTAAGACACATCTGTTCCCTCCGACTTGTTCGCCTTGACATGCCCGTCCTGGCCTGTGATTAATTTTCATTTCCATGGCTGTGCCCTATGGGAGTAACCACGTTGTCGACAGCTTGTTAGGCAGGCGTCCCCAAGGGAGACATTGAGAGTCCAGTTATTGTACGTTAGATTAAAGGATGCCAGAGAGGTTTGTGTCTGCTGTGGGCCTGGTCAGCCGGGGTCTGCAGCATCGCCGCTGGGGGCTTTCCTCCTGGTGATAGGGCGGGAGTTTGCAGCTCAGAAATGCTATCGGCAAGCGCAAGCCGGGTGGGTCTGGGTGCATCTCTGAGAGAATTATTCCTATTCCTGTGTTCAGAACAGAGTCCAGTACTTCACATTCCTTTCTTATTAAATGCTTGTTACACTCTTAAGACGTAGAGGCCATTGTTACCTTTTCAGAGGAGGAAACCTATGACCAGCACGTGCTGCCGGCCAAGGTCTCCCAGTGGAGTGAGTCCTAACCCTGGCGACTCCGAATGGGACTTTATGTGGAGATGACGCCTTCGCACAGGTAATCATGTCAAAACGAGCTCAGCACTGTGCTCCCTCATCGAACACGACCCGTGTCCTCCTGAGAGGAGGGAATGCGGAGACGCCGTGCAGTGACTGGTGTTATGCTCACTGGTCACAGGTGGAGGACGTTCTCGAAACAGGAAAGGCCTGGAGTCAGTCCCTCCCTGGCTCCTTCCGAGGGAGCCTGGCCCTGCTGGCACCTTGATCTTGGATTTCTGGCCTCCAGAACTGTGAGAGGATACATTCCTGCCATTGATTTGTTCCTTGGTTTGTGGGACTTTGTGAGGCTGGCCCTAGAACACATGCCTGAGGCCACAGGCCTGAGAAGGCGCAGCTGAGGGGTCAAGCAGGGTGCCGAGGCTGTGCTGAGCCCAGAGCTTGGGGCTCCTTCGCTCTGCGGGTGCCACCTTCCCAGGAGGAGTGTGTCACGCTGCCAGCTGTGTCCCTAAGTCCTTCTGCACCTGTCTCAGCATTCAGAATGGCTCACCCACAGTGCTCGCCATTCATCTTCTAGACCCCATCCTGATGTCCACACGGCCCTGGGTGTCTGGTCCCTGTGAGGATGCTCTCCCCAGTCCCAAACAGTGAGTAGTTATGAAGACCCCTCACAGCTTTGGAGGCTACAGGTCCCTGACTCACAGTGACAGGTCCCTGAATGACAGGCTGCAGGTCCTGAGTCACAGTGCCAGGCATGGTTTCCAGGGAGGACCCTCTCTCTGGTGTGCAGATGGAAACTTCTCATTGTCACCTCCTCAGATGGAAATGGGAGTGAGGGCTCCAGCATGTGACTCTGGATGCACGATTCTGTCCATCACGAATCCCACCCTGGGCCCTCCGGTGGGCTCTGGGAGTGGACGCAGGTGTGGGGACACCCCCAGTGGCTCCTGAGGGCGGGAAGCTGTGACTGGAGCAGCAGGCGGGGAGGGGAGGGCTGAAGGGGCAGACTGGAGGGGTCTGCCCACATTCTGGTTACATTTCTGTGCACTTTTGCCTTTTCGTTCAGAAAAGCCCGAAGGTGCGACCTGGTCCTAATTTCCTGTGGCCAGCGCCCAACACAGTGTGATGGATGCGCCCGAAGGTCCCGCAGGTTCACTGAGCGAGGTAGTCAGGAGGGAGAGGGAAGGAAGTGAAAGAAGAGACACGCCTGCAAAATCAGGCGCCCAGTCCCGGTAGGAATTAAAGGGGAACTCCTGCCTGGGGAATTTGGAGCAGCTGGACAAGGCCATAAGGGTGATTAGGATCTTGACCGGCGGAGAAAAAGACAGGAAAACCTGGAGCCTGGCCTGGGGAAATACGCAAACATATTCTGAAGCCAGGGACTGACTCAGGTGTGCTGTGCAGGGAACTGATGGGGAGGTGTCACCAGCGTCCTGGGCCCAAACAGGCGTCACCAGCATCCTGGGCCCAAACAGGTGTCACCAGCGTCCTGGGCCCGAACAGGCGTCACCAGCATCCTGGGCCCGAACAGGTGTCACCAGCGTCCTGGGCCTGAACAGGGGACTGTTGGCAGGGCCTGAACAGGTGTCATCAGCGTCCTGGGCCTGAACAGGTGTCACCAGTGTCCTGGGCCTGAACAGGTGTCACCAGCGTCCTGGGCCCGAACAGGGGACTGTGGAAGGAGCAACCCAACAAACAGATGTGGGTTGTCTCACAGTCTCAAAGCCAGAAGCCCCAGGTCCAGGTGCCATAGGGCTGGCTCCTTGTGGGGCTGTGAGGGAGGCTCTGCTCCGGCCTCTCTCTGGCTTCAGTGGTTGCTGGTGGTCGTTCCCCCTTCTCCCTCTCCATGGCCATGCAGCCGTCATCCCCCATGCACCTGTCTCTGTGCCTCTGAGGACACCGTCATATTGGACGAGGCCCACATTCCCCAGGGTGACCGCCCCTCAGCTAAGCCCAGCTGCAATGGCCCTTTCCCAAATCAGGACGCCTTCCCAGGTGCTGGGGGTTGGACTTCAATGCATGGATTTCGGGGAGCGTCTGCCTTCTGCCCAGGTAGACAGATTTTGCACTCTGTGTATTAGGCTGTGCGGAACCATGGAGAGTTTGAGGTTACAGTGACCACGGGAGCAGCCCCAGCTCTGACCTGAGCCCTGCACTCTGAGATCTTAGCTTTGCTGGCCTGGATGTGGGAGAAAGATTGAAGGAGGAAATTAAGGCTTTTCAGAGGTCAGGTGAGCCCTGTGCAGGGCCTGGACCTGAAATGAGGCCATGAGAACAGGAGGAAGGGACAGGCCCCGGGACAGAGTCCAAGGCACAGTCCTCAGAACGCTGTCTCTCAGATGTAAGCGGCAGGGGTAGGGCAGGGGGAGGCGAAGCTTTCCAGAGGGGCAGACCCCAGAAGAGGGGATTTTGGGGGCAACCTGGTGTGTGTGGTGAAACCAAAAGCACAAAGCTTAGTTGTGAGTCATCTGTTGATGAATCCACTCTGCCACTGATCCCTTCATGAACCCCTTGCCCATTGCTAGAGTCGACGCCTCTCCAGGCTGGGTGTGAGTGGATTCACCCGTTTGCTAATTCAGGGGCTCTTTCAACTTGCTCAGATTCCCTGTAGATCAGGGCCCAGTGCAGATGGGACCCAGCCACACCAAGCCTGGGCCCTGTGGACGTGGGCTCCGTCATTGCAACACCACACACGGACTGGAGAGATCCACCACCATGGGCCTCTGCGTGGGTTCCCTCATTGCAGCACCACACACAGGCTGGAACCCCCACCACCCGTGGGGCTCTTGCAAGTCACTGGCTCCGGCTTCCATGACCCAGCACCTCAGGCAGGGCTGGCCAGGACCAACTCCAGAGTCCCTTGGCTCCGACATGCCCAGTTCCACGCATTCCTTCTGGCACAGCCCTGCTTTCCCCAGGGAGACCCGCTCCATGCCCAGCAGGGCAGAGGGCAAAGAGAGGTGGGAGATCCTCCGCCTCCTGCCGGGAGCATCTGGGTTGTGCTGGGCCCCGTCTGGGCTGCCTCACCGGGTGTGCAGGGCAGCACCCAAATCACAGGACTAGGGGCTCAGCTCACGGAGCTTGGAAGTAGCCTGCCCAGCCCCCACCGGGCAGATGAGAAACCTGGCCAGGGAGGCTGGGGTTTCCTCAAAGCCGGGAAGCTGGAACGTGGATGAGCAAGGCGGGGGAACCCTCACTGTGACACCCTTCTCTGCGATGCTGTATCTGTTCCTTGGAAACCGCCAGGATGGTGTGACAGGGACACCGAAGCCTTCCTGTCCCCAGAGGCTTCCTGCTCGGAGCTCCTAAGTACAAACTGAAATCTCTAACTCTGTTTTTTGTTTGTTTGTTTGTTTGTTTGTTTGTTTGTTTTTGAGATGGAGTCTCACTCTGTCACCCAGACTGGAGTGCAGTGGCATGATCTTGGCTCACTGCAACCTTTGTCTCCCAGGTCCAAGTGATTCTCCTGCCTCAGCCTCCCGAGTAGCTGGGATTACAGGTGCTTGCCACCATGCCCAGCTAATTTTCTGCATTTTTAGTAGAGACGAGGTTTCAGCATGTTGGCCAGGCTGGTCTCGAACTCCTGGCCTCAAGTGATCCTCCCGTGTTGGCCTCCCAAAGTGGTTTCCTTATCCAGGAGTGTGTTCAGAGGCTTGGCCTGTAGGGATATGCACATAGCCATTTGTCAATATTCTGTCTGAAACACTGGGCACAGGGAGAACAGATTTCTGGTCCTGAATCTGTCTGGGTGAGCTTGACTAGTACAGCTTCTCAGTATAAGGGAGGAGTACCTGGAGCTATGAAAAAATATATATATATATATATATGAAACTAGCAGAACCCGTGACCAGGCCTGCTGGTCAGGAGGTAAGGAATAAGATAGGTGTGCTGTGGAATGAGGACAGGACAGGTGTCCTGGGGATGAGGGACAGGACACGTGTGCTGGGGCATGAAAGACAGGACAGGTGTGCTGGGAGATGGGGACAGGACAGGTGTGTTGGGGATGAGGGACAGGACAGGTGTGCTGGGGCAGGGGGACAAGACAGGTGTGCTGGGGGATGGGGACAGGACAGGTGTGCTGGGGGATGGGGACAGGACAGGTGTGTTGGGGATGAGAGGACAGGTGTGCTGGGGATGAGAGGACAGGTGTGTTGGGGATGAGAGGACAGGTGTGTTGGGGATGAGAGGACAGGTGTGTTGGGGATGAGAGGACAGGTGTGCTGGGGGATGGGGACAGGACAGGTGTGCTGGGGCATGAAAGACAGGACAGGTGTGCTGGGAGATGGGGACAGGACAGGTGTGTTGGGGATGAGGGACAGGACAGGTGTGCTGGGGCAGGGGGACAAGACAGGTGTGCTGGGGGATGGGGACAGGACAGGTGTGCTGGGGATGAGAGGACAGGTGTGCTGGGGGATGGGGACAGGACAGGTGTGCTGGGGATGAGGGACAGGACAGGTGTGCTGGGGGATGGGGACAGGACAGGTGTGCTGGGGATGAGGTACAGGACAGGTGTGCTGGGGGATGGGGACGGGATGGGTATGCTGGGGGAAGGAGACGGGACAGGTGTGTTGAGGCATGAGGGACGGGACAGGTGTGCTGGGGCATGAGGGACAGGACAGGTGTACTGGGGATGAGGGACAGGTGTGCTGGGGGATGGGGACAGGACAGGTGTGCTGGGGGATGGAGGCATGACAGGTGTGGTGGGGCATGAGGACAGGACAGGTGTGCTGAGGGATGGGGACAGGACAGGTGTGCTGTGAGATAAGGACAGGACAGGTGTGCTGGGGGATGGGGGCATGACAGGTGTGGTGGGGCATGAGGACAGGACAGGTGTGCTGGGGATGAGGGACAGGACAGGTGTGCTGGGGATGAGGGACAGGACAGGTGTGCTGAGGGATGGGGACAGGACAGGTGTGCTGTGAGATAAGGACAGGACAGGTGTGCTGGGGGATGAGGTCGGGACAGGTGTGCTCTGGGTGCAGGGGTGAGGAACTGGGTTCAGCAGAGGGCAGAGCTGACCTCTCAGTCCCCCAGCCGTCCCCCAGGCCTGCCGGGAGGTGTGGGTGTTCTAGAAGCCCTGAGTCTTGGGGCGAGGAATCCAGAGCAACTTTGTTGTTTTGCTCCCCATGCTTCATGTCATGGGGACTCAGGAAGCTCTCCTGGGCTCCAGGGCTTCACCTTCTGTGCTCACTCTTCCTTGCTGTTATTTGAACAGGTCACTGCTTTGTTCAAACACAGGCTGCACTTGGGAGGAGCCCTGAGGGGGCCACCAGGGTCTCAGGACCCGTCCGTCTCTCTGGGCACGGAGCTGCGCCGCTGCCTTTGCTGTGAGGTCGCTTGGTCCCTCAGGAAGGAGGGTGGGTGGCTAAAAGGAGGAGCAAGTGCGGGGCATGCGCGTGTCAGTGGGGCTCATGACGAGGGACCCTGAGCAGCGGCCAGCAGAGCCTGCATCCTGGCAAACTGCACCAGTGACAAAGTCAACCTGTCCCAGCCCCAGGGAAGGTTACTCTGGAGCCTTCCCAACAGTAGCTAGTGCAGCACCCCAGGCAGTCCAGGGAAGCAGAGGGCAGGTCAGACACCCTTGGGCAGTGCAGCTTGCGAGCCTCAGGATCCGGATTGTTCAATTGATCCATCACTGTTTAACCATTTCCTGCTCCTCTGGCCCTTCCACAGAAACCGGAACTGTGGGTCTGCCGGCAGAAGCAGGAGGAGGGAAGCCAGGACGGGCCCCACTGATACACGACCCGTGTTGTGAATTCCCTTATTTTTATTAATAGTGCCCGATTTTTTAAAATTAACAGCATGTAGGTGAAACCGTGGTTGTAACAAGCAGGAGAGGGAGGCCGTGAAGAGGAAGGGAAAATGAGGCAAACAGGAGGGGATGGGGCACCAACAGGTGCAGGGAACCTCGCCCCAGCAAACCTCATTTCCTTGGCTGAAAAAGGAGCGATCATTGAGTCCTTGCGGGGAGCCAGGAGATACTGGAAATTACCATTTCCTGGAGGGTGGCAGTGAATTCAAGTCAGAATCAATCCTGAGATGTGGCCACGCGCCCACCAGGGCTACAGGAATACAACTAAAGTTCCTCCATTTTAGTTTAGAGAAATTGCCAGAGATCTCCACTGTGATTACTCAGAGAAGGACATGTAAAGAGAGAAGCTTAAAACTGCCCTCACAAGAGGGGATGGGTTTCATAAATTACAGAACAAGATTCATGTGGGGTATAGGAAAGCTTTCAAAGTATGGAGTCAAGAGAAAATGTTTAAGTCTGGTCTCAGTGTTGTTTTTTGTAAGCGTGTCTACACAACACCCACAAGTGTGTGCCGTTATATGGAATCTGGTATCTGTACCTGAGGATAGTTGCCCTAGCCCCCTGGCTTCTGCGCTGCTTCCTCCTGTAACCCCTGCAATAGCCCGGGGGGTGGTTCCTATTATTAATATCATCACCCTTGAAGTGAGTGCCCTGAGGAAGTGCGTGTTACCTGGCAACTCTAATTCCATTTGACCACAAAGCGCGTGTGCTCACTGCCTCCCCGGTGTGCACACAGTGTATCCATGCATGTGCCTGTGTTTGCATGCATGTGTGTATTTTAGGAAACAGATCGAAATTTGAAGAGACTTCCAGATGTTAAGATGATAGTACTTCTTCCCGTTCTTCCTCCTTCCAATTCAACTTTTCGACGTCCTCTTTTAAGTCTTTACTACATTGTAATAAGAAAACACGTTCCGCTGAGAAGCAAGGATTGGCAACAGCATCACGGGTTTGAGGCCGCACACACAGATGGGGCTGGCTGGCCTGGGCTGGGCTGGGAGCAGCTGGAGAACAGCTTCCGGCAGTCGGCTGGACAGCTCCCCCTCGGCTAGAGGATGACCCCCCTTATGCCTATGGAGAACGCTGTGGAAATCACAGCAGGCGAGGTTTAAGCCCTCTGGACCTCCCTCATCGGGCACAAAGGTTTGATGGTTCCTCTGTTCAGGTGTGAGGATAAGGTGGCCAGGGATTCAGGAGAAGGTGGCAGGAGCAGCAGGTGCTGCTCAGGTCAGGAGGTGATACCGTCCTCCCACCTCCAGGAGCCAGGGCGTCCCAGGGGTCAGGTGAGGAGGGCAGGCAGAGGCATGAAGGCCTCTCACCCCAAATTTTCATGCTGTGACAGAGGACCCGGGGCCACGGCAGGCAGCAAGCTCCCCCGCACCCTGGTGCAGACAGCTGGTCACTTCAAATTCCTACCTGGAAAAGGACACTGGGTTTGGTTTCAGGAGACAGCCGACCCGACCACGTCCCCCAATAGCGGCCGGAGCAACTGCCTGTCCGTCTGACCCCAGCTCGGGGCTGCGGTGGTTGGACTTTGCCACTGTGCTTCTCGCACCTGTGTCTGGTTTTGTTGACTCATTTGTGTAAACAGCTATGTGTGTGCTGGGATTTCTACATCCGTGTGTCTTAGGAAGGTTTGGTTTCCCAGGAAACAAGGGTCTGAGTGAAGGTGGTTACTGTGGGAGGTGGTCCCGGGGTGTGAGCCGGGGATGGGCAGGGAGGAGGGGTGTCATGAGTTGCCTGCTTGGCAGCTCTGTGGGACTCGGGGCACCAGAACACAGCATGCACCGCAGGCTTCCTCCCACGAGCAGGCCTGGCCCCCAGCACCCTGGCCTGTCTGGAGCAGGGCAGGAGGCCCTGGCTGAGGCTGCAGCCTCAGGATCCCTGGGAGCTCCCACCAAGGCCGGAGGAGACACCTGGTCCCTCACCAGGCCGCCACCACGTGTGTTCAACCTCGTACATGCTCAATACACTCCTAACGAAAGACTATCAGAAACTTGAACAAATCTTACTGTGTAATAATTTTGGGAAATGGCTAACTTTTCGTGTGCACCCAGAGCATGGTGATGCTATTACAGGAAATTAAAATATTTTAAACAACAGAATATTATTTCAACCAATCTCATTTCAAGGGCAGGGACCAAGACTGTCCTCAATTTGTATAACTGACAGAGCTGACATCCAATGGAAGCTTTAAAGACTGAGTTTAGTTGAACATACGCAGGTATTGCTCTATCTCTGTATGTGATGTGGGCATTTTCTGTATATGATCGTAGCTTAGTTTCTTACGGGCTGTTGAGTTTCTGGTTTGTCAACTCAGAAGTCACTTCCAGGGCACAGTTCATGGAGGCGATGTTGAATACACAGCCCGTGTGTGTGTGGTCGGCTGGCTCCCGCTGCCGCAGGCGGCCCTCCATATGGACATCCTGCCCACGAGGCCAGCAGCTCTCACGAGAACAGCGACAATTGCTGATGCCGAGCTGAACGACAGTGGAGCAAAGCAGCATTTATTTTAGCAGAGTAAGTACACAGCAGTCATCAAAAACCTAAAGTAGGGGTTTCCAAACTTTTTTTTTAGCCTCAGACTCAGATTTCTTTCTTAAAAAAAAATCTTGCCCAGAAAGGCAAACAAACAAAATAGATAAAGCAGGGCTCTACCCTCTGAGGCAGGCCTGGTGGCCGGAGGTAGGCCACTGTCTCCTCCCCAGGGACCTCCAGGGCTTGACGGAGCCCCTTTGATGGACAGAAGGAAACACAGGCCTGAGAACCTCTGCTGGGGACAGAGGCTAAACAGAGAGAAGGCCCCAGGCTTGGGCCAGTTCTACACAATGGGCAGCTGAGACAGAGGGACAGCTGCACCCTGCCGGCTTCCTCCACCCAAGGGCCCCTGCTGCCATGTGTCCCCATCTCCTCACACCGCCCCGGCCATCTACGGCCCTGCAAGGCCTCTGAGGACAGAAGAGGAAGAGAGCCGCAAGGCTGGCATGGACACAGCCCTGTCCCCTGCGGTTCCTTCAGGGCAGGTCCTGCTCTGAGTTCACCAGTGGCGGCTGCACAGTCCCACCGCAGGAACCTCAGTAAATGTCACCCACCGAAGACTCAATGCTCAGGAGGTGGCCAGCCTGTACACAAGGCCTCCGGAACCTCCTGCACTGAATTAAAACTCAGGATGGAAAAGGTTGCCAAGCCCTGGGGCCCTGACGGGGTAAGCCCCCGAGACCCCAGTTGTGTCCAGACTAGCCCTGAACTTGGATGTGTGCGGGCACTCAAGGCAGGGGTGGACCAGCACATGCCTGCAGGGGCTTTAGTTTAAGTGTATATGATGCATACGTATGATGAACACACATATATACACGCGTGGCGTGTACACATGTGGCATCTACACACACGATGTAGATGCATCTGGCGAGTCCACATGTGGCGTATACACACATGCCCTGCATATACAACATGGCACATACACACATGATATATCCACACATGATGAGTTAAAATCAGGCAGGAAATTGCCTGAGGCAGCCCAGCTGGAGGAGGTCTTTGAAACCAAGCACAGGACCCTCTATTAAAGAATAATGACACCAATGGTCACAGCGGTGCTGGTGCACAGTGGAGGAGAGGGGGCTCCCTCCCTCACGTCCCCTTGGGTCACAGAAATGCTGGTGAATGGTGGTGGAGAGGGGGTTCCACTCCTCATGTCCCCTTTGCTGCTATTTGCCTTAATTATGTGTTTGCATCCACATAACTACTTTTGGATTCTGTGACTCAAAGAAATGCAAAATTAAAAAATAAATCTGCAGAAGTCCACCTAGTTTTCAATCAAACCTGTCTTTCCTTCCAACCTCACCCCTCCTAAAAGAGAAAGGAAAGCTGTTGGGTGAAGTGTGGCTCCTGGTCAGGGACAGGGATCAGCCCAGGTGTGCGGCAAGCCCAATCAGATGGCTGGAAGCGCTGCCAGGCTGCGGCAGGGACTCACAGGAAGGCAGTGCCCTCAGCCAGCCTCCAAGGGTGTCTCATCAAGGAGTAGGGATCTTCCAGCACCCCCAGGCCAAATGTTAGCAGAAGGTTCCACAACCTCCACTGCAGTGCCAGGTCTTTTTCATAATGTGAAAGCGAGAATTCAGCTTGTGTCTGCAAGCGCGGCTGCCACATCCCAGCAGCCCCCATAGAACACATGTGGCATGCACACGCAGTGTTGTCCACATTCACACGTGTGTACAAAGCACCATGTTCTCTCACACACGTCGCACCAGGAGGAATGGGTGACTGACAGTTTCCAGTTTAAGGGACCTGGGGCTATTTGTCCTTGTTGACTTCCAGCTGGGAGGAAAAACTGGCACAAGGAGTGTGTGAGACAAGCCCCACACCTGGGCAGGCACACCTGGGCGGGCACACCTGGGCAGGCACACCTGGGTGGGCACACCTGTGCAGGCACATGCACTACAGCCCACCTCGGCCAGGGCCTCCAGGTACCAGCAGCTTGGCAGGCGGCTCCCATGGCTTTACAAGACCTGCAGCTGCAAAACCGGAGCCAGACCCACCGGCAGGCACAGAGGTGCCCTGCTCGCCAGGAGGATGCATCTGAATTATTTCCGTTTGCCAACCCCCAAAGGTCCTTGTCTTTCAGAACGTGAGCAAGACCGTGGTCTGGCTTCCCATGGGTGGAGCAGAAGGCTTTCCCCATGGTCATGCCAGGGGCACAGATACTCCATCCCCTTCCCAGATGAAAATGCAGACCTCCTCGGTTTGGCATCAGAGCAAAGGCAGAGCTGGGACTTGGGTGATCCACGAACCACACAGGCCTCTGCTCCTGTTCTTTCTTGTGCATTAGAATTCGGGACAGGACAACCTCACGATATTCTCACACGTGCATTGGGGAACTCAGTTGCCATGTCCACAGGCAAATTCAATGAGTTTCCTAAATATTCCCCGAGGTGTTGAGTCACAGCCGACCACCTTTCCAAAATTGTTTTCCTAGCTCTTCCGCCCACTTTCATTTGAGATGGAATTATGCCCAGATTCAGTGGGGGCAGCTCCACCGGCCACTTAGCTTTGTTTCCCTCCTTAATGCTTTCAAGGGATGTGTGCAGTCTCCATAAAGCAGCAAAAGGATTATATGGGGCCTCTTGAAAGAAGGAAAATTTGAAAAAAAATTGTCTTCATATGGGTATGTTTATTTCAGATTCAATATATAAACTGATCTTACTTGCTTCAAATAGACAGTTGCCTCATCAAAGCACGTAATAAACATTATTAACCCTGCCTGGCTCTGTGTGCCCGGGAAGAAGCCCCATGGGAGAAAGGAGGGGGCCAAGTCAGAGCCGGCCCTGTCCCACCCACAGACGAGTGCCCAGGGAGTCTTCGTGGACCCTCGCCTGAGGCCTCGGTGACTTGAGTATTTCAGGCTGTTTTTCACATAACTTTGGTTTGATTAAAACCCCAAATGCATTTGGCCAACCACATTTCCCTTTAATTTTTTAGCATATATTTATTTTCAGGGAAATGTCAGCCATGCATTTCTGATTCACTCTTTGTTGCCTCCAAGTTGGCTGGTGGTGGCGGGGCGGGTTCTCGCGGGTGCCCCGGGCTGCCCCAGGAGTCCATGAGGACAGCAGCAGGCGTGCCCCAAGCCCTCGTCGCCTCACATTCTGGAAACGGGCCCCGGAGACCAGATGGATGGTGATAGCACAGAGAGAGCCTGTGCGTGTGCGGGGCGAGGACGCGTTTTAACTCTCAGCAGCGCTGGATTTGTGGTGATGTTGAAACTCCTAACCCATGATTTATGAGTGGTTTCTGACTTGGAAAAGCATGTTTTCTCCGCCCGGACTGACAGAATGCTCAAGGCTGGCAGAGGCACCCCAGGAGGCTCACGTAGCCGGCCCCTCTGTCCGGACACCCCCATAGGTCAGACTCCCCTGTGGCCCTGTTTCTCCAGCTCACCAGCTAAGGGCTGTTCACAAAGAAGAAGAAAAATGGCAGAACTTTCATGAACAGTGTTCACATTAGGAGAACTTGCCTTTCACCACACACCCACCGAAACAATAGCGCTTCCTCCTAAGGAAAATGGGAAGCTCCGGGAGGAGTCTCAGGTCCTGGTAGGTGACAGCAAGCTTCAGATCGAAGAGACATGAGTCTCATTTACATTTTAAGAATAATTCACTCTTAAAAGCAGGGGCACTGCTCACGACTATATAAACCTCACACTCTACATTCCTGAGCATACTTCAATAATTGTAAATGTGGGAATGCACAGTCCAATAACTGGGAAATTAAAATGTAAGATTCCAACACATTTACTCAATATTGATGTTGAATTCTCCATGTGTCAGGTGGCCTTTGCCGGGAGAAGTTGGCCTTCTGACCAGGCAGTTTATGGACAGACTTACTCTTCACTTTTCTGTAGAAACCAACAGAGCCCCTTTCAGCTTCCACCAGGTCCTTAGGACAGATGATTCTTCCCCTTACACACAGGTGGTGAAAAAGCAATTCCACCCAGAAAAAAATTACTAACCCAGAATTATCAAATTCTTATCAAGCTTTAGCAGATTCAGCACCAGAAGTAGGTCAGAGGAAACTCAGGTCTTTGCCTGAGTATTTCTATAGAAGTTCCATTGTTGACCAAGAGAAGACATGGGCTTCTCATTGAACTTCCTTTTAATGGGCTCCAAATTCTGTGACCACATCGTGGAGACCAGCAGCCCTGCTGGTGGTGGGTGGTGGGCGGGTGTCTGGTGGAAACGTGACAGCAGGTGACTCATGGCTCCCATACTGGGCTCTTGTATTTTCTTTGAATGAATGTCACTTACTGTTGTGCAGATGCCCATAGCCTGGCACCTTGGGAGTAGGTAATTTTCTAAACAAGGACCCTGGAGCTTGAGGGTAGGGAGGGCATGGGCGGCAGCAATGGCTGGCACTCAGCAGGCCTGATTCATTCACCTTTTTAGCATGGCTTGGGTGAGAGGCCATTGGAAGTTCTTCCTTAATTATAAAGAAATTAACCTGGAAGGTTTGTACCTGTCAGAATCACATAACTTCAACATGAAGGACACGGCCGACCCGATGTGGAAGGTGGAATCATGATGCTCACGGTGCCACGCCCTAATTCCCAGAATCTGATGCCCGCGGTGCCGCACCCTGATCCCTGGAATCTGATGCCCGCGGTGCCGCACCCTGATCCCTGGAATCTGATGTCCACGGTGCCATGCCCTGATCCCTGGAATCTGATGCCCGTGGTGCCACGCCCTGATCCCTGCAATCTGATGCCCGTGGTGCCACACCCTGATCCCTGGAATCTGATGCCCGTGGTGCCACGCCCTGATCCCTGGAATCTGATGTCCACGGTGCCACACCCTGATCCCTGAAATCTGATGCCCGCGGTGCCGCGCCCTGATCCCTGGAATCTGATGCCCGCGGTGCCGCGCCCTGATCCCTGGAATCTGATGCCCCCGGTGCCACGCCCTGATCCCTGGAATCTGATGTCCACGGTGCCACGCCCTGATCCCTGGAATCTGATGCCCGCGGTGCCACACCCTGATCCCTGGAATCTGATGTCCACTGTGCCATGCCCTGATCCCTGGAATCTGATGCCCGTGGTGCCACACCCTGATCCCTGGAATCTGATGCCCGTGGTGCCACGCCCTGATCCCTGGAATCTGATGGCCGCAGTGCCACACCCTGATCCCTGGAATCTGATGCCCGCGGTGCCACGCCCTGATCCCTGGAATCTGATGCCCACAGTGCCACGTCCTGATCCCTGGAACCTGGGGACGTGGCCTTGCGTGGCAAAAGGGACTTTGCAGATGCGACTGGGGAAAGGGCCCGGAGAGGAAAGATGACCCTGGATGATCTGGGTGGGCCTAAATTTCCCTCAATCAATCACAGGTGTCCCTGGAAAACAGGCAGAGGGCCGTTGACCTCAGGAGAGGGAAGGGCCATGGTGTCAGGGGCAGGGGTTGAAGCAATGCCCTCTGAAGATGGCGGGGGCCAGGAGCTGAGGACCACGGTGGCCTTGGAAGCCAGAACAGGCAGGAAGGGGTTCTCCTGGAGCCTCCAGAAGGGGCCACCCCTGTGGACACTTTGACTTGGGCCCAGTGGGACTGATTTCTGGCCCATGGAACTACAAGATGGTAGATTTGTATTGTTTTGAGCCACTAAGTGTGTGTGGTTTTTGCAGCTGCAGTGGGAAAATCACACACCCCATGTCATGAGTGCATCACCCAGCAGGGCTGTGTGGACTCGGGCTGTGTGGACTTGGGCCGTGTGGACTCGGGCTGTGTGGACTCGGGCCGTGTGGACTCGGGCTGTGTAGGAATCGGGCTGCATGGGACTCAGGCTGCATAGGATTCGGGCTGTGTGGGACTTGGGCTGTGTGGACTCAGGCTGCATGGGACTTGGGCTGTGTGGACTCAGGCTATGTGGACTCAGGCTGTGTGGACTCGGGCTGCATGGGACTCGGGCTGTGTAGGATTTGGGCTGTGTGGGACTTGGGCTGTGTGGACTCAGGCTGCATGGGACTTGGGCTGTGTGGACTCAGGCTGTGTGGACTCAGGCTGTGTGGACTTGGGCTGTGTGGGACTCGGGTTATGTGGGACTCAGGCTGTGTGGACTCAGGCTGCATGGGACTCGGGCTGCATGGGACTCGGGCTGTGTGGGACTTGGGTTATGTGGGACTCGGGCTCTGTGGACTCAGGCTGTGTGGGACTCGGGCTGTGTGGACCCCGGCTGTGTGGACTCAGGCTGTGCGGGACTCGGACTGTGTGGGACTGAGACTCTGCCTTCTGCCGGTCACTCAGCTTTGCCCCCGACTTGCGTGCGGTCATTCTCAGGCTAGGAGTTAAGAACCCACCATTGCACCTAAGTAGACAAAATCCAGTGGAGAGGGGAAAATCTCTCCATATGTCTTTTTTAGAGCAAAAATCCTTCCCCAGAAACTCTGCAGCAAACCTTATTATTGGACTAGTGAGGGTGTATCCCTTAAAGCTGGGGTAGACTCCGCTTCCCCTGAGAGGCACCCTCTGTATCCAGGGCATTGAGCAGAGGGCACAGTCTGTGGAGAAGTAGAAACTGGGGGTGAGCGGGAGAACGGGTCCAACAGGCAGCCAACGGCACCTGGGGTAGAATAGAGGAGTATCCTCAGGAGTGTGTTCCGGTTCTGATGCTGATTTATTAGGTTGCCAGGGAAGAACAGTTTGGAAATGAAGTTAAATTAAATCATAGACACGCGAGGAATGCTGACAATTCTGGGAGAAGCCCGAGGGACCGTCTCTTGCTTCAGCCAGGAGGAAACAGAGGTCCCAGGGGCCTGGCCGCCTGAGCTCAGGCGTCAGCCGGTATCAGAGCCGGAACAGGACAACTGTGCGGGAGATTGTTGGACTCCCTGCGTCCCAGTGGGAATTGGCAGCTCTGGCCAGTTAAATATGAGTAGGTGTTTAATTCAAGTAGAAGAGGAAATCGGAAAGATCTATCCATCAAACTGCGCAGCGGGGAGGAGCTCGCCACACAGCTGCATCTGCAAGGAGCATGTGGTCGCATGGCCTGTGTCCGAACTGTCTTTCCCGGACGACCCCACCTCCGAGGCCAGGGGTGCCTGGAGACCCATTCTATCAATGTCAGCCTTCCCAGCTGCATGGGCAGGTAAGGAATTCTCAGGGGTGAGAACCGCAGGGACGCTGAGGTTCCCAGAGCGCAGAATTCAGAACTAGCAGGTTTTTTCTGAGCTCGGCCCTAGGCTATGTGGATATCAGAAGTCAGGCAGAGGTGACCTCGCCTGGAGGTCATCACGGTGGTGAATTCCAGGCCGGGAAGAGTGGAAATACAAACATCAGATTTAAAAACTCACTAATTTGTTCCTCTTAGATTCACAACTGGAGGCTGGTGGAAGAACAGAAAATATCCACAAGAAAAAATAGAGTGATGACGGTGTTGCCACGGGGATGAGCCAGTCCTGAACCTGGCCTGTCTGCCACGCCCAGCACTGTCGCCAGGACACAGGTTCCAGCAGCTCGCTTTAAGGGAACACAAGACAACCTGCTGGTGTTGCTCAGGGAGGTGCCGGGCAATTCCTGGAGCTGGCATCCAGCTTCTCCACCGTCACCAGGTGGGGCCCTCCGGGACGTGGAGGGCCGTAAGGGTCTTGGCCCTTAATTCAGCTCTGTGTCCTGGCTGCTTCACGATGCCAGCCTTCTCAGAGCCCTCTTTGGAAACTAAATACATACTTTACTGAATCAACAGATTACTTAGCATCTTGTGGTATGAAAATGCAAACCCCAAACCAAAATCAAACCAAACAAAAAGCCCCCAAGAGATGCCTGTACTTGAAAAATGCATTTAGCTGTGTGCATCTGTGACAGGGCCCTCTCTGAGGTCTCAGGCTTTTATTTTTACATTGTAACTACAGGAAAATTATAAACATCGGATTTTATGAAGCCTTGGAAAAAAGATATATTAGCTTAGATATTCTAATTTATCAAATGTGTGGACACCATTATGTTGATAAATTTAAGATGTTTACAAACAGACAGATGGAGAGAGATTTTTTAAGGGAAAACCATTTAAAAACATTATTCCATCATATTGACCTGCTTCTAGAGACAGATGGGCCAAGCGTCTAGCTGGTACCCAACCTTTGATTCGATGTGGCTCTTAAAACCGGGGTAATTAACTCTCATATTGAGTTACCTCGTTAAGAGCAGAGTGCTGCACAGCGGAGAGGGCCAGCCGTGCCACAAAGGCTGAGAGGAAAGGCCAGGTGACGGGGGGCCCAGCTGCACCTGGTTCTCCTCTGCACCACACCACCCCAGAACAATTCCTCTTTTACAACTTTAAAAAGTAACTCAAAATTAAACACGGCTGTCCCAACTTTTAAGATGCAAAACCAGATTCACAACTGCGTCTGATTACTAAATATCCATGGGTCATTTTCAAATACGAACCCCAGTTCCTAACCGAGTATGTGGGCAGAATACCCTAGAGTTTACCTTGCACTGATATTACTTGTCTATAGTTCAGTTCTCTCATGCCTCCTCTCACTCAGACTTAAAATAATACCCATGGCTACTGTTTTAGGACTTTTTTTTTTTTTTTTTTGACAAGGCCTTGCTCTGTTGCCCAGCCTGGGGTGCAGCGGCACCATCACGGCTCACTGCAGCCTCAAACTGCTGGCCTTAAGCAATCCTCTCACCTCAGCCTCTCAGGCAGCTGGGACTGCAGGTGTGTGCAGCCGGGCTCAGCTAATATTTCTGTTTTTTAGAGATGGGATCTCACTTTGTTGCCCAGGCTGGTCTCAAACTCCTAGCCTCAAACCATCTTCCCATGTTGGCCTCTCAAAGTGGTGAAATTACAGGCGTGAGCCAACATACCCAGCCTGTTTTAGACCATATTTTTAAAATTTTCTATCATAATAAAGTTTCCTTAGGCATAGTTGACTATATTGCTGAAAAGAAAACAGCCATGGATTTCTATCTCCTAGATTTCCCCGTCCACATCAGCCTCAGGATGAACACCGGAGCTCATTCCCAAACAAAAGCAGGAGGTAAGATGGGGCTGAAGAGGCGGGGGGAACAAAGGCGCTGTGAGGGGAAAGGCAGAGCCTTTTAGGGGCTGGTCTAATCCAGGAGAACGGAGGACCGAGGCAGCGCCACGGGTTCCCATCAGAAGCTGCGGCCCTGTGGCAGCCTACAGGGATCACGCATCACTCTCCAGGCACCAGTGAGGTATCCGAGAACACTGCTTTCTTTAATCGGTACAATTGCATCAAGTCGTCACTATTATGTTCATCTTACAGATAAGACATTTGGATCGCATGCAGTGATTAAGCTTCCAAAGCTAAATAGTGACAGAAGTGAGATTCACATCCACCCATCTACCCCACACCCACGCACTATAACCTGCCCCAGGGACCCGTGACTTCTACGTGGAGGGTCCCTTTGACACAGGGCAGGCTGGAGGCAGGTCAAAGGCCCGCTCCCTGTCCCAGGGGAACGGTTGCTGGGTTGGCCTGACAATGGGTCTGGGGTAGGCCACCATGCCATGACTGTGGGGCAGGCACCAGGCTTGCAGCATCCATAGAGGTGTTGGTGCAAGAGGCCTAGCCACTGGGGCTCACGGTTTCTTGGCATCAGAACCTTTTTTGCAAACATCATTCTTTGAAATGCCAACGAATGAAATGGGAAGAGCAGGGTTGACAGCGGGGAGAAGGGGCTGAAGGACCGGGGCACCTGCTGTCACGCACCCCACCCCAGGTCATGTCTGCAAAACCCCAGTGTTCAGGGGACTCAGTGCAAATACCACTGCCCTGGGCAGCCGTGGAGTGCAGTTCGCATGTTTCAGCAGCTGGCTGGGAGGACTCAGCTTCCAAAACCAGAGGGGCCATAGCTGAGCCTGGTGTCTGTTTTCACCCTGGGTCAGCGTGAGATCTGCCCCGAGATCCCTGAAACAAGAGACACTGACAGCAGCCGTCACAGGGAAGCTGCAAACAGGGCTTCCTCCAGCTCAGCCTCGGCGAGGAGGAGCTGAGAAGGCGGGGTGCCCTCAGCCGGCAGCAGACTCTGGAAGGAAGGGTCCCCTTCCAGCAATATCCCTCCCCGTGTCATCCAGAAAAGCGAAAAGGAGCCCACTTCCCACTTGTGATCCAGATGCCTCAGCGGGCTCTGTCCTTCCCAGGCTCCGAGGGGCTGTGTGGATGGCGGCCGGGCTGGACCTGAGCCAGCCCCCTCCGGAGGCTACGTGCAGCCAGTGGCAGAGGAGCTCCTGCAGGCAGGGATGGCGGGAGCTGGTGGGAGGAAGTGAGTTGAGTTTCACCTGAGCATGTGTCTGCTGTCTGGTCATTCACGGAGTCCTGAGGCTGGGACCATGGGAGGGTCTGGGTCCCTGGGTTGAGCCAAGAATCCTCAACTCTGGAGCGTCAATCCCCACTGCTCCAGGATTGCTGGAAGTCACAGCATGGATCGCAGAGGCTGAGCAGCTGGCCTCAGCCTCCCCGACTGTGGCATCCAGCCTGGGCATCCACCTCAGCCAGCAGCTTGAGCCCTGGGATTTGGGCATTGAACCCCAGCTCCTTCTCCTTCCTGGAGGACACCTTGGCTTGATCCCTTTATCAGCACCTCTCTTACCTCCGGGAAAGCAACACCATGGTCTAGTCCTCGTCTTTAACAATTGCATGGGAAAGAACTACTTAACTGTATCTACCATAAAACGTTCTAGGAACTGACCCTCACAGAGAGGTTAGAAGCATGGAAGGGATCTGTCATTCCCATTCTTCAATGTACCGCGTTTGCTTGAAGAGTACATAATAAACATAAGGAGAATGATTATTTTGCCACCAAATTCTGCACACTCATTGGTGGAAGAAGCTTGGGGCCTGTGGGCTGTAGAGACCCTGGGGACAGCCTGCATCCCAAAGGTGAAGAAGGGGCCTCCGGAGGTGCCGGGGACAGGACCCACGGAACAGAGGCAGGTGTGGGGATCACACTGAGAGTCAGTGTGACCCACGCCGGCCACAGAAGTGCAGTTCTGCCGTGGTGACTTCAGCCAGAGAGGACAGTAAAGCGCATCTCCCACCTCTGTCTCCAGGGAGGATGAACCCTACCCAGGCTCAGGCCCGCAGCAAATGGATGGAAACACCACAGCTCGACCACAGCGCCCACATCTGAGCCTGCCCCACAGCTCGGGCCGTTTCCCTTGAAAGAGTTACTTTCTTCCACCTTCTTCAATTAAAAGAAAAAAGGAGTTATCTCCTTTTGATGCTGTCAGTTTTCTGGTGAAAAGGGAGAACTGCAGATACGGGTCTTTCTAGGTAAATAAAACACGGTATTGGTTGGAAAGCGAATTCTCACCGCGGGCTAAGTCAACACAGGTGTTCTTCCATGGGTGGCAGCGCAGGTGGCCGTTTGTTTTCTGTTCCCTTCACAATCGTCTCTTTCTCTCCATTTGGTTCACATCTGAGCCCACATCCCTACTGGCAGCCACGAGGAAATGTCACCTGGCACTTGTTACGTATTAAATGTCCTTATCAATAACGGCCTGCTGTGCCCCAGCTTATCCAAGCTGCAGGCACCTATAAAGCAATAAAAGGCGATTAGGAAGAGCTGCCCCTGCGGAGTTCCAGGGAAGGTTTCAGCTCGGTTAGGGGAACCGTTGCTCCAGATCAACAGCGTTGACTTCTAAAGGAGCAAATGTTCACATCAAAGTAGCCTGGGTCTTCAAGGGAACCAAACATTGGCCATAAAATGAGCACAGCCCGGTGAATGAGGCTTTGTTATCCTCACTCAGGTGTCAGCTCTAGGACCTTCCCTGAGACCACTCTTTTGAGAAAGAGACAGGCGGCCACACAGAATGGGTCATGGCACCACCCCCGGGTTTGAGGGGGAGAGGAAGTCCAGAGGCTGCCTCACCACGGAGACAAAGACCCCAGGGCGCAGCCCCCAGCCCGAAGGCCACATACCTGGCCATGGCCCAGCCTGGGATGTGGGTGCATGCTACACACATATGGGTGGGTATTCATGCGTGTGTGTGCATGTACATGGGCCTGGCCTGGGATGGGGATGTGTGCTGCACACATACCACATACGTGGGCATTTGTGTGTGTGTGTGTGTGTGCATGTGCATGGGCCTGGCCTGGGATGGGAGTGTTTGTGTGTGTGTGCGTGTACATGGTCTCGGCCTGTGACGTGGGCGTTTGTGTGTGTGTGTGCATGTTCATGGGCCTGGCCTGTGATGGGGGTGTGTGCTGCACACATATGTGTGTGTGTGTGTGTGTGCACATGTTCATGGGCCTGGCCTGGGATGGGGGTGTGTGCTGCACACATACCACATACGTGGGCATTTGTGTGTGTGTGCGCGTGTGCATGGGCCTGGCCTGGGATGGGGATGTGTGCTGCACACATACGTGTAGTTGTTCGTGTGTGTGTGTGTGTGTGCACATGTTCATGGGCCTGGCCTGTGATGGGGGTGTTTGTGTGTGTGTGTGTACATGGTCTCGGCCTGTGACGTGGGCATTTGTGTGTGTGTGTGCATGTACATGGGCCTGGCCTGTGATGGGGGTGTTTGTGTGTGTGTGTGTACATGGTCTCGGCCTGTGACGTGGGTGTGTGTGTGTGTGTGCATGTACATGGGCCTGGCCTGTGATGGGGGTGTTTGTGTGTGTGCGTGTACATGGTCTCGGCCTGTGACGTGGGTGTTTGTGTGTGTGCGTGTACATGGGCCTGGCCTGGGATGGGGGTGTGTGTGTGTGCGTGTACATGGTCTCGGCCTGTGACGTGGGTGTTTGTGTGTGTGCGTGTACATGGGCCTGGCCTGGGATGGGGGTGTTTGTGTGTGCGTGTACATGGTCTCGGCCTGTGACGTGGGTGTTTGTGTGTGTGTGCGTGTACATGGGCCTGGCCTGGGATGGGGGTGTGTGTGTGTGCGTGTACATGGTCTCGGCCTGTGACGTGGGTGTTTGTGTGTGTGCATGTACATGGGCCTGGCCTGGGATGGGGGGGTGTGTGTGTGTGTGTACATGGTCTCGGCCTGTGACGTGTGTGTGTGTGTGTGTGCATGTACATGGGCCTGGCCTGGGATGGGGGTGTTTGTGTGTGTGTGTACATGGTCTCGGCCTGTGACGTGTGTGTGTGTGTGTGTGTGCATGTACATGGGCCTGGCCTGGGATGGGGGTGTTTGTGTGTGCGTGTACATGGTCTCGGCCTGTGACGTGGGTGTTTGTGTGTGTGTGCATGTACATGGGCCTGGCCTGGGATGGGGGTGTTTGTGTGTGTGCGTGTACATGGTCTCGGCCTGTGACGTGGGTGTGTGTGTGTGTGTGCATGTACATGGGCCTGGCCTGGGATGGGGGTGTGTGCTGCACACATATGTGTGGGTGTTCATGTGTGTGTGTGCGTGTACATGGTCTCGGCCTGTGACGTGGGTGTTCATGTGTGTGTGTGCGTGTACATGGGCCCAGTCAATGATGCCGGTGTGTGCTGCACATATACGTGTGGGTATTCGTGTGTGTGCGCATGTACATGGGCTCAGTCAATGATGCCGGTGTGTGCTGCACACATACGTGTAGTTGTTCGTGTGTGTGTGTGTGCACGCATGTACATGGGCCTGGCCTGTGGTGTGGGTGTGTGCTGCACACATGCGTAGGCGTTCATGTTTGTGTGCATTTACATGGGCGTGGCTGCATGGGCCTGGACCAGTGGGCATGTGCATGTACACCTGGTGCTGCTGGGCCCGACCTCTGACCCCCAGCTCCAGTGCCTCCGGCTGTTTTCGCCAGCTTGTGTCCTGGGTGCCTAACCAAGGTTCCTCCCAAAGGCACCTGAACAGCCATGATCATTCCTCACTTCTCACAACACCTCCTCCCAGCCCTCCTGGGAACTGCGTGTGGAGGCCAGGATTGCCGGGCCACGGCGTCCTATGCGGGTCTTTTCAGAATCAGAGTACAGAGCATGGGAACAGCACCGTGTCCTGAGAAGTGCAGGTCCTGGGATCAGTTTCCCCACTGAGGAGGGAGGAGCACTGGGGGGCCCGTCCCTGAGGCTGCAGCACCGTCTAATGGTGGGAGAGCCACTCCTGCAAGGCCGTGACCTTCTGCACGGGGGACAGGAGGCACCTCGGCGGCCTCCCTGTCCATGTAGCCTGACCACTGGCTATGGGTTCAATTGTGTCCCCTAGAAACAGGTGTCCCGTTCCTCCCCTCAGCTCCCATGAACATGAACTTCCCTGGAACAGACTCTTTGCAGACGTACTGCAATTCGGATGAGGTCATCCTGGGTTAGGGCCAACCCTCATCCAATGGCTGGTGTCCTTGTAAGAAGAGGAGACACAGACACAGGGCAAGGTGAATAGAATCAACTCTACCCACAGGTTAAATCAGACCTGAGGGACAAGCTAAAAGGTGGCATCAAACACAAAACACTTTTAGTCATTTTCTGAAGGGAGGTGATTTTCCTGTCAAGCCCTGGAAACGAATTTATTCCCATCATCCATCTGGGCCATAGGAGGTGTGCAGCTTTTCCTAAGATCAATTCGCCTCAGGCTGCTCGCATGAGGCTCAAGCAAACGTTTCTTTTTAAATTAGGCTGATCAGTGATGCCAACAAATAGGTCCTCAACAGCTCTCACCTCTGACCCTGCAGGATCAAGCGATGCGTTTCACAGTGAGGAACATGCCGGTGGGCATCTTCAAATATTTGCCGCTTAAAAAGTTGGTGTTACTTTAGAGCAAGGCTCATAGCAATGTGGCTCCAAAGCTCACATGAGAATGGTTAAGGGCAAGTGATGCAGGGGGAAAGGCCGGGCCCTCGCTCCCCAAATCCTGCCTAGCCTGTTTCATAAACACCTGCATCTAGCCAGCAGCCTCATCTCTCCTGACTTTCCAGTCTGGGCTCCCATGCTGGTCAGATCGTGGCTTCTGCCTCCTTCTTTCGAAGATGACAGAAAGGGGATCAGGCAGCCTTGCATTTTCTGACCAAAGCATTCATTACAAGCCAGCTTTGTAAAATAACAATTCGTCTGCATGGTGTTTTTCTAAATCACACAGTCCTGTGTATCCTGGGGTGCCACGTGCCCGCCAGCCTGAGGGGACACAGCGGGGACACAGAAGCTCTGCCGCCCCCGGGGACCCACACACCAGCCCTGTGACCAGGACATCCAGAGCCCAGCCTGGACTCACCAAGACGCCTTGGAAAGATTCCCCCGGGCTCCTGCTGTCGGCGATTGACCCCACGCCCTTCCATGCTTTTCTCGCCTGCTTCTCCACTGGCATCACTTCAGGGTCTCTCTGGCCACTCAGAGAGGAGGCACCTGCTCCTCCGGAGGCGTGGTTGGCTCTGGCATGGTGGAGAGAAGATGATTTGAGGTTGGGTGTAACCGAGCTTGCAGGGAGTTGTGGAGACCTCTGTACCCATCCACTCATCCCAGGCCTCTTTCTGCATCCCAAAGGAGGGTCCCAGCCC
This sequence comes from Macaca fascicularis, assembly GCF_037993035.2. Taxonomy (NCBI): domain Eukaryota; kingdom Metazoa; phylum Chordata; class Mammalia; order Primates; family Cercopithecidae; genus Macaca; species Macaca fascicularis. The sequence goes on from NC_088378.1 coordinate 2,663,013, forward strand.
GGGCACAGACAAGGAGGAGGGTCCCAGCCTGGACACAGACTCAGAGGAGGGTCCCAGGCCCGATACGGACCCAGAGGAGGGTCTCAAGCCAGACACGGACCCAGAGGAGGGTCCCAGCCAGGGCACAGACAAGGAGAAGGGTCCCAGGCCAGGCACAGACCAGAGGACCGTCTCAGCCCGGCCGTGGACAGGAGGACAGGGCCCAGCGTGAGCCGAGGGTGCCCCCTGGTGGCAGTGGTGATGCCGTCCAAAGCAGGCCCTGCCACGTGAGCACTTTTTATTATTATTATTATTATTATTATTATTATTATTATTATAATACTTTAAGTTCTAGGGTACATGTGCATAACGTGCAGGTTGGTTACATATGTATACTTGTGCCATGTTGGTGTGCTGCACCCGTGAGCACTTTTTAATTCAGGAACAAGCGCATGAGACAGAGAGGCCTGCCCAGCCTCGGGCTAATCTTCTCATGAATTCTTAATGAGGCCCCTCTCCTGCCGTCTGTCAGCTCCTGGGCACTACAGCACAAAGCTTATGGGTTCATGTTATTGCAACAATAAAAAGAAACAGCATTGTATGTTACCAATAAAGTAACTCTAAGACACTGTTCACACTTGGGTTCATTGTTCATGTCCTCGTTGCACTGAAACTTATTCATCGTAGAAACATTGCGTACAGTCGGATGTGACATTATATTGAGGGTTCAGACCTATAAGCAACATACTGTGATTTTATGTTGTAGGGACGCTGCGTCAGCTACAGCATGACATGTAAACGAGACGTGGATGACCTGCTGGTGAGCGTGTGTGTCTTGTGTTTTGTGTGCACGCACCACACCAGGCCCACGTGGGATTTCTCCCTGGGGCTGGAAAGCCCCATGCATGGGTGTTCAGCATCTGTCAGGGTGGAAGGGGCTTTTCCACCCCAGAGCTCTTTCCTACTTTTAGTAGGTGATAGAATCAATTAGCTGCAGGAAGATGGAAGCATCTTCCTGTCTTTAAAAAAAAAAACAAAGACTGGCCTTTAAAATGTAAACAAGAAGCTCAACTAGATACATTGTTTTAATTTAAATACCAAAGCAAGCACTTGAAGAGCCTAGCAGAGCACTGACCTGAGCCTTCCGTTCCCTTTTTTTTTTATTTATTTTTTATTTTTTGAGATGGAGCCTCCCTCTGTCACCCAGGCTGGAGTGCCAATGGCGCAATCTTGGCTCACTGCAACCTCCACCTCCTGGGCTCAAGCGATTCTCCTGCCTCAGCCTCCCGAATAGCTGAGATTACAGGCGCCCACCAGCACGCCCTACTAATTTTTGTATTTTTAGTAGAGATGGGGTTTCATCATGTTGGCCAGGCTGGTCTCAAACTCCTGACCTCAGATGATCCAGCCACCTCGGCCTCCCAAAGTGCTGGGATTACAGGTGTGAGCCACCACGCCCAGCTCCATTTGCTTTTATTCCCTCAAGGAAAACTCTTGGGTTTCCGTCACCTGGGCTCTGCTCCAGGTGCAGGACACGGGGAGGAAAAGACGTGGCTGCTTCCCACCGTGGTGTGGGGAGCAGGGCGGGGTGCAGGGTTGAGCAGTACACACAGAAGGAGGCAGGCCATGCTGGAATTTGCACAGGTGGGCACTCGAAAGGAGTGTGGGCAGTGACCAGGATGGGACAGAAGGGGCCACAGGAGGTAAGACCTTCAGGACAGCAGAAAGAGCAACGCTGGGCGAGGCAGGATGAATCCTGGGGTGGTCGGAAGGCTGAGAAGCACAGCTACAGAAGGCAGGCGGCAGGGTAAGCTGTGTGGTCTCACATCTGTTTGGCTGTGCATTCGTCGGTCCTGGAAGCAAGATCACACTTGGCCAGGTGGCCTCACTCCTATGCCCGTTACTGCTGTTACCTTCTCCTGTGTTTTGGTCCTGACCTAGGTATTGCAATTAGCATGTAAGCAAGGAGAGGACCAAAATAAGGAGGCCGGGGTGGGGGTGGGGGCGGGATACTTACAGTCTGTATCTCTCAGGGGAATTTCCTGAGGCCTCCTTTCTGCTTGGTTTCCCCAAAAGAGCTTCCTGGATAGACCCGTCCTCATAAGGGCCTTCAGCTCCTTCTAAGCAGAGAAACAGGCCACCTCTGCCTTCCCCTGGCATGGATTCTCTGATTTTCGGATTCTCTGTGAGTCTGTTGATGTCCCAGAAAGCGAGGCCAGAAGTGACCTTCTTCTTGGGAAATTCTCCCTCCTAAAGCCTCTACTGACTTGAACACACGGCCAGGTTTGCACAACACCGTGAGTAAGACTTGCCAAAGGAGGTTGTACATTCCTGCCTCCAGGAAAGACCCTGCTATCCCAAAGAAAGGAGTATTTCACTGCATTACAGTTTAAACTCTTGAATAATTACTGTATTTTCCAATTCTCATTTGAAATTCAAAGAGAGAGGGTAGAAGGAACAAATTCATGGCTTCCGGGCGCCTCCTCCATCTCCAGCGTCACAGCCTCTCCTCTTTGCTAAACTTTTCGTTTAAACGCAACACTCTTTCCTCATTTTGTCATGGCATTTGTCAGAACCTTGAAAAAAATTAAAATGCAGTTGCAGAACACTGAGAGATTCAAGGAGAGCTAGGGAATCTGCAAATAATTTTTAAGATGAAAAATGAAAATAATAATGCTTTGAGTGTCAGTGGAATTTGACGGTAAGTACAGTTTTACTAAGGCCAGGTTTTCACCTAGAGGCTTCAACTAAGAACATAATTTTAAGATGCCCAGCGCTGGGTTTTTTTGGACTGCCTAATAGTAAAAGGTATTAGCGATATCAGAGAGCTGTTTGCAATTTCTTGGGGCCGTATTTGCATTGATCATCTCTGATGTTACTCACTGTGTTTGCAGATGGAAGACATGAGGTTAAAAGATGTCCAGATCCATTTTAGAGATGATCGAAGTGAAGCAGTGAGATCATCTATCATCTGACAGGAATTGGGCCAAAACCAGATATCCCCCATCCAGCCAAGCTGCAGAGCCTTCCAGCACAAATGCATCCAACCACAGCTCACCTGGGACTGTGGCCAGGAGCCAGTTAGCCGGGATGGGAGAGCAAGTATGACAAAGTGCAGAGGCTCTCAGCCCTGGCAGGATATTCAGAACAACCTGGGGAGCTTTAAAGTCCTGATGGCCAGGCCACACCCCAGGCTGAGTGAATCAGAAGCCCCGTGGGACCGTGCAGTCGCGTTTTTAAAGTTTCCAGGTGATTCTCAGGTGCAGCCAGGACTGGAACCCACCAGTGTCAGGAGAGCCCTGAGGTCTGGCCCTGCCACCAATGGGCAAGGCGGCCCGGGGAGCGGTTTCCTCTGTGGGCAGTGCGTGAGCCTCAGACCTGCTTGGCCTGACTTCCTTTCCTCTACAGGATAAGAATATCAGACACGGGCACTTCTGTGCACATTTTCTTTGAGAGCCCGACTTCCAAAGTTGATCAGTGTGAATGTTTTGTGAGTAGGGCTCAGGAAACAGCCTTCTTGTGATTTTTTTTTTCTTTCTCCATGAAACTGGAGTAATACTTTCTTCTTAAAATAATATTTATGGAGCAGTGCTTCAATATATTTTAAACATTGAAATAGATTTACTTGATTTTTTTCTAAATATGAAAGATATATGGGTGTTTTGTAATAAATATAATCAATATTGAACGTGTAAAATAAAAGATAAAAATAACCCAAAGTTCCTCTATCCAAGGGTAGTAGAAGTGATACATATCCACCACTCAAAATTGTCCTTCCAAAATTTTTATTACATATGATTCTACCAAAATAAAATGATGGTGTGCTTTTATTTGTGAGCAGTTTTTCTCTCCTATTGATATGCATGCAGTCAGATTTATTTCTCTCTTAATGGCTGCACCTAAGTGACAGGAAACAGTAGCGCACCACACAGCCAGCTCTCTAGGTCCTAATAAACGTTTTCCAAATGAGTGACTGAACGAGACCCAGGAAGGGAGGAGGAAATGTGGCCAGATATGGCTCAGGCGATGCTGTTAGAAATGCTTGTTCCCCGGTGCCATAAAGAAATAGCACTTGAACATAAATTTAATCTCCTCAGCAAGGCCATTTGTATTTTCTGCAGAAAGGGTACACTCGCCAGCAGCTTTGCCCTGAGAGTACACTGAACAAAGGGGACAGGGTCATTTATTACCTGACATGTCCACCCTCCTGCTGCGTCCAGTTTCCATTGGCTGGAACAGGACCTCACATTCTGTGTTTGTCCCTACTGGCTAGCAACTTAGAACTTTTTAACAGAGGCAAAGGCAGAGGAGAACAAAGGAAGGAGGAAGTAACTTGTGGAATGCTGAGAAAGGTAAAAACACCTCCGAATAAGGAAGAGGAACAGGCTATGACCTAATGCCCCCTCGGACCAGCATAAGCATGCCAGGGTGGATATTTAGGCTACATTGTGGGAGCTAAGAACGTAAAGTACATTGATTTATTACGGCTAGCAGATATTTAAGAATGTTAGCACAGGTCTTTGAATCCATTTTGCTTCTAAGAGAAGTTACTATTTATTTCTAATTAGACGGGGAGGAGATTCTCTTTGAAAAGGAACCTCTACTTTACTTTTTACAGCACCATTGGTTTTAGCTGCTCCTAATTCCAGCAGTGACTCTATGGGGACTTGGAGCCCCAGCCCTGGTAGGTCAGGTGGGGTCAGCGTGGAGACGTGCCCTGTGCTGCCATCAGTCGCACTGACCCTGGGAAACCAGAATGCAAAGGTGGCAGCTCCGGGTCACATGCCAAGATTACGTTATACAAACAAAAATACTTTTATTATATAAATAATGAGTTCCAAAAATGCTGCTGTCATCACCCACACCTAGCCTCATTTCCAGCACTAGTTCCAATCAGAGCCATCAACTTTTCAAAGGAAGAAAAGCTTGACTGACGTTTTTCATCCTGGGAAAGGGGGGTGGCTCTTGATGGCTCTCAAAGAGTGTCTTTTAATAATGTGCACATTTAGAAACACACTTTAAATAGCAAATAATAAGCAATAAAGCATTTTTGATAGTATGTGAGGCGCCCACTTGAGAACCGCTCATTCTCTGTTCTTCTCATCTCCCTCCCTCTCTCCATCTCAATCTCCCCTCCCCATCCGTCTCCCTCACCCTCTCCCCATCCCTCTCCCCCTCCATCTCCCTCTCCCTCTCCCCATCCCTCGCCCCTTCCATCTCCCTCTCCCTCTCCCCATCCCTCACCCCTTCCATCTCCCTCTCCCCATTCCTCTCCCCCTCCATCTCCCTCTCCCTCTCCCCATCCCTCTCCCTTTCCATCTCCCTCTCCCTCTCCCCATCCCTCTCCCCCTTCATCTCTCTCTCCCTCTCCCCCTCCATCTCCCTCTCCCCATCCCTCTCCCCCTCCATCTCCCTCTCCCCATTCCTCTCCCCCTCCATCTCCCTCTCCCCCTCCCCCTCCCTCTCCACCTCCCTCTCCCTCTCTCTCTCCCCCTCCCTGTCTCTCTCCATCTCCCTCTGTCTCTGTCTCATACACACTGCATATCTATTGATAGATGAGATAGATAGAGAGAGAGAGAGAGAGAGAGATAGATAGATAGATAGATGGATAATCTTCTGAACCTCCTCTGCTTCAGCCATTTTTGTGGGAGGAATATTATGCTAAAAGTTCTAAAATGGCAGACTTGGTTTCTCATTGGAAATGTATAACATTTTCTTGAATGATTCTGGGAACACAGGTGTTATCATGGGGGTGGACATGCATTTCCTGTAAGCTATTAGGTAGAAATGTACCAGTGGCAGTCACCTACAGTTAGATACTAATGTGGTAAATGTGTTTCCTTTTAAAAACTGAGTCGGTTTTCCACACTTCACACCATTCTGGCTTCTTAGGAGTAGAAATGAGGCTCCCAAAGCCTCTAAGAAAATCCCTTAGGTCTCAAGGCAGAGCCGTGACCAACAGTGGCATGATCCCCGCATTCGCTCTAAGCCTTGGGTGGGCAAGCATGGACTCTGGCTCCAGCCAAGGTGCGGCACAGCCCGCCTGCAGGGCAGTTCTCCAGCCATGCCCTGCCACACGGATGCACCTGCTTTGACCAGGAACCGCCTAGATCTGGGCAGAGATCCTGGTTTTGGAGGAATCCAAGCAGAAGTTCCTAGTGAGGTCTTTATAACCCACGGGTCTGAAGCGTAGCTAGGCTGTGAAGCGGTGAAACTAGGTGCGAAGCTCTGTTTCTATTCCTAAACAATGGGGACTAGCCGGACCTGGTGACCCCAGGCAGCTCCAGACTTCGGCAGTGCCTTCCAGATCACAAGGGGCTCCTCTCAGTCATCACCTGGACAGCAGATTCGTGTGCAATGGCCCTGCCTTGATTGAAAAAGAGAGAGGGGGATGTGTGCGTGTGTGTGTGTGTGTGTGTGTGTGTGTGTGTACCATTCACTCCTATTTTTGAAAAAGAATGGAAAAGCAAACCAAGACAATTTTTATTTTGTCAGAGGGAAGGAAGTGGGTGCAGGTGATGAGGACAGAAGTCAGGCTTCTCTCAGAGTTCCCTGCTTCATGGCTTTGATTTGGGAAACATACATATTTAAATTCAAAATGAAATGAGAAAGAAAATAGGCACCAAAATGGAAAACAAACAAAATTGATTATGTTTCAAACTCTGACTGCCGGTAACTTTAGTTTTTTTTTTTAACATCTTAACAACTTTACTGAGGAAGTATCATTGGCATACAATTAACAGCATATCCACAGTGCAGCTTGATGCCCTCTGGTGTTTGGACACCCATGAGCCCATCGGTTAGGACGGGCAGCGTCGCCCTCTCCATGGCCATGGTGTCTCCCCCAGCAGCCCCTTCCTCCCCAGGCCCCTCATTGCAGGACTGCGGCTGCTCTGCCTCCTGCCACTATAGATGACTCTGCCTTTTCCAGAGTTTTATGCTCACGGAATCACACAGCAAATTCCCTAGAGTGGTCCAGCTCCTTTTGCTCTGTCATGATTCTGGAACTGCCTGTGCTGCTTTATGGATCAACAGTGCCTTCCTTTTCATCGCTGAGTAGTATTCCATTTTGTCAATATACCAGAATTTGCTTACTACCTACGACCTTATTGATGGCAATTTGAGTTGTTTCTAGTTTTTAGCTATTACAGATAAACCTACTGTGAATATCTGTGTGCAGATGTTGTAGTTTATTTTCTCTTGGGTACACACCCAGGGGTGAGACAGCTAAATCACATGGTGGGTGTGTTTATCTTTTAAAAACCCCCACACCATTTTCCACAGCTGCATCATTTTGCTTTCTCACCTGCAGTGCATGAGAACCACAGTTTTTCCACATTCTCACCAACACCTGGCATGGCCGTTCTTTATCATTTATCCATGTTAAAGTGTATATTGAGGTCTCATTGTGGTTTAAATTTGCATTTTCTCAATCTCTAGTAATGTTGAACATCTTTTCAGGTCCTTATTTGCCATCTACCTATCTTCTATGGGGAAATGTCTGTTCAAATATTTTGCCCATTTTTTAAAAATCAAGTTGTCTGTTTTCTTATTGAGTTTTTAGAGTTCTTGATGTTCTCTGGATGTAAATCCATCATTATCAAATATGTAATTTGCAATTATTTTCTCTCAATTTGTGGCTTATCTTTTCATTCTCCTAACATCATCTTTTAAAGAGCAGAAGTTTTTAATTTACGTAATTTATGTTTACAGTATGGGTTTTGTATGGGGGTTGGGTTTTGTTTTGTTTGAGATCATGCTTTTGGTGTCATATTTAGGAAGGCTTTTCTTAATCCAATGTCATAATGATTTTGCCTATGCTTTTCTCTAGGAGTTTTCATAGTTTTAGTTTTACATTTAGTTTTATGATCCATTTTAAGTTTTATAAAAATATAGTGCATGGTATGGACAGCAGTTTTGTTTGCTTGTTAGTTTGGAGCACATAGGTATACAACAGTTTCAGCATCATTGGTTGAAAAGATAATCCTTTTCCACCGAATTGTCTCTAAACACTTTCTGAAAGTCCAATGTCCACATATGTGTGGATCCACTTCCAGACACTCTAATCTGTCTTGTTGATTGGTCTACCTTTATGCCAATGATACACTGTGGTATATAATATGTTGTACACCACAGGCTTATAATACATCTTATTTATTATGGTAATCTAAATATTATCATGCATTTATAATAAATCTTGAAATTAGGTAGCATTGGTCTTACAATAATGTCATTATTTTTCAAAAGGCAATTTCAATCAGAACCCCTGAAGGTATTTATTTTTTGGTGGCAACCGACAAGCTGATCCTGAAATTTATCTGGAAATGAAAAGGTTCTTGAACAGCAGAACATCATCTAGTTCTTCATCCTGTGCTACCAACTCTTCGGTAGGTCTGTGATTATTTGAAAAATAAACGTAGTTTTTAAAAAATTAATTAATTATATTTCCCAAAAAGTTGAGATCCCTGAGTTCAGCTCTCTTTCATTCTAGAAAACAGCCCTTCAACCTTCTCGTTCAGAAATAGAAAAGCGAACTTCACTCCTCATGTATCCTCATCATGGGTCTCTTTAGTCTTCATGGTTTCACCTTCTCTGTTCAGCTGTGACCTGCATACTGATTTTAAACAGGATTAAAACATCATTTCGTTTTCTTACCTCTCTAAAATTCTGATGTCCTCGAGAGTTTCCCACAGTTGTTAGTGATTCTCCATTTCTAAATATGGGATCGCCTCTCCCACAGTCCTCTCAGGCTGTGATTGTGCACACACATTAAAGTAATTACGGGACACTGAGAGGACAGCAGTGACTGCGTTTGCTTGTGCTGATGTGCTTCCTCAGGGTAGCTGTGAAATTACACGCAATTAGTTGAAGATTCTCCTCCTGAACAAAAAAATAACGCCATCCACTTACGAGGTAGTATTGTCCTCCCTGAAAATCCAGGCCCTTAGAATGAGCAGCGTATGAAGACGTGTTGTTTCCTTCCACCCACACGTGAAGGGGAAAAGGTCCTCGTTACCAGCCAGTGTGTGCCAAACACATCCCTGATGTGAACTGCACACCAATGCCCCTGTTAAAAGAAAAACTTTAGCAGAATTAAGTTTAACAGAGTTTAATTGAGCAACGAACCATTCACGAATCAGGCAGCCTCCCCAGCCAGAATAGGTTCAGAGAGACTCCAGTACAGCCACGTGGTGGAAGAATATTTAGGACAGAAAAAGGAAAGAGATGCACAGAAGACGGAAGTGAGGTGCAGAAACAGCCGATTGGTTACATCTCGGCGTTTGTGGTATTTGAACATGGCTTGAACAGTTGACCGCTTTTGGCCAAAACTCGGTGACTGATGCAAGAGTAGGCTACGGTCTGTTTACACCTCTACTCGTCATAGTTCTCCGTGTACACAGAACCTGTAGGTTGAATTTAAAATATGTAGGTAGTGTAGCTGTAGGCTACACTTGATTTAAGAGATCGCAAAAGCTTCCCAAACGCTCAGCTCTCAAATGTGCCCGTTCTGCCAGCTGCTCAAAGATGCCTTCCACCTCTGCATGCAAAATGTTCTGTGTGTTGGATAATCAATAGTGCAAGCAAGAACCCTGCTGCACCAGTAAACTGGTGTTTGTTAGCTGGGAGACCAAAGCCATTTAATAGTAATAACGATAATTAAACATTCAGATTGGTGTCTGACAGGAGCGTCCTGAGGTGAGGACAGATGCAGCTGAGACAAGGAGCAAGAGGATTGGCAGGAGGAAGCACCGGAGCACGGGGTGCTCACATCCACCGAGGGCTGCCCCTGCCAGGCACCATCCTGGGTCCGCTGCGGTGCTCACACCTGCCTAGGGCCGACCCTGCCAGGCACCGTCCTGGGTCCGCTGCGGTGCTAACACGCTTGATCTTCTCAGCGTTTCTAGAAGTGGATGCTTTTGCACATTCATCTCACAGGTGAGGAACGTGCAGCCTGGGGAGTTTCCAAAGTCAGGGAAAAATATGTCACTGTTGGAGCCCGAATTTGAACCCTGGTCTCCCTGAGTCCACACCTGAAGGAAAGAAAGGAGCAGTTTAAAAAGAGGCAGAAAGATGGTGCCAAGGGAGGCACGAAAGCAAAGGGAAGGGGCTGGGTGTGGCCCCCGGCAGCTTCTGCAGACCGCATGTCACTGCGTGGTGGCTGGGACCGCTGGACGTGACATGTGGAGACCTCGCGCCCTTTGTCCTGGAGGTGAGATGTGGGGACCTCGCGCCCTTTGTCCTGGAGGTGAGATGTGGAGACCTCGCGCCCTTTGTCCTGGAGGTGAGATGTGGGGACCTCACGCCGTTCCTAGAGGTGAGAGGTGGGAACCTCGCGCCCTTTGTCCTGGAGGTGAGATGTGGGGACCTCACGCCGTTCCTAGAGGTGAGATGTGGGGACCTCGCGCCCTTTGTCCTGGAGGTGAGATGTGGGGACCTCGCGCCCTTTGTCCTGGAGGTGAGATGTGGGGACCTCGCGCCCTTTGCCCTGGAGGTGAGATGTGGGGACCTCGCGCCCTTTGCCCTGGAGGTGAGATGTGGGGACCTCGCGCCCTTTGCCCTGGAGGTGAGATGTGGGGACCTCGCGCCCTTTGTCCTGGAGGTGAGATGTGGGGACCTCGCGCCCTTTGCCCTGGAGGTGAGATGTGGGGACCTCGCGCCCTTTGTCCTGGAGGTGAGATGTGGAGACCTCGCGCCCTTTGTCCTGGAGGTGAGATGTGGGGACCTCACGCCGTTCCTAGAGGTGAGAGGTGGGGACCTCGCGCCCTTTGTCCTGGAGGTGAGATGTGGGGACCTCGCGCCCTTTGTCCTGGAGGTGAGATGTGGGGACCTCGCGCCCTTTGCCCTGGAGGTGAGATGTGGGGACCTCGCGCCCTTTGCCCTGGAGGTGAGATGTGGGGACCTCGCGCCCTTTGCCCTGGAGGTGAGATGTGGGGACCTCGCGCCCTTTGTCCTGGAGGTGAGATGTGGGGACCTCACGCCGTTCCTAGAGGTGAGAGGTGGGGACCTCGCGCCCTTTGTCCTGGAGGTGAGAGGTGGGGACCTCGCGCCCTTTGTCCTGGAGGTGAGATGTGGGGACCTCGCGCCCTTTGTCCTGGAGGTGAGATGTGGGGACCTCGCGCCCTTTGTCCTGGAGGTGAGATGTGGGGACCTCGCGCCCTTTGTCCTGGAGGTGAGATGTGGGGACCTCGCGCCCTTTGCCCTGGAGGTGAGATGTGGGGACCTCGCGCCCTTTGTCCTGGAGGTGAGATGTGGGGACCTCGCGCAGTTTGTCACTTGCTCCAAGCGCTCGAGATTTCCCTGTAATTCTCATAAGGAAAGAGGGCGCCTTTTGCTGCGTCTTGGGGAGGATTTGCCGCAGCTGCCTCTTTCTGGAGCCCTGGGTCAGGCTGAAGATCCCCGCGTCCCCCCGCGTGGACACCAGGGGGCGCCCCACCCACACCAAGGAGGCGCAGGCTCCCACGGCCGGAACAGGGAGGAAGAGTCCAACCCACCCACGCGGCTCACACTCAGTGTCCACTGGAAGCAAAGCGTTCAGAGTTTCCGTGTGCTGTGACTGTGGGGAGCCAGGCTGTGCGGGGACCGAGTCCGTGAGTGCGGAGTTCAGCAGTGACCGGGCTGACAGTGACGCTGCTGTCTGTCCAACACCCAGGGCAGGAGGGTCCTTCCAGAAGCTGCTGCAGTCCGCAGAGCACGGTGGCCCCGAGGGCGCCCCGGGGTCCAGTGCAGGGCGGCACGAGGCCGGGTCAGCTCCAGAGAGATGCGGGCGGCACTGCCCACGGGGCCCCACTGCCACCCTCAAGGCAAAAGTTCCTGTGTTTGTCTCTTTGCAGACACCGGGGCTTTTTATTAAAACGCAACATCCCAAATCAAGCGGTAAAGATAGAATCTGAATCCTATCTCTGACATCAATTGTCTTTTTTTTCTTTCGTGTTTTTTTGTTTTTGTTTTGTTTTGTTTTGTTTTTTTAATACGGAGTCTCGCTCTCTCACCCAGGCTGGAGTGCAATGGCGTGATCTTGGCTCACTGCAACCTCCGCCTCCCAGGTTCAAGCGATTCTCCTGCCTCAGCCTCCCGAGTAGTTGGGACTACAGGTGCCCCCCACCACATCCGGCTAATTTTTGGTATTTTTAGTAGAGATGGGGTTTCACCATGTTGGCCAGGCTGGTCTTGAACTCCTGACCTCAGGTGATCCGCCTGCCTCGGTCTCCCAAAGTGCTGGGATTAGAGATGACATCAATTTTCAATGAACTGGGTTGGAATATTTTTTAAGACATCGCAGGCTGTTCTCTAGGCAAGGGTACAGGGAAACTGTATTCTTAATCCGCGCCGGTTGTAATTACAGTGGTCTAACAATTGCTCTAGGAAAACTACCCAGCCACAGATGGCAAAAGCTACAGAAATACCATGTCCTTTACCTGTTAAATCCACACAGAGGCTCTCAGCTAAGAAAAAATCCTAAGTATGGAACATCATTACACACAAAATATGTTCATAAAAATCCCATTTCTAATAAAAATCATTCAAAAACTCTTTGAAAACCTTAAAGTAGGGGTAATGCAACTCTATTGAGTACCTCCACTCAATAGAATATGGTCCAGGCCTTAAGATCTGTAGTCACCATTGTATATAACATACAAAATATCCTTTATTGCATTTGTGACTATGTAAAATATAGGCATAAGAAAACAAAACTAGAAGAAACTGAGCCAAAATATTAGTGTATTTGTGTTCCAATAATGAGATTCTAGCTCTTCTTTTCTGGGCTTTTGAAATGGTATGTGATATGGATTTATTTTAATTGACAATTGGAAAATAAATAAAATGTATTTATTTTTAAAAATATATTTTAAATTGTATTATTATGAGAATATTGAATGTTGCTCAATAGAAAGCCAAGATCTACCGTGACTAAGTCTACACCTCCAAGAATGCCTGAGCCAGAGTGCTCCCCAGAAATGACAGCTTACAGGCCTGGCACTAAAATAATGGTAGCCAAGGCTGGGGAGAGCCTGTGGTCCTGCTTTGCAGCCCAGAGGAGGGAGGCGGCATCAGGGTCGGCAGCCAGCAGAGGACTCCTGGACAAGCTACTTCCCTCCACTCTGTATCAGTTTATCTGCCTATAAAAGGGGTGTGAAAATATGCCACACCTTGCAAGCTTTTTGTTAAGATTCAAATGAAATAATTCATATTGGGCCAGGTGCAGTGGGTCATGCCTATAATCCCAACATTTTGGGAGGCTGAGGTGGGTAGATCACGAGGTCAGCAATTTCAGACCAGCGTGACCAACATGGTGGAACCCCATCTCCACTAAAAGATACAAAGAAATTAGCCAGGCGTGGTGGTGCATGCCTGTAATCCCAGTTACTCCAGTGGCTGAGGAAGGAGAATCGCTGGAACCCAGGAGGCGGAGGTTGTAGTGAGCTGAGATCACACCATTGCACTTCAGCCTGGGCAACAGGGCGTGACTCCATCTCAAAATAAATAAATAAATAAATAAATAAATAAATAAATAAATAAATAATAAATAAAATAAAAAGAAAGAATTCATATTAAAACTCTTGTATAAAAGATGATTACAAAAAAAAAATCCATAGCAATAGATGTGCATCAGGTTTCCCCTTCCGGGTGACACAATACTAATTCATTCATTCACAAAAAACGTCTTGGTCTCATCTAACATGCAAAGCATCCGTCAACGTGCTTGGCACTGAGGACCTGAAGATGTCTTGGTCTCTTCTAACATGAAAAGCATCCGTCAACGTGCTCGGCACTGAGGACCTGAAGACGGAGAAGACGTGATTTCTTCCCTTGACCATTTTACAAAATCCATATGGAAAAGCCAAGAAGACCTTCAACAACTAAGTCTAATGCCGTGCTTCTCTTGTTGGGGATATGCTCTACATGTTTGCATTAGCGGAAGTAACCTCGGAGTAACTTTATGTCACCCCATACTGCGGTAATTTTTTGATTTTTAAATTAGTGTGGATTTTTGTTACTTCCTGGATTGTTCTATAATAACCCTTGTTCTCTGGGAAAATAAGCACTTTCCATTTTAAAGAGGAAAACAATTTTGAAATTTTGTTTACGTGATTTAAGTGGCAAATAAGAAACACAAATGAATTTCCATATTTCCAGATAACCTCAAGTAAAGGTGAAATGCTTGAGCGTCATTCCTCCTCCAGTGTGGTTAGTCTGTGGATATCATTTGCCTCTGTCTGCCTTGACTAGATGCTCCCAGGGGTCCCACCCTTTCTCCAGTGTCCGAAGGGCTTTTTCTCCTGGTCTTCATTCATTTTGGCATATTAAGAAATTGGGTTTCATGTTCCACCTAAAACCACAGGTGAGGTAGCTCTCTCGCGTTGCAAAGCCGCACACACTGGGGCTCTCCTCGGGAGCCCGGGTGGCTTCGGGTTTGAATTGCACTCCGGGCTTCTCTCCAGAGTAAAGATGACTTCATGGTGGCAGGAGGGACTTCACAGTCATTTGGAAAATTCTACCAAGAAAATTGTTTTATTCATCCCGCAAACCTTGTTATTCCATTTTTAAGTGCATTATCCTCTTCTGAAACCTCACAGTTGCCCACAATAATCCACACAAAAAACCTCGTGTGTGTGCTTGATCATTGGGCAGTTATGCCAGTTCTATCAGTGATAAGTAGAGGCGTGTGTTCACACTTTAGAACGCTTTGCTCTCTGTGTACCTGATGACGAAAACAGAAAAGCAAGGAGCATGTTTCTGTCATTTATTATAGCAGAAGAAAAGCATTCAGCCAACATTTGCTATCTTTCCACTTCCGGATAACAGCCCTTCTAAGGGATGTGAGGTGATCCCTCATAGTGGTTTTGATTTGCAATTCCCTGATGGTCAGTGATGTTGAACACCTCTTCCTATACCTGTTGGACATTTTTATGTCTTCTTGGGAGAAAATGGCTGTTCAGATCTTTTGCCCATTTTTTAATGGGGTTTTCTACTATTGAGTTGCATGAAGGTTTTATACATTTTGGATATTAACCCTTGATATGGTTTGGCTCTGTGTGCCACCCAAATCTCATGTTAAATTGTAATCCCCAAAGTTGGAGGTGAATAGATCATGGGGGCAGAGTTCCCATGAATGGGTAGCATCATCCCTCAGTGTGGTTCTGGTGATGGTGAGTGAGTGAGTTTTCATGAGCTCTGGTTGTTTGAAAGTGTATGGCACCTCCCCCACCTCTTTCTCCTGCTCCAGACATGCCATGTGCTGGCTCCCTGTTGGCCTTCCACCATAACTGTAAGTTTCCTGAGGCCTCCCCAGAAGCTGAGCAGATGCCAGCACTGCTCCAGCCATGCCATGTGCTGGCATTCTCCTGCTTCAGTCATGCCATGTGCTCGCTCCCTGTTGGCCTTCTGCCATGACTGTAAATTTCCTGCAGCCTCTCCAGAAGCTGAGCAGATGCCAGCACCAAGCCTCCTGCACAGCCTGCAGAACCAGGAGCCAATTAAATCTCTTTTCCTTATAAATTACTTAGTCTCAGGTATTTCTTTATATTCGTGTGAGAATGGACTCATACAGCCCTTTATCAGGTCTACGGTTTCCCAATTCATGGGCTGCCATTTTATTTTGTTGATTATTTCCCTTGCTTTGCAGAAGCTTTTTAGTTTGATGTAGTCCCCATTTATGCATTTATTTATTTATTGCTTTTGTAGCCTGAGGTTTTGATGTGACATCCAAGAATCACTGCCAAGGCCAATGTTAAAGAGCTTTTAGTCTCTGTTTTTTTCTTGTAATTTTGTGGTTTCAGGTTTTACATTAAAGTCTTTAATCCATTTTGAGTTGATTTTTGTGTTTGTTGTAAGATAAGGGTCCAATTTCATTCTTTTTCACATGGAAATCCAGTTTTCCCATTACCATTTGTTGAAGAGACTGACTTTCTCCATTGTGTCCTCTTGGTGCTCTTGTCAAAAACTAGTGGACCATCCATGTTTGGATTTATTCCTGGGTTCTCTCTTCTGTTTCATTGGTATATAAGCCTGCTTTTATGAAAGTACTGTACTGTTTTGATTACTATAGCTTTGTAATATAATTTTAAATCAGGAAGTGTGATGTCTCCAACTTTGTTTTTCTTTCTCATTCTTGTCATGGCTATTTGGAGTCTCTTATGTTCCATATACATTGTAGTTTGTTTTTTTTTCTATTTCTGTAAAGAATGCCACTAGGATTTTGATAGGGGTTGAATTAAATCTATCCTTTGCCTTGGGCAGCGAGGACATTTTTGCAACATTAACCATTTCAAATCATGAACACAAGATCCTTCCATTTATTTTTGTCTTCTTCAAATTTCTTTCATCAATGTTTCATAGTTTTCTGGATACAGATCTTTCACCTCTTTGGTTAAATTTATTCCTCGGCATTGTATTTTTTTCTTCGCTGTTGTAAATGGAATTGTTTTCTTGATTTCTTTTTCAGTTAGGTTATTATTTATATATCCTACAACTTAACTGGATTCATTTATTAGTTCTAACACTGGTTTCCTTTTGTGGAACTCTGGGGTGTTTTACACAAAGGATCATGTTCTCTACAGATGAAGATAATGTTACTTCCTCGTTTCTGCAGATGCCTTTTCTTTTATTTATTTATTTATTTATTTATTTATTTTTCTTGTTTGATTGCCCTTGCTAGGACTTCCATGCTGTGTTGAACAGAAGTGGCAAGAGTGGGCATCCCTGCCTCATAGCAGATCTCGGTGGAAAAGTTTTTAATTTTCCCTCTTGGACACAGTTGGTGGAAATGTAGATTGGTACAGTCATTATGAAAAACAATATAAGCTTCCTCAAAAAATTCAAAATAAGAACCACCATATGACTCAGCATTTCCTCTGCTGGATATAGATTCAAAATCCATGAAACCAGTATCTCAAAGAGACGTCTGCACCCGCATGTTTATTGCAGCGCTGTTCACAACAGCCAACATGTTAGGGGAGGGGAACCTTATGTGTCTATTGGCAGACAAATGGCTAAAAAAAACTGTGGTACATACATATCATGGAATATTATTTAGCCCTAAAAAGGAGTGAGATCTTGTCATTTTGCCACAGCATGGATGAACCTACAGGACATCCTTCTGCTGGGTGAAATAAGCCAGACACAGAAAGAAACATATTGTGTAATCTCACATGTGGAAACTAAACAAATATTTTAAATCAAATATACATAAAGAACAAAACAGTGGTTACAGGGACGTGGTGGGCGAAGGGAATGGGGAGATGCAGCAAATGTGTAGGTGTCTGGAGATCTCATGCACAACATGGAGAGATGTAGATGTGTAACTGTCTGGAGGTCTCGTGTACAACATGGGGAGACGTAGATGTGTAGGTATCTGGAGATCTTGTGTACAACATGGAGAGATGTAGATGTGTAGGTGTCTGAAGGTCTCGTTTTCAACATGGGGAGATGTAGATGTGTAGGTGTCTGGAAGTCTCATGTACAACATGGAGAGATGTAGATGTGTAACTGTCTGGAGGTCTCATGTACAACATGGGGAGATGTAGATGTGTAGGTATCTGGAGATCTTGTGTACAGCTTGGAGAGATGTAGATGTGTAGGTGTCTGGAGATCTTGTGTACAACATGAGGACTGTGGGGAAGGAAGCATTTGGAATTCATGCTGAGTAGGTTCTAGCCACTACTGTGGTCAGGCTGTGTGTCCCCACCCAAACCTCATCTTGAATTGTAATCTCCAAGTATTCAGGGAGGGACCTGGTGGGAAGTGATTGGATAAAGGGACTCTTTCCCCCGTGCTATTCCTGTGATAGTGAGTTCTCATGAGATCTAGAGGTTATATAAGACAGTTTTCCCTGCTCTTGCTCTCTCTCTTTCCTGCTGCTGTGTGAAGAAGGTCTGCTTCCTCTTCAGCTTCCACCATCACTGTAAGTTTCCTGAGGCCTCATCAGCTATGCAAAACTGTGAGTCAATTAAACCTCCTTTGTTGATAAATTACCCAGTCTCAAGTAGTATCTTTATAGCAATGTGAAAACAGACTAAGACAGCCACCTTGTCACAAAATCAAACAAAATGAGTAACTAAGTGAGATAACGGATATGTACTTTGGATCACCATAGTAACCTTTTTACTGTCTATGTGTACCCCATAATATCATGTTGTATATTTTAAATATACACAACACACACACATTATATATATATATTTTTTAAAAAGCATTTGGGTCTAAAATAGGCAGGGTTATCTGGGAACCTGAACCCCTAATGTTTCTCTTCCGCTCTCCACTCATCTCCACACCTGGAGAAATAAATTCTGATGACATTGAACGTCAGAACTCAGCTCAAGCCCAGCACAACTTTGCCCTAAGAAACAAGTTTATGGAATGATTCATGAGGACGTACTTGCAGACCAGCTGAGCATAACCTCCATGTCTCTCTCCCTTGGAGGTCTCCACGATAAACACAGGAGGGACCTTTTCTGTAGGTGAACGTCTGCCTTCTGCAGTGGCTGCCATCTGGGCCCTGGGCTGGAAACTGCCTTGAGTTATTCTCTGCGTAGATCCTTCCTGAGAACAAGGGCATGGACCTACACTCCATAAAGGGTAGGCAGCTGCAGTGGTTTTGATCAGCCCCGTTAGAGTGTTTAACTGGGGCTTGCAACAAGAAAAGAAACTATTTTTTTTGAGATGGAGTTTCACTCTTGTCACCCAGGCTGGAGTACCATGGTGCGATCTCGGCTCACTGCAACCTCTGCCTCAGGTTCAAGCTATTCTCCTGCCTAAGCCTCCCGAGTAGCTGGGATTACAGGTGCCCACTACCACGCCCTACTAACTTTTGTATCTTTAGTAGAGATGGGATTTCACCATGTTGGCCAGGCTGGTCTCGAACTCCTGACCTCAGGTGATCTGCCCACCTCGGCCTCCCACACTGCTGGGATTACAGGGTGAGCCACCGCGCCCAGCCAAGGAAAGAAAATTTCCAAGAGTCATTTATAATAGAAGAGACCGATCTATAAGCAAAAATCACCACAGCCTCAAGTGTGCTGGCAGCATCTAATGGTGCCCGCACCTTCCAGGGTGAGTGTGGGGCACTGCAGCACCTGAGGCTGGCAGTGGGCAGCCTTCCCAGAGGCCTAACCCAAGCCTGCATCCCTCTCTCCAGACCCGCTCTGCTCTGCACCTGCTTTTCAAGCCAGGGTCAGCAAAGTGTAGCCCACCAACCGTCCTTGTAGTGTCTGTGAGCTGAGGATAGTTTTATATTTCAAAACATTTGAAAAAATAATCAGAAGAAGGAGAAGATTTCATGAGGTGGAAATTATATGACAGCTAAATAAACATCCATGTATAAAGCTTTGAATGTCATCTTTGCTTTCTCTCCTGCCACCTAAGTACCTACATCGTACCCTCAGTTTTACCTACTGTCCCACAATGGCTGAAACACTTGCTCCCTGGCCCTTTGTGGGATAAGCTCCCACCCTGTTCTGTGTGGGAGTGGCTACTCTCCCCCAGCATGAGGCTGCTGCTGCCCCACGAGACAAACCCAGGACAAAGTGTTGACTCTCTTAATTCTGGCCTCAGCGCCATGCTCCAAATCCTGGTCACTTCTTTCTGGGCCAATTCTGAACCGCCCCCCCTGCCATGAGGTGAGGGAGCTGCTTATTTGTGCCCGGTTTGCTTATCTTCATGAGCAATGAGTTCATGTTACGTGGAAGAAATGGGTGGAGGAGATGGGACCTGTGAGCTGGGTGGGCGGGTGCCCATGGTCAGGAGAGGGGGCCTGTGAGCTGGACAGGTGGGTGCCTGTGGTCAGCCAGTGCCTCTCTACCTGTGGGTGTTTCTCTCTCCATCTCAAACCTTAGGAAGAAGCCGACAGTGGCCTAGTGTTGTCTTCATGCCACATTCTTTCAAGTGGATTGAGGTATTCCAATAAAACATAACAATTCTATTGGAGCTGTGTTTTGCTTTGTGTTTTCCCAGTTGTCAGGGGAAAAATGATCATCCATCGGGAAGCTGAGGCTAGGACCTCACACCGCTTCTGAGTATCAGAGCTGAGACTGGAAGCCAGGCGCCTGGAGGGCTCTTCACAGCAATGCTATAATCAGAAAAAAACACAATGTGATTCCCTTAATATAAAGTTCAAAACCAGACCAAACCACAGAGGGGGAAAATCTTTAAAGATAAAAATGGGTGAGTGACAACCCCAGCCCCCGAGTACCCCCTCCCGCTGTGCAGGACGAGCCTGTGCCCTGGGCGGGTCCTCGGGAATCTTTCATTTTTAAGCAGGGCAGTGGGTGTTGTCAGTGCTCCTCTTACTAATTAATATTCTCTAGATGTCTGTGTTCATTCCACACGCTCCTGTACCGAGCCCCGCTCAGCCGCAATAACACCTGCTCCATCTCCCTTCAACACTCTGACCCAAACGTGGGTCTGTGGTCAACCCAAAGCCAAGGCAGGGTGACAGCACGGAACTCAACAGAGATAAAAAGGTGACGTGGACCTGGGGGTCACCATCAGACAATGCGGCTTCCACAGCCTCTCTCATCAGGACCTGGTGGGGCCCAGAAGTCTGCAAGGTCAACAAGCCTCCTGCTCTGTCACCCGCACGCAATGCTCAGGGTCTCCAGGACCAGAATTTGGGAACCACCAATCTAGAAAATGCAGCCCACAGCTGAGCTCTTCCCTTCACAGTTTCACCTGCACCTGTGCCTTCCGGAATTCAAGTATTGCTGAGCACCTACTATTGCCTGGGCTCTCTTCTAGGAGAGGTGAGCACAGTATTTATACAGCCTGACTGTGCTGGCTGCAAAGAAAACAGCGGGGTGCAGGAGGCCGGGGGCAAGGAGGCCCCGGGCAGGCCCTTGCTGGACACTTGGGCCTGGAATGGACACCCACTGCCTGGAAACCTCAAGGTCCCCACGAGCCAGAGCAACCCAGCGTTTTTCACGTCTTGCCTAGTCTCACCCCTATAAATGCTCCTCCCTGTTGGGGAGGTCTGAGGAGCGCCCTTCCCTAGGGGGATGGCCTCCCTTCCCTGTGCAGGGCTCCCAGGTACCTGGACCGGGCAGTATCCACCAGGTCAACAAGCAGCCAGGCAAGGAGCCCTCTGTCCATCTGGCTCCAGAGGATGCAGTTGTTCCTTCAGCCTCTGAAGCCAGAGTCAGTTTCGGGTGGGGTGTTCTGGCCCTCTGGGGTCACGTCCTTCTCTGCATCCCTGACTGCTGCCAGGCATGGACTGGAGCCCCAGCAGGACTCACCCCATCCCCTTGTGCCTCCTCCACACCCTGCTGGCTCCCGTGGAAGTGAATGCGTACACAGGTGCCTCTGCATCCGGCTCTAACATGGTTGGTGACTCCATGCCCTCCCTCTCCAGCCTGGCTCTGGGGGCTGAGCCTGGGCAGCAGGTGCCCTCCACACCCATACTCCCTCCACACCCATACTCCCTCCTCTCCCATACTCCCTCCTCTTCCATACTCCCTCCTCTCCACACTCTCTCCTCTCCATACTCCCTCCTCTCCATACTCCCTCCTCTCCATACTCCCTCCTCTCCCATACTCCCTACTCTCCCATACTCCCTCCTCTCCATACTCCCTCCACACCCATACTCCCTCCTCTCCCATACTCCCTCCTCTTCCATACTCCCTCCTCTCCACACTCTCTCCTCTCCCATACTCCCTCCTCTCCCATACTCCCTCCTCTCCATACTCCCTCCTCTCCATACTCCTTCTTCTCCCATACTCCCTCCTCTCCACACTCTCTCCTCTCCATACTCCCTCCTCTCCATACTCCCTCCTCTCCATACTCCCTCCTCTCCACACTCTCTCCTCTCCCATACTCCCTCCTCTCCCATACTCCCTCCTCTCCACACTCTCTCCTCTCCCATACTCCCTACTCTCTCATACTCCCTCCTCTCCATACTCCCTCCACACCCATACTCCTTCCTCTCCCATACTCCCTCCTCTTCCATACTCCCTCCTCTCCACACTCTCTCCTCTCCATACTCCCTCCTCTCCATACTCCCTCCTCTCCATACTCCCTCCTCTCCCATACTCCCTCCTCTTCCATACTCCCTCCTCTCCACACTCTCTCCTCTCCATACTCCCTCCTCTCCATACTCCCTCCTCTCAATACCCCCTCCTCTCCATACTCCCTCCTCTCCCATACTCCCTACTCTCCCATATTCCCTCCTCTCCATACTCCCTCCTCTCCATACTCCTTCTCCCATACTCCCTCCTCTCCCATACTCCCTCCTCTCCCATACTCCCTCCTCTTCCATACTCCCTCCTCTCCACACTCCCTCCTCTCCATACTGCCTCCTCTCCATACTCCCTCCTCTCCATACTCCCTCCTCTCCCATACTCCCTCCTCTCCCATACTCCCTCCTCTCCATACTCCCTGCTCTCCATACTCCTTCTTCTCCCATACTCCTTCTTCTCCCATACTCCCTCCTCTCCCATACTCCCTCCTCTGCCATACTCCCTCCTCTCCCATACTCCGTCCACACCCATACTCCCTCCTCTCCATACTCCCTCCTCTCCCATACTCCCTCCTCTCCATACTCCCTCCTCTCCCATACTCCTTCTTCTCCCATACTCCCTCCTCTCCCATACTCCCTCCTCTCCCATACTCCCTCCTCTCCCATACTCCCTCCTCTCCATACTCCCTCCTCTCCATACTCCTTCTTCTCCCGTACTCCCTCCTCTCCCATACTCCCTCCTCTCCATACTCCCTCCTCTGCCATACTCCTTTCTCTCCCATACTCCGTCCATACCCATACACCCTCCATGCCCATACTCCCTCCTCTCCATACTCCCTCCTCTCCCATACTCCCTCCTCTCCCATACTCACTCCTCTCCCAAGGGGACCCCTGGCTCCTCATGCTCACAGCTTCCCTCGGCTGCCCCCCAGCTTCCCCCAGCTGCCCCACCGGCCGGGGGTCTGTGCTCACCCCTCCCTCAAGGCCCAGCATAGACGTGCAGGGAAGGGGTGAGGTCCTCACTCCAGTGGTCAGTGGCCACGGTGTCCATGCTCAGAGCTTCCCCACAAGCACGGGGACTCAGCCCAGGCTTCTTCCTCCCCGAGGGTGTGAGGGTCCTGAGGGTCCCTGCAGCCCCACCCCCAGCAGAGGCGGCGCAGCCCAGAATGTTCCACGGCCAGGATGAGGCGCCCGCGCTGGTGACTGACTCGCTGGACGTCCTGCTTAGGAAGCCGTGTCGCTGGCATGGGCCTCGCCTCGCCAAGGTTTTCACACAAGCCCAGACCAGCCCGTGCAGGGACTGCCCTAGTGGTTCCTGCTCCTTACCTCTGAAAATCCAGCCTGAGGGAGGATGCTCTGTAAATATTTCACTCCCTCCCCCTCGCCAGCAGGTTCACACCGCAGGACCCTCTCCCCGCAGGGGGGGAAAACATTCTGCTTTAAAAGACACCTAGGAAAGGGATTCCCCCACCATCGCAGAGGAAACGTCCTCTGCTGTTGTTTGCAGTCGACTCGCTCCTCGCACCTGCTCATCTGAGCTCTGCCGTCTCTTCTCACAACTGGGCGAAGTGGGCTCTCAGGGAACCTTTGCCGATACCCTGTGTTCTGAGTGCATGTAGATCTGGCCTCTCCTGGCTGCACAGTTTCTGTCACAGTTTCCTTCTCTGTTTCCACCTGGATTTGTATTTACTTGAGATATTTGCTCAGTGTGCTAGTCTGCTGCCCCGCGTACAGGGGAAATTCAAATGATGGCTGCTGTTATTATTTCTCATTCCATCTAGGTTCCAATCCTCTCAGGGACAAAACAGCACCCTTCACTATTGTAGCCTGACCCTAATATTGCTAATAATAACTGATATTTATTGAGTGCTGGCAAAGGGGAAGGCCTGTTCTAAGAGCTTCATGCATATGAGTCATTAACTCCTTACAACCACTCCATGGTGGTCAGCACCATTTAGAGACCCAGTGTACAGATGTGGAAACTGAGGCACTGAGGGCCTAGCACCCCTCACCCAGGCAGTGTCATGGCTGGGCTCACAGATGTGGAAACTCAGGCACTGGGGGCTACGCCCTCACCCAGGCAGTGTCAGAGCTGGGTTTACAGAGCACTGACAGCCTAGCACCCCGTACCCAGGCAGTGTCAGAGCTGGGCTTACTGAGCACTGACTGCCTAGCACCCCGCACCCAGGCAGTGTCAGAGCTGGGCTTACAGAGCACTGAGGGCCTAGCACCCCACACCCAAGCAGTGTCAGAGCTGGGCTTACAGAGCACTGAGGGCTTAGCACCCCGCATCCAGGCAGTGTCAGAGCTGGGCTCATAGCCAGCAAGAGCTACTTAACCCGTTGTTTAATGCCTAGGGCTATTCATGGTACAATTATGGGCTCGGCCATTTTGGTCCTTAAAATAATGTATTCGTATTCTTGGAGGCAGAGGAAGAAGATGGTCATTATTCTTCTCTCCCTGAAGGACCAACGCTTTACCCAATGGTGTGCAGTTTCCTGGAAATGTACATTTTCCCACAACTAGTAGGCGTAGCACTAAGTGGGTGGTGCCAGGACTCGCTATACGTGGAAATGCACAAATCTCTGCTGTTTCTTCTTACTCACGGGAACTCCATCAACAGCTTCACCACCAGATTAAGCCGCAACAATGGGAAACACCCTCTGAGGAGTGGCTGCCAGGACCTTAAGATTTTATGTGATTAAGAAAATAGCACTCTCTTTGCTAGAAAGCCTCTGGGTGCTTGCACAACACTTTAAGACCAAAACTCATAAATAACATTGGCAGTTTAATTACCCAGGCCAGCCTGAGAAGCTAAATTGCATCTCCCCACCTCAAGCTCTCAGACATCTGTCAATGACGCCCAGAGTTAACACATGATCTAAGTGCCTCAAGTTCCTGTTAACACTTTCCACAGGCAAACGAGGGTCCCTCCCTGTGCCCCTGGTTTCTCGTGTTCACCAGGGTGTGCGGGACATAGGACCAGGTGTCTGACCTCAGCAAGCACCAGGTTTCCAGCTGAGGGGCTCGGCAGGGACGGGTTCTCCGGGCATGCACATCAGGTCACCTGCAGAGCTGCACGTAGACCAACCGTGGAGAGGCTGGCTACACCATGTTGGGAGGGATGGGGAGGGCCGGCATGAGGGACTTTTCATAGTTGCCCCGTAGTTCACAGGCAGCCAGGGTGAAGGCAAGCACACGGGGAGGCTCTCCTCATGGTGGCCGGAGACCACGCGGGACACCTGGCAAGCACGTTCACGTCAGACACAGAATCTGCACGTGGTCCTCCCGACTCCACAGGTGGCTCCCTGCGCCCTTCCTGGTCTCCACCCAGCATCCCGATTTCTCCACAGCCCTTCCCCTTCAGTATGTTAAGATTGAAAAGGGGTGCGAAGGAAAGGAAGTCACCACACCGTGTGATCCGGCGTGAGTCTTGCTCTGCTGCGATTTTTATCCTGTGTCTGGAGTGGCAAGTTGGTCCTGTCCCCCTTTCGGAGAACTTTGCAGGCAGCACCAGGGCTATTTGAGCCACTGGGAGCTTCCCCTCCTGAGCACAGAGCATTTGGAAGCAAGCTGGGGTTCACCTGCGGCGAGCTCTCAGCTGGGGCAGCCACAGTCCCTTGAGGAACCTGTTTCGGCTGCAAATCAGACCTTTCTCACAGCCACTCACAGCACGGCCGAAAACACACCTTTTTCCTGGAAAGTCTATCTGATTTCTTAGCATCTGAGATTCTAACTCAGGCCAGTTCCACCTAAAAGACATATTTCTTCTGACAGAAGCGTAAGTTTTCCTGAGCTGTCAACACACCAAGCAATTCACGTCCCCCAGTGCACTCCCAAGCCGTCCCCAGAAGGAGGCAGTGGGCTCCCCGCTTCTCACCACAGGCTACTTCTCCACCAAACACGGAATGCGTGCGCACCGCCCGCCCAGAAACAGGACGAGCCCGTCCAGCCAAGGTGCTGTGCCTTTCCATCAGTCTGTCATTCCTTACACCTCTTCTGGATGCATGCCCAGCAGAGAATTAGTGTCTGAAACCTGCAGACTTCCTGACAAAGAGGAGCTCTTCTGGCTCCGGCCAGGGGAGCCAAGTAGGGCCTGGGTGCCGCCAGGGCTTGTCTGGACTTAGTGGTTCCCTTGTGCCAACTCATTGGACGTCAATTCAAATGAGTGGCATTAAAATGTGAGGAGAAAATAATAAACCCACACGTCAAGAACGCCCCCTTGATGGAGAGGAAAGTGGCCCAAACCACCTGTTAGAGACCCAACTTTCAGAAGGCTTTTTGATGAATGATTAATTAGGCAGCCGGTGGCACCTGCCAGAGCTCTGCAATCTGATCAATCTGTTCTGAAATCAATCAACGGCAAAGTATTGAGTGCTTACTGCAGCCTTCCACAAATGATGTGCGACAAATGAAGTCCAAGCATGTAGCCACCTTCCAGTACCTTGCAGTTTCATACAGCACGTAAACGTAACTCATGGGAAGAGAGGTTTGAAAATAGCCACACAGACGTTTTCCACCTACACAGCAACACACACCGTTACTGTTTTCTAGGAAACGTCCACCGCTCTGCCACCTACAACACTCCCCATTGCCTTAGACACTCTTTCCAAATTAGAAAACAAAACAAAAGAGCCAAAGTTGCTGAATGAAAATCCGAGCTGAGCATGAGAGTGCACATGAGAGGCTGGAGACAGTAAGCGTTCATGGGGCCGAGTTCTGTTGGGGAAGGTGAATAGGGTCTGGAGGTGGACGGTGGTGATGCTCACACCGCAGTGTGAATGTACTTAATGCCACTGAACTGCACACTTAAAAATGGGTAAGACATTGAATTTTATGTTACATGTGTGTGACCAAAATAAAAAATATGTATTAGTTGGAAACAGGGAGAAGATGAGAAATCACTGTTATAATCTTTTGGCCACATAAAATGATCTCAGTCAATTCATTCGACTGCTGCTAAAGAGAAAAAGCAACAACATATTATTTCTCTCATTAAGAATTTTCTTTTGGAAATTGACATCGAAGTCCTGCTTGTTTCAAGTCTTTGGTGATGCAACAGAAACTGACCCACAATTTATTCAGGGACACTCACGAGGCGACCACAGACTTCACGACGACCTAGAATTCCTCCCTTCCGTGTTCTAGCTGGACACGCTGCTGACAAAATGTCCCTATGTCATACTGCATTTACTCAAGCTCAGAGAACCCTCAATTTCGGATGCGATCAGTTTCTGGACACGTTGCCTGGAAGACTGAAGCGATCCTGCCACTCGCTTGCATTTAGGTCTGAGCACCTGACCTGAGTGCCTGCTTGCCGAGTGCATTCCTGACATGGGCTAGACACAAAGAGAACGAAATGGCAGGCTGGGAATTCAAGCAGAAAGCATCCCGAGGTTGTCTGGGTTCTGTAAGAGTAAAGAATGGGCAAAATTAGCCTCCAAACCCTGCCAGCTCCCCTCCACCACGAAACCAGTTGTTAAGGAGGAACCAGTGGTGGGACACATCCTCCACAAAGAGGAAGACGTGGATGTGCCTTCACACCGATTCTAAGACAGGCGACCCGAGCCCATAGAGGGAGACGAGGCCCTGGGTGGCGTCAGGGAGGACGTCTGGTAGGACGGACATGGGAGAGGTCTGGGGGGAGGGCAGGTGCATGCCCCAGCACCTCAGGGGCGGCATTTACAGCCAAGGGCACCCTACAAGCAAAGGGGCAGCACAGCTGAGGGCAGTCTAGACTGGACCTCGGCAGGCCGTGAGCTTGAGAACAGGAGGGACCGGACCAGGCAGAGCCCTCCAGGGACCATCTGGATTTCCTCCATGGAGCCTGCCAGGACCACATGGATGTACCTGCATCCACCCGGAGACCACACTGGGTACCAGTGCTTTACCACTAGCCACAAATGCCAAAGGCAGGGTGCTGTGGGAGAGGTGTTTCTCCAGAGAATCTTGAGCAGCGGAGGCATTCTATGTGATTTCTGTGTGCCCATTTCTTCGTAGACAATGGGATTCACAGTGTGGTCAGTCTCAAGGTCCCTAGGAGGTCCGCCTTCAGAGCCCGTGCTCTGAAACCACAGGATCCCCTCCTCTGATGGTTACTATGAAGTCTGACATCCTCAGGCCACAGGCTGGCCTAATACGGGGCTCGAGTCAGTTACTGGGATCCAGTTTCTCCATTGTATAATGGGAAGGCTAATGTATATTATATATACATTATGAGGAATATATACATTATGAGGAATAAACTAATGAGGAATAAACAGACCAATGTTTCTAAAACACATTGCCTTATATAGTAAATGCCTTATAAGAGAAAAACGGTCTAAAAGTTAGACTATGCATAGAATTTAATTCCCTTTAATTCCTTGCCTTTCAGGATTATCTAATTAGTTATAAATATTTATATTTTGTTGATTTCCTATTATTTAAACAGGTTATACTTATTTGAAATTAATGCAATTAAAAAGTAATAATCAGTCTAGCAAAATTGTGTGAGAACACAGTGCCTAGGCGTGGCTGTTGAAAGTGTGAATCAGTACAACTTTCTGAGGAGCAACCTTTTCAATGTACATAAGCCATTCACCTTTTGTGTCTGTTTTCTAAAGATATTAAATGGAGATGGACACGTATTTAGCTGCCTGTGAACGTGTGGTAGCAGGTGTGTCCATCGAGGTCGAGTCGGGAGATGACACAGACCCAACGACTTAACAAAGAGAATTCGACATAAATAATCACTAGCCGTGTATTCAAGACTGAAAAGAAAACACTGAGGTGCTCACCGGGTGAGCTGCAGGAAGTAGAAGGAGCAGGCTGGTGTTCCCAGGGACTTCCTGGCAGGAAAGACACAGGTGGCCAAATGCAGGCCCAGACCTACAGAACCAGCACTGTGGGAGATGAGGGCTGAGCAAGGAGTCACTCCGTAGGCAGCACAGCAGGGACTGGGGACCTGCATCCAAGCTGCAGATTCATAAACTGTTACATGCACCAACAAAGATTGAACATCCATGTAACCATGAGCCAGGGCAGGTGACACAGACAGAGGACAGCACTCATCCAATGCCAAGCAAAGAGCACAGGTTACCCATGTGGTGTGGTGTGGCTCTGTGTCCCCACCCAAATCTCAGCTCGAATTGTAATCCCCCCGTGTTGAGGGAGGAAGGTGACTGGGTCATGGGGGCAGTCTCCCCCATGGTGGTCTCGTGATAATGAGTAAGTTCTCACAAGATCTGATGGTTTTATAAGCATCTGGCATTTCCCCTGCTTGTACTTCTCTCTCCTGCTGCCATGTGAAGAAGCTCCTTGCTTCCCCCTCATCTTCCACCATAATTGTAAGTTTCCTGAGGCCTCCCCAGCCATGTAGAACTGTGAGTCAATTGAACCTCTCTGCTTCATAAATTACCCAGTCTCCGGTATTTCTTTATAGCAGTGTGAAAACACACCTATGGTAGGTGTGACTGCACTGTGTGCACTATGTAATTTCATTTTTAGCATAAAATATAAGGCCCCCAAAAGATAGAAATGCACCCTAAACAGAGTTGTAGAAATGTGACTCTGGAAGGTGAGATTTTGAAAACTGTTTCTTTTTCTTTCGTTTGCTTTTTTCCAATTGTTCTATAATAAGCATGTATTACTTTTGTAATGGCAAGAGAACAGTATGCTTTTTGTTGTAACAGATTAAATGTATGAACAAATAGGCGAGTCTAGTTCACATTTAGGTTTAGGGCTGGGGAATCCTGTCTGTTCACACCACAAAGAAATGACAAACCCGGTTCCCAACACTCATCCCACCCCAGTTCCGGGCTGACGCTCCCAGAAAATACCTTCCTGTGGAGAGTTTTGCAAATAGAAATCTTTCTAGTGATGGTAAATATTGGTAAACATACAAAAACGCTTCTTCCTCTGGAGGCTGTTTGCTTACTTTCCTGGTCACCGTTAGTTTCTGCCAACCATTCTTTGAAACCTCAATGGATTTTGTTTAAATTTCCCGCTTTCTCTTTGCTTAAGAAAACGTTATTTTTTTTTTTCATTTACTAAGTATTTGTTATTGACCCAGTTATTTATTTATACCCCTCCTCGTTTTATGAGGAACTTAATAAAGTTGGCATTGATGTGTAAGTTTACCAATATACAATTAAATTACATGAAATGGTCAATATTCAACTTCTTTTTTTTTTTTTTTTTTTTGAGACAGTCTCACGTCTCACTCTGTTGCCCAGGCTGGAGTGCAATGGCACAGTCTCAGCTCACTGCAACCTCTGCCTCCTTGGCTCAAGCGACTCTCCTGCCTCAGCCCCCTGAGTAGTTGAGATTATAGGCGCCCATCACCGCACCTGGATAATTTTTGTATTTTTAGTAGAGATGGGGGTTCCCCGTGTTGGACAGGCTGGTCTTGAACTCCTGACCTCAGGTGATCTGCCTGCCTTGGCCTCCCAAAGTGCTGGGATTCAGGTGTAAGCCACCACACCTGGTCTATTCAACCTTGTTAAAATAAAAAAACAAACAAACAAACAAAAAAACCCAGCAACTTCACCTGGTTCAATCCAATGTAAAACACGTATCTGATACTGAAACACACTCTGTAAAATTAATTTGGATTTTATTTTCCATTCAACTTTTGTTTAATTGTCAGATCATATACAATTGCATATGGCCATGTACAAGGTGGTGTGTGGATACATGTTTACATTGTGGGATAATTAAATCAAGCTAATTAACATATTCACCACCTCACATACTTGCTGTTTTTGTGGTAAGAAGATTTAAAATCTACTCT
Source organism: Macaca fascicularis (assembly GCF_037993035.2). Classification (NCBI taxonomy): domain Eukaryota; kingdom Metazoa; phylum Chordata; class Mammalia; order Primates; family Cercopithecidae; genus Macaca; species Macaca fascicularis. The sequence continues at coordinate 2,693,711 of NC_088378.1, forward strand.
TTTAGCAATTGTGAAATATATGTTATTCCTAGATGGAATTTTACTACGCATTGGGCAGATTCTGGTTATAACACTGAAATGGATTTAGGTTTTACATGGCTAACTTTTAGATCATGTTTACCTATAAAACCTATGCCTTTCTTCTAAATTCTTTTCCTTTCCCCTGATCCTCCAAAAAAAAAAAAAGATGACTCTGACAGGCTTTCTTCACATCAGAAAGTATTTTACTCACATCTCTATTTACACTCTACAATGGTTGTAATTACAAAATCTATTAAAATGTTTTTAAATACTTTAAAATATCATACAAACACAACCATATATGTGTACAATATAATTTAAAAAGGAAAATAATCATATTTCCCCAACGAAACCTAAAATCTGTATTTCCTAAAATATTCTTATATAATTTATATTTTTTAAAATATAATTCACTAAAATAATGTGCTATTATTTTATTGTGTACTGAATTACTACATATTTGGATATCCTCTTTTATCTCATCATTCTAACTAAAACTGGTTAGTAATTGTGAATCTTGTTTTTTCTATTAGCTCCACGTTCCTTCCGGCATATGCTAGAAATTTTCCGTTATCTTCAGCATCTTTGATCTTTGTGGACAGAATGCTGAATGTAGGTGTGAAACTTAAATGCAAATGAAACTTAACTGAAATGCTACATGCTTTCTGTTTTCCTCAGTAAGAAGCATGCACATAACTAGCACTAGCTAATGCAATCTGAGTACTTACAAGATATCTCACATTGTTCTAGTTGCTTCATGTCTGAGCTCCTGTATTTCTGCGATTTTTGTTGGCGATAACTGCTGTTAGTACCCTCATTCTGCAAATAATGAAACTGATGCAGACACAGCCAGTAAGTGGCCAGAGGTCACACATAATCTTTGTGTTTAACTGGTAAAGTGGAGAAAAAAAGCAAGATTCACCTCACTCTCATTACTGAGGATGCGGCAGTGTGAGTGTGTGTGGGGTACTGGTGCAGAAAAGGATGGCGGCCACTGGAACTAGATCCCCACTCACATCCCGGGAAAACCAGGTGGCAAAGGAACACAGAGGGCCACAGTTCCTCTGCCTGGACCCTCAGACCAGCAGGCCAGTTCAACCTGAGGCTCAGCTGCACACTCCGGCTCACAAAAAGAATATGCCACTTCATATGCCTTCTAGAATGGCTACAACAAAACAGACAGACAACACCAGGTGCTGACGCGATGTGGACTGATAGGGGCTCCTGCACACTGCTGGTTGGATATGCAATGCACAGCCACTCTGATAACTGGCAGTTTCTTAAAAGGTTAAGCATCTGTCTACCCTAAGACCCAGCCACTCCACCCCAAGATATCCACCCTCTTCCAAGAGAAATGAAAACACATGTCCACAAAACGTCTCATCCAAGAAGAATCAGGGAAGTTCATCTATAACAGCCACAGACTAGAAATAACCCAAACGCCCATCCACTGGTCAAGAGACAAGAGAGGTTGCAGTATCACCATCAAGCGGAGGGAAGGATGATTCCTGTAAGATGGACAAATGTCAAAGGTTCTGGAACAAGCAGGGCTAACTTAGGGTGCTAGAAATCCCAACAGTGAATGCTTGGACACCAGGCCAAAGAAAATGCATGAGTTATAGAAAGGCTCTTCCCTGATTCGATGTGTGTGTGAGTTACACGGGTGTATACAACAGTCAAAACTCATTAGACTGTATCCTTATGATCTGTCCATTTCGCCATGTGCTTAAATAAAGAAACAAACAAATGATAAATATGGATAATCTATGATCCAGCAATTCCACTTCCTTGTATATCCAACCAAAAGAAATGCCCAAGTGTCAGGGCAACAACAGCGGAAAGAGGAAACTGGATCCTATGTTAGTAGCAGAGTGGATAAACTCTAACTATGTTCATGGGGATATATTATTATTCATTCTGCTACTAAACTGTAACTGTATCCCCAGGGATATAGTTACATCCTGCTACTACATACAGTGTAAAAATGAAGGAACTGGCTTGGCACACTGGCCAAGTAATCCCAGTGGCTCACCCGTAATCCCAGCACTTTAGGAGGCTGAGGCGGGCGGATCACAAGGTCAGGAGTTCAAGACCAGCCTGGCCAACATAGTGAAACCCCGTTTCTACTAAAAATGCAATAAATTAGCCGGGCATGGTGGCACCTGCCTGTAATCCAGCTACTCAGGAAGCTGAGGCAGGAGAATAACTTGAACCCGGGAGGTGGAGGTTGCTGTGAGCCGAGATCTCACCACTGCACTCCAGCCTGGGCGACAGAGCGAGACTCCGTCACACACACACAAAAAATGAATGAACTGTTGCTATGTGGCATACCATGGGTGTGGTTCAAACATAATATTGAACAAAAGAGGCTAGACACAAAAGACAGCATGGTGCCATTTATAGAAAACTCACCAAGAGACCAAATAACCTAGGACATTGCACGGCAGGACATGTTAGGAGGTGGTGGGGGTGGTGACAGGAAGGAATGCACCAGAAACATGTGGGTGACAGGTCTGTGCCTACTTCCTAGCGGGTGTCTCCACGTGTCAGAATTCTGTCTGCAGCCTGGTAAAAGTAAGTTGTGGAAAGATGCGATACCTGTCCCCTCCCTCTCGTTCTTGGAACTGACGTCTCCTGGACAGAGCCTAGCAAATGGTAATAATCAGATGGGTCGGCTCCATGTACAACATCAACCTGCTGTTTGTTTGCCTGTTTTGTTTATGCTTGTGAGTTCTCTGTCTAGGCTGTACCTTGGACACTTGGGGACTCACTGCTGGGGGAAATGAAGAGGTGAAAACGCTCTGAGTCCTCCTTTGCTATCAGGTCAAGAACTAAATTACAGAAAGATCCTAAGAAAATCAATGTCATCCAGGCTCATTTGAATAGTTTGCCACAGAGGATAAGTAAAAAACAAACATAAAAAGACCCACAAGTCCTCTTTTGAAGTCTTTCTTTTCATTTTATATTATTTTTTTTCAGGTAATTTGCAGATTGCAATCTCACCTTTTCAAAGCAATGGGACACGCGTCTTCATACCAAATTTCACTCAAGTGTCCACATCTGCAATGCACTCTGGGCAGAGAACCTGTGTGCACATCTGCAGTGCACTCTGGACAGGGAACCTGCGTGCACATCTGCAGTGCACTCTGGGCAGGGAACCTGCGTGCACGTCTGCAGTGCACTCTGGGCAGGGAACCTGCGTGCACGTCTGCAGTGCACTCTGGGCAGGGAACCTGCGTGCACGTCTGCAGTGCACTCTGGGCAGGGAATCTGCGTGCTCGTCTGCAGTGCACTCTGGGCAGGGAACCTGTGTGCACCTCTGCAGTGCACTCTGGGCAGGGAATCTGCGTGCTCGTCTGCAGTGCACTCTGGGCAGGGAACCTGCGTGCACGTCTGCAGTGCACTCTGGGCAGGGAATCTGCGTGCTCGTCTGCAGTGCACTCTGGGCAGGGAACCTGTGTGCACGTCTGCAGTGCACTCTGGGCAGGGAACCTGCGTGCTCGTCTGCAGTGCACTCTGGGCAGGGAACCTGTGTGCACGTCTGCAGTGCACTCTGGGCAGGGAACCTGTGTGCACGTCTGCAGTGCCCTCTGGGCAGGGAACCTGTGCACTTGTCTGCAATGCACTCTGGGCAGGGAACCTGTGTGCACGTCTGCAATGCACTCTGGGTTTATGTCTAAAGGTATGGTGCTTTGCTTTATTCTTTACCTTGCCCTAAGAGATAAGCATTGCTTGGAGCCGTTCCATAGCAATTATCATTAATCTTGTTGTGTAATCATAGACAGGTCTCCTAACCTCTAAATCATCTTGTTTCTTCAGTCAATCAGCAGGGTTTGTTGCAAGCGGAATGCAGAAGCCATGTAGGGCCACAGAACAGTTACAGACGATGAGGAACAGCGAGCGTCCCCCTCCCACTCAATGGGAGCCACCTGCACCAGCCCACGCCACAGACCACAGCAAGGATGCGCACCTAAGAACGGTGGCGGTTAGAGCTAAGGTATGGGGACTATACACCATAAATATTCCTGAATTACTTAGTTCAGAGGTAGGGATAACATAACTGCTTCTTTTAATTATATGATCTAAAGCATACATGAGAATAATCGCCAAACTCCCATACTAGGCGATATGGTGTGGGTCTCTGTCCCCGCCCAAATCTCACATTCTAGTGTAACCCCCAGTGTTGGAGGTGGGGCTGGTGGGAGGAGCCGGATCATGGGGGTGGGTCCTCCATGAAGTCCTTAGCACCCTCCCCTCCATGCTGTTCTCTTGAGGGAGTTCTCAGGAGATCTGGCTGTTTAAAGGGTGTGGCACCTCCTGCCTCTCTTCTAGGTCCTGATCCAGCTTTGCCTTCTGCCATGAGTGAAAGCTCCCTAAAGCCTCCCCAGAAGCAGATGCCACCATGCCTCCTGCTTAGCCTGTGGAGGAAACCTCTTCTTCTCCTTATAAACTAAACCTCTTTTCTTTATAATTACCCAGCCTCACGTATTTCTTCATAGCAAGGCGAAAATGGACTAATACACCAGGTATACGCCAACAGTTGAATAAATATTCATTTAATTTAATTTAACACAAAATTATTTAACAATTACACTTATACAATTATATATATTTCCCCCAAAAGTTTATTTCTCAAAGATTAAGGTGTATCCTTCCTTTGTAGTCATAACTGAGTGTCTGCTGGTTAATGGTATTGCAGTTTATATAAAATAAAAATGGTGGAAACACCGTGTGCCACTTTCCGGGACTTGCTGCCCCCTGCAGGGTGTGTGTGCATCTGCAAGTGAACCTGTGCACTGCCCTCCCTGGTCTAAGCATCAACACTCGTTTTTATTTCCACGAACTTCAATAAGCTTCTTTCTAAAATACATAATTCACATGTAAAGAAATTATTCCTTCTGTAATTTAATTTCCTCTCAATTACTTAGGGTCCTCATGATGAACAAGATTTTCGTGCTAATTTTTTATTGCTAGTGACCTCACACATTACTGAGCTCTACCCCTTGCATTGAGTGACCACAGATTTCTTCTGTTTCGTGTTTTTTTTGACATCCTCTCCTGTAACTGTAATATGGAGCTGTTACATACCAATAATAAACATCTCCAGTAAATTTTTGACAAATATTTAAACAGATAATATTTAATATCTCCAGTAAATATTTGATAAATATTTAAGCAGATAATACCAGAGAAGGTGTACAAATATATAACATGCGTCAAAAAAATTCAATCTTAATATTAATCCATGAGACTGACCCCTCCTTTCTTGGGGGAAGTTTCTTTGAAGTTCAGTGGAACTTCCTGTGCAAATGTCCCATCTTTTTGCTGCTCTCTAGAGACAGGACAATGGCAAGTTTTACTCCCAAATCTTTAAATCTACAGTTTATGCTGAAAAACTAAACTATGTAAAATTCATCAGTCACCTCATAAACATTAAGATACATTAGGAAGCTCATACAAAAGTAATGGTTTAAATATGACTTCAGACTTAGTAAACCATCCTTTCAGTTTTGCAAAACAAAGGAAAACAGCATTAAAATCTCTATTATATCAAATGTGGTGCACAACAGACAACTGAAATGTCACCAGCCACAAGCAGCCCGTGAAGAAGCATGCTTGCTGGGCATCCTGCTGGCAGAGGTGCATGGCGGCTCCTTCTCTGAGTACGTTTCACAGCTTGTACAATTTACATGTCATCGCCTTAAGGCAGAGCTCTCATTCCCCTTCTTTTTTTTTTTTTTTTTGAGACGGAGTCTAGCTCTGTCGCCCAGGCTGGAGTGCAGTGGCCGGGTCTCAGCTCACTGCAAGCTCCGCCTCCCGGGTTCACGCCATTCTCCTGCCTCAGCCTCCGGAGTAGCTGGGACTACAGGCGCCCGCCACCTCGCCCGGCTAGTTTTTTGTATTTTTAGTAGAGACGGGGTTTCACCATGTTAGCCAGGATGGTCTCTTGATCCCCTGACCTTGTGATCCGCCCGTCTCGGCCTCCCAAAGTGCTGGGATTACAGGCTTGAGCCACCGCGCCCGGCCCCCTCATTCCCCTTCTTAAGCAGGTAGTTGGAATCACATGGAGCTGTGAATTACACAATCCATTAGCAGCTTCTCCTCGCCCTACAGGGAGGCGACTCCCATTGTTCTCAAGGAACAGCTGCATGCAACAGAACTCCATGCCCAGGAACCAAATGAAGATGGAGCCAAATGAAAGTAACTGCCACCACCTGAGCCGCAGTCACCTGAGCCACAGACACGCAGAAGTCCTAAGAAGTCTGGGCGGGGAGGGAAGGGAATTATGAGCTTCTGATAACATTTTATGAGATTCTTTTATAGATCAAGGAAAGTCATCTGCTGACTGATGAACTTAGGCAGCACCTACCAGCATAATCCCAATTTGCCTTTAGCAGTAATGTAATTATGAACTTCATATGGTTGCTTCGTCATGCAGAGAAGTCGGATGTATTTGCTGTGACTTTATTAACAGCCATTCCCTTTAATAAAACTAAATAAGCTGCTATAGTCTTTACCAAGTTTTAGATGAGGAACACCTGTAACTTCTCCCACTTTAAAATTTCTCTTGACTACTCATAGAAGTGAGGCCTGAAGACTAGATGAAGTTGGTAGTTTTATTTTATACTTCAAGGAGAGTCACCAGTTTTTAAACTTTTGATTTAATGACACAGGTAATTCTTATAGAAAAATAAAAATACAATAAATAAGAAAGCAGTTTACCTCTAATTCCTTTACCCATATGTAACTAGTATTAACATTGTAAATGTGTAATATTTCACACCTTTCTATGCACAAAACACCCATGTCCACCACAAGCACACACACGCGCACACATGCACAATTTTCAATTAAGCCAATGTTTTCTAATCTGGATTTTTGTCCTAAATAATATTATGAACAATTTTCCATGTCAACAATATCCGTGTACTCTAGTGAATGCCATCCTGAGATGCCAGAGTGAGTGATCAGTGTGAGGAGAGATGAAACAGGTCAGCAGCAGAGGCTGCAGAATCCAAGGACAGTGCCAGGCGTGCAAGCGTCGTCCAATATTGAGAGCAGGTCAAAGCAGCAGGGACAGGGAGTCCATTTAGCCAGTGGCCATGGTGCCAGAATAATCAACCACATGGGAAAGATGCTAGACTCCTACATCACACCACACGCAAAAAGAAATTCTGGGTGAATGAGAGATACACATTGAATATTAGAACCTGTGTAATATCAGAATGAAATGGTTCAAAGTATTGCCTTCATGTTGAAATGGGAGAAAACTTTACGATGCGACAGGAGTCATGAAACACATTTAAAAAAGGAAAAGAATTACGTGCTGATATGTCAAAGTTACCACAAAGCTGTGAAAAAAAGAGATTGGGGGAAATATGTGTAGCACACATGGCAGACAACTGGTAGTAACCTGAATATATAATGAGATCACACAAATTAATAAGATTTAAACAATGAAAAAAACAATATATGTACATGATCCCCAGTGAAAGACACAGAACTCGCTGATGTACACACAGAAAGGTGCTCAAACTCACTGTAAGTCACGGCACTGCATGCTGAATAAATACTGAGATGCCATTTATTTATGACTCAAATCCAGGGGAAAAAAGTTGTAAACTGATGACATTGGTGTCAGCAATATATTGGGTTTGGAGTTAGCCCTGTAACACATTGCTTGTTATGGCAACAATGAGAAATAATTGTACAATAATAAAACAAAACTACACATGCCCACTGACATCAAGAATCCCATCTTAGAGAATACAGCCTATGGCAGTAAAACCAATGGCAATAAGGCGATACCTATGAGGTTGGTAGTATTGCTACACACAGTGGGAAGAAACCAACAACTGAACGTTCATCAGTAGAAAAATGATTGAAGTATATCCACGTAAGGAAACACTTTTTATTAAATGTTTATGATTTTTTATTAAAATGCTTATTTTTTATTAAAAGATGATGAAACTACAGAGTTATATGTGCAGTATGAGTGTATAGTATGAGTACGGAAGTGAGATGATAGATAGATTTGTGAAAGACTACACAATAAAACATGTAAGGAAGGCTTGACTTGAGGAGGATGGAGAGAAGAGGAGGATGGAGAGAATTTTCCTTAATATCTATTGCATATCGTATATTATTTTTGTAATAAAACAATTCATAATATTTAAAAAATTATACGATACAGGAGATTATTTAAAAGACCATGGTGCAGTTTTTAAAATGTTCTTTGAGCTCAATGATGAACCAATTACAATGACTTTACACAGCAAATATTACTAGACAGCTACCACAGACCAGGTACATTGTTCTAAGTGTCTAAAATACACCAGTAAAAAACCAAAGGTCTCTAATCTCACCACTCTTACAGTCTAGTGGGGAAGGACAAACAAAGAGTTATCATCATTTTAAGAAGCCAAACTATGAAGTATGAGAGGAGATAATGTGCTATGAAAACAACACTGTAGGTCAGTGCTCAGGAGGCTGCAAGGTGGATGGGAGCCCTCCCAGAAGAGGGCACAGCATGGAGGTGAGAGGGCACAGCATGGAGGGAGGGCTCAGGAGGCTGCAGGGTGGACGGGAGCCCTCCCAGAAGAGGGCACAGCATGTGCAAAGGTCTTGGGCATCTGAGAAACAGCAGATGCAGGGAGTGAGATGAGAGAAGGGGAGGGGAAGGGGTCCAAAGGAAGAGGGTCTCAAGGGCCATCATAACCTACAGCTTTCCTCTGTGTGAAGCTGGGGGCCATGCCAGGGTTTTGAGCAGAGCAGTGACAAGGTCTGACACCCACTGTTGTGTTCAAAACAGGCCACGTGGGGGAAAGTGCAGGAGCAGGAGGGCCCACTGGGGATCCCTGCAGTGGAGCAGGCAGAACAAGGGTTCCTGGTGACCGAGGGCTGAGAGGTCATGGGATAATTCCAGTACATAGCACACTGCTTAGTTGGAGCTCGGTATTTTCAAGAAGTTTGCTATTGGTGTTGTATTAGTCTGTTTGTACACTGCTATAAAGATACTACCCAAGATGGTAATCTATAAACAAAAGAGGTGTAATTGACTCACAGTTTCCTATGGCTGGGGAGGCCTCAGGAGGTGTAATTGACTCACAGTTCCGCATGGCTGGGGAGGCCTCAGGAAACTTACCATCATGGTGGAAGCAGTATCTTCTTCACAAGGTGGCAGGGGAGAGAAGAGTGAATGAAGAAGGAGCTTCCAGCCACTTATAAAACCATCAGCTCTTGCGAGAACCCACTCATTATCACGAGAACAGCATGGGGGAAACCGCCCCCATGATCCAATCACCTCCCACCAACGCCTGGGGATTACAATTCAAGATGAGGTTTGGGTGGGGACACAAAGCCTAAAATGCATCAGGTGTTTAATGGCTAATATTTAAACAAAGGTAATGTTTATTTATTTATTTAATGAGGTTGCATCCTTATAAACAGTGGTTAAAGACCAAACATCACTTTCTGGAGCATCAGTTTTAATAACCTCATTTATTCTCCATATATATCATGATTTATTCAACCAAGTGCTTACATAGATTGCTTCCACAGTGTGCAATTACAAAGAGTGTTGAAATAAGCAGCCTTATAGAGTCATCTTAGAATGTTCTGCTGATCAGTTCTTAAGAATCCATTGCTAGAAGTGAATCAAGGAGCATGTTCATTTTAAGGCTTTTGACTGTTCTGCCGAATTGCCCTCCAGGAATTTTCTCCTGATTTGCAGGCCCACCAGCAGTCTGTGGCAAGAGGGTGCGTTTCCTCCCCAGCAATGGGTGTTATTATTATGGTTATTCTTTTTGATCTCTGCCAATCTGACTGGGGAAAAGGAAGTTTTCTAATTTGATAAATGGTGTGTGTATTAATGTCGGCTTACTACAGAAGTAAATTAATCAACAAGAAAGTAAATTAATCCAATAGAGAAAGTGACCCACAGCCACAGCAAACGTACAACAACATGTTTTAATTATGTTATGCCTCTAAATGGACCCTGCTGACAGGCATGCATGCTTTACCTGTACTTATAGTCATAATGTAGTTACAATTTTACATGCAGTTTTTTCTTCCTGGCACTTGGCATCTTATAAACCTTTTCTTCATTGCTATTTAGTATTCCAAATTATAACTGTAACAGTTATGTGATACATAAAAATTGACTAAATTGTGTACTTTAGGAAACTCTAATGATCATAAAAGAAAAGGAGGGGAGAAGGCCTGTCCCTCAGAGCTGGACTTGCTGTCTCCTCTGTGGAGTTTAAGGGGGATATGAGGAGGAGATGCACGCCTGACTATGTGAGCCCCGAAGAGAAAGTCAAAGGTAGAGAAACAGAAAAGCAGACATCACGCAACATGGGTAATTTAGAAAATACAAACGAAAAATTAGTATTCAAGAAGTGAATGCATCCACAAAATAAAAATTGTAAAATATGAACATGACCCAGAGGCTAACAAAGACCTATTAGAAATTAAAAGTATGATCAATAAAATAATAGAAGTGCTGGAAGCCAAAACTGAACAAAACATTCAAAAACAAAAAGATAGTAAGGTAGGAAATATGACCAAAAAAATAAACTCAGAAAGACTTACTCATGGAAGTCCAAATGAGAATTAAAATACTGCTATAAGGAGACAGAAGAGATAAATAAAAAGGAGAAATTGTCAAAGAGATAGAGAAAAATTTTTCTAGAGTCAAAGAACAAAGCTCCCTTCATGTTGAAGTTTACCAAATGCTGAATGTGATGATTAATTTTATGTGTCAACCTAATGCCTGCTGAGCCACAGGCCTTTGGTCAAATGTTATTCCGGATGTTTCCGTGAGGGTGTTTTCAGATAAGATTAACATTTACATCGGTGGACCCTGAGTAAAGCAAATTGTCCTCCCTGATGTGGGAGGCCCTCGTCCAATCAGCTGAAGTCATGAAGAGAAAAAATCCAACCACCTTTCAGCAAGAGGGATTCTTTATCAATGTAGGGAGAGAAAAACAAAGCTCTGATAAAATGGGTAAGGATTCCAAGTTTATGGTAAGTAAATGCTAGGACCAGTGAAACAGGAGGTGGGGTGAAGGAGTCGGAAAGCTGGTAAAATTGTAAAATTGCCAACAATCTGGAAGTGAGGTGGGGCCTTCGTACAAATCACTGTGAAGACCCTTAGTCCTCCTTGTGGAGGCCTCAAAAATGTTCCCTGAGCCCAAACTCTTTCTCAGAAGCACCTGTGATAGTGAATGGCATCTTGTATGTGCGTGAGAGAGAGAGAAAAGGAAAGAGAGAGAGAGTGCAAAAACCCCAGCATATCCTACAATCAACATAAATTTCTATGACAGAAGGGGAGAGTATGATTGAAACAAATAAACCAAGTCTAACTTTTCCAGACCTGTTTTTTTTTTTTTTTTTTTTTTGCCTGTGACCTTCTGAACAGGGGACAACGGCAGAACAAAGGACTATGCAATCACTGGAATTCCTAACAGAGCTCACATTCTAGGACTCAAACTGAGATTGCATCAGTGCCTTTCCTCTGGAGGCTGTGCTAGAAGACCTGGTTACATCCTTCACCCCAGACAGCTCTGGATGAGACACAGTTCACGCAGGCAGTGACCCCATGGTTCTCCTCAAAATCAATGCTATGACACAATCCAAGACACAGAGGACCCCATATTTATCCAGTAACAAGCTCCTGACTACCACCAATGAGGGCTGAGCTGAGCCCACACGGGAGAGAGAAGCCAGCAAGCCAAAAACTCATTGTAAGAAATTAGAGGAAATAATCCAGTGAAGCACACCCACAGAAAATAGGCAGAAGGAAGTTGAGAAGGAAAACAACTCGTGTGGATGAGTTAGAAAGCAGACACCAACAGAGAGGACCACCAAAGCCAATAGTTGTTTCTTTGCGAAACTGATAAAACTGTGAAACCATTGCCAAAATGTAGCGAGAACACAAATAACCAATGACAGAAAACACGTGAGGAGGCATCATGGCAGATTACAAGACACCTGAAGATACTAGCTCAGGTCGCGGTGCCAGCACACTTGAAAACGTGGACAAAAGGAACAAAAACCTATGGAATAATACATCTGCAACAAATTGACATGAGAAAAATAGAAAGTCTGAATAATTAAATGACTATTTAAAAGCTTGTATTCAAAATTAAAATTTTTACACACAAAAATCCCAGGTAGAAATGGCTTCATTAACAAATTCTGCAAAATACTTAAGAATAAAATGGCATGGGCCTTACACACATTCTCGCATAGACTATCAACAGAGGGAATACTTTCACTCCAGAAGGTCAGCATACTATTGATTCTGAAAACTTGAAAAAGAATAGACAAGAAAGGAGAATTATGAGCTAATCTCCTTGGGAATATAGATGCAAAACTTTAAAACCAAATACTATCCAACTAAATCTAGCAATATATAAGTGGGACAATATGTCATAACCAGGTTGATTGATTCCAGAAATGCAGGGCTGGCTTTATATTTGCAAATCAATCAACGTAATTAATGAAATAAATAGGGAAAAAGGAGAAAAATATTTTAATCCCCTCAATATCTTAGAAAATACCTTTGAAAAAATTCAACATTATTCTAGGAACAGATGGTTATTTCATTAAACTCATACAGGATATCTTCAAAGCACACACTCCATCGTCTTAGTGATGAAATACTGAAAACCTTCCCACTGTCCTTGCAAGTGACACATGGACAAGGAAGCTTGACAGCATCACCATACAACATTCTCCTTGAGGCACTAGCCACTAAAATAAGGCAAGGAAAATGAGTAAAAGATTTAAGGGTCAGAGATAAAGACATAAAACTGCCATTAATCTCAGATGATATGAATGTATATGGAAAAGAATCCCAAAGAATCGCTGGATAAATGATTCAAATGAATAAATGAGTTTAGCAAAGTTGTTAGATTTTTTGTTGGTATTTTTATCTATCATCAACCAAAATAAAATGAATTTTAAAAAGGTAATTGGCAATAGCATTAGGGAAGCAGGAGTCCAGGAGAGCCAGTGTAACTCAATTTTAAAACCAACTCCTGTCCTGCCTTACAGTGCTAAGATGTTTACAGCCAAGGAAACAGCTCGGTCATGCCTGCAAGACAAACTCCTACCACAACAGAAAGTCCAGGTGTCCCAATACCTGTACCAACATATGCCTTCAAGATAATTATAGTAATGCTCCAATGTACTGACACACTGAAATGTCAAGAATAGTTTTCTTTAAATCAACAGAATAATTCTGTCATGCTGTCAGCCCACCCACATATAGTCACGGCTTAATATAGACTTTACATAGCAAGACCCCATATAAAAAAAACTTAAAATGAAGAGGTGCATTCCTCCACTTGCTTTCTGAGGACATCAAACTCAAACTCCGCAATGGAGTAGTATCTAAGAAACTTGCTGCTTTCACTGCACTCTACCAGTCACCTTGAATTCCTTCCTACATGGGATCCAAGAAGTGTCTCTTGGGGTCTGAATCAAGACCGCTTTCTGGTAACAATAGCGTCAGAAAAAAAGAAGAGGAGGAGGGGGGGGGGGAGGAGGAGGAGGAGGAGGAGGAGAAAGTAGAGACAAATCTAATGAGAGCTCTACAAGACCGCCACATCTTTCTATATAGAAAGTTGTAAAATAATAATTAGAGACATTAAAAGAAATCTCTGTATACATATATACCATGAAACACTACGCAGACATAAAAAAGAACTAGGTCATGTCCTTTGCAACAACATGGATAGAGCTGGAGGCCATTATCCTAAGTGAATTAATACAGGAACAGAAAACCAAATACCACATGTTCTCACTTATAAGTGAGAGCTAAACATTGGGTTCACATGTACATAAAGAAGAGAACAGTCCCCAAGGCCTATTTGAGAGTAGAGGGTGGGAGAAGGGGTGAGGAAGGAAAAACTTTATATCCAGTGCTATGCTTATTACCTGGGTGACAAAATAATCTGTATGCCAAATCCCTGTGGCATGCAATGCACCTATACAACAAATCTGCCTATGTACCCCGAACCTAAAAGTATTAAGAAAAAGAAGAAAACTTTTATAAATAAAGGGGTATTCCTTGTCTGTGGATTAGTAATAGAATGTTCAAGATTCTAAAGATGTAATTTCTCCCCGGATAGACTACAGAGGCAATGGAGTCCTATCAAAATATAGTAGACTTCTGGTATTTATTTCCTTGCTGATTCTAAAATTTATGTAATATAGCAAAGTACCAAAGATATTCAAGACACCCTTGAAAAATATGGTGGGAGAACTTGCTCTACAAAATATCAGCACTTCTTTTAAAGACAAAATAATTATGACAAGTGCAAGAATAGACAGATGCACTAGCCATTCAGAGACGAAGACCCAGAACATTCCCGAATACACACAAACATTTTACTCAGGACAAAGGTGGCAGCAACATGCAAGGGTTCAAAAAGGACAAGACTTTTCAATAGACATTGCACTGGAATATGTGTTTAAAAACAAGTAAATTGTGACACTCCCTCCAAATACAGCACATGAAAAGCCATTCTGGGTGGATTCTAGATCTAGATAAGAAAGGCAAAATGATAAGGTTTCTAGAAGATGCCATTAAGTAATGTCTACAGTAACCTGGGTGAGTAAACATTTCTTCAAAAGGGCACAAAAGGATTAATAATAAATAAGACTATGTAAAAATTACGAACATCTGTACCTCCAGTCTCTCTCTCTCTCACTATCTTCATCTCTATCTTTAAAAGACATCTAAGACAAACCCAGAGCTTACGTCATACTTAACAGGAAAGACTGAATGTTTTCTTTTGCCCTTTCTGTTCAACATGGCGTTAGATGTTGTAGCCAGAACAATTAGGCAGGTAAAAGAAGTAAAAGGTACCCATCCTGGAAAGAAAGCAGTAAAACTATCTCTATTTGCAGATGACACGAGCTTCTAGGTAGAAAGTACAAAGAAATTCACACACACACAAAAAAACCCCAACTATTGGAACTAATAAACAAGTTCAGCAAAGTTACAGGAATCAATATACAAGAATCTTTTCTCTTTTCTTCTTGAGACAGGGTCTCACTCTGTTGTCTGGCTGGAGTTCAGTGGTGCAAACACAGCTCACTATAGCCTTGACCTCCAGGGTTCAATGGATCCTCTGACCTCAGCCTCCCTCCTGAGTAGCTGAAACTATAGGCGCATGCCACCATACCCTTGCTATTTTTTATATTTTTGGTAGAGACAGGGTTTCATCATGGTGCCCAGGCTGCTCTGGAACGCCTGAGCTCAAGTGATACACGTGCCTCAGTCTCCCAAAGTGCTGGGATTACAGGTGTGTGCCACTATGCCTGGCCTTCCAATCAATATTTAATTTTTATACACTAACAATGAATGTTCTGAAAATAAAATTAGAAAACAATTCCATCTACAATTGTGTCAAAAATAATAAAATACTTAGAAAGTGCAAGACTTCTATGCGGAAACTACAAAGCACTGTCAAAAGAAATTAATGAAGACCTAAATAAATGGAAAGACATCCTATGTTTATGGTTCAGAAGATTTAACCTTAAGGTAGCAATACCTGCAATAGGTAAACAGATTTAGTTGCAATTCACATCCAAATCCCAGATGGCTTCTTTGCTGAAATTGACAATCTGATCCTAAAATTCATACAGAAATCGAAAGACGCTGGCCAGGAATAGAGGCTCACACCTGTAATCCCAGGACTTTGGGAGGCTAGGCAGGCAGATCACCTGAGGTCGGCAGTTAGAGACCAGCCTGGACATCATGGCAAAGCCCTGTCTCTACTAAAAATACAAAAAGTAGCCAGCTGTGGTGGCATGTGCTTGTAATCACAGCTACTCAGGAGGCTGAGGCACGAGAATTGCTTGAACCTGGGAGGTGGAGGAAACAGTGAGCTGAGACCGTGCCACTGCACTCCAGCCTGGGTAACACAGCAAGGCCCTGTCTTAAAAAGAAGAAGAAGAAGAGAAAAGAATCAAAAGATACAGATCAGCCAAAACAATCTTGGAAAAGAAAAAATTGGAGGACTCACATTTCCTGACCTCAAAACTTATTACAAAGCTACAATGATTGAAACAGTGTGGTACTGGCATAAGAATACACATATATTCCAACGCAATGGAACTGAGAAACCAGAAACTGATTTCTGGATCAACTGATTTTCAACAAGTGTCCCAAGACAATTCAATAGGGAAAGAATTGTCATTTCAACAAATGGTACTGGGACAACTGGGTATCTAAATGTAAAAGAAGGGGCCCCTACCTCACACCATATACAGAAATTAATGCAAAATAGAACAAAGGCTTAAATGTAAGTGCTAAGACTACAGCAAAATCTTAGAAATCATAGCTGTAAACTTTGTCTTTGGATTAGACAATGGTTTGTTAGGACACCCAAAGCATAAGCAACAACAAAGTAGATAAACCAGACTTCATCAAAATTACAAACATTTTTTGTTGCAAGGGACACTATCAAGAACAAGGAAAACACTCACAACATGGAAAAATTATTTGCCAATCTTGTATTTCATAAGGGAAGTGCAAATCACGTCTGATAAGGGAATTGTATATTGAATACTCACATCTCAATAACGAAAACACAACCTAAATTTTAAAATGGGCCAAGGATCTGAATAGACAGTTCTCCAAAGGAAGTATACAACAAGCACATGAAAAGATGCTCAACGTCCTTAACCATTAGGGAAACACAAATCAAAACCACAGGGAGATACCACTTCACATCTGCTGGACTAAAGACAGAGGTTGGTGTGCACACGGAGAAAATGGAACCCTCATACCCCACTGGCTGGTGGGATTCCACTTGGGAAGCAGTCTGGCAGTTCCTCACAAGGTTAAGCACAGTAGTCACCTACGATCCAGCCATTCCACTCTTAGGTACAGTGAAAACATTGCCACACAAAAACTCATACAGGAATGTCCTTGCAGCATTATTCATGATCGCTAAAAAATGGAACAACTCACATGTCATCAACAGATGAATGGATAAACAATATTTGGCACTGCCATGCAGTGGAATATTATTTAGACACACAAAGGAATAAAGTTCTGATGCAATCTGCAGCACAGACGCACCTTGAAAACACCTACCGAAAGGAGCCCCCACAGAGACCACCTGGCGTGTGACTCCATTTCCATGAACTTCCAGAAACCGCAGGGTGGTGGTTCTATGTGTGGGGGTGCGGGAGAGGGAATGGGGGTAGCTACCGATGAGAACAGGGTTTCTTTTTAGGGTAGTGAACACAACTTCGTTAATATACTAAAAAACTGTGGAACTGTACACCTTAAATAATGTGAGTTTTATGGTATGTGAACTGCATCTTAAGCTATTATTTTAAAAATTTAAAAAGCAAGCTGAGCAGCCTGGCCAACATGGTGAAACTCCGTCTGTGCTGAAAATACAAAAATTAGCCGAGTATAGTCGTGCGTGCCTGTAGTCCCATCTACTCGGGAGGCTGAAGCAGAAGAATCGCTTGAACCCGGGAGGTGGAGGTTGCAGTGAGATGAGATCATGCCACTGCACTCCAGCCTGGGCGACAGAGCAAGAAAAAAAAAAAAAAGCAAGGTGCGGTTTCCAAACTGCAAGGTTTTGAAATCTCTACTGCGATTGTAATGGTAACACGGTCCTTGCAATGTGATAATGTCCCAATAATTTATCTTTATAAACATTTTAAAACCTTAACAAGTCCTTTCTCCGCCTTTGTTCCACTTGCGCCTCCTTGCCCCTCTCCCCCGGGCTCCTCCTCCCGGCTGGCCCTCCCCGCTGAAGTCACGGACGCGCTCAGCTGGCCCCGGGGTCTGGGTGCGCCCGCCCTGCCCGCAGTCGGCGAGGGACCCTGGGGGGTCTGCGGGGCGGGCCCAGGGGCAGCCGCGGGGACCTCGGGGCGCGTGCAGACCCCGCCCTCAGCGACCGGCCGCAGATTCCAGCCCACCTTGGAGACCTGTGGAGCCAGGGGCGGAGAGAGGAGGCGCAGGAGGACCCGCGACACAGCTCGGGATCCGCGCGCGCTGGGCCTCCGGCGCAGCTGGTGGGGTTCGGGAGGCTGGGACCCTGCCCGGGAGATGTGGACGCCGGGCGGACCCCCGGGGCCCGCGAGCTGGGACCGCCGTAGGTTGGGCGCGAGGTTGCGCGCAGCGTTCGCGGGGCTGCAGGAGCTCCAGGGGCTGCGCGCCACGCAGCAGGAGCGGGTACGGGGCGCCCTGGCCCTGCAGCCCCCGCCCGCGCCCGCCGCGCCCTGCGGTCCCCACGGTCCCCACGGCCCCGAGCAGCAGCTGGAGGCGGCGCTGGCCGCGCTGCAGGAACAGCTGGTAAGGACCGGGCGCCGGGACTCGGGGCTGCGGGGTTTGTGGGCCACAGGCGCTGCTCCCTCCCGGTGCCGGCCGAGACTGTGTGTTAGTGGGAGGGGGGCGTCTGATGGATGGAGGGGACGTCCTTTGGGATTTGATTGGAATGCAGTTGGGTCTCCAAGGAGGGGGACGCGGAGGCCCCGCGCGCAGGTGCCTAGAGGTGAGGCACACAGATGAGGACCCTGAAAACTGCCCGGGGCTGCAGCCCGCGCTCCACCCTGCGGGGATGTGCGCCCACCCACGCCAGGATCCCGAAACTGGCAGATTTGGGGGAGACACCCTGTTGGTTAGTTACAGCATTGTTCTGACCTACGGGTACTGACCGGCTTTCCCCGGGCGGAGGTGGGCTCGGGACCCTGGCATCACTTCCCTGGGTACCAGGTCCCCCCTGCCGTCTTGGGTTAGGGGCAACAGTGTCCGCGTGGTAAAGCGCACCCCGACTTGTCCTCAGGAATGTGCTGACGTTTCTTACAGGTCGCGTCGCTGTAATAAAGTATTGGGGGAAAGCACGTCGCTGACAAAGGCCTCTTCAACTTTAAAATGTGACCTGACCTGTAAGAAGAGGCGTGTCCTCTGATCCAGAGGAAAGACTCTTTGATTTCCTTGCCAGGGGCCCTCCTCAGCACTACCTGGACGCTCTGAACCCCTCCTTTCACACAATGAAAGAAACTCCAGTCATTACCCCTCTGCTTATTATGTTATTGTATGATTTTGTAAAATTTACTGGAAACAACGCACAAGAGTTTTCATAGTTGCTGTATTTTCTTAAAGACAAACTAAAAAGGCTAGAGAAAGATATCTGTTTACTCGTGTTACCTCTATTACACTAAGTGAAATTTCTTTTACATTAGAAATTTAAGTCTGTCCTGTTAAAAGTTGCTGCCTCTGAACGTTGCCCACGTGAAGCTGTGGCATGACCGTCAGCCTAGCTGGCTCAGCCAGGTTGTTAAAGTAGCAAACCCTTCTGGATTAAAGAATCCCAGTGTCTGGGATGCCTCCCAGGATCCCGGTTATCTCCTGACCTTGTGGAAGACGGAGGTGGCAGACTGTGTGGGATTAACCTGGGCTCCCGGGCTCCCAACTCTGCCCCTGATGCCTCCTGAGAGGAAAGTAGCTGGTGTACAGACTTTGTTTACTCACCCAGTGACCAAATCCTGACCGTGTGTTTAGGTCATTTGTGTGTTTGCACCCAGACACAATCTCAGCTTCTGCTCAGCACGCGACAGCCACAGATGTGTTAGACGCATGTGATGGGAAGGGGGTGCTGCTGAGATGCTGGCTTCAACTGCTCCGTCGAGGGGGTGCGAGTGCAGGTGATGATTAACTTGGCTTAAGAAATATACAAATCAAACTTGCAAGTGCTCAGCCTCTAATTACAAGTAGCCTTTTGGAAGAGAAGATCAAACAGGTTTTTTGTTTATTTTATTATTATTTTTTTAATGTGGGGACCAGAAGGAACATGCAGACTTTGTCTTGAAACTTTGTTCTCGGGATGGATTATGTGATCAAAAGAGAAGAATAATTGAATTTGTGTGACATCAGCCCAGGGCTTAACACTTTCACATTTTTCTTACAGGGAAAAACATTAGAAGTGATAGCAGTTCTATAGTGTTGAATACAATGAAAAGCCTTGCTTGCTGGAGCAGTTACACACTCCAGCAACTCCCACCTAACTCAGGGTCCCCTCCGCCCACCCTGGTGCTCACCTGGCCATTGGTCATCATTCAGGTGTGAAGGCAGGAAGAACATTTATCAGGCCCTGAGCAGCTTTAGCCTACGGGAATTCTCAGGTGAGAATGATTGTTGGCATTTCCAGGGATTTAAACAGTCAGGAAAATAGCAGCACTCATCACTTCAAGGCTTATCGCAATGTGCTGCACCTTTTTAATTGCTGTGTCACAAAGGAGAGTGCAGTAGGCGGTGCTTAGTAGGATTCTGTTGAATAAATAAATGAGTGGCTTTTATTGCTGCAACAAAAGGGAAAATGATTTCAGAATTTGGGATCCTCCTGTTCTGAGTTTCTAAGCTGATGAGATCCCCATGCCCTCCGACCCAAGTGGGTTTGCTGCTGCGTGGCCAATCCAGAGAGGGTCCTCATGTATGTTTGTGAGGAAGGTTGTCCTTCCCAAGAAGTGCCGGCCATTCCCATATTCATAAGGGTTGGGTTCCCCAACAAGCCCTAGATAGAAAGACTGCATCCACTTCCTGGAACTCGAAGCCCACGTGGAGACCAAAAACCCCATCCTTCACCAGTGGGTACTGTCTCCACAAGGGGAGAGATGCAGAAGAGCTCCGGGAGTCTGCAATGAAATCTTATCCGGAAGAATTTCCCCATCTTGACATTGCTGGTCGTGACTTGTTCTAAAAGTGGCAGCTTGCAACGATTCCTTTTCCCTGGCAGCTTCCCACATTCCATGCTGCAGGAGCAAGCTGTACGTCTGATTCTGCAGCATAAACTTGATGCCCGGCATTTTCCTTGGGCCGACTGTGCTTGCTTTGTGAACACACAGGGGAACCAAGGGAGGCAGGGTGAGAACTTGCTCAAGGCCACGCATTAGGGCCAGCCATCCCCAGAAACCTGCAAGGCTTCGGTGGTGCTTTTTAATCCGTGAGTCCAGTCTGTGAACCAGGGACCCCTTTGCTGTTGATTGACAGGCCTCTTTTAAACTTAGGTAATAGCATTTACCTCTCTCCAGAATGGAGGGCATAGCCTTGGCATTCAGGCATAGAACGTTTCCTTTGTGCGTTCTAGCTCTCAGGGATAGAAAGGAGGTGTTTCAGATCCCATCTCCGTATCCTGAACAGTAAGGCCTTTTTCATGTTGATCCTCCGCATGTGCCATACAGGTGTTGCGATGGCTGGACTGTTGACTTGCACACGGAAAAGGCACAGCACGTGGAAATCAGGTCATTCTCTTGCAGTGCATAAAGAATGCATTTCAAAGAAAGGGATTAGCCTTTTTTTTTTTTTTTTTAAAGCACCCCCTGGAATAGAAGTCCTCAAACTTTTTGTTGTCATAAGGAACTTTTGTGGTCCCTGGGAAGCTTGTTAAAATGCAGGTTTCCAGGCTTACCGGGTAGGGTCTCAGGAAATGAGTGGGGCCTGGAGCCTGGGGTCTGCAGGTATGCCCAGCTGATCCCACTGCCTGGAGAGGCTTGGTATGAGCGCCTTTATACCAGGCCCTCCTGCCCTTTCCCCAGGCCCAGGGCTTTGGCACAGATGCCCCCAGAGCACACTTTGGCCAAGGTTGCCTGGAGTTAGCCTGAACGCTTGCAGAGGGCCGCCTGGAGTTAGCCTGAACGCTTGCAGAGGGCCGCCTGGAGTTAGCCTGAACGCTTGCAGAGGGAAGTAGGCACGGAGGCCACCCAGGGCTCGCTTGCTGCTGTGGAGTGAGTCAGTCCAATCGTGGACATGCGTGGAGATCACACTCTGGGGCTGGCCTTGCAGTGGACTTTCCTCCTGCCTGGCCGCATATATTTTGTGACGTGAGCACAAAGTCTAACCCTAAGAAAGAGTTAATGTAAAGCACAGTCATACAAACCCCAAGTTAGGGACAGCAGTCGGGGTTAGGGACAGTGGTCAGGGTTACAGGCAGGGAGTAAATCCTGAATGGTGGAGTCCTGCAGACGCAGAGGGGACCTGAGGACGTAATAAATAACCTGTGAGTGCCTGAGAGCTCTGTGCGTCCTGCAGCCCCTAGACCATTAATCAGAAACCAGCAACTGAAGGCCTGGCTGGCCAAACATTAATCACAAAGCAATTAACCCAGCACAGACACGGGGGCGGGAAGGGGGCTGGAGGAGGAGGAGGACAAAGCTGGCTGGGGTGCAGGAGAGTGTGATTTGGAAGAGGAGAAGGCACATAGATCCTTTTAAACGTTGAGGTGTGGCCTCACCAAGGAACTTGATTTTCTGTCGGTACCTTGGGTTTTGTTTTACGACAGGAAAAAGAAAAATCATGGGCTATGAGAATCCACGCCGGCCCCTTTGTTTGGATCCAGGCTTCCTCTTTGCATAACTGGTGTGGGAGAGCCCGCCTGTGTGTGCTGCGCAGGCTTGGTTGATGGTGCTGTTCACTTGGATAGCGGTTTACCTGTGTGAAAATGTGCAGGGTCAGAAACCAGTATGTTTACATGAAGCTGGGTGATGCTGGAAGCATAACGTTTTGATTAAATTCAAGATTGGTTTTTGCCATGTTCACATTCACAGATAATATTATGGCTTCAGATTCTGTCACTGTGCAAACTTTGGAGGTTTTTGGGAGGCCCCGGAGTTGGGTCCTGGAGGAGGAGGTCTGCTCCTGGCACAGAAGCTGTGCGCTGGGTCGAGCCCGGCCTCCATTCCCTCATCCATGCTGATAGTGGGCACTTGCGTTTGGAAAATCGGAGAAGTCTTTCTCTCATCAGAACAGGAAAGCATTGCAACCTGCCTCTGTCTTGTAATGATTTCTCATATTGTGGAAATTACTGAAGTAATTCCCCGAGGCCCAGGTTATGGGACTCAGGGGAACTGCTCCTTTCCCACGTAAAATTTGAAATAGAATTAATCATTTTCTTTTTTTTTTTTTGAAACGGAGTCTGGCTCTGTTGCCCAGGCTGGACTGCAGTAGCCGGATCTCAGCTCACTGCAAGCTCCGCCTCCCGGGTTCACGCCATTCTCCTGCCTCAGCCTCCCGAGTAGCTGGGACTACAGGCGCCCGCCACCTCGCCCGGCTAGTTTTTTGTATTTTTTAGTAGAGACGGGGGTTTCACTGTGTTAGCCAGGATGGTCTCGATCTCCTGACCTCATGATCCACCCGTCTTGGCCTCCCAAAGTGCTGGGATTACAGGCTTGAGCCACCGCGCCCAGCCAGAATTAATCATTTTCTTAAGAGAACCAACCACATAATTACATTCATTAATTATTTGCCTTAATCGTGATTGTTCATCAAAACAAGAAATGTTTTAGAATTGAAAGAAAAACACACACACATGCTCATAATAAGCTTTTTAGAGTTGGGGAAGTTGAGGCCGGGAGAAGGCACAGCCTCTCAGGGCAGGGCTGTGATAGAAACTTCTAAATACACAGTCCCTTGGCCAGGCACATGCCTGTAATCCCAGCACCTTGGGAGGCCAAGGCAGGTAGACCACTTAAGCCTAGGAGTTGGAGGCCAGCCTGGGCAACATGGCAAGACCCCATCTCTACAAAAAATACATAATTAGCAGGGCATGTTGGTGCATGCCTGTAGTCCCAGAGACTTGGGAGGCTAAGGAGGAAGGATCACCTGAGCCTGGGGAGGTGGATGCTGCAGTGAGCAGTGATCGCACCACTGCACTCCAGCCTGGGCAACAGCGCAAGACCCTGTCTCCAAAACAAAACAAAACAAAAGATCCTGAAGGCTGATTTTCACACTGCATTTACTCCAGGTAAAGCTGACAGTTTCCATGTTTTGCTGAGAACCTTCTCCCCTGGTAGCTCTGCCAAAGCCTGTAACAGTTCAAAATGTTACTTATTCTATCAGGGAAGGGGAAGGGACTTATTAGTGAAGGAGGAGCTTTTCTTTCTTTCCAAGGGACTTTCTTACCTTCTTGAAAAGTCAAAAGGTTTGTGCTCTGCAGGCACCAGGAGCCCAGAGGCGGCCGAGTAAAAGGACGCCACCGCACCCAGGCACAAGATGCGTAAAGCATTACCACAGGAGGGTAAACCCTTATGCTGGCTGAAAAACGCAGCCAAATAGACGGTGCAGGTAGTTCCTGTCTGCCAAAAGGAGGTGTTGCTTTTGATCCTGATTTCAGTCTCATAAGCTGTAGTATACTGTATCCTTATAAAGAAATGTAATTTGGAAAGTGCGGATAAGTGAAGCAGCCTGAACTGGAGAAAACCCGTGTGCGTGTGTGTGTGGGGGGGGAATGGGTCAGTAGACCTTTCTTTTTCTGACGGTGGAGCAAGGAAATGGCTTCAGAATGAGCAGGCGCAGCAGCCAGATTTAGAAGATGTGTTTCGTGTGGACTCGGGGAGTTCAAATTACATTCACAATGCATGGTTCACCCCTTTGAGCCTTAAGTTTTGGTTTCCGTAGGTACAATAGTTCCCTTTCTCTTCTTTCCCTTCTCAGTCCCGGCTGAGACAGCAGGACATCGGCCTGAAGACCCACCTGGACCAGCTGGACCTGCAGATCAGCAAGCTGCAGCTGGATGTGGGCACAGCCTCAGGGGAGGCCCTGGACAGCGACAGCAGGCCCAGCTCAGGTACCAGGGTGCCCTGACCTCCTGGACACAGGGGCAGGCATGCAGCCCAGGCAGAGGTGAAGCCTGTCCCGCCAGTCCCTCTCGGGCTGAAATTCCGTTCCACTGCTCTCCCGGTGTCCGTGCAGGGAGGCGGCCGCTTCATCAGGCCGATCTGAAAGTCAGGAGGCGACACCGAAGCCTTTCTCAGGGCATATATATTAATTGGCTACCTCGCTCTTATTTTTTTAATTTGCAAAAATCACACTGTGGTCTAAGTGACATTGTTGGACTCAGGAGGCCTGGGGCTGAAGCACCTCCCCAGCCTGGTCTCCTTCTCAACTTGGCAGGCGCCAGGGAAGAGAGAGAGACAGGGGCCAGGGGCCTGTCCTAAACAGGCTGAAATCCAGAGGAAGAGGCCACCCCTTAGGCAGGCATCGACCACCCAGGACTAAAGGGACCACTTGCCAGGAAAAGGGAGGGCCAGTGCTGCTGAGTGGGGGTGGAGCGGGCTCTCATCAACTCACTGACAGCCCCCGAGAATAATCCTGAACATCTTCACCTGAGCCACACTCTCCCAGGCCGGCCGTGTGGACGACGGCCCACAGCCTCTGGTAGCCTCAGCTCAGGGGTTCCCCTGGGCCCCCCTGTGCCGTGACAAGCTCAGGAGCAAAGGGGTCCCTGGGCTCTTCTGGATGGGAGTCACTGACCTGCCTTGTCTGCTGTGTCCAGGCTTTTACGAGATGAGTGACGGTGGATCCTGCTCCCTGTCCACGTCCTGTGCCTCTGTCTGCAGTGACCACATCTCCCCCTCGCTGGGCAGTTTGTTGCCTATGGCCCAGGCCCCCAAGGCCAGGCCCAGCATGGGGGACTGGAGGCCCCGGTCGGTTGATGAGACTACTGTGCCAGCGTGGAGACCCCAGGCTACCGAGGAGGGCACCAGGCCCCGGGGCAGCATGGAGAATGCAGGCCAGCCGTGGGGCACATTCTGGCCCAGGCCGGTGTCTACAGGTAAGAAACCGCCAGGGAAGGTGGGGGTCTCATCTCAGGCACAGGGGAGGACGGAGTGCAGTCCCCAGCTGTTGAGGGCAGAGCCAGGGACCCCACATGGGCGCACCCCAGGCTCTAACGGATGCTGGAAGGCCTCCGTGGGCCCTGTGGTGGTTTGGATGGAGGCAGGAATCAAACGTGGCCATGTGCATCACCACTGGCTCTTCTAACACACAGCACTTTTCCCTGTATTTAAAATGGACATCAGCAAGCTTAAAAACAATCCTTCAAAAACCCTAGATCCACTGGTGTTTGCAGGGAGAGTGGGGTTGAAGGCGCTGGTGGGGAGAAAACAGGGCTCATGCCTGGATCCCACCCCCTGGCGCGGGAGGGGCTGTAGTTGTCTTCAGACTGTCTCCAAAGGCACAGATGTCATTTTTGGCCTTGTTTTATTTCTAATACAAGGCCTGGTTTAGTAACAACCATTTGGTCTTTTCTTACCGAGAAGCCCCGTGGTTTCCTCCAGGGCATCTGCAGGGACTAGCTTCATGCCTCTGGCCTCCCTCCAGGCTCCATCCACCGCTGCGGGGCCTCTTCAGCCTCCAAACCTTCAGGGAAATGAGGGCGCTGAACTGAGGACTCTTACTCCCCATGCGTCCTCCTTCAAGGGGAAGGATGAGAATGAGCTGAGGGGGCTGTGCCGCAGGCACAAACAGTGCCCCGCACCCTGTGTCTAGATGCAGACGGGGCCCTGCGCCCTCTGTCTAGATGCAGATGGGGCCCCGCCGTGCCTAGATGCGGACCCCGGTGACTGGAGTCGCCGTCTCCCATGGGACCCAGGAGTTCCTCCAAGCAGTGAAGGAGCAGCGCTTCCTTCCTGGCTGCATTTCATGCATGAAGTGAAATCAACAGCACACGAAATCCTCTCTGTGTCACGTGTTTGTTCATTTTTCTCGTTCCTAGGTGATCTTGACAGAGCCCTGCTGGCAGACACGGGGCTCCAGAAAGCCAGCGCCGATGCTGAGCTCCTCGGGCTCCTCTGCCAGGGGGTGGACATCCCGCTGCACATGCCAGACCCCAAGTATCGGCAAGACCTGGTGTCCCAGGGCGGCAGGGAGATGTACCCGTACCCCAGCCCCTTGCACGCCGTGGCTCTGCAGAGCCCCCTGTTTGCCCTGGCTAAGGAAACCCCACAGAGCGGTGGTCCCTCGTACCCCAGGAAGACCCCCCCAGGCCCCGCAGGTCTGAACACCATCCAGACTGGGCCGGTCCTCGAGGCTGGTCCGGCCAGAGCCAGAGCCTATATCGACAGGCTGCTGCATCTGTGGGGCCGGGAGACCCCAGCAAAGGGTAGCGGGGGAGAACAGGGACCTCTAAGGCATGCAGCGTCCCCATCCCCACAGAGGCAGGGTGGCTGGAGTACAGATGGTGGAGGGCGACTATTGGTCTTCGCCCCAGGGAGGGAGGATGAAGGAGGGCCAGCTCAGAGCAGAGGTGCCGGCAGGGGCCCCCAGCAGCAGGGATCCATGCCTCTTGAGGGTCCCCAGCACCCTGGCAACCTTCCAGAGGAGGGCTCCAAGCCCTCGAACAGCTGCGTCCTCAGGGAGACCATGGCGTGGCCCTCTCCCAGCTTGAAGGCCCAGCAGACACCCCCAGCTCAGGACTGTGGACGAGGCAACGTCATATCCCCATCCAGGATGCTGGACAAGAGCCCCTCACCGGCCTCTGGGCACTTTGCCCACCCGTCCTTTGCTGCCAGTCTGAAAATGGGTCCCCCCAAGAGCAAGGCCGAAAAAATCAAGAGAAGGCCCACGGACAAGGTGCTGAGGTTTGCAAGGCAGCCGCCGCTTCTACTGGAGAGGCCTGAGGGAGCCCATGCAGCCCCCCAGCCGTCCCTGGAGTGGGACCCGGCCCACTGGTCCCCAGGGAGGGGTGGGCTCCCGCGGAGGCCGGCCCTGGCCTGGGAGGCACCCGGGCGCTCCTGTTCCGAGTCTACCCTCTACCCCATGCCTGTCCTCGTCCCCGTGGCGGTGGCCCCGCAGGAGGGCCACCAGACCTCAGCCCAAGCCCTGTTCCCCTTTGAGGCAGCACTGCTCACCTCAGTGGCCAGGAGGAAGCATCGCCGCTGGCAGTCCACCATGGAGATCTCAGCCCGGGCCCGCCTGGCCAGCTGTCCCGAGTCTAACCTGGGGCCCCCCAGGCCAGTGGCCAGAAGAGCAGGTGGCCCACAGGCCCGGGGCCGGCCCTTGCTGGTCCGCCAGGATGCCCAGACCAGGAGCAACTCAGAGCCCTCCAAGCACTCGGCCGAGTGTGACCCGAGGTTCCCCTCAGTCATCCCGGAGACCAGCGAGGGGGAGTCCAGTGACCACACCACCAACCGATTCGGAGATCATGAATCCAGCAGCAGCGACGAGGAGGGCAGCGCCCAGAGCAGGGACTGTGACCTGGCACTGGGCTATGTGGCGGCCGGGCACACGGAGCTGACCTGGACCCAGGAGGTCCCGGTCAGCTCGGGGCCACTCCTGTCCCCCGTGCCCAAGCTGTGCCGTATTAAGGCCTCCAAGGCCCTGAAGAAGAAGATCCGTAGGTTCCAGCCGACGGCCCTGAAGGTCATGACCATGGTGTGAGGCGCAGTGACTGCATCAGGAGAAGCCTGCTGCACACCGGAGCCCTTTTCCCGCAGCGTCCTGTGCATGTCTGGGTTTCAGTGTCATCTCGCCAAGCCGCTTTATCTTCCGAGGCCACCATTTAACAGGAGTCCCCTCCTGTTACATGCTCTGCCCGTGGAGTACGCCGTGAGTCCCCGCCCCAGCAAAGACTTCCATGCAGAGCTCTGGTTTCAGATGCCAGCAGCCTCCCCGGCCGACCTAGCGTCTCTTTTCAACGTCTGCCCAGGATACTGCTTCCCGGCAGGCATCTTGTTTCCACCTTGTCATCCTCCCATGGCCTTCCCCTGCCCTCACTCCCCTCTGGCTGGGGACGCGTTTCCCAATCCTTTGACCATTCCTCCCCAAAGGCGTTTTAAAGAGGCGGTTGCAGGACTCCGTGCTGGAAATTGAATTGGAGTTTAAACTCCACATTACGCTGTCAGCGTACACAGACACCCAAATTATGCCATGATCTCAAATAAAAGGAACTTTTTTTTCCCTCTTAACTTCCTCCTCCCTGTTTCCTTGGGTGGCACATGGTAGGGGCACCATCATCTTCATGCCTGCCCATCACAGGGCACACACCAGCTTTGGGCGGGGAGGGCACCTTATGAGTGAGTAGAGACTAAACTCTGGTTTTAGTATAAAAAGTAGGGCATAGGCCGGGCGCAGTGGCTCATGCCTGTAATCCCAGCACTTTGGGAGTCTAAGGCAGGCGGATCATAAGGTCAGAAGATCAAGACCATCCTGGCCGGGCGCGGTGGCTCAAGCCTGTAATCCCAGCACTTTGGGAGGCCGAGATGGGCGGATCATGAGGTCAGGAGATCACGAGACGATCCCAGCTAACACGGTGAAACCCCGTCTCTACTAAAAAATACAAAAAAAAAAATAGCTGGGCGAGGTGGCGGGCGCCTGTAGTCGCAGCTACTCGGGAGGCTGAGGCAGGAGAATGGCGTAAACCCAGGAGGCGGAGCTTGCAGTGAGCTGAGATCCGGCCACTGCACTCCAGCCTGGGTGACAGAGCAAGACTCCGTCTCAAAAAAAAAAAAAAAAAAAAAAAAAGACCATCCTGGCCAACATGGTGAAACCCCCATCTCTACTAAAAATACAAAAAACAGAAATAAAAAAAATTAGCTGGGTTTGGTGGCACGTACCTGTAATTCCACCTACTCGGGAGGCTGAGGCAGGAGAATCACTTGAACCTGGGAGGTGGAGATTGCAGTGTGAGGAGATTGCGCCACTGCACTCCAGCCTGGGTGACAAGAGCGAAACTCCATCTCAAAAAAAAAAAAAAAAAAAAAAAGTAGGGCATAAAAGTTTTTTTTTTTTTTTTTTTTTGGTGTTTACTTTTCCAAATGGAATTTTCCTCAACTCTTCAAGAAGAAAGATAGCAGTGCTTTCAGGTAAGCTGCCTGGTGAGGGTCACAGTATTTTCACATCAGAAAGCAGCTTTCTCCTGAAAGATAAGAATTTGACATGAAGGTGGAGAAGGCCATTGAAGCCCCCCATGGACATCCTGGGCCCCTTAGGGCAGATGCAGCTGGGCAGGATCGTGGAAGGAAGCCAGTCAGAAAACCAGCGGAAGACGGGAGTAGATTTGGAAGGAGGCGTGAAATATTCCTGGAACAAGGAGTTGGTTTTAGATGCCTATAGGGAACTTCACATCTAGAACAAAGTGGAGGTGAGGGGGAGGCTGCTGCTGAGCTCCCTGACAGTGAAGACAGTGGGGGCAGGGTCTGTTCTCTGTGCAAAACGCAAGGAAATGCAAGCATTTCCAGGGGCCAGAGCAGACAGATTCAAACACCCATTGAGTTCGTCTGTGTGCAGTTTCACCTGCCCTTCCTGAAATCTGCTTCCGAACAGAAGGCCAGAATCTTCCTCAAGCTTTCTAAAAACCTGCATTGAAATTTCAAAGGATGATTCAAACCCACTCACGGATGGGGGTTTTACTGTAAAAGTTAATTCACAGGGTATTTTATTAAAATGGCAACATTTTTAGAATGAAGCGTGGCTTCTCCAGGACCACTGAGCAGGTGAGGTTGTGACGACTGCCCCGTAGCCTGAGTCCCCGTCCTCACTCAGGACTGTGGGCCCAGCCTCAGTCCACGCATTTTTTTGTAGCTGACCATGCTGAAGACATGGCTAGGAAGTTCATATAAGTCATACATTCTGGTCATTCACTGGGGCTTTCCGCAGGAGCTCTGAGTGCACTATCCAGAAAGAGCAAACTTCCTTTTCATCCGCTATGGTGACCTAGCTTGTATCACAGCTCTTGGTTGCTCAGACTCCACGTTGCAAGCTACGATGACAGGGAATCAGCCCAGAAGGGGAGTGAGTGCAGTGGGTCTGGGCTTCTCAGGGTTTTCTGACAGTGCCTGTCTGTTTTAGAAAGCTGGGCGTGGTTTCCTAACCATTCAGATTCCAACGTGCAGCCTGAGGGGTGCATTCCAGCCGGAGGGGTGCATTCCAGCCAATCAAATCCAAATCCCGGCCTGCTCCACACAGCCCTGCAAACTGACCAGGAGAACCATGCAGACTCCAGACAAAATGCAGCCATCACATCGGGGGCGGGAAGGGTCCTCAGTAATCTGACAGTCCAAATCAATCAATCAATAGTTCTCTCCCTTCTCTATCCATCCTCTCTTTCTCAATAATGTGCTCTCTGGCTCTTACTTTCTCTCTCTCTCCCTCTCTCAAGCTCTCTCTGTCTCTCCCCCTTTTTAACTGTGGAGGCCCAAACATGCATTTCAGTTTGTCCCAGGCCCAAGGCCTTGCCAGGGCTCTTCTACTCTCCAGTAGGTTTGGAGTAAATAAGTAGAATTCTCACAGATTCCATGGGGGTCCTCGGAGGGTCCCCCAGCCCTCCTGCCCCGTCTGCCCAGCACCCCGACTCCTTGGCTCTGCTCAGTACTCTGCAGGACCAGGCAGCCCAGGACTTGAGGACTGCTCTGGCTCCAGTTCCCATCCCGCTTGGCCCTGGTCATAGCCTGGCTGAGTCAGCATCCCCCTTCATCGAACGAAGCTGATCGCGCCTCAGGGTTTGGAAGGAGGCGTAAGCTGGCAGTTTGAAAAGGGACCCACGTCTGTCTGTGCTCCCCAAAGTAGGGACAAGGGGTGAGTCGGCCCAGGTTGTGGCCTCCCTGTAGTGTGCAGAGTTGGTGAGGCTCCCTGACCCCTCTGCAAACATCGCCCAGGCACCACCAGGAAGACCGAGCAGATGCCACATGCAGGCCTAGGGCAGATAGCAGCCTGGGGAAAAGCTGTAAAACACAGAGCTAACCATTAGAACGCCGGTCATAAGAAGCCCGTTTTTTGAGAGGGCTGACAACAGGGTGCTGCTGGGTGTGGCAGAGTCTTAAGCACCGTGAATTCAGAGAACAGGGATTTGCAAGAAGTCTGGGTGGCCAAGGCAGACGCGCAGAAAGAGGATGGATGGATTCGCCCCGTGGTGAACATTCATCTCCTGAATGTCTTATGTTCTGTGCATATTTTTCCTCTAAACCAACATGATGGAAACCACTCACACGGAAGCAGAAATGAACCAGGAAGCCCACCGAGGCAGAGCGTGGCCTGTCATATGAGGGGGTGTGATTGATTAGATGACGGGGGCAGCTTTCAAGTGCATTGGAAGACGGAGGAGCTGTTTCCTTCTCTCTCAAGGGATTAAAAAGTAGACAATGTAGAATTTGACTTCCGGGGCCTTTAGGACTAACTTCTAGCATGCTTACGATAAAAATATTTTAACAAAAATAAAAATAACAGGATAAAATTGCTCTTTATCCGTTCTATCATAAAATATCCTCTTCTACAATAAAAGGATAAAGAATTAAAGTTAAGCTAAAGTAAAAAATATGTCAGGAATTCTAAATTATAAGGATGTGTGAAAGATTTAATTATAATATTAGGGAAAATGTCCCAACCTACTTTAGCAAATCATACGTTATCACTGAAGAAAACAGAGCATATCATTACTGATTAAATTCAGGAAGGTAAGTGGGTGCCCTAGCAAAGCTTTCTCTCTGCATCCTCCTGCATCCTCCTGCATCCTCCTGCTCCAGCTTGTAGGATAATAAAAGCCTGTCTTGGTCCATTTTGTGTTGCTGTAACAGAACTGAGTAATTGAAAAAGAAAAAAAGGCCTATTTGGCTCATGATATGGGTGACTGGGAAGTTTGAGACAGGCAGCTGCATCTGATAAGGCGTTTATGCTGCTTCTACCCATGGCAGAAAGCAGAAGGGGACCGGGCGTGTGCAAAGAGACACACGGTAAGAGAAGAAGCAAGAGAGAGAAGCCGAGGAAGCCATTCTTTTAACCACCTGCTCTCTTGGGAACCAGGCCATTCCCCCAGAGCGAGAACTCACTTAGCTCTGAAGGACTGTGTTGGTCTATTAATGAGGCCCCCATGGCCCAGACACCTCCAGGCCCCACCTCCCAACACCACCACACTGGGGATCAAATTTAAAATTTTGGCAGAGGTTTTGGTGGGGACAAACCACATGCAAACTACAGCAGAGCCCTCTTAGGATAGAATCCGAGGTTCTGTACAGTTACTGGATCCTAAACATGAAATACATAAAGTCTGATGAAAAACAGTAGTGCATCTGGAATGGATTTAACGCAGTCCCACTTTACAGGTCAAGTATTTATTTAATATCTGTGAATAAATGAAAGATCAGTGAAAAAAGGGAAAATTATTATATCTACAGATTCTATGTGGCTTTAAGGTGATGGTGCCTAGTTTATAAATGGTTGATAAAAAACATACTTATTTTTAAAGATTAAAGTCCGCAGGAATTTGTTGACTGTCTTTTTCAATCACTTGCGTAGTTGACCCTCCCTGCTAGGCTTCGAAATGATGCTGTAAACCAGACCTGTTCACACACCGGGGCCCTCAATCTTGTCACTTGGGCCCCGCCACTATCCAGCAGACACAGCCCTTTTCAAAGGGGGCTTGGCCGGTGAAAGCCACACACAGGGTCGGTTCTTTCATTCACTCAGTTACCAAACGTGCTGAGTTCACTGGGTGACTGCCTGTGCAGTCAGGGTTGGGAGGTGCCGACAGGAAGGGGCTCCTCCCCTCCTCTCCTGAGCACTGGGGCTCCTCCTTCCTTTCCTGAGCACTGGGGCTCCTCCCCTCCTCTCCTGAGCACTGGGGCTCCTCCCCTCCTCTCCTGAGCACTGGGGCTCCTCCCCTCCTCTCCTGAGCATCAGGGTTCCTCCCCTCCCCTCCTCCCCTGAGCACTGGGGCTCCTCCCTCCTCTCCTGAGCACTGGGGCTCCTCCCCTGAGCACTGGGGCTCCTCCCCTCCTCTCCTGAGCACTGGGGCTCCTCCCTCCTCCCCTGAGCACTGGGGCTCCTCCCCTGAGCACTGGGGCTCCTCCCCTCCTCTCCTGAGCACTGGGGCTCCTCCCTCCTCCCCTGAGCACTGGGGCTCCTCCCTCCTCTCCTGAGCGCTGGGACTCCTCCCCTCCTCCCCTGAGCACTGGGGCTCCTCTCCTGAGCACTGGGGCTCCTCCCTCCTCTCCTGAGCACTGGGGCTCCTCCCTCCTCTCCTGAGCACTGGGGCTCCTTAAGGCAGACTCATCCCTCCCTCCTGTTACAAACTCTTCCCTCACATAGCCATGGGCTCCTGAATCCCACTGAGTAAAATCAAGCTATTGCATAGTTGAAATGTTTGCTGGTGCAACTATCCAAATTATTTTTACCTCGATTGAGTTAAATGCTGCTGCAGCTTTTATGGCGTGGAGTAGAAAATGCAATCACATGAAAAGGTGCCCTGGAAATGAGAAAGAATGATGAAAACAGTCCTGTCTGAAAACAGGTTATGTATACAGCAAGAGCAGTGGCAGGTAAACGGTCCCAAAAACACGGCTAAGAGGACAGGACCACAGTTCAACATTCCTTACACATTTGGGGACGGCATTGCATTTGGGGTCCCAGCTGGAGCAGAATTTTGGCTCTCTGCTCGTGGAAGTAGAGCGTGGCTGTAATACCACAGCTGCTGACTCAGCCCCTGCTGCCAACCGCTGGGGGAACAGACCCAGGAAAGGATAGACAAGCTGGCTAATCAGTAACCTAAGGACAGCAGAGTCCTATCTGACACTGGGCCTTCCTAAGGAGACGGAAAGCAGTGAACCTCTGTAAAAGCTTAGAGGTAAGCAGTGGTGAAGCCGGGCAGTGAGGGGCTGGATGGGGGGCTGGGAAGAGGCAGGCAGAGGGAGTCGGGAGAGGAAGGCAGTCAAATGGAGGGAAGAGAGAGAGATGGTGCAGGAGCAATCCAGGGAGGGGAGCGGGCCCGGAGCTGGGAAAGAAGCTGGACCGTCACCAGGTGTGGACTTGTGGGTCCTCCTACAGCTCCCAGTTCTACCTGGGACAAGGGGAACAGCCACTGCAGGCTTTGAAGTGTGGAATAAACAAAGGCCTCCGGGTGTGGACAGGCAAAGGTTGTTTATTCAGGGCTTGCTGCAGTGAGTGGGCTGGGCAGGCAGAGGTGCTCACAACAAGAAAGCTTCCCGGTGAACACACAGAGCCCCAGCTGTGCCCTGTTGGAGGCCAGGCTCTGGGGACACCAGAGCTCTAATGAGAGGCAGGCATCCTGGGGGCCTATCTGGCTTTCTGGTTGGTCCTGAGTTGGAAGCAGGGACAAAAATTAGGAAGCTGTCAGCACCGATCAAGTCTTGGCCCTCCGGAGCTGACTGTCACAGGGGTTACTGTTGAGCTTCCGGGGCTGTCACTAAAGATGGCAATCTGGCTCCCTGCAAGCCTGACACGGCCACTGGCCTCCTGGGCTATGTATTGCAGATAAAGAGTTGGCTTTCTGGGCAGGTGTGGGTCAGAGTTCTGCTTTTATATACGATCCAGTCTTGGACCCTTGCGTGTTCAATTCCTCAGAAGCAGAGGTGTTGGACGTAATTGCATTTGTGTTTTAGAAAGACCCATTCTCTGCTTGGCTGAAGTTCCAGAGAAGGGGCCTGGCCCAGGGTCTGGGCATGGGGACTCCGTGCCTGGGGAGAGGCCCACGCAGGCGGCTGCCACAGGAGGATGCAGAACGCAGGGCTGCTCTGCCTCTGGAGGACCCAGCCGCTGACCGCTGTCACAGGCCACAGCAACACTGGGCTCCAAGAAAACCGGAGACTCTTCCATGGCGTTTCTTCGTCCCCAGCAAGAAATGAGAGTTCTTTTTTTTTTGAGACGGAGTCTCACTCTGTCTCCCAGGCTGGAGTGCAGTGGCGTGATCTTGCCTCATGGTAACCTCCACCTCCCGGGTTCAAGCTATTCTCCTGCCTCAGCCTCCCAAGTTGCTGGGACTGCAGGCACATGCCACCATGCCCCGCTAATTTTTTGTATTTTTAGTAGAGACGAAGTTTCACCATGTTGGCCAGGATGGTCCCAATCTCCTGACGTCGTGATCTGCCCGCCTCGGCCTCCCAAAGTGCTGGGATTACAGGTGTGAGCCACTGCGCCCCGTTAAGAGTTCTTATTGAAATCAGAATACCTTATAGAAATAGGGCTCTAATCAGTCTTTTAATTTCTATTTTTGAATTTTTAATTCCATTTTATTTCTATTTTTCTTTCGGCTACCGTCTCCTAATCAAGGGCAGGGCGCACAGCAGGACAGGACAGCAAATCACTGACTTCAGTCGCTAAAGCTTCATCCTCCTTAACAGTGACTCTCCTCCGTCCCACCCCTCACCCCACTTGAGGACATATTCTGGAATTTCCAATGTTTGC
The DNA here is from genome assembly GCF_037993035.2 of Macaca fascicularis. Classification (NCBI taxonomy): domain Eukaryota; kingdom Metazoa; phylum Chordata; class Mammalia; order Primates; family Cercopithecidae; genus Macaca; species Macaca fascicularis. Next base: position 2,729,679 of record NC_088378.1, read on the forward strand.
TCCTGCAATGCATTTTCCATCCTGGGTGACAGGAAGTGTCTGGTTCCAGGGCAATGAAGCAGCCACAAGGCCTCTGTGTCAGCACTGGAGAGAAACAGCTTCCGTCCTCCTGTCCCGGACCCTCCTGGAGGGATGCTCCCAAGGCTGAATGAGACGACACAGCCATTTCCCGCATGCTGCCAGGCACTGACCCGCCCGTAGCACTTGTCCCGGTGCTGGTCTGCAGCAGTGAGGGGGACCCCTTTGTGTGAGGGTTGCACTGGCCATCGTTCAGGAAAAAGCAGTAGAGCCTCTGCAGTCTTTGAAGGCCCTCCGTGCCTCCAGCGCATCGGCCTTAGGACAACGCTCCTCACGGGGGTCTCTGAGGTCTGCCTGGAAGACACTCTTCCAGCCCACCGGGTCCTGCAGCCAAAGTGCGTGGTGTCCCCTGGCCCTGGAACGAGTATCTGTGTGACCCCGCAGGTCCCTGTAGAAACAGCGCCTCCCTCACGGAGCCTCGCATTCCTTGTTGCTTTTCGGCTTTCTTACCTGGCCTCCACTGTCAATCCTTGAGGTGGGCTGGTGCTCTAGGGACTTCCTACATTGACGGGTGTGTGTTGGGTTTAGAAAGAAGCTATTGTAGAACCGTCCAACGATGGAGCCTTCAGGGGCGCCGTGGCCCCGGAGCACATGGCGGCAAGCTGGAGAAGCTGGGCAGTGCCCAGGAGTTGGCACGTGGGGACTCGGTTCGCTAAGAGTTCGCTGAAAGCAAATCCATGTTTTGCATGAGCAGCCTGTGTGTCTCCTGGCTCTAAATGGTGCCTTGTTTTGTCTGGCTGTGGCCGGGATCTGTGATTCCCTGGGAGGCATTTCACCTCACTCAGAGTCACAACGTTCAAGCAATGACAAGAACAGTGCCTAGAGTAGAATACCATCTAAATTTTATTTATGTTCATTTATTCACTGTCAATTGTCCTTTTTATTTCACCAAATTTCAAACTATTAGAAACAGCGGAGGTTATGGAACCCAGAGTCAGGCAGATCCTCAGAGTTTGTCTTTATTGGCAACGGTGAGCACAGAACTCACGTATGTTTGTCTCAGAAAGATCACAGATGCACAGGTGCTTAGGAGAACTGACACCAAGCATGTGGAAGGAATTTAACTTCTTCATGTGTTGGTGCAACTGAAACAAATTCACGCCTAATCTGGGGAGGCCTGCATGAGCTACTGGATTGGTTGAGGAAGATGAGATAATGTGAGACCCTATTTAATAGAAAGATTTTTTTACGTATAATTCTCCACATATAATTTAGGGAAAATAGTCATTTATTAAAGGACTCTCAGGGACTTGTAGTTGAGAAAATGTCAACGATTTGGGTTAAGGGACATGTTCATTAACTCTTGAGATTTATAGAATAGTTGTGAGTGGCTGACATTTACTGTCTACTATTTATTTTTCACAAGTATGTATGATTAATAATTAATATTTACAAAGTACTTCCTCAAAAATCTTCTGGTGCTCATGACAATCCTGTAAGGTAGATATCATGGGTATTTTATATCTACACTATATTTTAAAGCTAAAAGAACTAAAGCCAAAATGAGTAGTTGGCTTGCTCAGGGCACCCACCCAGCCAGCATGTGGAGGTGTCTGAAATTAACCTCAGGCCTCTGATTTCCAAAACCCATCTCTTGCCCAAGGTCCCAGCTCACGACTGGAGCGTAAGCCTCTTTGAACAGATCATGGCTTATGTATGTATTCACGTGTAATCTCCACAGTAGCTATGCTAGGCCGTTGCATGTACATGAAGGTACGTGAAGGAATGGATGGAATTCTCTTACATTAGGGAAGAAGCTAACCTCCCAGCTGAATTTTGGCGTTAGCACGACACTTAGCGTTTTTCTTGGCTGTTAAAATAAAGTGTAACAGGGTGGCAGGAGAGGATGACATACCACCACTAAATAAAAGAAATCAGACCCCCAAAGGTGTGTACTTGGCCTCTCTGTTTCTATTGGTTCATTGTCTTTTTCTGATTCAAAAACATATTTAAATTTTTGAAGTACTTAAAACAAAAAAAACAAATGCGAATACCACATACCCATTCCTCATGCCCTCACCAAAGGGATCTGGTGCAAATTAGAATGTTGCTCCATTTCCTTCAAATATTTAATTTTCAAACAATAAGTAATGTGTAAAAACTGCAGCTAAACCCCTCCCTCCATCACAGAGTTAGCCACAGTTCTGAAGTCAGGGCAGATGTCTGTTAAGTTTTCCTATATTTACGTATATTTACAGGTACATGCATGTACCCGTAACACCACCAAGCATCCTTTCACGTTTTCACGTTTTGAATAAACATCATCATTTTTCCAATGTGCATATTCACTCAGTGGTACCTCAGGATATGTGACAATTACTAGGAGAATATTTACTGAGCTCTTTGATAAGACAGACTTGGTGTCCTTCACTCACGCAGGTCCTCCCACAGACGTGCGAGGAGTAATCACTCCTCACCAGGGGCTGGGACACGGACCCACCGGGGCTGTGCCCACACCTCCACATGCCCGTGTCTGCCCCGTGCTGCCCTCGACCGGGCCATACCCCCACTGACCAGGCCAAAGTTCATCTGCCCATTCCTCTAATGATGGACTCTTATGTTGCCGTCTCAAGCAATGTTGCAGCAAACATCCATTTCTCTGTCTTTCTGTCCACCCAAGCAAGACTCTGCATAGATACCCCCATGTCTCTCCCAGGTGGCTGTATGTGTTTCTTCTGTCACAAACTACCATAGACTTGGGGGCTTAAAACACAGCAAATTTATCCTCTTACTGTTCTGGAGGGCGGAGGTCCACAGTCATTCTCCCTGGGCTGAGGTCCGGGTGTTGGCAGGGCTGACTCCTGGAGATTCTAGCGAAGAAACTGTTTCCATGCCTTTTGCAGCTTCTAGAAGCCAGTGGCTCTGGGCCTCCTCTTCCACCGTGAAAGCCGGGAACATCGGTGAGTCCTTCTCAAGCTGCACTCTCTTATCTTCTCCCTTCTGCTTCCCCCTTCCTCTCATGAGGACTCCCGTGACTATCACACTGGGTCCACCCGGACAATCAGGGATAGTTTCCCGTCTCGGGTCAGTTGATAGCCACCTAATTCCCTCAGCAAACTTCATCCACCTTTGCCACATCACCTAACATATCCACAAATTCTAGGGATTAGGACATGGACATCTCTCGGGGACCATTGTTCTTCTGACCACACACCCACCTGCCATGCCCAAGACTTCCAACTTTCTCACTTCCAAACCTTGGTATTGTCAGGCCGTTGTAATGGTGCCAAATGGAACAGATATCAAATGGTGTTTCATTATGGTTTTAATGTGCATTTATCGGTTTATAATGAGGTTGAACACTTTCCATGTTTTTCTTGGTCTTCTAGTTTCCCTTGTGAATTAACCTCTACATATCCTTTTCCCCATTTTTCTCATTTTTTTCATTGATGTGTAGGAGTCCTCAAATGTGGACACTAGTTTTTGGTGAGTGGTAAGTTACAGGGTTTGCGAGTATCACTTCCCCAGCTGAGGCTTGTCTATAAATTTGTTGATGGTGTTTTGGCTGAGCGCAGGGTTTTGGGTCAATGTCATCAAATTTAGGGATCTTTTCATTTATGATTTGTGGGTTTTAAAAAATCATATTTGGAGAGCTCCTATATAGTCTACTATTATACAGCTATTCCTTATTGTTATTAGCAGTTTAGCATCTTTGCCTTTTGCCTCGAGGTGCCCGTGATACTTGCCCTTGTGTGGGAGGAGAGCTCTGCTGCTGATTCCGGGTGCCTGTCCCCCATGACCATCTTCTCACCGCTGTGGATGGATCTGCTCTTTCCCACTGGCCTGTGCTGACTCCGGCTCTCTGGGCATCAGGTATGTGTGGTCTCCACCTGGGGACAGAGCAATTCTCTTTCACGGTTTATTTCTTCATCCTCTGTGCCACGTTAGTCAATTCTGCAGCTTTTGAAAAAGGCTTGATAATGACTCTCAGCCAAATATCGCAGCTTTTCTTCTTCGATGCTGTCTCGGCCATTCCGGCTCTTTATACTTGTGTGTGAATCACAGCATCATCTTGTCCAGTGAAAAGCCTCTGCTTGGTTTCAATGGAATTGCATTTAAATTTATGGGCTGACTTGGGGAATTATGACTATCTTCATGACAAGTCTTCATGTCAGTTAACCTAGTTCTATTCTAGGCAACTCAGCAAGTTTTTAATTTTTTTTCTTAAAATTATGCCCATATTTTCTTACATGTATCCCTATATGCCTTTTCTGTATAATAAATAAAATTGGAGTTTTAAGTGAGGTGCATGCACCTGTATGTATGTTACTGTGTTTATTTTGTATCCTGCAACCTTCTTAAAGCCTCTCATTCGTTTTAGGAGTTTGCCTGTGGGTTCTGTTGGATTTTCAGTGCCTGCAGTCAAACCAGGCAGAGTGGCTGTTTGAACCCAGTACATAACACTCCTCTTTCCTACCCAGGTTCTGAAGCAAAAGCAAAGTCAAAATTTAAGCAGCCAAAGGTTATACCATCAGTTCTATTTGAGAAAATACTGGTATTATATCTGCGGAAAAGTGGGCTACCCAATATTGAGCCGTGAATTCACAGATTTGCCCACCTGATCCTCACAAGATCCTGCTGGGATGAGGGCCTTGTCACTCAGCTGCCCACACGGCTCAGGAGAACAGTTTGAGTGGCTCCCAACAGCAGAGGAGAAGGAAAGGGCAGGGTTGCTGCCAGGGCCCGAGCACACGCTTGGGACTCAGTGCCAAAGGGCAGATGCTGAGCTCCTTGTTCCACAAGCAGGGCCCGGTGCTGTGAAAGGCACTTGAGTATAAAGCGTCTTCCTTTCATTCTGCGGTTTCTTCCTCAACTTGTCAGGATGTGTATTGGCTATTTAATGTCATTCAAAGTATAGAAAATTAAAATTTTAAATTACGGGCATGAATTTTGCTGTTTGTCTTTATACTGCGGGCCAGTGTTACAAAATTATAAGTTGCGTGCAGAATCATTGAAGCTGCAGAATCGCAGAATCATTGAGGCTGCACGGTGTGTCTGTAGCTCTCACGTGCATTTGCATTTTATTCTTACCAGAACCGTGCAATGCTCCAGGTGAACCTGGCATGCACGCCCCACCTGCAGGCTGCACCTCCAGCTCGCTGACAGGTAGGGAACGACTAGGAGCGGAGAAGCGTGGTCATCCTCTTCCCTTTCCTCTGTGTCCTCATACCCAGTCCAAGTGAAAAGGCGAGCATTTGGGGACAGATGTGCTGGGACTCCTGGCACTCATGTTTCTCAGGATGGCATTGCCTTCTCTAGTGTTAGATGTAGGTTCTGGTTTGAGAGGAAAGTGTGGCCTCTGAGGCTGTTCTGCTCAGTGGTAAATGCTACACGCTCACTGTGTGGGTGCTTCAGGTCTGGCCGCACAGCTGCCATCGCAGGTCTGTGCTCATGGGCATCGTGGCTGCTCTGTGGGGACCAGGAGGCAAGGAGCAGTAGCAGACGTGCGTGTTAGATGAACCTCCCCTACTCACAAGCAATCTCTGTCAGCCTTGGGGGCATCACTTACAGAACACAATTCAAAGACAAAATTATCAAGATTTTCAAGACAGCAATGACAGAGCACTACACTAAGCTGGCGGCTAAACTGACTGACCAGTCACAGGCTGGAAGTTGGGCCCTGGCCACAGGCCCAGCTTCTTCTCCCGACATCATCGGCCCCCCCTCCGCCCCCCGAGTCACTCTGCTTTCCCCACAGTGAGCAGGTGGGAGCTGCAGAGAAGTGTCCAGAAAAGACTGCTGGTCAGTGGAATTTCCTTTACGTGGAAAGTCGAAGTCAGGGAGGAATGGACGTTTTGACTGGAAATTCCAATCCTACTTTCTGTGCGTTTTTCTAGCATGACTGTAAGTGCTGGAGCCACCACCACCATGCTCAGCAGCACCCAGGAAGCAAGAGCAGTTGACAGAATGTTCGTGAGGATTCCTTTTGGTTTTTACTTTTTTAAAGCCCCTTCTAATCTCATAATTTCTGTGACTTTGGGTAAATACACTATGATCATAAGGTAAGGAAAAGTTCACCTTTTTAGGTTAGGAAAAGTTCTAATTCACATGCATATATATTATTGCAAAATGGTGTGAACATTTAATATTTTTTGAGATCATTGATATTTTTCATTTACTATGTTAATAAGATGAATCCCATTAACAAAATGTCCATTGCTAAACCAATTGTGCATTCATGGGATGAACAATGTTTGGTGATGGGGTTTTTGTTTGTACTTTTAAATGATACTTAAACGTAACTAGGGAGAAGATAAGCTCCAGAGCACCCGGCACAGCACCAGCAGGCTCAGTCAATTGCCCGTCTTCTCATTTACCAAACCCACGTAGCCACCCCCACCTCAGATGGATTTTTTTTGCAAAGTCCAGACATTCAATTATTTATAATGTGTCTTTTTAGGACACTGCCGAAATTAGGTTGTAAATGTTTTTTAGGATTGTATCTTATGTTCATAGAAGAAATTGGCTTATGAAATTTCTTTCCTATAATACTCACATCTGGTTTTCATCCCAAAGCTAAACCAGCCCATAAAAGCAGCTGTGATGGTTTTCTTCTTCTTATATTTCAATAAATGGTATGTAAAAGACAGGAATCATATGTTCACTCAAAATTTGTGGACCTGATTGTATAACCATCTGGGCCTTGGAGGGTTTTTGTGAATTTTTAAACATTTACTCTCTTAAATGCTTACGTCTCACCAAGTTTCTCTTTATATTTTTAAGTCGGCTTGCAAATGTATGCTTTACTAGGAAATCTTCTATTTCATCTAAATTTTTAAGTTTAGTAAAATAAAGTTGCACATGCGTTTCTCTTAAGATTTGAAACATCATTACCACGGATGCGACTATATTGTTTTCATCTGTAGCATTGCTTTTTTCCTGCTTTCCCCATTTTCTGCCTCTGATCAGTTTCAGCCCAGGGTGTACCAATATTATTCCTTTCACTAAAGGAATTGTTTCTGTCTTTTTCTAACTTTATTTTTTTAGATGATCTTGCCAGCAGTGCATTAATATTGCCCATTTTTCCAAAGAACCAGGTCTCATTTGCACTGGTGTCTCTATTTTTCCTTCATATCCTATTTCACTAATTTCTGCTCTTGCTTTCATTATCCCCTTCTTTTGGTTTTCTTTGGAATTACTCTGTGTTTCCAAATTGTTTGCTCAGCTAATGGGTTTTCAGTCTTAGTACCATGTTAGCTAGCTCCGACAACTTTAGTATGGAGTGTTTTTGTTGGTATTAATTAGTAAATTGTTTTTCGTTTTCATTATTCTTTCTAATTTGACCATAAATTATTTAAAAGGTCTTTGTAAACTTCCAAACCGAAGAAGTTTTGGTGAATTGTCTTTTTGTTATTATTTTCTAAATCACTGTGAGGTCAAACACTCTAGACTAGATGCTGATGAGTCCTGTAGTTTTGTGGTTCTTGTGTTTGTTGAGACTTCCCTTGTGATCTCCTGGGGTAAGTTCTCAGAGATTCTCCCTGTGTGCTTGTTGCTGACAGGATTTCAACCGCATTGATGAAAAAGGGAGCCCTTCACTTCCTCTGTGTGTGTACATATTTATTATCTGCTTGCAGGTATGATGAAATATGTTGCTATGACTCTAGATTTGTGCGTTTTTCTTTGAATGTTATCCCTTTGTGCTTTATATAGTTGAATACTGTCTTGGTCTGTACTTTAGAAGTGTTTTTTTTTTTTTTTTTTTTTTCCCTGAATGGCTCTTTTTATCATTACACGTTGGCGGTTTATGTCCCTAATAATGCTTCTTTCTCTAAATCCAGTCCAGCCTGTCATGTTGTTATAACGCCTTCTCTTTGGTCTTTGCATTTTCCTGTTAGCTCTGCTCATATCCCTTTACATTCTGCCTTTCCGTGATACTGTGTTTTAAGTGTGTCTCTCTCTCACACTTTAATAGCTAGTTAGATTCATTTACAATCATTTAATTTATTTAAATTTATTTCCAATACCTATTTTATGTTTGCTCATGATCATACTTTTTCTTTGTTTTGTCCACATGAGTTTGATTATAATTTCTTAAATTCTTTTTATTCTCTCTACTAGTTGGAAAAGTATGTATTTTATTTCAGGAGTTGTTTTTACATATTTTGACACACATATTTGTCTCAAGAAAGTTTAAATTTATGACAATTTTTTTTCTTCTTTCATGCAATGCAAATACCACAGAATGCTATCAATCCATGGACACCTTGTCCAGCCTCCTATGCTATTACTCTCTGTGCTTTAGTTCCATCATGCCTCATTGCTTCCATGGACAGCATCACTCTTGGAGTGATCATTCAGTCTTCCTTGAATCAGCCCTCCATGGATGACATAGTTATTGGAATAACTATGTCATCTAAGCGAATGATCGCTTAGTCTTCCCTGGATCAGCCCTCCATGGATGGCATCTCTCTTGGAGTGATCGCTCAGTCTTCCCTAGAATCAGCCCTCCATGGAGGACATGACTGTTGAAGTGATCGCTCAGTCTTCCCTGGATCAGTCCTCCATGGATGGCATCGCTGTTGAAGTGATCACTCAGTCTTCCCTGGATCAGCCCTCCATGGATGGCATCGCTGTTGAAGTGATCGCTCAGTCTTCCCTGGATCAGCCCTCCATGGATGGCATCGCTGTTGAAGTGATCGCTCAGTATTCCCTGGATCAGCCCTCCATGGATGGCATCGCTGTTGAAGTGATCGCTCAGTCTTCCCTGGATCAGCTCTCCATGGATGACATTGCCCTTGGAGTGGTTGCTCAGTCTTCCCTAGAATCAGCTCTTTAATCGGCTTTTGATGATTTACTAGATGATCAAAAACAAGGATATAGGAAGTGAAAATTAGATTAAGATGAACAAGCATGTTATAACTAAAATGAAGAAGAAAATAAATAATGGGAGAAAAAGAAAAACTTAGAAGCAAATTATCCTGTCTATCTATCTATCTATCTATCTATCTATCTATCTATCTATCTGTCTATCTATCTATCCATCTTTCTATCTATCAGCTTTGAATAGAAAGGGGAGAACTTTAATGCTTCATTTGAGACCCTTTTGGGGGTTAACAGCACCAATCCCCTCAGTTCAAAGGTCAACATCAGGGAGTTGCTGGATTCAGAAACTCCACTGCTGAGTCGGGACAATCTGTGCTTACTGCAAACACAGAGGGGCGAAGCCAGGCATCTGCAGAGCTGCGATGGCATCACAGTGGCCAGGGAGGAGTGACAGTTGTGCTCCCAGTCCAGCCAGCAGATAACCTCCTGTCCCTGAGGAATCATAAGCCACAGCTGTGGATGGGGTTTCTAAGTCCCTTCCTTCCAGATGAGCACTCCTCTCCCTTCCCCACCCACGTCACATCATCTCCTGGCTCTGTTTGTGCTGAGAAGTCTCTCAGGGCCAAGCATGTGGTAAGGCCAGAGGATTTGGACATTCATCCGTGCTCGAGGTCATCAGGTCTCAGGCTATGGGCACAGGGCGATCCTCTCCCCTCAGCTGCTGAAATACAGCCAGAGGTAAAGCAGGCATGAGTTTCCGCCTTCAAGAATGAATGTCCCTGGGCAGAAGTGGGCAGTCAAGGGAGAAAGGCCAGGGAGAGGAGGGGGCCACCAGGTCCCAGGAGGGACTGACCTGCTCAGAACAGAGGTTGTCAGTGTGGGGCTGCGTCCTGGCCATTCTCAGGGCCTCCCACATTTCCTCCCACCCTCCACACCACCAGTGAACACCTCTAATGGCCCCAGGCTGTGCAAACAGCCAAGACGTCAGAGTCCCCTCGGTGCAAAGACGGGGACAGGCAGGTCCACATGGGGGCAGGGAGACCACGGCCGCCTCCATGTAGACGCTCTGCCCATTCCACGGGTCATCTCCTAAGTGCCACGTGGGGAGACCAGGTCCTGCCATGAGGGAAGCAGAGGCATGTGTCCCCTGGGATGGCCGCCATGTGGTCAAATGTGAGTCTGCCGGGGCTGCGAGGACCGAGTCCACAGACAGGGCCTTAACACTGTTGCTGGCTGAGCACCCAATATCCAAATGCTGGCAGCACTGGCTGCTCCTGGGGCCTTTCTCTGTGGCTTGTGGTTGCTCATATATTCCCTTGCTCTGTCAGCGGAGAGGGCCTAGAACCATCGCCCTGGTCAAAGCAAGCACAGCCAACATCCACACCTTGGTCCCTAAACCACTCTCCTGCAAAGGGAAGAATGGCTGGTTCCAGGAGAGAGGCAGGAAGACACAAGATGGACCTGAAACGTTTCACCTCCCTCCCTCCTCAACATCCAATAAGGACCGTGGGCGTGGCTGCACAACAAGGAAATAAGTGTACTTAATGCCACTGAGTGGTGCACTTAAAAAGTCCCAAAACGAGATTGCAGTGAGTCAAGATTGCACCACTGCACTCCAGCCTGGGCAATAAAGCGAGACTCAGTCTAAAAAAAAAAGAAGAAAAAGAGCCAAACTGCCAGTCTAGTTAAGTAGATTGCATTAGCATTCTCCAGAGAAACAGACAGCAGGATGTGAGTGTGTGAGTGTGTGAGCCTGTGTGGTGGGGGAGGGGATGTGCAGAGAGAGAGCTGGTAAGGAATCAGTTCACATGGCTGTGGAGGCTGGCAGGTCCATATTCTTATTTATGTACTTACTTATTTTGAGACAGAGTCTAACTGCTGGAGTGCAGTGGCTTGATCTCAGCTCACTGCAACCTCAACCTCCTGAGTTCAGGTGATTCTTGTGCCTCAGCCTCCCAAGTAGCTGTGATACAGGCATGAGCCACCACACCTGGCTAATTTTTGTATTCGTATTTTTAGTAGAGATGGAGTTTCACCATGTTGGCCAGGCTGGTCTTGAATTCCTGGCCTCAAGTGATCTGCCTGCCTCGGCCTCCCAAAGTGCTGGGACTACAGATGTGAGCCACCGTGCCTGGCAGTATTCTCCTGGGTGGACTGGGAGGCTGGAGGCCCAGGGCAGCATTGATGTGTCTCATATTAAAAGGGCATCTGGAGGCAGAATGCCTCATTCCTCTTTCCTTACTCAGGGGACCGCAGTCTTTTTTTTAAGGCCATCAACTGATTGGATGAGGCCCACCTACATTACAAGGAAATCTGCTTTTCCGAGTCCACAGACCTACATGTTAATCTCATCTAACTATACCTTCCTAGAAATATTTTGAATAACATTTGACCAAATATCTAGGCACCATGGCCTAGCTAATTGGTTACATAAAATTAACCATCACATATATTTTACCACAATAAAAAAAATCAAATATATTTCCCTGATATTTTTGAATGATAGTTATCCTAATAAAACTTCTAGTCTGCTCAAGGTGGGAAAACTAAACCAGCTATACAGAGATAAGCAGCTGGTATGGACTAATTCATACTAAGATGTAAATGACTTTCTGTTCCAGTTCCAGTGATTTGTCTCCCCGACACCCCCAGGGTGGCCGCCTAACTTAGTTTTGTACATCTGGGCCTTACTCTTCCATCTCTGAATTTTCTCTTCCCAAGGACATTCTCATTTTTAAAAGAGAAGCCTCTTTACTCCCCAAATAAAATTATCCTAGGAAAATTTTAGCATAAAATATACTGGGGCTGGGAAGTTGATCCAGCACTCCCCAGGAACCCCTCCGGGCCAGCCACCCAATCCACTGCATGGAAGGGTGAGCGCGGCCACCTTGTCCCTGAGCAGAGGTGCGGCCTCCTCTCACCCTCATAGACATGTACTGGTAATTCCCAGGCAGCGGGTCAGCTAGCCACCCCACAGATGGGGAAGGGCTGTCCTCCCTCTCTTTGGAGAGTATTTATCCCTGGGCGGGAGAGCTTGTCTGTGATGAAAGGGTTATCCTAGCTGCTGGATACAGAAACTCCGTATCTCTGGGGATTCCAGGAGCTTCCCACACGCCACACGTCGGGGTGGCCTATGAATATTCGGTACCTCACAAAATTCCCAACATTGAAACGCACACCTTCAAAACACATGGCCTTTCAGGGACCATGTCACCGCTTACCGTAAATATGCGTGGAGTAGCAGAAAGAAGATGATTTGTTTAAAACTTCAGAATAACTTAAATACCCCACTGCTGATAACAGAGACGGAAGACTAGAGAGCTTTTCACGGCTAGTCCTTCAAATGTCACAAACAAGCGTTGTTACTTAGAGAGCTTTCACCAGCCTCTTCTCCAGGCTAGTTCAAATATGTGCAAAATGGCTGTGAGGCTCTGACTTGTGTGTCAGTGCAAGGGGTGCTTGGAAACCTTCTGCTAAGTCGATGATACTGCAGGGCACAGGCAGTTTACAAAAATCTTTAGCAAATTTCATTTGATCCAGAAGGGGTGGGAGTCATCATCCCCTCCCCACACATGCCTCTTTGTTTGCTTTTGTTTTTGTTTTAACAGATGAGGGAATTAGGGCTTAGAAGGATGACTGATTTTTCTGGGATTGCATAGGAACCAGCGCCAGCGGAGCCCCACCTCCCGGCCTCTCGTCCGGGCCACCTCCAAGCTCCTGGAACTCAAAGACTCCTGACAACAAACTTCCCAGCCCATTTATGTTCTGCCCAACTGGAAAGGGTCTACGTGCAATCTGAGACCTCTGTGCTATTTTCCTTTATTTGATTCCAGGCAACACAGACGTTGAGTGCCGGCTGTGGGTGGCCCCGGCATGGTGATAATTTATGCAATCACGTTAAGGAGGACGGATTGCCTCCTGCGGTTCCAGCTCTTGGCTTTAGGAGGTGCTCAGGAGATGCGTGGAAACTCTTTCAGGAAGGTCATGGTCCCGCACGTGCGTGGCCAGTGTGGGCGCCGTGGTGGTGGAGAAACGTGCGCGAATGCTGCAGGCAGGTGGTTCTGGAAGCTGACTCAGTGGCCATCCCTCTAATGACCTGTCCTGAAGGAGAGGCAGCGTCCCCGCCCCCTGAGAGAAGGGGTTTGCGGAACTGAGTAACAGAGTTACACCCACAATCCTAAGAGCCCTTATCTGCCCAGGTTTTCCTGCTCTGTCTAATTGGCTTGGTCAGTCACCATGGGAGGGAGCTGGGCCCCAGGGGCCCATGCTTGGCCTTCCCTCCTACTTGGATCCCAGTTCCCTGACGGCAGGTTCAGAATACCTGCCGCTGAGAGACAGGGCAGCTGCGCTCAGACTGCGTTTGTGAGGGGTGTGGCCCGAGGTCTTAGGCTGGGGCTGATCCTGTGGCCCACCCCTCCTGCATCCACCCAGGAGTAAAGGGGGCGGGGACCAGACCCATGTGAGCTTGGATTTCTCCACACCTGCAGGGTCTCACCTAGGGCTTGGCCCAAACCCAGAAGGTGCCATTCCGCTGTGCCCAAGAATGGGACTGACCTGCCGCTTCAGACGCAGGCTCTGCATGGCCAAAGGCCAGGGGCACAGCTTAAGATGGTCATGAGGTGACAGGAATCCCTGGCCTTCCCGCTTCCTGGAGAAGTTCTGCAGGGTCAGGCAATATCTCCTTGGGTTCCCCTGGGTTCCTGTATTTGCTTCTCCCCACCCAGAGAGCTGTTTTCTCAAAGACCTTGCCTCTTCATTCAGCCAATTCCAGAATGGGGTCACAGGTCGCCCACGTGACAGTCAGCAAGCTGTGAGCACCCCAGTCTTTTTCTCTCCTTCTCTGCATCCTGCCGGCACCTGCGCAGATGAAGCACCGAAGCATGCAGCTCACCTTCCTCCCCGCCTCCCCCGCTGCCAGCCCCCCACCACATCTCACAGGCCCTGCCCCTCTGCCGCTGGGCAAGACAGGATGGGGAGCTGGCACGGCGCACGCGCTCCCACCGCCTGCACCCCAGGGGACGTGTTAATCCCTCTCGACACCTTCCTTCTACTTAATGACTTGTAAACTGCTTACATTTGGCCATGTTTCACTTTTCTTTCCCTCCCCTTGTCCTTCGCCACAACAGGAAGAAATGGCTCCCATAGGCCTCCGTTGGTGCTGTGTTCCTGCAAAGGGGAGCTCAGTCTTCTGTGGGCAGGCAGCACTTTCCCACCTGAAAACCATGCTGCCTTAAAACAGGCTTCCTGAAAAGATGGTGTAGAGATCCTGATATTTCCAGCAAGAAGGAAAATGTCACCTGGAGAGGTTTCACTGTAGGGAATTAGGATCACAAGACTAAGGACTTGGCTGCTGACTCAGAGTCACACCAAGACCCTAGACCCCCAGGACCACAGCCTTACACTGCTGTCTCCACTGCGCTGTCTGGCAAGGTGGCAAGGACAGAGGCGTCCCTAAGGCAGGCCGTGCTCACATCCCCCCGTCCTCCGTGGGCCCCAATGCTACACTCTCCAACCCAGGGCTGTCTTTTACTCCTGCCCCCAACTCACACATCTACCCCAGAGCCTCTTCCAGGCATGAAGCCAGGGACCTGCAGCTGCTGTGCCTGGGGCATCCCCATGGCAGGTGTGGATGCTTTGTGCAGGATTCAGAGGCCATGTCCAGCCCCACAACGGCCTTAGGATTTCCTCCAAGTAGAGTAGACAAGGGAGATGAGGAAGATGGCGGCTGGTGCAGGGAGCTGGTGCTGGCGCAGGTTGTTGAGATGCAGCCTCCCAGACCTTCTCTGTGCTGATTGGAAACCGCAAATGGCTCAGGCGCAACGGCTTAACCATTTTTAGCAATGTCAGTGACGCTATGACAGATCATGAGATGAAAGGACAGATGGCCATCCTGGTGGCTATTGACAGATGAGAACATTGCAAGTGTGGTATCTTGGTGTGGGGTGCCCCATCCTCTGTAGCTGCTGATGACGGCTATCGCAGACGCTGTCAAGCAGGAGACCACCCTGGCTGTGCACACGCTTCAAAGCATAGGTGTGGATGTGGTTTAGAGCACGGGGGACAACCGGAGCACGGTGGCCAGAGCCATTGCCACCCACGTTGGCATCAACAAAGTCTTTGCAGAGGTGCTGCCTTCGCACAAGGTGGCCAAGGTTCAGGAGCTCCCGCACAAAGGGAAGAAAGTCACCATGGTGGAGGATGATGGGGTGAATGACGCTCCGGCTTTGGCCCAGGCAGACATGGGCATTGCCATTGGCACCAGCACGGATGTGGCCATCGAGGCAGCCGACATCATCCTCATCAGAAATGGCTGGCTAGACGTGGTAGCTGGCATTCATCTTTCCAAGAGGACCGTCCAGAGAAGATGCACATCAGCCTGGTCTGGCACTGATTTATAAGCTGGCTGGGATACCCATCGCGACGTGGTGGCTGGCATTCACCTTTCCAAGAGGACTGTCTGGAGGATACGCATCAGCCTGGTCCTGGTGCTGATTTACAAGCTGGCTGGGATACCCATCATGGCAGGTAGTTGGTTCCTCTCCTGAAGGAGTGAGCTTTCCAGATGAGTTGAAGATACGTGCGTGCACGGGAGATGACGGCTCACTGCAGGGCAAGGCATCATCCGTGTTGAAGGAGTGCCAGTGTTTCGGAAATGGACACAGAGCAGGTACATTTGATGGAGAGGTAAGAGGATCACTGTCTACGTGCCAGTGCTGTTCTAAGTGCCCTGGATCTTCCGGGAACAAGGTTAGCCTTTTTCAGTTGTACATGGGACGATTGAGGATCATGCTAGGCAGAGGTGAGCCCTTTCGTGGAAGGAGTTAATCTAAAAACCATAATCTGTCTCATTTGGGAGGAGCTAAATAAATATCTCTTCAATGAAGTAAAAGTCAATCAGAAAATGTGTATTTTAGCTATAAAATTACCTACCAGAATTTACCATGGGGCATAATCTTAGTCAAGCACCCAAATTGATGATTTCAGACCACAGATACTGAAACACCAATGGGATAAGGTGGCAGGTATTTCAGTTAGCTACTGCTGCATAACAAATGACCCCAAAGCTTAGTGACTTAAAACCATGGTTTGTTATTCTTTATCATTCTGTCAGCTGGGAGGTTCTTCTGCTGGCCTCATGCACAAGGCTACATTTAGCTAGGATGTCAGCTTGTGGATGGGCATAGCTGGGATGCTGGGTCACCTGAGTCTTTCTCCCCATGTGGTATTGTTTTAAAATACAGGTTTTAGAGCTGCCTCAGGATGTAAAGTGTAACGAGGTGGCCGGGGTGGGCCGGGTGCCTGCGTCCCCAGCTCCCCCCGCAGCTGGCTCCGCAGTGGTCCGCTCCACTTGCCAGGTGGGGATCCGGGTTCCAGATGGAATGCTGCGCGTTCTCCACCGTTTGTTGTGGCTACGGTTACTGCAGCAACCGCCAGAGCAGCCTTGGCGCTACGGAGGAGCCAGGGGCTACCGCTCAGCCGTAGTTGAAGCTGATCCTGGAGTGCGGAGGAACCAGGGGCTACCCCTCAGCGGTACCTGGGACTGATCCCGGAGTGCGGAGGAGCCAGGGGCTACCCCTCAGCGGTACCTGGGACTGATCGTGGAGTGCGGAGGAGCCAGGGGTTACCCCTCAGCGGTACCTGGGACTGATCGTGGAGTGCGGAGGAACCAGGGGCTACCCCTCAGCCATACTCGGGGCTAATCCTGGAGTATGGAGGAGCCAGGGGCTACCCCTCAGCCGTACCTGGGACCGATCCCGCAGTTGCCACACAGGGTTGTGGCAGCACTGACTGAAGGTATGAGAACAGATTCTCATCCTTACGGTTTTCCATGGGAATTGGTGATACATGCAGCTGTTGTTGGATTTTTTGCTATTCTCCTTTTTCTGTGGCGAACTTTTAGATCGGTTAGGAGTCGGCTTTATGTGAGAAGAGAGAAAAAACTTGCTGTGGAGCTTTCTGGACTAATTGAAGAAAAATGTAAACTACTCGAAATATTTAGCCTTGTTGAAAAAGAGTATGAAGACTATGAAGTAGAGTCATCTTTAGAGGATGCCAGCTTTGAGAAGGCGGCAGCAGAAGCACGAAGTTTGGAGGCAACCTGTGAAAAGCTGAACAGGGCAAATTCTGAGCTTGAGCATGAAATACTCTGTCTAGAAAAAGAGTTAAAAGAAGAGAAATCTAAACATTCTGAACGAGATGAATTGATGGCAGATATTTCCAAAAGCATACAGTCGCTGGAATATGAGTCAAAATCCCTCAAATCACAAGTAGCTGAAGCCAAAATGACCTTCACGACATGTCAAATGAACGAAGAACGACTGAAGATAGCAACAAAAGATGCTTTGAATGAAAATTCTCAACTTCAACAAAGCCAGAAGCAGCTTTTGCAAGAAGGTGAAGTATGGAAAGAACAAGTGAGTGAACTTAATAAACAGAAAATAACATTTGAAGACTCCAAAGTACATGCAGAACAAGTTCTAAATGACAAAGCAAATCACATCAAGACTCTGACTGAACGCTTGCTAAAGATGAAAGATTGGGCTGGGAGGCTTGAAGAAGACATAACGGATGATGATAACTTAGAATCGGAAGATGGTGCTCACTTAGATGATCCTTCAAAAGGAGCTTTGAAGAAGCTGATCCATGTAGAGTTAAATGCTTCTTTAAAAACCTTAGAAAGAGAAAGAAACCAAATTTATATTCAGTTATCTGAAGTTGATAAAACAAAGGAAGAGCTTACAGAGCGTATTAAACATCTTCAGACTGAACAAGCATCTTTGCAGTCAGAAAACACACATTTTGAAAGTGAGAATCAGAAGCTTCAACAGAATCTTAAAGTAATGACTGAATTATATCAAGAAAACGAAATGAGCCTCTACAGGAAATTAATTGTAGAGGAAAAAAGGCGGTTAGAGAAAGAAGAGAAACTTTCTAAAGTAGACGAAATGATGAGCCATGCCACTAAAGAGCTGGAGACCTATAGACAGCGAGCCAAAGATCTTAAAGAATTTGAGAAAACTATTCCTTTTTATCAAAGGAAGACTATTTCCCATGAGGAAAAAGCACGTCATAATTGGTTGGCAGCTCGGGCTGCTGAAAGAAACCTCAACAATTTAAGGAAAGAAAATGCCCACAACAGACAAAAATTAGCTGAAACAGAGTATAAAATAAAGCTTCTAGAAAAGGATCCGTATGCACTTGATGTGCCAAATACGGCATTTGGCAGAGAGCGTTCCCCATATGGTCCCTCACCATTGGGTCGGCCTTCACCTGAAACGAGAGCTTTTCTCTATCCTCCAACCCTGCTGGAGGGTCCACTCAGACTCTCACCTCTGCCTCCAAGGGAAGAAAGAAGAGGCTCAAGAGGCCCAGGGAATCCTCCGGACCATCAGATTGCCAATGAAAGAGGAGAATCAAGCTGTGAGAGGTTAACCCGTCCTCACAGGGCTCCTTCTGACACTGGGCCCCTGCCATCTCCGTGGGAACAGGACCGTAGGATGATGTTTCCTCCACCAGGACAATCATATCCTGATTCAGCTCCTCCTCCCCAAAGGGAAGACAGATTTTATTCCAACTCTGCTAGGCGCTCTGGACCAGCAGAACTCAGAAGTATAAATATGCCTTCTTTGGATAAAATGGATGGGTCAATGCCTTCAGAAATGGAATCCAGTAGAAATGATGCCAAAGATCATCCTGGGAATTTAAATGTGCCTGATTCATCTCTGCCCACTGAAAAAGAAGCAACTGGCCCTGGCTTTATTCGTCCACCTCTTGCTCCAATCAGAGGTCCATTGTTTCCAGTGGATACAAGAGGCCCGTTCATGAGAAGAGGACCTCCTTTCCCCCCACCTCCTCCAGGAACCAGGTTTGGAGCTCCTCGAGATTATTTTCCACCAAGGTATTTCCCAGGTCCACGGCACGCTCCATTTGCAACGAGAAACGTCTATCCACCGAGGGGTTTTCCTCCTTACCTTCCCCCAAGACCTGGATTTCTCCCCCAACCCCCACATTCTGAAGGTTGAAGTGAGTTCCCTTCAGGGCTGAGTCTGCCTTCAAATGAGCCTGCTACTGAACATCCAGAACCACAGCAAGAAACCTGACAATATTTTTGCCCTCTTCAAAAGTCATTTTGACTGATCTCATTTTCAATTTTAAGTAACGGCTGTTACTTAAGTGATTACACTTTTGCTCAAATTGAAACTTAATGGAATTATAATTCTCAGGATAGTATTTTGTAAATAAGGATGATTTACATATGAATCTTATGAATAAATTGTTTTCATTTTATTTTATTCTAAATAGTATAATTATTTTAATTTGACTAATCTACTGTTATATAAAAATAGTGGGAGTTTTATATACGTAATCTTGCAGGTGGGGAGGCTTTACATTCTAAAGGCCTTGTCTTTTGCCAAGAACTGTATTTACTGTGACTGTAGACAAGTGTGTAAGTAACTTTATACTTAATTAAATAAATTTTAGTTGATTTAATGAATTAAAAAAAAAGAAAGAAAGAAAAGGGAGGTGAGAAGACAGAGGCCAAGCACCGTGTGGACTTAGGTGCTGGACGCATAGTGTGCTCATGCTCAGGGCTGGGGCCACTCTCTCATTCTTGTGCCCCGGGTTGAAGCACACTGCAAGGACAGACCCAGACACCAGGCATTGAGTCAGCTCATGGGAGGGGCCGACCGTTCCGACCTCAGGCTATGCTGAAGGTCCCCAGAGTCCCGGGCCCTTCTGTCCACAGCCTCATCAGTGTGGGCTCTTGGCTTCAGTTCCCACACAAGCATAGATGCCGACAGCAGTGTTGTGTGGGATCCCGGAAAACGGGCCCAGCTTGCGGATCTGTAGGTGAAGACTCACCAAATTCTGAGTTGTTGCAGCTTAGAATATAGTGCAGACATCAGGATAATCGTTTGGATCTCTCAACAAGAAAGGGATTTTATAAGATGGCAAATACTATAAAATGTGTTAAATAGCAGAGTAAAAAGGCTGAATAGAGAACAGGAGATTGAGATTAGAGAAGAACGGGGAATAGCAGTTATAGGAGGCGCCAGACATATAAAAATGCGAGCACGTGAGAAGCCGTCATAACTTTATTCTTTTAATCACTGAGGGGAAGTGTTTTTTGTCCAATTTTCCTATCAAGTTTTCATACCACTTTTATAACCGAACAGCATTTTCTAGTGATGGAAGGAAACAGTCCCCAAGCCAGTCCCAGGCAGTGGCGTCTTGCGTGGTTAATCCTGAGTGGGGTGGCTTGGCTGGACCCCGGTTTTAGGCTGACATTCTGCATGAATCCAGATGACCTCCTGGCTCCTGGCAGTCTGGCCTGCTCGGCGTGGATTGGGGGTGTCCTTTCCTGGCCCTCGGAGGGATGTGATAATGCTGAGGTGTCTGCATGAGCGGAGGCAGAGGGCATGCATCATAAACGGTCACTATGGTCAAGAACACGATCAGGTGCTGGGGTTGCTGGCAGCATTAGTTCCATGGGTGTACTCCTTATCTGAGGTGCATCGTTTTTTTGTTAAGTTAAAATATATTGTCTTTATATAAGTTTTCGAGGGCTGCCATTATTAAGAACCACAGCCTGGGTGACCTAAACAGCAGGAGTTTGTCGTCTCCGTGGCCTGGATGTCCGACGTCCGAGATCAAGGTGCTGCAGGGCTGTGAGTTCTCTGAAGAAGCCGGGAAAGGGTGTGCTCCAGGCCTCTCTCCGTAGCCTGCAGACGGCCATCTTCCCCTCTGTGCCTGTCTGTCTCTACGTCCAGATTGCTCCTTCTTATGAGAACACCAGTCATATTGGTTTAGGGCCATCCTAATGATCAATCTCTAACACAATCACCACTGTAGCAACCCTATTTTCAAATAGAATCACATTCCAAGATACTGGGGGTTAGGACGCCAACATATCCTTTTTGGGGGCAGACACAGTTCAACCCATAACAGGTCAAAGACTTTGAAGATGCTTGCAAATTAGGAAAAGGTACATCCAGTTCCCCAGTATAATATACATTTGGGATGAGGAAGGCAGCAGGCAAGAATGGAAAATGGGTTCTGGTTGGGAGGCTACTGCACCAGTCCAAGCACAAGGTGATGACAGTGTCGATGAGGGCGTTAGAGGTGGAGGTACAGCAAGTGGCCTAAGTTAGGGTATATTTTGCAGGCAGGCAGAGCCCATGAGACTCGTGATGGAGTGTGAAGCAGCAACTCAAAGAGGACTCCAAGACTTTGTCCTGCATATTTGGAAGGATGGAGTTGCTGCCTCCTGAAATGGGGAAGGGGAATGGGAATGTTTAGGAGGGAGAGCAGGCGTCCATTTTCAGGCTCGTTTTGAGGGGCCAGACATGCACGTGAGGGTTCCAGGACACACGGGGACAGGAGACGCCCTTCCATCCAAGTCAGCCCCTCCTCTTCTCTACAAAGGCATATTCACAGGCAGTGGGATGGGCAAGTTGGTGGCCTGAGTGGGAGCACGGGGGAGGAAACAGCTGGCAAGGGAGATGGAGTTCATGATGGCTGTCATCCAGGAAGCCTTGGAATTGTGCCTCAAGGAATGTAAGTCAAAGGCAGAGACATACAGAGAATGAGTTGGGCGGGACCAGAGGGAGAAGGAGGAGCGTGAGCTGAATGGAAGGTGTTGGAGGCACCTGCCTGGGAGGCTGTGGCTCTGTGAGGAAGAAGGGCTGGCTGCATCTGCATGACTCTAGACCTCACCCCGGCTCTCCCCAGCCGTGCCCCTCGGGTGAACATGGTGCACCCTGCAGCCAGCACACGCTCCTACCATCCATGCTCAGGCTTGCTGCTCAGGGGTCTACACGCACACCACTGGCTCCATCGGGATCTGGGATTGCCGAGCGGCTGGATGAGCTGGTGGGTCTCCCTGGTGACTGGTTCATCTGGCACTGCTGTCTCCTCCATGTAGGCTTGCAGGTGTATCTTCAGTGACGCATTTCCAAACCCCAAACCAAGCATCAGGCCATAGCCAATCGACGTGAGTAGCCAAGGGTCTAGCAAGCATCTGTGGGTTCCTCTCTCCATGCATGCTAGGTGCACCTCCACGAGCACCTGCAGAGCCCTGGAGGGCCCCTCACCGCAGCCTTGCAGGAGCCCCC
Source organism: Macaca fascicularis (assembly GCF_037993035.2). Taxonomy (NCBI): domain Eukaryota; kingdom Metazoa; phylum Chordata; class Mammalia; order Primates; family Cercopithecidae; genus Macaca; species Macaca fascicularis. The sequence continues at coordinate 2,751,638 of NC_088378.1, forward strand.
ACTCCCGGGGCTGTGTGGGCCTGTCTGTCTTTCAGAACGTGTGTTCCCAGCTGTGTGTCCTGGGCTGCTGCAGAGGACACAACCTGGGGCTTCAAGCAGGAGACTCACTGCCCGCAGCGCTGGAGCTAGAAGCTCAGAACCTAGGTGGTGGCAGAGCTTTCTCTCTCTCTCATCTTCTGGGGTGCAATACACTGAGAGTTTGTGTCTCTCCAAATTACTGTGTTGAAATCCTCCCCCCTGACAAGGTGATGGTATTAGGAGGGGCCTTCGGGAGGGGCTGGTTTCTTGAGGGTGGAGCCTCTTGGGCAGGGTGAGTGCCCCTTATGTAACGTCCTGCAGGAGGCCAGAGGGCTCCTCACCCCTTCTACCACGTTAGGGCACTGCGGGAAGATGACACCAGGAAGCAGCCCTCGCCACACGCTGAACCTGTCCTGACCTTGGGCTGCCAGCCTCCAGAACCGTGGGGGATCAATGTCTGCTGCTGATCCGCCACGGAGTCTATTCTCAGAGCCGCCTGAGCAGACTGAGACGGGGTGGTCTCTGGCTCTTTGTGGCATTTCTGGCTTCTATGGAGACAGGCCCTGCAGTCTCTGCCCCCATCAGGACCTGGCTGTCCTCCCTCTGCGTGTCCCACAGTGCTCCCCTCTCAGGTCTGTCCTCTTATTATAAGGACACTCTCATATTGCACTAAGAGCCACCTACCTCACTGTGACCTCATCTTATATGTTTTTTTTGTTTGTTTGTTTTGAGACAGAGTCTTGCTCTGTCACCCAGGCTGAAGTTCAGTGGAACAATCTCGGCTCACTGCAACCTCCACCTCCCGGGTTCAAGCAATCAGTTCTCCTGCCTGAGCCTCCTGAGTAGCTGGGATCACAGGTGACCACCACCATGCCTGGCTAAATTTTGGATTTTTTTTTTTTTTTTAAGACGGAGTCTCGCTCTGTCGCCCAGGCTGGAGTGCAGTGGCCAGATCTCAGCTCACTGCAAGCTCTGCCTCCCGGGTTTATGCCATTCTCCTGCCTCAGCCTCCCGAGTAGCTGGGACTACAGGCGCCCGCCACCTCGCCCGGCTAGTTTTTTGTATTTTTTAATAGAGACGGGGTTTCACCGGGTTAGCCAGGATGGTCTCGATCTCCTGACCTCGTGACCAACCCGTCTCGGCCTCCCAAAGTGCTGGGATTACAGGCTTGAGCCACCACGCCGGGCCAATTTTTTGGATTTTTAGTAGCGACAGGGTTTCATCATGTTGGCCAGGCTGGTCTCAAACTCCTGACCTCAGGTGATCCACCCACCTTGGCCTCCCAAAGTGCTGGGATTGCAGGTGTGAGCCACCATGCTGGACTTAATTTGCATCTCAATTGTAATTGCAATGACCATATTTACAAATAAGAACACACTGACAGGTCTCAGGGGCTAGGAATTCAGCATATGGATGGTATGAGGAACAATTCATTCCACCGCAACAGGCAAGGTTCTCTGACCCCCTGGGTTGGACAGACCTGCAGTCCTTGCACCTCTGCCCTTCTCATTCCCGATGTCACACCGTCCATGGATAAACCTCCCTGTGGGCCGCAAGCACCTGTCATTTAAGAGTGTACAAATCGGAGGAAGTTCTATGTAGGGCATTGAAGTACTGGGCCTTGTTTCCAGGGGAATGCTAGTGAAGCCACGTTCTGGAACTTTCCGAGCACTTAGGATTTGCAGTCAAATGAGCGCCTCATAGTGTTTTCATGTAGAGAAGAGAAAACCAACGCTAAGAAAGTATTTATCTTAAATGCACAGCCACACAAAGAACCCTGCTAGATGCAATGGACTGGTTTCCATGAATGTGCCCTGCGCCCTGTGTGGGCTGACTCATGCCTGGGCACACTGACCTCCACATCCCAACCACAGCACACGCTGACCCACAGAGCCCTTCAACTGAGCCTCACTGAAGCTACCTCCAGACAAGAGAACACCACATAGTCATGAATCATGTTAGCAGAAGAAAAATAAAGTGCAAAGTTGAGGCCAACACATTAAGTTAAAAAGTAGATTAAAAAACAGATTTTACTGAGCCAGGTGTGCGATGTATTCAGAAAAACGTTGGCGGTGGTGACGATATGATGTGGGAAGATGATTGGTGTCCCACCTGCTTTCACATTTCCCAGCACAGGGAGGTGTTTCTCAGAGAGATGAACGTGCTTTTCCTTTTCAAACTTCCCTTAAGACCAGCTGCAACCTAGCCTGAGGCATTCCCTGAAATTTCCAAAATAGGATTGTAAAACTTACAGAGAAACAATGATATTGCAAGTCAGGCTTTGCTAAGGAAGAAAAGTGACTTCTAAACCCCAGAAGGCCCAGAGGAAAGGAAGCCGGGACTCAGGCCCCAGGACACAGCTCTGGCTCGGCAGGGGGTGGTTAGGGAGCTCTTGCTGCTAATAGAAAGCTTTGGAATGACTGAGTGAGGGTTGACCAGGCTTTGTAGTGGGAGAGCATCATTTCCCATGAGACCGCCTTCCGTCCACACCTGTAGATGACAGAGAGGCACGGAAGTGGGCACCCATGGAGCGGGTGGAAAGGTGTGGCCGCCGGGCTCAACCTGCTGGGCTGGACAGGACCGTGTGCAGCCAACGGACCCTGCATTGACCCTCCCTGACACCTGTGTTCCTGGTTCGTAAATGAGGGCAACTGTCGTGTTCATGTGACTTGAAGAGGAAACTCGGGGATCCGGCGTTGTGCCTGCTGCTCTGAAAATGAGGCACTACTGTCGGGAGGCTTGGTCTCCGTGTGCAACCCCTCGAGTTTCCAGCTCTGAATATAGACTTGCTTCGCCTGTTTCTCATGTGTACACGAAATGATGAAATGCTTGCAACTGGTTTACCCTTCAGAAGAAGGATTTTCCCAACGCTGAGTCAACGATATGGATGAGGTTTCTAGAAATTCCACATTGACCGTCGACATCAAACGACAAGGTGGTGCTCATGTTTTCAGTGCCAGGTTCCCCTGTGTGTCTTGTGCTGAGCTTGGTGTCGCTTGTGTGCCAACGTTAAAGGCATCAGTTGGCAGCCGTGAGGCGTCTGTTCCACTTTCACAATCAGTGCTGGGAATCCTGGGAATCTTTGAAGCTGCAGAAGATGCCTCCGAGGGCTTCACTGAAAGGCCCAGTTGTATTCAGGGCGGTTATTTTTGGAGCTGGCTGGAAGAAAGGTCTGTATAGATACAGTGCCTAGAAATCTGCGTACATCACGGCTCCCGCTTCTTCATTAATTCCAAATGAATTAATTCACATTTCCATCATCATGAGGCGCTCGGAGTGAAGGATGATTGACGTTCAGTCCCAGCTCCAGCCCCCACAGGAGCACACAGCAGCTTTGAGGATGCCCTTCCCATCTCCTGACCTCTGTGGGAGGGATGTGCACAGGACAGGGCTAGGCCGGGGGCCAAGGACTCTGAGGGGAGGACGGGAGTGACACTGGATGCTGGCAGAGTCTCTACATCCTGGGGCTGCCCCACAGCTGGGCCTCACTCTCTGTGACATCCCCCACCCCAAGCACCCAGCCTGGGAGGAGAGAAGGAGAGAGCCCAGGGATCCTCTGACCCTACCTGAGCCCCTGGTGCCGCTTTTCGCTATTGCCCTGACGAGGGAGCCCAGTTCTCAAGCTTCCTTCTCTGTGGCAGTAGAATAAGGGGCCAAGTGTGGCGGATGGGATTGAGGCTAGGGGAGCCCAGCCTGGGACCTGTGGGGCATGGAGACTCCACCCAGTGCAAACCTCGGCTGTGTGTACAACAGACAGTGCAGCCCAGATTCCCAGGCTCATTCAGCACGATGGGTCAAGGACTGTAGACCCTGCTCAGCCTAGGAGGCAGGAGTCCGGCAGGTGAGTTTGCACAACCCCAGCAGATGGTGAGCGTGTGGGGTGAGAGGCTGCCCCGTGGGGAGGGTCCTGTCCTCGCAAGTGGACACCCGGGGGGCTCACGGCACCATCCTCTCTCTCCTCAGTGGCTGTTGCAACACCACGGGGGCTGCTGAGCTGTTCCTGACACTGCCCGTTCCATCTCCATGAGTGGCACCTGCTTTCGAGGTGGCAGAGGAGATTCGCCACCACACAAACGTAACTTTCCTGACAAGTGATGCTCCCTGCCTTCTGCAAACGTCTTCTGGTCCCTGGGAAAGCCCAAGAAAGGGATTCCACTGTTGGCATTTCTGGGTCCCACTAACAGAGACTCAAAACTTGGACGTTTCTAACTATGCTCTGTGGTGGGCGAGCCAGAACCTATCCACTCACACGAGGAGGCCTCTGAGATGTTGGGAACCTCCCTCTCATTCCATTTCCGGCCCTCACAAGCTCTTACTCCCTGCAGTGAGCTCAGAAGCAGACACGTGCCCTTCTCCTCCTTCCCATTCTCTCTGGGGAGTACACAGCAGGGTGTGGTCTGGACGGCAGTGCCCGTGTGCCACTTGCGGACAGCGGGAACTCACAGGTGACCTCGGCTTGCTAATTAGATGCTCCTCGCCAGGACGGGAGCAAGGGCCCCAAGAGACATGAAATCACATCAATGTTTGTGGTGACTGGAGAGACCGACCCCCTGCAGGAGCGGAGCAGGGCCGCTCAGTGGCTCACCCTGTCCTAGATAAACCATGGTGGTGCCTGGACAGACCCCCGGCAGGAGAGGAGCAGGGTCACTCAGTGGCTCACCCTGTCCTAGATAAACCATGGTGGTGCCTGGACAGACCCCCGGCAGGAGAGGAGCAGGGCCGCTCAGTGGCTCACCCTGTCCTAGATAAACCATGGTTGCTCTGCCTCCACTTCTGGGCTAATGAATAACAAACAAATAAAACAGACAAGGACACTTGGTCACAATAAGTGTTACTGAGATTTAAAATGAAGTGGGATGACAGCAAGTGACCAGACACCTGGCCCCTCCTGCTGGAGAGGAGTGTGGGGTCCCCCACTCCTGCCTGGTTCACAATGCAGCTGCGGGAGCAGCACCCCCAGAGCTGCCGTCTATCACCTGCACAGCCTCAGTCCTGCACAGCACTGTATCATGCGGTTTTGCAAGATGGTGGTAGGGGTTTGGTTTTATTCTAAGTGTGTCCATCAATCAATGGACAGATTTTGAGCAGAGAGAGGCATCATCTAATTTAATTTTGCTTTTCAGATGCTCCTATTTTCTGTATAGAGGACAGATTATCATTGAGAAGAGTGGAATCAGGGAAACCAAGATGCAGCCGAGGCTATGGCCATGGTCCAGGTGACAGGTGATGGAGACATGGGCCAGAGGGGAAGGAGCAGGGACAAGAGAGCTGGATGGGCATGGTGCACGTGATGCCATAGAATAAGGTGGTGCATACAATGCAGAATAACAGAACATGTGATGATAAAGTAGAATGAGCAGGCCCATGGGTGTTGACAGAGAAGAGCATGGTGCATGTGACATGGGGTGAAAGTGGCCAATGTGATGTTGTAGAATAGTGTGGCTCATGTGGTGTAGAATAGCGTGGCTCACGTGGTATAGAATAGTGTGGCTCACATGGTGTAGAATAGCATGACTCGCGTGGTATGGAGTGGCTTGGCTCACATGGTGTAGAGTGGCATGGCTCATGTGGTGTAGAATAGTGTGGCTCACGTGGTATAGAATAGCATGGTTCATGTGGTGTAGAATAGCATGGCTCACGTGGCACAGAATGGCTTGGCTCACGTGGTGTAGAGTGGCATGGCTCATGTTGTATAGAATAGTGTGGCTCATACAGTGTAGAGTGGCATGGCTCACGTGGTGTAGAATAGCATGGCTCACGTGGTGTAGAATAGCGTGGCTCACATGGTGTAGAATAGCGTGGCTCATGTGGTATAGAATAGCGTGGCTCAGGTGGTGTAGAATAATGTGGCTCACGTGTAGAAAAGCATGGCCCATGTGATGTAGAATAACATGTATTTTTTGGAATCGCATTAAGTTTACATTGCCTGTAAGTCTATCCATTGGAAATGCTGAGTAGGCAGTTGGAATTCTTAATTGGAAGCTCCTTGGAGTAGGAAGCACTAGAGAGAAAGTTTGGGGAGTCACTGGCACTTGGGTAGAACTGGCTGAGGTCACCCAGGGAGATGGCATAAAGAGGGGAAACGGGGACCCAGGACTGAGCCCTGAGTCACTGCACTCTCTGTGGGTTTAACAGAGGAGGAAATGCCGCTAAGGAGCGTGAGGAGCTGAGAGTGAAGGGGTGGGAACCCTGGACACTGCTGTCCCAGACAGGAGAAAGATGCTGCTCTCAGGAAGGCAGCGGCCGCTGGTGAAATGCTGCTGGAAGGCAGCCCAACTAAGGCGACCCATGGACTCCTGAGGAAGGATGCCTGCTAGACTGGGTGGGGGAGGAAGTGGGACCGTCACTCCTGCCAGCTCTCCCAGGAGCTGCTGCTGCTCAGGGCTGGGGAGAAGGGAACATTGTGTGGCGTGCGGTTTGGAGTCCAGCTACCGTCCTGTTCTTGCAGGTGCGGCTCCTGGGGCCAACACGTGCTGGTGGGTGTCATCATCCAGCCCTACCGGGAACACTGAGGAGAAGATAGACCAGGCCCGCAGAGGAGGGTCTGCTTTGAGGACGCCGGACAGCAGCCGCAGAGCTACCTTGACGGGGCCTCGTCCTCACCCAGCGAGGAAGAGACGAGGAGCTCCCCTCCGGCGGCCCTGCTGGTTGAGACGTGCGGGGTTAGCGCATCAGTTAAAAGTGAGGAGGGGAAAGGTGCGTGTCTGAGGGCAGAGGAGAGCGGTGCATGGATCGTCCTGGGAAGGGGAAGTCGCCCGCGGAGCTGTGCGGCTTTCTGGGCAGCTGCATGGCCGGGACCGAGTGCGAGGCTTGCTCCTCTTGGATGGGTGGAGACTTAGAACCGAATGTCTCCAAATGGCAACCAGCACACATTGTAGCCAAAATTATGCGATATTAGAAGTCTGAATTCCTATAATGGAAGACAATAAAACGTTCTGCGGATGGTCCTGTGTCAGGCACATGCTAACAGGCCCGGCCTCGAGGGCCCTGGAGCCCCTGCGCTCCGCTGGGATATTGCAAACCGATCCACGGAGGGGGCGAAGGGCCCAGGGCAGACGTGGGCGGTCACAGCGAAGTAACAGTCACGCATCACGGAGCATGAACTGCTGCTTCCTGTGCCCCCAGCATATGTCAACCTTGAGTCCTCCTCGTGGTTTTAAAAGCAAATTTAATAATCATCTTAAAGACTTTGGTGGGATATACGGGAGTCGAGGCGTTGGCAGTTCTTTTGTTCAAAAGCAGAGAAAAATTGGAGCGAATAATTCAAATACAGCAGGAATTCAGTTCTCCACGGGAATTATTTTTCATCCTTTCAGTGAGAATTAATCCTGATTACATAATCTTT